>NW_027526385.1:109857927-110457927 GCF_048455015.1 Haemaphysalis longicornis
TTATGCGGGGAAATGTCATTCGCTGCTTTTTTCCCTGAGCGGTGGAGTACCTGGTAAGGACTTGTAGTACGGCACTGATAAAAAAAAAAAAAAACCTTGCAACGCAATAAGGCCAAATGTCTGGCCTCGTTGAGCCGTACGTGATTGCGGCGAGCCACGTGTAACACGCTGGACAAATTGAGAAGGGCGAAATGCCGCGTTCAGCTCACGTAATACCTTTAACAGGTTCCACGAGTAGGGAAATGTACAGACTATTTACGTAACAGGCCTATCCTAAGGTGTACAGGTTAGAAATGGCGCTTGGTGTAATTTAGTTGGCTTAGACGAAAAAAAAAAAAAACGTCCTTACCAGGAAACCTTTCAACATTCCTTCCGCAAATTAACCTCGTCTAAAACAATTTTTCTGCGACTAAATACCAGGGAGAGCGCAGTTTTTTTATCTGGTCAGGGAATCTGGACATCCCCAGGAATCTCGCTATAGCTAACACCTTAATTAAGCTAAGCAAAAACCAAACCGGCTGCACAAATGACAAGCATGCATTTTTGTCGCAATGATACAAAATAATTAGATATTAGCTTTGTTACTGTTCGGAATCGGCCATATTGGCCATCGGCTATCTTAGCTTGAGCGCTGCTATGCCACGTACATCGTTTGCCATCCGTTGTTGTTTCATTGTCATCCGTGGTTGTGCTTGCAGTTTGTTGGTGTCGTTGCAGTCCATTGTCGTGCGCCACTTCCAACTGGTTCTTCTCATTACATTGCGAACTATAATAAGAGGCCATTTGAAATTACCACCTATAGGTGCCGGTGCTGGTGGCATAGGCATCCATTAATATGGGCCGCCTTATTGCGTCTGGCATGCGACCCTTTGCCATAGTTTGAGCGCTCGGCGGTGGCAAAGAAGTGACGGAGTAAAGCGTTCCTTTAGAAATTTACACAGCTATGATCCGGCTGACATGAAGTAAAGCCCGCAGTACAATTCAGAGTAAACGGTGGAATGGTGAATGGGGTGAGCGGGATGACATTCTGCTTGAGCCACACGACGTCCACGCCTGGAAAGGCAAGGAAAGCCATGTTACGTTTTTTTCCTCGTTCCATCAATTGTATTTGCGCTTGGCGAAGGGCATCTGTGACAACGCTTCAAAAAAGAGACAGTATTTGGCTTTCTTTCATGTGAAAGATGCAGAAAATCAGGCCGGTTTTGAATTAAGCACTGGCGTAAGGGTTGGGACTTTGCTTTTAGGCCAATGGCAACGTCAAGGCTCTATAAACTTCACCAAAGCGAAAAGTCTCTGACGTTTCTACTCGCTCCCTTACAAACAGACGTCTAAAGAGGATGCAGTTATTTTCGCCGCCAGGTGTGTTTTTATAATTGGGTTGTTCTTTCGTATTTGGCAGACTCTCCAAAAAGTAAGAGGTAAGTTTCAACCTGTCGCCGTGCGAAGGTGCCAACACGCTATGCACTTGTGCTTTACACTCACCACTCTAATCATTTAACCTTTCTCGTTTATCTTGGAAGGTGAAAGTGGCTGTCCTAGAGCGCTGACGCCAAACCTGCTGACGTCTAGAGGGAGCTATGACGACTAGAGGGAAACTGTGACCTAGGCATAAGCCTTGGTAACAGCTTTCCATGGAACCGCCCTCCGTTGGGTCGCTTTGAAATGTTCTTAGGAGTCTATTTTTTTTTTCCTTCCTTGCCCTAAAGACACCAAAGCGACAGCGTTGCAACGAGTTGTGGTACAGGTTCAGAGGGCAATGTACTTCTGTATGACATTCACCAGTGGCTTTGCTGGCGATTTACTGGTAGCCCATCGATGAGTCACTAGCGTTTAACCGTGGATTGGCAGAGATTTACCAATTACTAGTATCCACCAGTGACAAACTAAAAGAAACTTCTGGGATATAACTTAGTAGGCTGTAGGTTCGGGTGAGTTGGTAATCCATGCTGTACTTCAATTGCGCGAAGAAGGAACGAAGACTGAAGCGAGACGACACGACACATAGCACACTTTCAACGAACTTTATTAAGAAGAAACCACAGATATATACCGTCTACTTTCTTGCCCTCTTTAACGCTCATACAAAAAACTAGGAAGGAACACCTCCCCCCCTTTTTGCATTACCACACTCTTAGGTTGGCTTGCCCAAGGAGGTGTATCTCCTTTTCCGTAAGTGCGAGGGAGGGAGCGCTTACACAGCAGTCCTTTGCACGCGCTATTTCATTGGGCTCAGTGATCTCGCGGGTCGTCTGGTTGCTGTTCACCGCTACAATATAACACTTATCAAACAGAAGGGTACATTTGAAATCGCGACAGTGGATGGCCAAATGACCTGAGTTAGCGTTCTGCATATTGTTAGCATGTTCACGCAGGCGATCATTGATACACCTCCCCGTTTACCCCACGTATATCTTTTGTCAATCGAATGGGATGACGTACACAACACACGTAGCGCAGTCAACAAACCTAACCCGGGGCTTGATTTCACAAGGTAGTTTCGTGTCTTTACAGTAGCTCCTTTTGAACAAGCGTGCAAGATTCAGGGGCGCGAAAAACACAACATTCGCGTTCTAAAATATCAGAAGGTATTCAGGAATATCTTTGGCGGTGTGTTTGGTGTGACAGACAAACCAGAATTTCAGCATGCGCCCAGCTCAGGAAAGATTATCTTCCAAAAGAGAGAAGCGAACGTGTGCGGGTCTTTACAGCGCCATTACACCGGCGGTAATCGCCGACCAGGACATGTCTACACACGTCCTGGCCATGAATGAGTTGCGCAAGAACACGTTCTGTGAAACGGAAGGAGAGAGGCGATTGCGCGTAAATACTGCCGCTTGGTATTCGGTTCACGCTGACGCGTGGCGCCCTGCGATTGCAGCTGCGGGGCAGATCTTATCGATACACGGGTCGGTGCTTTTAAATACAGCAGAAGGAGGAAGTGTTACGGAGAGGGCGATCTCCCAGGAATTATTGCTCGGGGACCTCTTGCGGGCTTTACAGGTTCCTCTTTGGGTTCTAGTCACGCGTGGTCGGCAAAGATTACAACTTTAATTCAGGTGATGCGTCACCCGAACGGTTGGTACGGTCGCCCAGAGCGATGTCTGGCTTGATTTGTTTCGGCAGTCTTCTTAACTGACTGCTGAATATTTTAGATAAGCGTGACCTTGGATATGGCACTAAGCCCGTCGACACATTTGATTGTGTCGACGTACAGGCCTAGCTGTAGAAGAGCAACGGTAAGTGTGCTCTCATGTCGGCAAGCTACGGAGGATGGAATTTAGACTTATGTTGAAGCGCCCTTGTGTCTCGTCTTTCAATCGTCCTTGTCTACTTTGTCAAGCAAATTTACGAAGAAATAAATACCAGTAGTTCAATTGACTTCGTTATGCAATCTTATTTCTGGTTTATGTGGCCAGTTCTTCGTTTCACCACTGCATCCTTCCGTTGAGTAGTGCCCGTGTGCCTTTGTGTTTCCTCTTTTAAAGAGAAGCCTTATATGGCTAGGCGAAAGAAAAGTCCGGCGGTCCTGTGTACGCAGAAAACCCCTCCTCCGCCACCACAGGTGCATGCGCGAAGAAAACCAGGTAGGAGAGTAGCTGGAGGTGGTGGTGGCGGTGATGATGTGTATTAACGGGTGATATAGCCTTGCGTGATATGCCGGAAATTGCTCACCTGATCAACACCTTCTTGACGCTATGCACGAGAAATCACCAGGAGTCACTGAGGCGTGGGTCCGGATGCGGGACAGTAAGGATGCCTATGTCCTCTTCATTCCTTTGATAACACAAGGTTGGTGTGAGGGTCGCCAAAGAGATCTGAAGTGCTCTTTAATGATGTTTGCTACAATTCGCCGTTCGTCTGGAGCCACTTTCAGACAGCGAGTACAAGATGTCGCTTCACGGGCCAACTTGCCCGCGGCTTCGTTTCCAAGCACTCCGACATGGGAAGGAACCCACTGGAAGCGAACGCTAAGCCAATTTTCATTTAGCCGCTGAACGAGATGTAGGGATCTGTTGAAATTGGCTGAGTTTATCGCAGCGGTGCGGGCACACAGCGAGCTACTGCGTGAATCACAGATCAAAAGATAAGGGCGGGTGGTGGGGGAGGAGCAGCGTCAACGCGGCAATGAAAAACACTGGGCGCCCGTTGCTTTACTTCAAAATGGGTAGGTGACACGTCGTACGTAAAAGATCGGCTGCACGTCACAGATTCGTTGGTTATCCATCTGTACAGAGTGCATGGGCATTGTGTTTTATCGTCATCCCCTTTGTTCACAACTTCATAAACTAGACTTTTCTTGTTGCCGTGACTAGGTACCCCCTTACGTTTGTAAACTATAGTATGGCATTTTAATGCAAAAGGTTGCTTTCGGCTTTCTTTATATTTGCGACCCTTTTTTGGGGTCTTCCAAACGGTCCGGCATTGCTGCAATTTGTTGCAGACATCTGTGGCGATCCTCAATTTTACGTAAAACAGGAAGAACTAATACCATTCTTGAGTTCTGGGGTCCCGCCTGTATATTTCCACCCACATGTATTTCTTTTTGGTACAATAAACTTGAAACTTGAAACTTGAAGCGTCCGCTGAGGAAGGCTACGGCACAAGAACGATAACCCAGATATTCTTTAAAACTTAGCGTTTCCTTCTATTTCTCAATCTGTGTTCTTTCTCGCCATGCTGAATATCTAACTCCCGGTGTCTTGCGACGCATTTTCATCTTTTCAATGCCCTTGTAAATGAGAGTATTAAAGGGAAGTTCACGCGTTTGGACCTGACTGTTAGCTGCCTCACCCTGTCGCGCGCCGGCAAACTTCGCATCTAGCAACACACTGCGGCTGCTCGTCAACTTTAATGCAGTCTCTCTCTGTGCGCATCGCCAGCCAAACTGATGGGCCGGTTTGCCTTCAACTACAGTCACCGCTTTCCTCTGTGCCAATGGTCGTCTCTTCCAAGAGTCCGTTACGATTTATTACAACTCTAGCTAATGCTTCAGATTTTAGCGTGGTTCTCTGTATAACACATCTCCAATTCACTGTACCACCCAACGGTACGTCAGCCTTACGACGTGTAGCCTTACCAGTAACTACTGACGCTGTATTTTCACCGTTACCATTGTGAATTTGCCTCCGCAACAGAAACAGATAAATCCTCCACTCCCTTCGTCCTCATATAATTCTTTAATGGGATCCTGCAACACGCTTTGAGCACTGCAAATAAACCTGCGCCACTGTTGTATTAAACGCCAGGAATACTTGAGCCAAATATTACACGTGCACGTGAAGCGGTAAGGTCGAAAATCGCTGTGAAAACGCCGAAAAACCAACCGAGCTCTTTTCAATTGCCCTCATTATGCGCACCACTATAATGACGTCATGACAGTGGTGGCTGTCCTATTGGCTGTTGCTGACCAACTTGACCGTTTATTTCTCGCACTCCGTGTTACGATCCGCCGTCGTCGGCGCTGTGCGCCAACCGCTTCTATGCCTGAACCTGTACGAACAGTTTTGGCGTTTCTTTTGTGTTGTGAGTGCGCGCAGAGTTTGAGCGACAAACTCAAGACTTACCTTTCAACCAGACCGCTGGAAAAAAAAAATTATTGCTTTAAAAACGCCCTACCAGCCTGAGCGTTTGCTTGCAAGCAGACATCAATGCCTTCTCTTTGGCTAAGGTGGCTAGAATGGGGATAGAATAGAAACGCCCCATTCTAGAATAGAAACTCCCCATTCTAGCCACCTTACTTTGGCTGCACCGGACCGGAAATTGGCCCCGCCACGCTGCGGAGAAAAAGAGGACACTCCCCCGTCTGTGATATATCGAAAGCCGCCGAAGAGAACGCCGCGAGCCGGCCCTATCTCCAGGAGAGAGCAGGTATCTTTCGTCGTGCAGTCCGCGGTAAAGTTGACAGGGAATGATTAAGGGCGATTTTAAAGACGATAGCCTTTCTTGGGCTACTTAAACTCAGAAATTTTGGTCTGTCTGTCTGTCTGTCTGTGACTTGATTCAGCCACTCCGCCAAAGTTAAACGAAGTCTGCTCAATAGTCTTATATACTCACAGCCAAATCTACACGTCCAAGTCTGGTTTACTGTTCATACTTTTCAACATTCTTGACAAAGATCAAGACATTACGCAAATATGACAGAAAATTAATATACAAGAAATATTTACCGTGTTCCTTTATTAAAAAAATCATAGATGCTGCTTGATTTCTGCGAAATCAAATACTACATCCACAGTAGAAAAAAAATTCCCACTGTCACCCGCGCCACTATAGCATCTGGCGGCATTTGAAGAAATCAAGCGGAAACAGTTGCGAAAGGTACCGCTAGATAGGTTACCCGTTCTGCTTGGAACGCATCTGGACTGGAGCAACGCGGTTTTTATAAACGCTGAAGTAGGGCGCCACGATTCAACCGCGCCTCCGCCGTACGGCAGCGCCGGCATCGAGGAACCCGGCCTGGAGAAGTGAAACGCGGTAAATTTAAATGAACTTGAGCAAAACTTTAGGGTGTTTACCTTGGAAGGAGCGTGGCGCAAGAGGAACATACGACGCCTCCGCATACGGCGCATGAATACATGGGCGCCATCATCATTCACTCCTTGACTTCATCCGCGAAGCGAACATTTTCATTTTCATCTAATCACCTTTCGTCACCAACTCATACCCCCATATATATGCCCTGTGGCAAAATAAACGTTCATAAAAAAACATGAGAGGTGAGCGGGAAAGCGAAGGGAGGTGTCTACTTGGCAAATGTCGACAAAGACTATCGTGTTTTGTCGGCGTTTGCAACGAAAGGAGCAGATGCGCGGCCAAATTTTCACCTCGCGTAGCTTCCGTGATAGTGAATAGATTTTGTAATTCTTGTTGGAGGAGATTGCTAGGACCGTAAACTTTACCACGAAATAAATTCCGCGTTATTGACGGTAAGTTCTGCTGGGTCCTTTTAAGTATCCTTTTACAAGGAACTGACATAAGTTGTAAAGTATTTTCGCAGGCTTCGTGGTGAGCCTTTCGAACTATTTTAAACCAATTTTTTAAGTGCGAATGCACTTTATAAGCGACCCCAAACCATCCACCGCCGGCGGCGGCGGCGGCGGCGGCGGCGGCGTCCGCAGCGCTCCTCTATATTTAAAAAAGAAACAGCATCCGGCGCCAGGTTTCGATCCGAGGACTTTGCGGCCGCAGCGCGACGCTCTACCGACCAAGCCACGGACGCGACTTTTTTTTTTCTTTAATACATGGAAATTTTAGAGAGAAGTCAGCCAAGACAATTGACACACAATATAAACACTAACAGACAGAAAAGGGTAAGCCCGTCAGTCTAACAAAGGTCGGCACCAATTCAAAACTCAGGCAAGCAAACGCACGCATCCAAAAGATGCAGCCACTCTGGTGGATCACTCTGCGCGACGTAAACGCTCCGTACCAACGCCGCCTGTTCCCGAAAAATGACCTTGGTCGGCCTAGGGGGTTCAGCATGCCGATCAGTCATGTTTGTTTAGCTTGTGCAAGCCACGGACGCGACGGTGATATCAGTGTTAGTGACGCGCCTTATATCTTTAACGCATTCAAACTACGTCGTCAGCGGCGTGCGTTGGCGACTCAGCGGCGTTATAGCGGCTTGATAACTGCGTGGTGTACACGTGATACTACAAACCCGATGGAAGAGATGGAAGAGAAGGCGGCGAGGCGGTGGGCTGCGGGGGCCGAGCGCAAGCGCCGCAAGCGGGCCGACAACCGTGCATTCGCACTTTCACATTCTCCCCCTCGGGGAAATGCGGGGGAATTTTTTAAAGAAACGCACGTTCCTCTCGCGGGATCTTCTTTGTCGATTCGGTGATGTTAGTTATGCCGATAGGCCCGCAAGTATGCACCACATATTCAGATCGCGTGCATTTTTTTACCTGAATAGTCGCTGCTTAAGAAAACGGGAAGTCTTCGTTTATCATAATATATGTGAAAATCAAAATTTTGACTGTTAGAAATACCATTTAAAATACACATAGACCAGTGTAGCATCAGTGCAGGAGTTTTTAAGTCAGTCGCTGGGGGCGCGTGCGGTGTTTTCTGCTCGCGAGCGCGACTAATAAACTAAGGCTCTGGACTTGGGGTACTAGATATTAAATGATTACTTTGACTAACCTACCCAACACAGTTACGAATAATAGCTTGTCAACTTCAATTCAGGAGTATTTAAGAGTCTAGGCATGCGCAATGAATCTCCTGATCATATTTCCCGAACCAGTGCAAACGACTTCCTGTTCCGGACTAGCATTATCACCGTTCTCGCATCTGGTAAACTGGCAACGGTATTCGCATTGTCTCAAGGTCGACCAATATACGGAATCCTATCTAGCGAATGTATGCCCAAGTGTTTTGAGTTCTTTCGGGATGAGCAGCGTTCTAGACAAGCCCTGTCCAGCCGAGTTCGCTGTACTTTTTGCATGGAATCTGATGCTCATCCTTGTGACCCTTATCGATGGCCTTTATCCTCTTCAAATACTTCATCATATTGCATCCTTTGCATTTCTAGCACATTTCTACCTTGGAGTAGCGTGCACCAGGGCTCTGTACTTGCACATATTCTCTTGAATGTATTTATCATAGGTACACGTAGTCGGGCTCCAATGGCACACATATACACCATTGTATGTGGGTGATGCCACAGTGTTGTGGTTGTTTAACAGCAGAGTTCTTTAGGCCGACACAAATCCGTCCGTCGTAGACAGAACACCCCCAAGCCTCAAGAAAAAAATGAAGGAAGCTCACACTAAGGCGTAAGACTTGACGATAGCGAACGTGTACGCAACCTTCACGACCATCACGGTGGCGTAAGTCTGCGATTTCAGAATATTTGCTTCTCGTTGCCGCAATGACCTCTACGCCATCATTGTTGCTATAAGTGCGAGCTTCGTTCATTTTTTGGAAGTGATAATCATTGGGCATCACCTGGAGGGGCGTACGCTATGACGCTTTCTCGTACGCTTTGTCGTTCCCAGCAAGTGTTGCCACGATTATGGCGAACACTGGAGTCTCTCTCTTTCAGCGCAAGTTTTGCCACTGTTATGGTGAACGCTGGAGGTGTTTTTCTTGGCCAATTTTGGCCAATCTCCCTAAGTGGGTTTTCTTGGCTTGACAAACGTGCACCGGGGACGCTGGGCGGTCGTGGGGAATCACGCACAGGCGAGCGATCGGCATTTTCTTAATTTTTTTTAACAGCCCGATGGTCGCCGCGAGGCATGCGCTCATGTGCGCCCACTCGGATTGTTGTTCATATTTTCAACTGAGGACAGGAAAAATTACGATTTGCTTAGCAGCTCCGCAGTTAAAAAATGTGGTTGGGGAGGTCTCTGGAATCGAACCAGGGACACTTACGTCGCGAAACTGGCAGCATAACCACTGAGCCACCCTAAGCCACCGCTGAGTCACGCTAATTTTTTTCTTTATTACATGGGAGAATACGCTCAGACATTGCAGTACGAGGAATACAAGCAAACAAAAGAATACCCTGAAGTTATGAGAAGCGCATATACATCAAAATTCAGGCAAACACACACAAGCGTTCAAAAGAGGGAACCAGTCAGGTACTTAGTCAAGCGAACTATACCTACTATGTGCAAATGCCACAGTTTCTCGGAAATATGACTTAGTTGATCTTGGTGGCTCAGCATGCCTATCACATAAGCACATCGCCACAGACTGTACAAACTAATCAACACAAATATGTCATACGGCGGCTCACCAGGATAGTCGAATGGCAAAAATCGGATAGAGAGAGGCGTAATATCCATGTCATTTGTGAGCGTTCGCTGTAAAATGTCACAGAAAAAGACCGCATCTCTGCAGTCTACAAAGCAGTGATCAATTGTCTCTGGTCGAGTACAGAGCCGACAGTCTGTCGACCAAGCTCTAAACAGACCCCGATCTTTCATCAAAGTTTTAACAGGGAGCGTGCCAGTGTGTAATTTAAAAAAAGGCTCGAGGGGTGCGGGTTAGCAGCGGTGGTTTACAATAACATGTGCAGCCAACTGAGAGAAAAAAAAAATGCTTCCCGTGGTCGGAATCGAAAGTGGGTCCCTAGGGTTATGAAACCGGCGTCTATCAGATTGAGCTATCATCTATTTTTTCTTCATTGCTGGTTTCACACATAGTCTAGAAACAGCGGTACATATAATAAAAGCGTCAGCTTTACCTAAGCCAGCGTAACATGACTAAAAACGGGGCATAGACGATAACTTTTCAAATTCTTTCAACCATTCAGGAGTAAATTGCTGGATCTTCCACATTTCTACAATACGCTGTACACTCTCGCAACAATGCTGCCTTGCCGGCCTTCCGTCTAAGTCATAGTGACGAGCCGCCATTCGACACCTCCAAATTCCATGGAGGGCCAGCAACATCAGAACATCATAAGGCACTCTATTATCGTTTTGCACCGCTAAAACCGATTGAGCTATCATCACATTCCAGGCGCAAAACATTTTTCTTTGGGTTCGTAACGCTGGCTTTGCCTTTGGACTTGGCTAACGCGGCCTACTTCGAAAGAGCTGTGAAAGCCTGCGAACGAAACGATCCAGACCTGCCAGTCATGGAGATCTTTCAGCAGGAAGCTCAGAAATAAATTTCGGGTGACTACATGAAGCGGAAACAGGGCGCCTTCCTAAACAACTTGAAAGCAAGCTTAGGTCGGATAAATGGGCCACGGAACGAATAATGGTCGGAGCAACACTTAGAGACAGCAAGAGAATTTCCTGGATCAGAGGACAAACTAGAGTAGAAGGTATCATAGTTCAAATAAAGGAAAAACAATAGACTTAAGTAGGCCATGTCATTAGGCGGAATTACAATCGGCGGACTACCAGAATGACAGAGTGGACACCGAGAGATGTGTCTAAAACAAGGGAAAGACCAATTACTCCATGGAGGCATGGAGTAAGGAAATTCGGAGACAAAAATGGACTCGAGCGGTGCGGGACAGGAGCAGTTGGAGGCCGATAGGAGAGGCCTTCGTCCTGCAGTGGATGTGGGGATGGCTGCTGATAATGATGCAACAGCCGGGTCTCCGACGAAGGGAGAGGCGCCGCCAGCTCTGCTGTTTAACCATGCCTTGTACCACTAGGGCAAGTTGCGCCGATTTTTTATAATCACGACCGAGCTGTCACTCGGTGGGGTGGGTTGGCCTCAGTCCAGGCACGCTTGGGCCTTGGTCAGCGTGATGGTTGCTGGTAGCAGGCCCTCACCACTGCTCGTGGTATGGCTTGGGGTGAAACACTTTTATTATAAACGCGTCAGCGCGGAACGTGGCAGCTGAGAGTAGCTGCCTCCTCCTCACATGATTCCATATGCTGCCTTCGCCATCTGGCCTCTGGTAAACATTCGAAGGTGTTCTACCAGGTCGAAGCTAGAGAGAAAGATTTCCCATTGAGGGCTAAAGGGAATGGTGGGGCAATTAGAGGAGAAATTGGAGGTTGGTGGTGTGCGTTCTTCGCCGAAATGGCACTCTCGTTGCGTGTGGTGAAGAGTATCTAGCTGTTTACATAGTGTGCAGATGTCCGCGTACTGAATGGAGAACATGTCATTGGGAAAGCTAAGGTAAAGGAAAGACACTGATTGTGTCTGTCAATACACTCCTATTGCTCCCCGTGAAGTTTTGGTGCGGTGCAGGAAGTACCTGCCTATCCTCAGTGTGTGTGCCCGTAGGTTAACTTCTTGCCTGCTTCCTGTTGTCCGTTACGCGAACACGAGGACCTGTGGGCGGAACCTACGCTAATTCTACCTGTCTCGCTGGAGGCTTTTGCTTTTAAGGGACGAAGTGCATCAGGCGATGGCTTACCTGGTGAACTGCCAAGTCTGCGTGCGCGACTTCACACTCCAAAGCGCTGCACTCACCACCGCCTGTCCCCTTTTTGTAGCTTTTGCCATATGGCCGCCCACAAATCGACGAATGAGTGTTGATACGCATTAGCACTCCAATGCTACATATCAAATGAACGATGCTATGGTACCTTAAAGGAACCCAAAGGGAAAAAAGGGTCGGCATGTCTTACCCGGCACATTTTCAGCCATTTCGTATAATCGGCACTTCTTCAAAACCCAGTAGATGAGCTTCATGCAGGAAAAAATGGCTGGTGCAATGGATGGTGCAAAAAAAAAATGGCTGATGTAGCTAAACAAGCAAACATGCAAAATAGTGTCTTTCACATGCAACTAAAACATTTTTAGATATTCGTACAGCATTGATGATTACCCTCTGTCGCACGCATCATCCTACAAGTACCTTGGTATTCATTTCACCCCAAATCTTTCGTGGTAACACCATATCGCGACCATATATGCAACAAAAGCTTCAAAATAATTGGGATACTAACACCGCAACTTCCATAGCTGTCCCTTCCATGTTCGTCAGCTAGCTTATCAGACCTTCGTTCGCCCACAACTTGAATTCGCCGCATCAATATGGTCCCCATGCCAAAATTACCTGATAAGCATGCTTGAAGCGATTCAAAATAAGGCCGCCCGATTTATCTCGCGAATTCACGTCTGCCATAGCAGCGTAACGGAAATTAAGCTCTGCGTTTCTCTTCAACTACTTAGTACTCGGCGCGATATTTCTCTTCTATGCCTGTTCCAAAGTACGTTTAGAGCTATAAACCATTCCCATTTCAACTCGATATACCTCCCGTTACATCCCGCAGGTTGCATAATAACTAAAGTTTCACGAGATTATACGGGTCAACCGACGCCTTCAACCCATCGGTTCTTCCTCGCGTCATCAGCTTGTGTAACGATCTCCCGAATGATATCGCCTCTCAATTAGACCCTGAAAAATTCGTACAACTTGTGCACTCTTTATTTTAGTCATAGAAACTTACTGGTTTTTTAACAAATATTTGTGCCACCTCCTGTATCGCTCCAATGTGATTTATTACATTGTTATTATTCCTTTTCCTTCCTCTACAGATCAAGGTCATGTGTCGTTTGGTAACACAGCACGCGCTCTTTTATTATTTTTTTACAACTTCACACTTTGTGACCGCCTGCATTTTTGTACTGTTTATTGTCCTTATACGTACGAGATAAAATTGTGTTTTTTATCGCCCTTTACAATCTTGCGTTTTCAAAACGAAAACAACTTGCCTTCTGCGCTCTGCTTTAAATAAATTTTGCCTGCATCAGTACGAGGCGTTTTCTACTAACTTGTATTGTTCTTATGTCTTTGCATGTCTTCCCACCAGCAATGTTCCCATGTGTAACTTCAAATGACATTTTTTGTGCGTTATCTTTATCTTCTTGTTCTCTTTAATGACATATAACGTGTTGTTTGTTGTTCCGTTTTTTGTTCATTTGAAGTTTGGTGTTATCTTTCAATTCTGTTGCGACACTAACCCTTTGTTACCCCCTTACACAATGCCCTACAATAGGGGCCTGTCAGGTATTTTTAAATAAAAATAAATAAAGAAGTTGGTATGAAGCAAACCTCTTAGTTTATTTTCTTTACTTCACTGACAGGATAACTCCCTGGAGGTATTTTTCGATTTTGTGTAATAATTACACAGACGTTGCCCTCATACGATTAAGATCAATGGCTTTCCCGTCTCCGGAACCTCACGAACACAATCCTGGACGTATTGCAACCTTTACCCTTGAACATGCTGTGCTATAAACGTTTGCACGAAATTCAATGACTTTGGTGCACCTCGGACGAGGGAAATGCCGCATATCCAGATGCTCTAATAGACACACCACAGGCGTCGTCGTCTTTTGACCCCAAAATAGAAAGGTTTATTTTTATTTATTCTTGTATTTTATTCTTACTTGTGTTTGAGGACATATATGGTAATTCTTTTCTGAGTCATGTTGATAATTTAAACACAGAATATTCACGCAACGTTGGCGCCTCGTTGATGGAAACTGTCCGAACTGGGTACAAATCCTGAACGCCTCACCAGGCAAAGCAGGGCTGCACTAATCTCTTCTGCTCTACCTTGGTTTCTTAGTGATGGCGTTCCCCTTGTTTCCCAACGCAGAGCATTGCGTGTACGAGCGCCTGAAGATTAAGAACAATGAGACGCTGCACAGCGAACATCCATGCGAGTCCTTCCACTGCAACGCCCACCACAAGCTCGTCTACGTAGAAGGGTGAGTACTGACGTGCCCTGGGTGCTTTAACAAAATTGCATTGTTATCAGAACCTTGCGAAGAGGCTTTGTTCGATTGTTCCAGAAGCAATGTTCGAATGTTCCCATGGCAGCCAGGACAATATTACCTGGAGGTTATGGGGGCAGTGTAGAGAACGCCTTCACTCGTTGGGCCATTTCAGCTTCATGGTATAGAGCTAGAAACTGGATTTTTTCTTTCACACCACGTGACTCGTTCGTAAAAATAAAGAAATTTACTCCGTAATTAATGATTTCATCTAGACCACCGGAAGATTTTTTTTTCTGACACTCACGTTACGTTTAGTGTACTTTTACCCCACGGATGGTAATTGTTTCTTTTCCTCCCAAAGCTACATCCTAATAAACCTTAGCTTATAAGTCTGAGGTTGGTTGCGTCTATGTGAGGCGTTTACGGTCCGCCCCCCCCTCCCCCCCGTCAGGGAATAAGCAACAACTGTGAAGAGGAAGATTCGACAGGTTTTAGGAGACTGAACAGAAAGAATCCGTACCATCGATTTTCATTGCATAAGTACTTGCTATTGGCAAGAAAAAGTTCACTTGATTTAAACTGATGATGCTACACTCAAGCAACGGGTCAGTGCCACTGAATAGTGTTGTTGCTTCTGTTGTTGAAAAAATTATTTTTGATCTTGGTGATGTGGGAGTGGTCCCTCCGTCCAAGAGACCGTTTGTCTAGCTCTCTGCTCCAGTCTCAGTGCAGAAGCTAAGCAGTCGGTTGTAAGCAATTTCCTTCGGCTTTTGTTTTATTGAAAACCACCTGAAAGATGGCATTTACTCTGATAATTCTCGATAGTTGTAACTGCCCACTGTTGAGCAAAATAGCGATTGTCACTTTATAGTAAATTCTAGAACGAATGCGACGCCACTAAGCGGATGGAAACGGCAAGCAACACGCTACTTTACGGCATGGTCACTATACATGCAGGAAGTCGATGTGGTTCCGAATAACTTACGAATAGCGACTTCTCTTGTTTGGTTTGGCTTAACTCGAGTTTTTTGCTCTAAGCAAAAACCAACAGCGTTGTCCGTTTTACATCGCCGCAAGGTTAATTCCAAAGGCGCTTTAATATTCACCGAATCACCAAACATCAAATGGCTCCATCAAACTGTGTTTAACCTTTCATTTTTATTCTACCTCATTAGGTGCATCGCCGTCGGGCTTCCGCACGCGGGATGTCACGTGACACACGGGTCCGGCCCATTCCCCGACTGCTGCGAAAGGATCGTCTGCCAGCCGGATCAGCCACACGGGCAGGTCAAGTCTCACCTCTAAGTCCCTTCGAGTGAAACCTCATAGGCTACATGCACTTCTCCCGAGGCCTCATCATTTACAAGGAGCATTAAAAAGACGCTTGACTTTTCGTCATTGTCTTCGCATCTGAAATTAAACATGACTTCCTACTAATCCGCGGTCTCTTCTTTGACTAGTTTACAAGAAGTGCCTATTCTGTGGACCCGACCACTGGATAACGTACAGGCTTATCCTGTGGACCAGACCGCATAAGAATGTCCAGGATTATCCTGTGGACCGTACTACAATACAACTGTGCCTTTTTCATCTAAAGCCACGTAAAAGATAACAAACAACCCGTATTTACATAAATAACGCGTAGAATTGATTTAGGAGAACATGTTAAAGCAAAGATTAACAATGGCAAAAAAAGCTCGAAGTACTTGGATTCGAACGCAGGCCATTAGCATCAAAGCCCAAGACTCTACCTCACCTCCACAGGAGCCGGCGAGCATGTTTTTTTTAGCAGTAGCTCAAAACAGAACATAACCCTGTGGTCTGGTCCACAGAATAAAGCTGAACATTGTTTTGTGGTCTGGTCCGCAGACAAGGTCCAGAACACTGTATAACAGTATAAACCGTTCAAAGGCCAACGAAGTTCTGGCTCTCCTGGCAGAAAGGAATGGAGCCCGGAAATTTTTGCGGAGCACCAAAATACGTTAGACACCTTTGGGAGACACTCACACAGACTACAGCATTGAAATAGTGTTCATAACTTGAGCGTTATGTTCACATAGCGTATATACAAGATAGCTATATACGCTGGCACTCGTTACAAGCATTTATCAAAAATATCATGCACCCATTCTTGTAACGACGATGATGGTTCAATGCGACGCTTTCTTGTGACAGATTCTTTGGTTGTCTTAGTTTTACAAACCGCTTCGACCACGCCGAAATGAAGCAATCGGATAGGCGCCGGCTTCATAACGCAATTGACCCAGGTTCGATTATGGCCACTGCAAGCGTTCTTTTCCTTCACTTCACCCACAAACATTCATCATCACCGTCAAAGAAAGTTTGCTTCCCTGCAGGGCATTTTACCGTTGCAGACGCATCAGTGAGAACACAAACTTTTCTTTAAAAGAGAAAGCAGGCAGCGTTTCTTGCAAGCTACCGCTTCACACTCTACTGAGTGCTTGCGTAGACGCCTATGCATTTTAAAGCGTCGCAACACCATACATGGTGAACAAATGACATCCAAGTGCATGTTAGGTACATCCCACCTGCACGCGGGGCACGCACTTTTGGTAGTATTCGGAAAACTGTGCCGTGTGCAGAAGCAAGCCTACCTAGCAAGTCGGCCCCCTCCCGCGTCCGTTCTGTATGTTCACACATTCGCGAGGTGGTCGTCATAGCAACTCAGCTAGGGTCACATTGCAAACAGGGGGAAGCCACTGTCGCTTTGGCGTGAAGAAAAGGCGCCAGGCGTGCTCCGTGGTGTGTTGACAGAGGTGGAGAGAGAGAGAGAGAGAGAGAGAGAGAGAGAGAGAGAGAGAGAGAGAGAGAGAGAGAGAGAGAGAGAGAGAGGCAGAGAGAGAGAGAGAGAGAGAGAGAGAGAGAGAGATTCCGCGTTTGCTATAAGGTTCATTTGTGCCCTCGACGTGTGCGGTAAAAAGTATGTACGTTCTGGTGAGCTGGGTTCCGTGACGTATATTGATAGTGCATAGAATTGCTTTCGTTGAGAGATTAGTGTGAAGGGCTACTTTACTTCTCCCTACTCCTTGCATGCACGCTGGAATTTAGAGGCGCGAACACGTGAGGCTTCTGTCAGGCATCTTGCGATCGAATAGCATGCCTTGTGGACGGACATGAACCCAAAAAACACAACGGTACGCGGTTAGGGGGTTGATATAAAACTTATATATTCATAAAACGTGAGCTTAAACCCGCACATCACTTAATGAATTACGCGTTAATTAAGCAACTCTATACCAACGTATAGTGCACCAAACCTCCAACTTACTTGGGGCAGAATATCAATATGGACGGTTAACAAAAAAACTTCATATACGAATAAAATGAACAAATCGAAGAGTCTGTTCCGGCATAAGTTGCCGTTCACGGCTAGGGACAGGAAAGAAAAGTACAGAAAAAAATAATTATAAAATTATATTTGTCTCAGAGCCCCATCGTCAGCAAGAATACGGTTTTATTTCCATAAACTGTAGCGGGGTTCTTAAAATGTGAGAAATACAGTATACCAGAAAGCAAAACATTGCGTGGAATCATTCATTTTGTCAAAAAGTATCACCAGAACTTCACGGGTCAGAAGTATCAACGTTTAAGGCTCTTAAGCCACCGTCATTGATTAGGCCCTGTTAATACAGGTTCAGAGAAGTATTCTCCATGTGAATAAAGACGTCGCTTTATTTCAACAGCGATACGGGTGTTTGGGTCTTTTTATCGTCCTTCGGTAAACCCAACGGCTCTTTCGGCATTTGAATGAATGAATGAATGAATGAATGAATGAATGAATGAATGAATTAATGAATGAATGAATTTTGTTTCCGCTTATATACATTTATATATACAGATATTTTCGCACAAAGCGGCGGGGCCAAGGATAAAAGCTATACTAGACAGCTTGACTAGCCCTTGGCCTGGCCAGCCCAAAGCAAAGGCAAGGTGGTCAGCACTTCAAACAACAAGTAAACGAGACAAAAGTCAACAAAAGACACAAAGGGGCCGCATTATTGCATAACCAAAAAAATCTTATTGACTTCCCAGCAAACTAATAATATCTTGTAGATTAGGATACATGGTATTCGCGTTATGTTTACACAACCGTTTTAGCAATGAGGGTACAATATAAGACAACATCTGTGAGCCATAATTTGTTCTGAGGCACTCTACAATCCATTTTTCAGCTTGTCGTGTAGGGTAAGGTAGATTTCGCTGAGTAAGGTTTGCTAATTGAAGAAAACTGTTTTGCTGGTGAGAACGGGAAGCTTTTCTATAGGCCGTGAATAAACGGATTTGGTACACAGTTGGACTACTGAATTTATTTAAGTTATTCAAGGCGGATTCCATGAATTGGTCTATTTGAATATTGAAAACTGCTCTCAACGCTCTTTTTTTTTGCAAAATAAATGTTTTTTGTTTATTTTTCTGGGTTGTAAAGCCCCAGACAAGTTAACAATAATTTAGATGAGACAGAAAAAGAGTGCTAGATTAGTATTTTTAGTATTTTTACTACAGTTGGTATTATGAATCTCAGTTTTGATAACGTGGAGAAAGCTTCACATGGAGAAAGCTTTCCCGACAGAATATTTCAAACGAGCTACATTGACAGGAATTATCATCTAATGACATGTATCGTGTACTGTCTCTCGGTGTCGCGGTCTGCAGAGTAATTAATTGCGCTGTGTTTGTGTCCCTGTTGTGCTCTGTTGTGTCTCCAGCCTGCAGGCGCAAAAAACTGTGAGGGTGTATGGGTCTTGCAATTCGCAATTGCACCAGTTAAATCAAGCTCAGAAATATCCACGCACGGTGCCTTCAGATGCTCGTTCGATGATTGGGAATATTTTTATACAAAATATACAAATGAATATTTGTCCTTAAACAATGAAAACGCAGTAGCTATGGAACTATTGAAGAGCTAAATGCAATAAGTTCGTAATCATCTTTGGAGAAATGGTCCCTAAATATCGCGGAATAGTGATCCACTCATAATCCCAATGATGTGGTAAGGCATAGGTTTTGGATTTTGCCCAGCTTATATACCGAGTACTGGGCTAAGTAACGAACAGTCTGCTACAACGATGGAGTGCTGCAGGGGAGACTAGTTGTTGCAGAATCCGCCGCTAGCGGTGGCGACGTCGTTGCCCTTGCACTCGTAGTGTTCGGAGAACTCCGGCATCGTGTAGAGGGGTAGCATGCACATCTCCCGAGGGCTGAGAAGTTCCGTCTTGGCACCACACCAGAGCAGGCAGGAGCGCAAGAAGAACACGCGCTCAGCTTCTGGCCAGTACTTGTCGAATGAGTGGGTCCCACTGGACTGCAAGTGGGAGCACAAAGAGGCTTTGTCACTACTGGGGTAACTGCAATTTCAAATATTATGCGGCCATTGTATCAATGACCGAGTTCGAGAGCACAAGGCCTCAACAAAGAACGTTCCGTCAGGACATTTGGCCATGCACTTCCGAGATTGCCCCAAGTGTGAAGGTGACTTCTATGGGGTCATTACCATGCATAAAAACAACGATAGGCTTGCGCGCGAAATCATCGAAGCTATGGAAATTGAAGATGGCGCCGACGATTGTGTCAGTAGTACTGCGTAGGTTGCGCTAACCGATAAAGAAAAACTCTTTCTGCGCACTGTTGCCCCTGTACCACATGGCTAGAAGAGGGTATAAATGTACAAGACGAGGCGTAATAAAAATTCGGCTGATAGTGTCAGCGCTTGTGCTTCGTCTCTCGTGTTTGCCTGCGTCCTCAGTTAAATTTAGGTTGACCAGTATTTAATCAATTATGATCCAACTAGCTCAGATTCTGCCTATTCGTATTTCAACGTGTAGGTGTGCTTGCGCGCGTTTGCCTGCCCTCCACACATACGTGAGCGCTAGAAACCTTTTGTCGCAACGTTTCCACCGTGATGAGGCGGGAACAATGGCAGGGAAACAGAACTAGTTGTTTTTTGACATTACAACGCATGTTAAAGCTCGCACACTGAACAATATAAATACGTTATTGTTATTATAAAAAAAGCCACAGTACGACGCCCCTCAGTGTCCAGGTTCCACTCCGGCGCCCAAAGTTTTGCCGCATTTCGTGTTTAGGGGATACGAAAATATACGAATTGTAAAATTTTGGAGGACATAAAAATATTCTTACTGCCGGCGGAGTAAGGAATCCCGTCTTCGTACATAAATATTTTCCATGCTATGGCAAAAACAAAGTTTAATGCAATCAGGACGTCTTCCATGCTATGGCAAAAATAATGCAATCAGGACGTCTTATTCCAATTAAGGCACACTGTGCAGAAAGCTGAAAATTTCCCGTAGGTTTCCTTCTTAGTGCCTCCGGCTGTTTATGTTGTCAGGATGTAAAAACAGCGCGGTAGGACGAAATATACGAGGAAAGAAACCAGACAGGACGAGCGCTGACTATCGACTGAAATTTATTTGAACGAAAAGACATATGTACACACAAAAAAACATTGAAACGGCGCATGCGCTAATATGCGTGCCATACCAAACAATGATAGAGATAAAAAGAGCTAAAGCGCGAAATAATGAAGGCGTTCAGTATAAACAGGCTTCGTGACGAGTGCATTAGTCAAGCTTTTGTTACTTTACATGATAAAGAAGTGGCTCATATTGCTTGTTGATGACACTCTGTAGGAGCAAACTTGTTTCCGTTTTATAATCTCTGGCAGTGTTTGGTATGGCACGGATGTTAGCGCATGTCCCGTTTCAATGTTTTTTTAGTCCCGTTCTTTTAGTCCCGTACTACTCCTTTTTAAAGGAAATAAAGCTGTTTGTTTGATTGGTTGATTGATTGATATATGTCTTGTCGTTCAAGTGAATTTCAGTTCATAGCGCTCGCCCTGCCTGGTTTCTTTCCTCGTGTATTTCGTCCTACTGCGCTGTTTTTACATCATGTCGACGTACCAACTCGCCCAACTTTCCACCCTGCTGCGTTTATTTTGTAATGTTTCCATCGGTGATGCGTAAAATAGATGCTCTCCAGGGCCCCCCACACAAAGCCCACGTACGATATTTTAAAGGTCCGGTCCTGGGCTGGCATATCAAAAACAGATATTCGGCCCAAGCTTTTGCGTCTATTACGACATGGAGGTTTCATGGACGACACCCAGGATCAAAAGGGGAGATTTGTTTTGAAAATACGAAAGCCAATGTGTTGCTCTGTGATGCCAGTGAGGTAGTTAACGAGACTCAGCTACGCGAGTAACTACAACCAGCACGACGGGACCTGGGCATGATGCGACTCTGAGCGAGAAAGTGTAAGAGATGAGCAGAGGAAAATATTGAACCAGCTCTAGGGGAAGGAAGGTACGCTTAACTATGGCACTGTGTTTTTGGGTATAGTGGGTCTCGAGGTGAAGGACGTGTAGGTGACTAAAAGAAGACTGTACTGCTGGTAAGCGGAACAATGCCGCCAATATACGCTGTGAAGATGTCATATTAGTTGAAGACACAAAACACTATTTAGCGAGACACATTCTAAACTAGTGGAGGAAATAAAGAAACTGTTCGTAATTAGATATTTACCATACTTCTCAGAAGATTAGACTAATGAAACTTGGAAATACTAGTTTTATCCTAGGAAACAAAGGTGGGGCTGCCCGTTTCACTGCGTCTTTCTGGTGTTGCTGGAATTGCATAAGATCGACGGCTTTATTTATTTGAATAATATTGCGATTGACAGTTATTGTTCATGCATTCTTTTGAGCAGTCCAAAGTCGTATAGTTCTTTCGATATAACTTTGTTTAAGTACGATATGCAGCCGCTTCCTATAGCCACGCTCGTCCGTAGAAGCCAATACATATGTCAACGGCATACGGGAATTATAAAAACATTTTCAATCCACGGTAAAATAATTAGGACAGGTGAAACTCGTCGTAATGATGAAGTCGCCTTAGCGCCTAAGCGCACTTTAGTTTTTCAAATATAAGCACATTATCTTGAGAAGTACCAAGAATTCCCGAGAAAGTCGGTGTAAGGTCCACTCATGAGGTCAGTGGCCAGGCGCCCTGGCCTTTCGTATGAACGGACGGATAGATTCCCGCCGCCCTGTCTGGAGGCACAGCACGGCCAGCCCTACGCTGTTGCCGTCGCGCGTACGGGAGACGGCTTGTCTGGACGGAGGGAATGTCGCGGGAATAATCCCCTTCACGAATCATATGGGCCCGCCAAGTTCCGAGGGTTGTTTGCGTAGCGGACAACGAAGGCGCCAACACAATCGGCTGACCACACGGCCGCCGAGGCGACTTTTCCGCGAGGTCCTTTTGTCGCGCGCCATTGTGAGAACGGCTGCCCTTAGCCGCTTTTCGTTCCGACCCTGCCGACCCTCCGGAGGGGGTATGTGTACTCGCCGCCGCGTGCCTGCGCACAGGCTTTTGACCTGCAGGTGGTGGCGCCTAATTGATTATTCGGCAAATGGCTGAGTGGAAGCTGTCTACGTGAAGTTGGGCCCTCTCTCACGCGTGTACGAAACCTGGAGGGGCGTGCCCGAGAGATAGCAATACCGAAGTGTTATAAGGTCGAACTTGGCTGCAAAAGAGCGTTCTTCTCTGAGCTCCCAGCTAGGCAGTTCCCGGCGAGGCAAGAGTCTGGACCGTTGAAGCTAGGTTGGGATTTGTGAGTCCCACTATGCGAGAGGTATACTTGAAGATCGCGTCGGAAGTTAAGCGTACAGCTGTGTACCGGGCAACTAGACGGGTCCTGCGGCGGAAACAGACTTCAGGCCGTCGTCGTCCTCGAGTGGTTTGTGTACGTTCCGAGCACAGGAGAGTTGGACGGCGTTCTCGAGTGACTTGTACGCACTTGTAGCTAGCGTGTAGCTGAAGTTTGAAGTTTTTCCATTTTTATTACTCATGTACCCAGTTACTCAAACGAAAATAGTTGTATATAAAGTCTTCGTTTCCCCTCATCAAATCCAATCGCCTCAAGTTCGTCGAACGCCATCTCCGAGAACTTCTACACCATCGCCCTGTGAGCCTCCTAACAAATCAACCGGAGCCCGGGCGATTGCGTTCCTGATCGGCACCGGACCTCGGGGAAACGAACATCCCAACCTTGACTGCCGGCTTTTCCGCAAAACGTATTTCGGGGATGGACTTGCAAGAAATTCTGTTACTGAGCTATATACAGCTCCACTGTAAGAATGGCAGAAGATCGGTTACATCCAACACAGTTAAAATGAATGGGTATAGGAAAAAATAACGATCGCATGAAGGAAGAACAGTCACACACTGAGTTTACGGAACCGCAAGTTACGGCTGTTTGTACGGGCCGCTTGCCTCTCTGTTAAACAAAAAACAATTGTGCTTATTCATGTTGTACATCATGGGTGGATCCTGAGTAGTCACTTTGAGAGGGAGCCGGAGAATGGGTGAATGCAGTGGTACATGGGGGATGGGAGAGGGGAGTGTGACGTGGCTAGGTAGGGCTACTTGGGGGAGTGCTTGAAAGGGGCGATCCGTAGCTATCCCTCACGCGACCATACTCACCTACGTGATTGTAATAATAAGAAATTATCGTAAGCAGAGCCCGGCATCTCCACCTGGTCTGGCGTCGAAAGCCTGTACCATACGGTCTCCAAGGCAGTCATTTGTTTACAGAAAGTCGTGGCAATATCAAGAACTTTAGTGGTTCTTTATTCTACTAAAGGCCTGGGGAGAGCTTCCTTCATGGCTGCTGCAAGTTGTTTAGAAAATGCAGCTCATGAATAAGGGGACCAAAGTTTCGAATTGCCACGAAAAAAATTGAAAGACTTCCGGCATATAAAGAGGAAAACAAAGTCACCTTCCAGCGGAAGCCATGCTTCATGGCTACGTATGCGAGTCGAACGCCGTGCGAGATCGTCAGCATGCGTGCCTGCTGGTCGTCGGTTAGATTTGTGCCGGGCGTACCGAAGCCCAACTGGACACGACGCTGGAGCAGGCAGCTCTGTAGCTCGGCGTAACTGGCGAACGTCTTGCTGCTCCAGAGGGTCCGCCGCAAATCGTCGACGGTCAGCGTACCCGCGCCCACGAGTTTGGACAGCTCCACTCCCAGCAAGGTGCCCACCATCGCGAAATTGAAGTAGTCCGGCACACGGTAAATGTACATGTACGGCGCCACCTGCGCGAAGACAGAGAGGTTTGCATAGGTCAGTGTACCCTGGTGTAGTGGTCCCATCTGCTGCAGATTCTGATTATAATGACGCTAAAGGATTTGTTTTTCGGTATAAAGTGATGATAAAACCATCTCGCTTGCGCAAGTGATTCAGCTGTCGCTATTTCAGTGTTAAAGCACTACGACTGTCAACCACAAGAGATCAATACGCGAACTCCGAAGTATAGCAAAGTATTACCACCCACAATGCAGCAAATACTCGTGGAAGGGCACTGGACAAGTCTCCATAAAACGGCTAATTCGTTTGCCAGGTTGTCTGTGTGTGAAACGCGGTGGAGAGGACAACTGCTTGGAAGGCAATTCACAGGGCGCCTCTACGATTTCGGTAAAGGCTCAGCGCGCAATCTGAAGCCGCAGAGTAACATTTACACAGTGAAGCGGAACTCACAGATGTGCTTTGGACAATGCTGTGTAAAACGGCTAAGCCGCCCGTGGGATTCACCGTAGAAACCATGGGAATGCTTAAAACAAAGTAGTGAGCAGATCATAATCCTATCGCAAATACCGGTAAGCAGTAATAAAATCCTGGTAACGAACTCCAGGAATCATGGCTTACCCAATGGGTTAAGCGCTGCGGCAACGCAGAGAAAAAGTAACGAAACATTGGTTTTGTTTAGTCAAAGTTTAAACCAGGACTTCACACCTGCATTCTAAACGTGCCTACGAGCTTGTCTGTTACGGCGAGTGACTCCGCGCGGGCGAACACACGAGTAAAGAATCCAGGCGCTTAGGCCACCGTAGTGCCAGACTGCTGCGCGCCCACATTGTTCTCCGACGAGGAGGTGCACATGATACGGCAGCCACGTCGGACATTGATTCTGCTGGGCGGTAAGCTTTGCTGCGCGGAATCGCCAGTTGGGTTAGTTGGTTTTGGTTCACCGTAGATATATAGCGCTTGAAGACATGGGAGAAAGAATAGCCGGAGAGTGCCATCCTGTGGTCTTTCTTCTCACATCCATGACTTCAAGCGCAGTACATGGTGGAGCTCTGGTTTTTCGATATGGCCGACACAATGTGGGTTAAAGGCGAAGCGAATTGAGAGGATAAGGGTTCAAAGAAACACAAGGTGACACGGTGCTGGTCTTATACGACTACTAAGATATTTGATCATGGTACGTCTTCAATGGGGTTGCGTAGGGCTGCCTGAATTTTGTATTCGAGATAGAAGCTCCGTAAATATTGCTACGGGGAGGCAGGCCAGTGATGAGACGAACCATGGTAGATGAAGGCGAACAACCTATTGAAATTATTTACAAGCGGCGAAGACAGAGCGCACGGAGGCTGCGCGCACCAGCCACCCCTTCGTCGTCGCCATCACCCCCGTTGTCGTGGATGGGGGGCTATGACCCCACGTGGCACTGTCCGCCATGTCCTGTGACAATATATTTTGGCGTATTTATGTTGTACCACCATGTTGCCTTCAGGAACTTATTGAAGATATTTGTCACCAGTAGAAAGAATATAGGTATATAGGCTGCTGTAAGTGTTCGCACTATATAGTCTAGAAGCTTGGTACTGTCTGTAGATTCTGTAACGAGAGGAAAAAATTGCCTCCAATCCACTCTGTGAAGGTGGCTGGAAAGCAAATTTTTGAACGGCACCCACAACAAATACCCAAGCGACGTCACTTGAATTCACACACGTGGCTCCACAAAGAGTGAAACCAGAGATTCTGCCAGCCGTTACCTGGAATTCGCGGGGGCGGCGTCCCGAACGCAGTAGCGTCGGCCACGGCCGGGCTAGAGCGGCGTACGACGCCACCGCTGTAGCCCGGCCGTGCGTCGGGAGAAAACGGAGAGGAGCGTCTTTCGAAAGGTGAGACAGCGGAACCTATACTCGGGAACAAGTTAAGAACGGCAATAGCTCATATACGGTGTCACTCCGCCTAAGCGACGAACCCGGATGTCAAAGGGCGCGCGCGTTTTGAAAGGGGATTGCTTTGAATGCGTGGTATCGTCTGCCTTTTATCGAGTAGTTTGTCTGCCGTCACTGCAGTACTTTATAAGCATATTAGGTACAGAAAATTACGGAAACGGCTCGTGCCATGTTCAAAATATTCCCAGTAACACACTAATCGCGGCGCGCGGAGTAACATCCGGCTGCGGTGATGAGGCAAAGCGGCAACTTCCGTTGCCGTTCTGAAGTTGTAACCGAGTATAGCCGTCCTAGATGTGCTAGCTAGGAGCTACACCCCTGCAAGACACAAGAGCAGACACCGAAACAATTTGGCATGCGAGCTTAGTGATTCCTATGTCTAGCGATTTAAGCTAGTTTGTTTGAGAATTGCGAAAAAGCTGAGGGAACTTTTATAATCGCTCTATTTCAGATCGAGTTTCTCCTTTCGCCTTTTGTAATACCTGGTAAAACACAAACGAATTGGTATTCACCAATTTAGAAAACGAAGTCCCATTCGTGGCAAGCAGTGCGCATAAGGTAGCGTTTCTCTAGCGGCCAGATGTCTGTATGTGGTCTCTACATTTTGTTTTCCCGCCCTGCAAACCAATCCTTAACTTATCATTGCCGAACGACCACGTAATTCCGTCGGGCCCGGTTTACCCAGGAGGTGCTGTCAGACAAGTTAATTAAGGTGTGCGAAGGAAGTGCGCAATGGATGCGAAACACGCCAGAGCGGGCCAAAAACAACCATCGCTAAAGCAGACGACAAAGCCGTCCCTTGAACGCACCCGCCGAGGCGAGCAGGCAGCCTTGCGCGGGGAACGCTAATAGCGCCCTATCGCCGCGCCATCTACACCATGCTCCGGTAGGGAAAACTGCCTTCCCCCACCCCATCCACGTTCGGGGTTTCTTGTCCCGCACGCCACGAGGGAATCGTTGCCTGGCAGTGGTAGAAAGCTTTGCTTTATTACGAAGGAAGCTCTCACGAACGCAACCTGTACGCAACGTTCACGACCATCCCGACGGTTTAAGTACACCATTGCGGACGATTTAATTCTTCGCTGCCGCAACGACCTTTACCCCCTCTTTGTTGCTATAACGGTGAAGAAGAAAATCAAAGAAGCCGAACAAACGAACGGAACGCGCACACTTAAATTTCGCGCCCGCTGGTGCAACGCGTACCGTATCACGTGTTCTGTGCCAAGGAGCTGGCGGAATTCCTCTCCCCTCAGTCACGGTCGAGTGGGTAAGCCGTTTGAATCTCGTGTAACAACTCACGGTCATGGCCACGTGGGTCAGGCGACGTACTCTATCTCCGTTGATGTACCACGTACAGGTTCGAATGCTGCCGGTGCCGGTGATTCCTTTTCTTCATACTGTTATACTCAGTTTTGTGAAACGCCGGAATCAACGAATGGCTAAGCAGCTTCGCTTTTATAGACGAAAGTGGCTCTTATTCGAAGCATTGGATATACTAAGTTCAAGTCTACATAAAATGACGTTTGCAGACTATGTTTCTTTCACAATGCTCATTATCACGGCAGCCAGGAAGCATCAAAAGTCATACGGAGTGAGCCCGTAGGGTCATACCTGGAACAGCGTCGGCACGAGGATGTGGTGGCTGCCGATAATGCGAGGGAGCGCTCCGGTGAACTCGAGCCTCGAGATATGCAGCTTACGTCGCGTGGGTGGGTTTTTCATGATGACGCTGTAGTGGTGCTTCAGTGCCGTCAACATGGTGTCAAGGAAAGAATCGTTCTGGAGGCGTTTTGACGGGCCCTCGTAGTCAATGCTGTGCACGTTGTGCGCTTCGCCCAGTAACACGTCCAGCTCCGCCTGGTGCACCTGCTGGCTCATATTTTGCCGGTTGTCACCCTGAATAGCAGAATAAATGAGCCTTAGAGAATGATTGAGGCTGTTACTGAAAAAAAAACTGTGGTCGCTTCCTCTGTCATAGGAATCGGTAAAACACGAAAGATAAATGCGCAGCGAAATCTGCAGCTG
Source organism: Haemaphysalis longicornis (assembly GCF_048455015.1). NCBI lineage: Eukaryota > Metazoa > Arthropoda > Arachnida > Ixodida > Ixodidae > Haemaphysalis > Haemaphysalis longicornis. Next base: position 109,886,167 of record NW_027526385.1, read on the forward strand.
AGCATGATTTGCGGGTCGGCGACTGCCTTGTAGGTGTGCTTGGAGAGCGACATCCTGTTGGCGGGGCGCTTCGGCAGAGGTGTAGTGGCATCTATTCTGTGACGAATATGACGTCAGTGAAATCTTGGTGTATCCCGGCATAAAACACTTTCGTGTTAAAACATCAAGCCCGAAAACGAACAACCCTAGTATAATGTACTCGTTAGATCTTAAGGTTGCTTCCCCGCAAGAAGGCCCCCTGTGCAGGGGTGCACCCTTTAGAGGCGGCTTGCTTCGTTGTACTGGCGTCACTTCCGTGACGGATATGCCGTAAGTTAAATCTTCGAAATTTCCCAGAATAAAGCACTTTCGTGTCAAAAGTGATCAGTGCCATTCCACTCTGTCAAGGCGGATGACCAGCGTGACTGTTTGCGGGTGATTGGTCATAAACACACTCTCACGCCACGCCGTTACAACCTAAAAGCGCTCATCAGGATTTTAACTAGGATTCACTATGCAACACACAATGTGGGAACGCCAGGTGACATAGACCAAGTTTACACTAATTTTCCCAAAGTCCGATACATTATTGCTCGAAACACGTTTTTAGGACCAATACACGCTCAATAACCACGGGAGAGCACAGCTGTTTGAGATAGGTGGCGAGGCAGTGGAAGTGGTAAAGGAATACAGTTAAAACTGGATATAACGAAGTTGACAAAACTTCCAAATTTTGCGTTACATCCAGGTATTCATTACATGATGATGATGATAAATTCTTTTTATTAGGAAGGGGAGGACCGAAGGTCGCTGGAGGGGGAAGAGGGGGAATAGAGAGGGAGGTAGACGCCCACTAAATCATGTTCGCCAGTCCACTGGCAGCGCCAAACTGGGCTAAGGTCACCAGGTGTTGAGGATTTTCGAGAATGTCTCTATGTAATGCTTCTATATCTGAATTTTGAAAAACATTATGGTCCAGTCTATGAATATCAAAAGCGGAGCAGTGCAGAACAAGATCGTCCATGTTTGCTTTACACACAGTGTGACAAAAGGTACATGTACAGGGGGAAGCGGTGCCAATGCCCTTCTTCCTGTCAGCAAGTGTCTGCCACTTATGGATGATATGAGGTGTAGTGGCCGTGTTGGCAAGTACTTTGTTAATAAATATTTCTTGCGATCGTTAAATGAAGTTTTGGAGTTGAGGATCGCGTGAATGACGCAGAAACAAAACCAAATTGCTAAGCATCAATGATGGTAAACTAACTCTTAAGAATTGATTTCATAGTGAAAAACTGCGTGATTTGCGCCTGCTGCATTCTTACAAACTTACTACAATTCACTCTAAAGAAGCAAGGTCACTTACCCCTGTATTCACAAACGTAACTAAAGTATCTCTTATCCCTTTTGACACTTTTCGGTGCCTTGACGCATTTCAAGGACCAAACTTAAGCTGAAATGGTACATTCTCGTGAACTTTACGCTCTTTTCCGCACTCATATTTCTTGAGAGGATTCTAGCTGGGATACTGTACCGGGCGGCGACGTTCTTCTTTCTCGCCGGCAAAGAAAGCGTTTGAAATTGCGAGCTGAACTTGAAAAAAAAAAAACAAACTTTTGGTTCTCTGGCAGCAGAACTGATCACCGACGAATCGACAACACAGATAGCAGTGGAGACTCGCGACTACACGTCGAAAGGCAGGCCTAGCACCTAACCGACACCGCACTGACACTGGAAGCGCACCGCACTTTGCGGTGCCGGGCGCAGTTCGCTAAATTATTGCATTTCTAGAGCCAATTTTTCAGTAAAAGTGCAAAAAACAATGCCTTATCAGCGTAGCGAATTCACAACATCAAGATTAAACGTGGTAATGCCTTCGTTACAACGACATCGCAAACACATGGTTTTCGATGGGGCTGGCAATGCGGAATTGAAAAGCTTCGTTGAATTCAGGAATTCGTTACACACACGCTCGTTAAATCCAGGCAAAAGGGAAGTTGTGACCCTGGATTCGAACCATGAGACAGATATAAGAAGGATGGACAGAAGACAGAAGAAGGATGGTAAGAAGGATAAGAAGGACAGAGATGAGAAGGATAAGAATGGGGTGGAGTGCATTCGGCAGGCATTATCAGATAATGAATGGCAGCCTACCATTGTCGCTGAAGAAGAAAGTGTATGACAGCTGCATCTTACCGGTACTCACCTACGGGGGAGAACTTTGGAGGCTCACTAAAAGGGTTCAACTTAAATTGAGGATGACTCAGCGAGCAGTGAAACGGAAGATGATAGGTGTAACATTAAGGGACAACAAGAGAGCGCAGTTGGTCAAGGAACAAACGCGTGTTAAGGTCATATTAGTGGAAATTATGAAGAAGAAGTGGACGTGGGCAGGGCATGTAATCCGAAGGCAAGGTAACCGTTGGTCATTAAGGGTAACAGAGTGGATCCCTAAAGAAGGCAAGCGTGGAAGGGGGCGGCAGAAAGTTAGATGAGCGCATGAGATCAAGAAGTTTGCAAGAGTAGATTAGTGGCAGTTAGCACAGGACCGGGATAATTGGAGATTGATGGGAGAGGCCTTTGCCCTGCAGTGGACGTAGATAGGCTGGTGATGATGTTGTGATGATTTTGATGATGATGATGAGCGCCGGTGGCGTGAGAGTGCAAAGTGAGTAAAGGGAATGCGGAAAAGGAAAACTGGGAGTTAGGCTACTGATCTTGCCGTACAAATTCACATTTGGAAAAAATGCCCTCAAGAGACAATAATTGCTTACAAATAATTAACTACCCCTTCACAATGACGGCCGCGGTTAATCACCAGGGATTGCCGTAGATGGGCCACCCCGGCGGGCTAATGATTTGCTTCATGCAGATTGATTTCCCCATATGTGTTGCTGGTGGGACGGCGACGTGAAGGAATGCGCACCCGCTTTGTGATGGGTCCTAAACCTAAGTCCAGATTGATCTCATTTCGGACCAGGAAACAACGATGCGCTTTTGACCTGCTTTGCTGTCCGAAATACTGCAAAGTATTTGCAACAAGTTTCAACCAGAGAGCAAAATCGAGGAAGGTTTAAGAGTGTACTGAACGAGTTTCAAACGCATGGTGATGCTAAAAGCACTTGACAAATGACGAGGACAAAAAAATGTATGACGATTGCGATACTCCCTAATGCGAAATTTGTGCGCAGCGCGAAATGCAGTCTTTTCGGTCAAGGCGTATATGTGTCTCAGCAAGTGATCGCGTGATCAACGAATGCACGGCGGCGCGCGTTTCTCTGCCATCTCGCAGCGCGTCGGCGCAGCCGAGCATGCTGTTGTAAATCGTGTTTGAACCTCCCTCGCAAATGTCACGTGGTTCGGGCGAATCCCACAAAAAGAACGACGATGAAGGAGCCAAAGGACCAATGAACTAGTGTGGGTTCCAGGACATGCAGGAATCTCATACAATGAAGTGGCTGATCAATTAGCCAGTATGTCTCTTGGTGGCCCTGTGGTCGTTCAATGTCCAAATGATAGCTTTTTATTGGGTGCACAATTTACTCGTTTACAACTACTCCAGACTTATCGACGCCCTTCCCTCTTCTGGGGATTATAGCCGCCTTCGTCATGCATGGAAGCCGATATTTTGTGAATCAAGGATATGCGAGGTAGCAATCACTAAACTTCGGTGCGAAATTCCCCCATTAAATTTTTATCTCTATAAAGCTGGTCTGGCTCCAGCTCCGCAATGTCCCTTTTGACAGGAACTAGAAAATATAGAGCATTTCCTGTTTAACTGCCGCAGCTTCTCCCTAATGCGACGCACGCATCTGGAGTCAACCTTTAGATGCCTCCGCCTTCCGCTATCTACTTCCGAGGTGCTGTCATTAGGCGCTTCCGCCCTAGGACATACGCGCGCACTTACACACGCCTTAGAAAACGAAAGTGTTTTTTATAAGGGCGCAGAGTGTGTGCTTATGCAGACGTCTTAAGACATGTCTGTTTTCGCAGGGTTTGTTATCTCGCGAGTTACCCTCATTTGTTTTGATGCGCAGAACTTTGACTCCTTTTGCAGCGGATTGGCGGCGGCGGCGACGGGGATGTCCGCCTAACCGAGCCAGCGAAGGAGGCACCGGAGACGAAGGAAATGGAGGAAGAGCTAATGGCGAAGCTGCAAGGGGGAGGGCAGCACGCGCTGCTATGGCATCGTAGCTCCCACTGCCTCTCCCTCTCACTTTCGCCATGCGTCGCCACCGTGAAGCGCCCTCCCCCTTACACCTTCGCCTTACGCTCCTCCTCTCTTCATGGCTCGTCCGAACCACGTGACATTTGCGCGGGAGGTTCAAACACCGTTTGAAACAACAGGCTTGGCAGCGGTGACGCGCTGCGAGATAGCGACAGAGTAGCGCGCGCCGCCGTGCGTTCGCTGATCACGCGATCACTTCCTTTTTTTTAGCTTTAGGGAGCATAGTAAGCGACAGCTGCATTTTTTTGCATATTATGGCACATTTACAAATAAGCGCATCGTACCTGCACGGGATGCAGTTCAGCCAGTCATCAGTTACGCCTATCCTGAACATTGGCACAGTGCTCACGAAGATGGTTTTTGACGCTATGCCCCGCGGACCCGAAATGCCGTTTTCAACAAGAAAGGGCAATTTCATACGCAACATTTCCCATTCATTTCACGTATCAGCTTCTGCGCTTTTTGACAATGCCTGGAGTGTTCCCTAAGTGGACTGCTGACTTTGCACAGTCTTGCAGTTTATCAAGAGCAAAAAAAAAAAAAACGAAATCTAGAATTGGGCTTTCGGGATTTTTTCTCTCAGTTGCGGGAAACATCATGAAGATGTAATAAAGATGAAAAATGAAAACATTGGCAGATTTAATGCTTTCTAGTTTTAAAAGCAAGCATTTGATTAAATTTTGTTATGGAATAGATGCCTAGGAAATTATTTCTCTCTTGGGTGCCGCGGCAATGAAGTATATATTTGTTCCCCCAGCTCAAACAAAGCAAGCTTGCTCGCGTGGTCTGGATTCTGAAGCGGAGTTCCGCAACTGGTGTATATTGAACTGTGATCTCTATCGATTGTTGATGGTTACAAAAAAATGGTTATCCTTGTTATAAGCACGAAGTCGAGGGTTTGACGGAAACCCGTCTGGTCGGGAAACATGTTAGAGTAGAAGCGGAGACACCGACCAAAAGAAACTTAAAAACTTGTGAACAACTTGTGAACAAGGCTTCAGTAACGAAGCCGAAACGTCTTGTTGTTGTTTTAAAGTTTTTAAGTTTCTTTTGGTCGGTGTCTCCGCTTCTACTTGTTATAAGCACAAACCAGTCTTTCCAATGAACCCATCTTGTACTTCGTAATCATGGCCCCCGCAAGTTGTGCAAGCTGCCGCACCTGTATCCACGCCCAGGCGTCTCTGTCCACGGCCTCCTTCATGCGCTGGAACATGTCGAAGATGAGGCCACCGCTGCCGCTGGTGGAAAACATGCGCGAAGCGATATAGGCCCAGGTGAGCGGGAGGCAGCGGTAGGCAATGCCGATGCAGTACCGGGCCTTGCTGTACTCCTCGGAGGTCTCGTCGCTGCCCGACATGATAAAAACCACGTCCGCCAGGAGGTTGGCGGCTAGGTAGAGCGCCGCCTCGGATATACTACGCTTCGTCACGACCTGCGTTGAAAGAGAAGTGGGTGAGTCATGTAACGGCTCGGGTTCAGAGCACATTGGTCCCTACATTTGTTGTATAACGTGTGGGCAGTGCCCAGGACGTACCCTCAGGGGTATCCATTGTGATCGAGCCGCACTGCGAGTGATAAATTGTGGTGGGAGAGGAAGCTCGGATACTTTTAGATGCAGAGCATCTGATTCACTCGCCTTGTCCCTCCGGCGTCGTCGGCGTTGTCCGCCCCTCCCCCATTCTCCTCGCCGCGCCAGCTGCGCTCTCCGCCGCTCACCCCCTCTCCTCTCCGATAGCGAACACTCTCTCGCGAGGGGCATTGGATTGGATTCGATTGGATTGGATTGGATTGGATTGGATTGGATTGGATTGGCTTGGCTTGGCTTGGAATTGATTGGATTGGATTTGAATTGGATTGGATTAAAGTGGATTGTGTTGGATTGTGTTGCGTCATAGCCGCGGCAGACGCGCTGGGGCCGGGGCATGTGCAGTACTCTCTCTTCCGCGGTTTCCTCTCCTTCGGGCGCGCTGCGCATATAACCGGTGTGCCGTTCTCCGGCGAAGCAACATCCACGCTTGGCTGAAACGCAAACAGTCTACGCCGCTTTACAAGTACGCAAACGTCGTCATCGACTGGGACCGGCTTACACAGTCCCCTCAACGTTGTGCGCGTCCCTTCGCCGCTCCGCCTATGCGTCGCATCTACACAGGGGTTCCCGCGAAGGGAGGAGGGAGTTTTTTGTTCTTTGCTTAGACTGGCGTCCGCGCCACAAGTAACTATATATTCTGGCAGTGGTCAGTCGAAACCGCACCTCGTGATGGAGGCCTTAATTCACGGAACGGCGGCTCCTCGCGGTGTCGCAGATTCGGAGAGCTTCAAGTTCCAAAAATTCAATAATTTGGTTGCTAACGAGTAGAGTAGACACCCACCAAAAGACTGAAGAAGCGCCTGAGTCTATCCGCCTCTTTATACCAGGCGGAGGCAGGCCAAGAAAAAGCTTCAAATGTTCGGTATCTAGAAACGCAGATTGAAAGCTAAAAAAAAAAAAAAAAACGTGTGGAGAAAATTTGACAGCCTTTTCATTGGCAAGAGAAGTCCAGTATGCAAACGCCACTTTTTATTCACTGCCGACGTGAACCCGCCCTACTGAACTATTTCGGAACCTTGACGCTCTCCTATTGCAACTGCAGTTGTCAGCTTGTCAGGACCCTCTTAGGATACCCTTGCCTCTGCAGCTGATTGAGCCTCAGTGCAATTTCCAGTTTCACGAGGTGTACAAAAGCAAACTGAGGTTGTCCTTTACCGACTTTGCCTGAACGTTGCCTTCACTGGCTGGGCGAACTCGCCATTGTGCTCTTTGTGCTCTGTGAGAGAAGACATACGGCATGTTTTGTGTCACTGCCCACAGCATAAAACTCAACGCGAAACAGCGAAAAGAACTCCTGTGTGACTCCTACGCGGAAATTCTTTAGAGCTGCATCTCTTAATTGGTGCGTGGCAAAATCACGCTGACGCGGCGTGAGGGACAAAGGCTCTCCTAACTTTGTTATGACACGGGGTTAATCGAGGTTCTTTAACCTTGGGATTTTCAGGTTTTTTCTTCTAGTGCTGTGATTTTTTTCTATAGTTCCGAACTTGTTTTTATTTTATTCTCACTTTTATTCATTGTTGCTGCGCACTTCTTCGCCTTTTCTTTTCTTTTTTCGCCTCACTATGTTCGCCCCCATCTGAAGTAGCAAGCCCCGCCATTTGTGGTGCTAACCTCTCCAGTATTCAATGAAGCTTTCTCGCTCTCTTTTTTATCACTGTGACTTTTGGTAGTAAAGAAAAAACCTAATTAGAGACTTGTAGGCGTTACATAGGCCCATTTAGGTCCTTTCTAACGATAAATTCCGCTTTACTGGACGCAAGCACACTGGTCAAAGCCCGGCTGACGTTAGAAAATACCGCAAGCAGTAGGAGTTGCGGCCTATATTGGGTGAAGTACCGGAAGTGGAGTTGAGCGTCAGTAAACTGGCGTTGTTAGGGCGTGTACAGAAAAGCGGCAAGGCTTTTGGCAGCACGACTGGCATATGCGACAGCCGTTAAAACAGCGTCCTTTACGTGGACACGAAAAGCATTCTAGAACTCGCGCTATGTAACAACTGCCATGGCTGGAGGTGCCGTTAACCGCGGTTTTCTGACAGGAATTCGAAAGCGACAACGTGAGAATCTTGTTTCATATGTTAGTGCTCCCTTCGTACGCACAATTCATACCTTTACAGCTAACGGTGTTATGTGAAAAGCAAATGCAATGGCCATGTCCAACCTCTGTTTGGAAAAAACTTCATAGGCATAATTTTGCTGTTCTTTGATTCCTCTTTGCTTCTTTGCTCAACGAGAGCTTGGGCCACAAAGCAGTGCAGTAGGAAAATGTGTTTCTGAAGAACAACCTACATTTAGCGAACGTGTATCCCGCCTAGTTTACGGTATTCATGTAGTTGTGGGGATTCTCTTTACGCGAGCCTACCACGTAATCGGCGTCAACGTCCGTCTGAGAGCTTCTTATTCAGCAAGTACAAAAAGTTTTCATAGAAGCTTACACTCACGCGCCAGATTTGAATGGTGAAACTGTTTTAGGTGATCATTGATGGACAGACCAAACTGAGTTTTAGTATCGTTGCGATGTCGTGGTTGACGTCGACGGCATGGCATTTCAATGATCTTATGATGAGCAAGGCCAGAGTGAGCTTGTCGTTTTGGCCGACATTTTCGTGCGCCACTCTGAGAGCGCGACTTTTCGTCTCCAGCGGATGCTTTGCACGCCGAGTGTCTCGAAGCGCGGTCTCTTCCTCGGCCGTGCGAAATATATCCGTAGCCGGGCCATGCGGAATCAATGATCGCCTTCCGTAGCTTCGACATTCAAGTCGCGGCTGATGCGCACAACGACTCGAGGACAAACGAAAAAGGGGGGCGTACACCCGCCGCGGTGGCTCAGTGGCTAAGGCGTTGTGCTTCTGAGTACGAGGTCGCGGCTTCGATTCCCGGCCGCGGCGGTCGCTTTTCTAATGGAGGCGAAAAGCAATAACGCCCGTGTGTACGAGATTTCGGCGCACGTTAAGGATCCCCAGGTGGTCAAAATTAATCCGGAGCCCTTCACTACGGCGCACCCCATCGCCAGTGTTGCGTCGGCGCGTTAAACCCTACAATCAATCAATCGAAGAGGGGCGTACGCTATCACGTGTCTTTCTCGTTCCGAGCAAGCGTTGCCACAATGCAGTGAACGCTGGAGTTGTTTTTTTTTTCTGCGGGGGAATCATCATCATCAGTTTCTGCAAGCGGTCGGGCTTCGCTGATGCTCCTGAGTTTTTCGCTTGTGTTCGCGTTTTTTGCTGCGACGTTGGCCCTAATGCAGTGTTCTATTGCTTTCGTGAATGTGTGCTGACGCCATTGAACCGAAAATTCGGCCCACTGGATCTTCCAGCCGCCAAAAACCAAGGCCCGACTACCCCAGCCTGTGGTTAGGCCTAACCTTCCGCCGCCTCTCACGGCCTCGCCCCACTCGGACTGCAGATTTCGGCGAAGAAACTGCATACGTGGCTGTCACGGCAGCTGCGGGCAGCCGCACATCTAAGTTGGCGCTTTGTTCCACGCAACTTCAAGACGACGCAGCGTCTACAATGGCCAGCGCAACGATCTTGCAAGAGGTCCAACTCAACCAGACCCCAATTACCCGACAAGTTTCTGAAACGGACAACTACGAAGAGGACATCACCGAAGACCAAATGCAATAAGTTGAAGAGGACGACGGAACTATTGACGAAGAGGGATGGCAACGAGTTCCCCTAGGCAAGAAAAGGCAGCCCACACGCACTGATCGGGTGAGTCGATCCCGCCATCTATTACAATTGAGACCTTTATCCAATATTAAAATTAGGAACATCCCCCGACACGCCATCGCTAGCGCAATCAGACTCACAGCCCCCAGCCCCGAACTAGCTGAAATGGCAGCCGTAACATTTGACGATGCTGCAAACAGCGTGCATATAACGCTGTACGATGAAAGCCATGCAACCAAGCTAGCCAAAATAGATCACCTTTCATTCCGCTAGAACGGGAAGATCGAAAATATCGAAGTGGCACTAGAACTCATGCCCTCCAACAAGAACACCATACGAGGTGTCATCCGAGTGGACCCGAATGAAAGTAATGAAGCAATCCACAGCTGGACTCGATGTGAACAAGCTGAAGGGCTTCGTGTCCAGAAGATTGGCAAATCGGACAGAGCCATTCTTACATTTAACTCGACTACCTTGCCCAGAGCAGTGAAATACTACATGGAACTGGTACGCGTGGCTGAGTACCATCCCAAAGGTTGGTGTGGTTCAACTGCCACAGTCTGGGACACATGTCCAAGTATACGGTCCGTCACCCAGCGTGTGCAAAGAATGCGGTCGTACCCACGCTGCTGAAGGAGAGTGCGAGTCCACGACTTTTTGCGTCGCGTGTCAAGCAGATGGTCACCTAGCGGTTAGCAAAGTCTGTCCCAGTCGCCTTCCCAAACAGGAAGACAAAGTGTCTAAAATGGACCCTCAAAACGATCAAGAACTCAAACGCAGCAATAAAGCCTTGCATCGCCATGTCACTAGTGGTGTCTCCTGGGCTACCGCCGTCACAGGATCCACCCAGAAAGCCGGCCATAACCCCATAATGCCGCTACCGAATGACCATCCCATAGTGCTCGAAAATTCGCAGCTAAAACAAAACCTTCAGGACCTCCGTTCGGAGCTCGAGGCATTGCGTAAAGAGCTTGCATTCCTCCGAAGAGCGGCTACACGTCGTCAGTCTGTTTCCCCTTCCCAATCTGCACCTAAATCTGCCCGACAGAGCCGTTCTTGCATTTCACGCAAAAAAGCAGACGTAGCTTCGCAATCGACAGGCTTCAGCTCCACGCCTTTCATTACTCAAGAAGTGTTGGCGCAACGAGAAGCGCAACTAAAGTTTGAGGCATCCAAGGAATGGCAAAAGGCTTTCGACAATATTGCGGATCTTCAGGGCCAATTTACCACCCCGAGACAAGACATACAGAAGATCGTGGAGGAAATGCACAAAGTCACACAAATGGTCACTCCGCATACTACGCTATGTAAAAATAAGCCGCCTCAATAGATGCCCCACTCGATGCCCCCAAGCCGTTTAATAATGCAATGAAATTGTCGTAGTTTCACTCAAAATGGACCGCTACTCACCTCACAGACATCTTCAATTTGTCCACTCGCCGTACTTCTCCATGAGAGGAGAGGCTCATGTAGGATTCCCAACTATACAACGTACATGGATCCTAAAATCACTTACACCCCCAAAAACCCGGCGAAAGTTCCCAATGCACCTGGACAGACAGCCGTGTTGGTACATAATTCTTGCCCATCTGTTCAGCCCCGATGGGACGCAGCAAGTAATCCTAACAGAGAAGTCGTCGTCGTTCGCATTGAACCGCCACGTGGCAAACCTCTGCTCGTAGTATCAGTCTGCTACCGGCCGCAATGCAACTCAGGAACAAGGGACTCATATGATTGCATATATTTTTTCTCTAAATTTTAACGGCCCGGTTATTATTGGTGGAGATTTTAATGCTAAAAGCATACTATGGGGTTACTCCCATTGTGATCTCCGTGGAAAGCTTTTGCAACAAACGCTGGAATGTAGCCCCCTGCAACTGTGCAATGAAGATTTCGTTCCTACTCGAGTCGGTCTTCACAGCTCACAACAAGATACCACTTGGGATCTTACCATCGCTACACCGGGAATTGTAAAAAGATGGCAGGCCCTGACGTGTACGTGGGGCAGCGACCACTTCCAGATTCTAATCCACCTAAACGGTAAAAAATTACGCAATAAGAATACGTATACTGCCGTCAACTGGAATGTATTCCGTTCACCATTTCATACGGCTCCTCAACACCTCCCTGAGTTTGTCGCCACTCTGAATGAAGCACGCAGCTTGGCTCTAGAGTTCGTGACTAGTACCGTCGAAGTCGATCTACCGGATGCGCACATGCACAGACCCCTGCGTACTGCTGAACGCCTTACAAAAAATATCGAACACACGGAAAACGCCACAAAGGTCTCATGAAACTTAAACGCCACTACAAGAAGATCAATGAATACCAGAAAATTCTTCAGTCTGAAAATTGGTAAAATCTTTGTCAACGCCTTGGACAGGAGAGAGGTCTTTCGCGCCTATGGGGCCTTTTTCGAAGTCTAAGCGGTCGAGCAAAGGCAAGACTGGAGATCGTACAGGAAATGTGCTTGTACTCTGACTACCCTGAAGTTGAAAAAACTCTTATAACGACCTTTTTCCCTCATGCAACTACCGACAAAGCCGCTCTTCGTCCCCTGCCTGTTATCGAGATTACTACGACCCTTGGAGACCTCGACTCCCCATTCACTTTGAGCGAGCTCCAAGTGGCTATGTCGCAGGGAAAGCCAAAGTCAGTACCAGGTCACGACCGAATTAAATGGCAGGATGTCCGTAACCTACCACCTAATGGGCAAGAGGCACTTTTGGCTCTCGTAAACAAATCCTGGGACACTGGAGAAGTTTTTGAGCACCTCAAAACGTCGATTATTCATCCTATACCCAAGCCGGGCAAAAACTCGTAAACCCGAAAACCTCAGGCCTATTGCATTAACCCCTGTCCTGTGCAAATTATTAGAGCGAATGATCAATAACAGGCCTCAACATTATCTCGAGACGACTGGTTGGTTTCACCCGGCCTTAACTGGCTTCCGCCCTAATTTGGGAACGCACGACTATCTTTGGCTTCTCCGTCGAGTAGTGAACCTAACATCCCGCAAGAGTTCTCCTGACTACATCGTCGCTCTCGATATTCACAAGGCTTTCGACAACGTCAGCCAAGAGGGCATACTCCGAGAATTGGCCGCGCCTTCCCCAGTAAAAAGGCGCAGAAATGGGTTCGTTGCTTTCTAGAGCACCGACCCATTCATCTCAACCCGCGGGACGAAACGCCCACAACCTACTACCTTGACAGAGGCGCTCCTCAAGGCTCGATTCTTGGACCTCTACTATTCAGCCTGGCTATGAGCCGCGTTGCTCGCACACTCGAAACAGACCCTGCTGTACGCTTCGCCATGTATGCAGATGATATCGTCGTGTGGACAGAAGCTGCCGACTATGACTCCAAGGAAGGTATGCAAATTGAGCTTCAAGCTGCTGTGTTAAGCTTGGAGCGCACCCTCGCTACATTCAATTTGCTATTATCTCCTAATAAGACAGAATTCCTCAGCGTGGACGGCAAACGCGCGACGACCCCGGATCAAACCATCGAACTTCAAGTGGCCAACAAGGTTATTACCTCTAAAAATGGCATTATTAAGCTCCTGGGGTGGCAGATAAGCAGCTGCAATAGTCCCGCTGCGTGGATTCGACATTTAAAAACTACTTGGCGCTCCACATTACACTTAATAACTCGCATCTCTGGAAAATATGGCGAATCACGTCAGAATGCATGTCTCATGCTTGCTCGTGCCGTTGCGCACGGACGACTGACGTACGGGTTCCCCGTTTATGAATTGCGTCCCCGCCATTTGAAAAGGGTTAAACATCCTCAACAGACATCTAATCCGTACCATCTCAGGGCTTCCACTCCATACCAAAACAGACGTACTGTCGGAAGCAGTTTCGCTTCCCCCCCATCGCTAATTTGGTAGAGCAGACGACGCTCCGGTTTCAGAAGCACCTTGAACGCGTGCCTCAAGGACAATCTATTTTGAAGTGGGACACATAAACAGTACTTTTAATGCTGACACTTTTCCACCTGCTATTCCACCCTGGGAGCGACCCACCCTAGGCAACCTCAGGCGCCGACCCATTTCTCGCTGTAACCGCGCCGTACGGGAACAATATGTCCGCACTCTCGCCAACGACAAAGCTACCGATGAAATAGACATTTTTACCGACGCATCCATGAACGGAACAACAGCAGCGGTGGCCTGGACCTGCCCTGACATTCCCCAGCTTAATGGCTCTCGCAATATAACAGACACATACGGTCTCACTGATGAAGCCGGACTTTTCGGAATCCTCGGCGCCATTCAGACCATACAAAGTGCGACCTCATTTATCACCACCAACAAGTTCCGTGTCATCACTGACTCCCACGTCGCTCTACAGGAACTGAACAGTTCCTTCTCGCCCAATTCTACGGCTACCAACATTCTTTACAAAATTCGCGACCTCACTCGCGAAGGGTTAAAGATACGCCTGGTCTGGACTCCTGCTCACACATATGGAGCAGACGGAAACCATTCGGCGCATAATGCTGCCCGGGAGTGTTTACGCAATCCTCCCATGGTTGCCGCGTCCATCCAACAATGACCTGAGCCCCAACAGGCATGCGAAATAGACCGGCAGCAAAAATACCGTCAAATTAAGAACCTCAGCCGGCAACGGCTTGACGACGTCTCATCACCTGGTTTTCTTGCTCCTCTGCAGTCCCTGCCAAGAACAGTAGAAAGTTTCGCTAATAAAGTCTACGCTGACTCGGCCTACACTCCGGACGTCATCTACAAATGAACAACGCATAGGAACCTTGCTAGTCCTCGGTGCCCCTATCGTGGCAGCAACAATACACCGAACCTTTTCCACCTCATCTGGGCTTGTTCAGCTTACTCGACTCACCGCGGCCAGTTCCTCACAACGCAAGTACGCCCGACGACTTCTGAAGAACATGTCCAACACGTCAGAAACAACCCCCAAATTTTACAGAAACTTACAGAATTCGGTCTCAAAACAGGTCTCTATAAAGTAGTATCATGGCGGATCGTGCACCCACTCTCTAGATGTCCCCCCAAACACACCCTTCGTGGCTCCTGAACGGCTCCTTTTGGATACCCCAGTCATGGTCGCATTAGAGTGCCCTCGTCACAACTTCACCTGTGCATATCGTGCTAAGCGAACGCTCACAGTGCAGTGCAGACTTTATATGAACAATCTTCCCCTCCCCTTTTCCCTGTGTCCCACAACAGGGCCTATTGTCCTCCTCCTATAATAAAGTCATACATTCCATTCCATTTTTTCTGCGGCAAATGTTGTCCAATCTCCCTAGTGGATATGCTTGGCTTGAAGAACGTACGCTCGAGGCACGCAGCGAACACTGACGTTTTTTTTTTGGCCAATACTGGCCAATCTTCGTAAGTGGGTATACTTCGTTTGACGAATGTGCGCTCAAGGAACGCGGGCAGGATCGCTTGGTATTTTTTTTGTATTTTTAAAACTGCGGACACCATACACAAACGATTTGCTCAACTGCTCCGCTGTTAAAATGTGTTCGTCGGATGGTGTGTCTCATCATAGCATCGAGTCATACACTTTTAGTCATGCACCGGATAACGACCCCTATATAAGCGGCGCACAGGCTAATACCGAGCTATAAACGTGTGCTAGATAACGTCCCATATATAAGCGGTGCAGAGACTAATACCCGGATATAAGCGTGTGTGACGGAAATTTTGAAAAGGAATTAGCCGAACTATAAAGACTACCTTTTGGGAATGCCAAGACACTGATGTAGCAGTATACAACGCTTTGTTCCAAATATACCTTGTGATTGATATTGTTGGAACGCTGTTTTACACATAATTTGCCGTTCATTCAGAGCTCAGCTTAGTTGTGAAGCAATCAGAGCTGATCGCGCCAGTTCAGGGGTTGACATTTTTTCCCGGTTATACTCTGCAAATAAACGTTGCGCAAACCAGTTGAGTTAGTCTTGTAGAGTTGAAGTATAATATACTTTTGGGGGAGCTAAGTGAGCAGCAGGAAGTTAAGGGCTCGTATGTGTTACTATGCCTTATTTCTTTTGGAAGAGTCGGGCGGTGTTTCCACTCAACTGAGCTCCTGCTGTCGACGATGGGCTTCCTGATTAACGGCCCATATTGTCCGCGGAATGATTGACGTGAGAAAGGGTATTGGTAGTGCGCATTATTTTATCATACCATAAGCAAGAGAAATCGTTAAACTAGAGAGGAATTTACAGTATCCATGCATCAGGGGGCAGGGTGAGAATTTGTGCCCTCCGCAATGTACTAGTAGTGCTGCATTGAGTCTAAGGCACCTCTGGGCCCCGACAAGGTGTTCAGCGTTGAGAAAGGCCGCGTATCCGCAGTGCAGATACAATGACTATTCAATTTTTATTGGTTTGCGAGACGAGCAGTACCGTTGTAGACGGGCATTTTCTTCTGCTCACATTTCCCCTATGCTTCCTCTTCGTACGCGCATTGCACGATCTTGTTTCAAGGTGCGCTGCCTGGCACGAAAATGTGCCAGGCATTTTTAACAGCTCTGAAGTGATAATTTAACAGCTCTGAAGTGCACAGAAGAAGCGTGCTTCGGTTGACAGTCATGCGAACGCAAATGCAGCACTTGCTGATTCCATCGGAAAGGCCACCATGCATTTACTTTCTGTTTAATCAGTTATTGTTTAACCGCGTGTCGCATGCGTTGTCAGGGGCTTGCATTGAGGCGGCAAAGTTAGGAGCGAATGCGATCATCACATTGGTGAGCATTGACGGCTGTTCTACCAGTAAAACCCACAACACAAAAATTGATCGATCGATCGATCGATCGATTGATCGATTGATCGATTGATTGATCGATTGATCGATTGATCGATTGATCGATTGATCGATTGATCGATTGATCGATTGATCGATTGATCGATCGATTGATCGATTGATCGATTGATCGATTGATCGATTGATCGATTGATCGATCGATCGATTGATCGATCGATTGATCGATTGATCGATCGATTGATCGATTGATCGATCGATTGATCGATTGATCGATTGATCGATTGATCGATTGATCGATCGATTGATCGATTGATCGATTGATCGATTGATCGATTGATCGATCGATCGATTGATTGATTGTGGGGTTTTACGCGTCGACGCTACTCAGGCGATGAGGCGCGCCGTAGTGGAGGGCTCCGGGTTAATTTTAACCACCTGTGGGTCTTTAACATGCGCCGAAATATACCCCACACGGGCGTTTCTGCTTTTCTCCTCCATCAGAAAAGTGGCCGCCGTGGCCGGGAATCGAACCCACGTCCTCATGCTCAGCAGCGCAACGCCTTAGCCACTGAGCCACCGCGGCGGGTCAGAACACAATAAAATATTCAATCCGCAATCCGCCTGCACCCGGTTACATACCTGCATGGCAGCTTTGAAAAGGTCACTTCCCTGCGCTATGACATGTTCCGTGGGCCGCACGACTCTGGGAAAGCGCTCCACGGCTGTGACAAAGTCCGCCCACTGACTGGGAGTCACAGTCTCTACCACGCCGGATACAATCTCGCTAAGAGGACCCCGGACTTCCATGTCTGGCCCCGAAGAGAAGGCCTTGATCACGTCGGAGTCGATGGTTAACAGGAGATTCATAGCAGCCGTCACGTCAGTCTGGTCGAGCCACAGCTTTTTTCGGCATGGACAAAAGAACCACGACAAATCTGTTATTTAAAGTATTCTTTAACTTCTGCATAAATATTTCGAGTCATGATCCCTGGGCCCCTGATGCGCAGCTGTTAATTGCCGTAGACAGATGCACGCACGCATGCACCCCCGACCACGCACTAGGGCGCACCGACAGGACGTGCACACAACGTGCGCTATGCACACATGCACACTATGCACGCTATGCAGGACGTGCGCTATGCACACGATTCATTTTTCAGTCGCGTTGTTTTCACTGCTTTAAAACATGTTGGAGGGGACATGTTACATGGTATATTGAAGGCAAGATATGCAGTATTTTTAAAAGTCCATCCGAATTTTCTGGGAAACGTGTTTCTCGCCTATTTGATGGTCCGAAATATTCGTTCTTAGGTATGCGCCCCTGTTCGCAGGCAAAACTTTGCTGTCGAGATTATTTACGTTGCTTCGCGCAAGAAGCGCGTAGTAGTTCTCGATAACATTCTGCGGTGTTCGTTCGAAAAAGGGCGTAGTTGTGGCCATTTTGTTTTAGTTGCGTCGTAAAAACCTTTTCAACCGTTAATCTTCATTAAGATCAGGACATAATCTGGGCAGTGTTGCACATGCGAAATTGCACCTGCTTGTTGAATGCGCCAATTATAGGGCCACTAGCCAAGCCACTGATAAAATGGCAGCGCCAAGGACGAAGAATTACACAAGTTTTATTGGTAGGATCAGTAATGCACAGATAACTGAAAACTGCTGTGATTTGAAACTTCTGATAGGCACTTGACAGCCCGGACTTCAAGCTTATATTTTAGCCCCTGCAGTGTAGTAGTCACTTTTACAAATGTCTGATCAACATGCGTATCATGACGGCACAATAATGCTTGCAATTGCGTTTTTTTTTTAGATTTTGTAAAGAACACTAAAACTTCGTGAATAGGGGCTACGGAATGACCACCTACTACAGTCAAATCTCGATTTAACGCATCACACGGGACCGTTCAAAATCATTCGCTATTTTGAAATATCGTTGTAATGAAAAGCTTGCGGCTATATGCCAGTGCTCATACCTAGGATTTGAAATGACAAACCTTGGTAGTATACGCCTGTGCAGACAAGCAAACTCTACAATCAAATTGTTGCACTCACTTCAAATCAGCTTTATTTCAAGAAATCAGTTATTTTCCACTAGTGAGTGAAGCAAGCACGGCGGATTCCACTCTGCACAATACCTCATCGGGTAGATCATCGCAACGAGCGATGCAAGTCTGGAGTTCATTCGTGTGCAGTAAAACATCATTTTTTTACACTATCTCATCTTCTGGGTTCTGTGGCCTACATAAATCTTCGTTCGCGTCGGGACCATCACTGCGATCGCTTCTTGGCTGGGTCGATAGCTGTATTCATCGTTGGATCTCGCACAACGTTCGCAGCAAGATCACTCGCAACGAGAAATGCCTGCCCGCAGGCGTGAATAGCGTGAGAAAAAACTGAACCAACGACCGGCCACCCACTGACACCCAAGGAAACAAGTATGAAAAGGAGCAAGGCGGCTAGGCTGGCTTTACGGTGACGGTAGCAATTGGCACTCAACATGGTGATGATGATAGCTACTCCACTTGGGGAACACACAGAAACGGCGGTTTCTGTTTCACGCGAGATTTGCGGTGCTGTTAGTTTACCCGAATTCGTAATACCGATGTTCCTCGACTGTAAAGGAGAAAATAAATTACGTGCGCTATTCTGAAATATGCGCTGTACAGAAATTCGCCGTTCTGAAAAAGTTGACATTGCAAATATAGGGAATCCTGCGGGGATTTCGAAAATGTTCGTAAATGTGAGAAATTCATTAATGTGGTCTTCGTAGTAGCGAGATTTGACTGTACTACTAAGTACACCGTAACGAAGGGCAACTCTTAATCCCCCGCCTAATGGGGTTTTCTTCAGCAGTGTTACTCTCACAAATTTGGTGGCAAGCAAAATGCAGCTCTCAGTCGAGCATCTACCGTGATTGCCTTAGGAATGTCCGCCTCACGATTTCTGTGATAAACAAAATGCCCGGAGCGATGTAGGAGTCTGCGCCAGAGAGCTGTGCGCATACCTTCAAAGCGTGCTGGATGTCCCGGTAGCTTTTACCGCTGTTGAATGGGGAGCCCAGTTTTCCTTGCAGGGAGTTTCCCAAGTGCATGTACAGGACGGAGTTAGTCTCCTCGAGCACGAGCATCATGTTGAACACCGTGTAGAGGCCGTGCTGCGCAAAGAGGTGGGGTTGAGTCTCCCATTTCATTTTCAATTAGCGGTGGTGGCGACGGGAGAGATAGCATTCACGTGCCGAGCATAACAAGGCACGTTTTAAAGCGAAGCTTTAGTGTTTTCCCTAATGGTGTCTGTAACGCCAAGATGCCCCGTAGGAAAGGCAACTTTCTCTGACGATGATAATAAATGACCGTGGGTGAATTGAAAGAAAAAAACGCTTCCCGTGGCTGCAACCACACCTGGGTCCCTGGCCTTACGAAGCCGTCGTCTATCCCACAGCTCCATTTCGACACAACCACGGCGTAGCCCGGCCTCGCCCCGTTCCGGTACGAGGCCGGGCTACGCCGTGGTTAGAGCCTTTGGCTGATGCTGTGGCGACCCTGGCTGAAACCCCACATGCACCCAATTTGTTTTCTCTCTGCAGCGGTGGCCATCTTGGTAGCGTTTGTGTTGTCTCCAGTGACGACTACGATCCCTTATCACGTTCTATCAGACACCCAAGTCTTTCGCCTTAATAAATTTGTCCTTTTATACCGGTGTGCGAGTGTAGCTTTGCGTGTTGTGTGCGTGTGCCTGCGTGTGTGGCGGTTGTGTGCTTACCTACCTGCAAAGCCCGCTTGACCAGGTAGCGCACAACGTTGGCGAGGGTCCCCGCATGTAGAAGATCGCTAATTTCAAGGAGGCGCCCAGCTTCCCGAACAGCCTCTATGACGTTAATCGGCTTGGAGATGTACTTGTAGCAGGACCTGCGTGTTAAAAAACATTACTAACTTGGACAAGGTGACACTCGCTAACCATCTAAAAAAATTCAGAGCGCATCCTTGGCCTATTTCCTCGGCAGTAGCGCAATGATAGTATCCGTTTCGACTGTCACAGCAATCATGTGAGCTCTTCCGACATTTCAGTGTGCTCTTTCTCGCACTGGCGCGCTCATCTGCTGGGAAATTGCTCGAGTCATAATATTTCCCATCAACGCGAAGCGTTACCGCAGCGTCGCGCTCGGTCATTGGCTACAGGTTGCCATTTGGCGGCGCGTCTTGGTTTAGGAAACTGATTGCGAGAATTCAGTGGGAGATGCTCGAACGCAAGGTGCGAGCACACAAAATGATCAATTGGGCCTAGGCTTCGAATATATAGGCATTGTAATCTGATCTGAACATCCATGCGAACGGGTGTTTTATTTGTAAACTACCGGCCAAGCTATCTATGCATACATGCCCGCATGGGCTAAAAAGGTTGAAGTCGCACGGAATGACAATAAACGCCTTGCCGCAAAGGTCAGTTTATTTGACTTTTCAGTTTTTTTTCGTCTGATGCAGCCCAAAGAGTTTTCCGGACATGAGGAGTTTCAGCCAAGTACTACCCCTGGCCGACCACATTCTGTTCAGCGGAGGGTGTGCGGTTTTTGTCCCACAATACCTTCTAAGTATTTTCCCCCTATGCAGCTGACCTTCGCTAGTAAGCAATGTTACTACTTATACTTGATCGAGCACCCATGGGACTTCGTTATGGGAAAACCATCGGAACAAACTGCGAGGACGAGCGGCGAGTGTTGTTGTCAGGGCCCAATACTGCACCAGGGGGGCCTGCTTTTGATCTGGCGAGGAATCCATAAACGTCTGCACACGGGGCGAAAGATTCCTTCCCCGCACTATCGAGCAGGCAGCTCTTCTGGAAAGTACCTGTACACGGGTCCCAGTATGTGCATGCCCTGCTGAATCTCATCCCGGGCCATCCTTCTGCGATCCCTGGACAGCGTCGCGTGCACCCTGGAAAGCCACTGCTTCAAGGTGTCCTGCCGGAAGCTCGACGGCCGACCTCTCCACGAGTCGCACACGTAGCCGTAGAAGTCCGCACACGGGTCCTTGCTGTGGTTGAGCAGCGCCTCGAGGTACTCGCGAGCTTCGGTGCACTCTACGAAAGCGCAGTAATGCAGGCATCGTGCGCTGCCTGCCGCATGAAATATAACACGCCCCTTGGCGTCTATGCCTGTGAGAAAAAAAATTACGCATCTCCGCGAAGTGAATCATGACGAGTGGGCGAAGCACTGGGGATCGTTCTTACCGTAAATCACATGTGGTATTGCCCACTCACGCATGTAAATGAGTGACAACGCGTGTGTACATTATATACAATTCCAATGCAATCCAATCCAATTCAATTCAATTTAATTCAATCCAATCCAATCAATTTTAATCCAATCCAAC
Organism: Haemaphysalis longicornis; assembly: GCF_048455015.1. NCBI lineage: Eukaryota > Metazoa > Arthropoda > Arachnida > Ixodida > Ixodidae > Haemaphysalis > Haemaphysalis longicornis. The sequence goes on from NW_027526385.1 coordinate 109,907,749, forward strand.
AATCCAATCCAGTCTAGTGCTCATCGCGCATGCGCAACACTGTGTACATGGACGCCAAGCCCCGGACAGAGCGAGGTCTTAAGGTGCTTCGCCCTTAAAACAAGGGAACGTATCCGCAAATAAGGTGGATGCATTGCGAACACGATGGGAGTACTTTATCTTGACCGTTCTTTGTGTATGCGTTTAAATCTTTTCACACGTCTTTACCAATACGCCCAGCATCAAAGTCATCTACGTACATACGCGTTAGCAGAAAGTCCCGTTGCTGCCAGTTTACTGACGAGGTCTGTCGTAAAAGTTGGCTCCTGTGCCCGCTATAACTTGGTGAAGCTCGGGTATATGATTGACATACATTGACTTTAGCATTCTCTTTTTGTGTGTCTGTCAACACGCGTGAGCACATGCAAAGTCTGTAATTCTGAGATGATGGTTACGAGCATAGCTAGCTGCAGGCAGCACATGCAGATGGCTAACTGCTAGCTGTGGCGTGCTGGGGTAAAGGTCATGCCGAACTTGTTTACTCTGAGGTGGTTCCAACATTCTCGCAGGCACTTCGCAAGGTCACCGGAAAAAAGAGCGCGTGTGACAGCGCAGCTTTTTGCACGGCACTCTTGGCAGCGACGCTTACCTGGAGAGACGCAGGCAACGTCTTCGGGAGCGTACGAGGAGCTGAACAGGTAGATGAGGAGGAGGCCAAGAAGGAAGAACACAAGGACTATGACGGCCGCACCTATCAAGCACACGGTCACCTGATCCCTGCTACCCAGCGACGTCTCGCTGCTCCCTCCGTGACCTGTGGAGAGATTTGAAGCGCAGGTAACTTCCACCAAACTCTCGGTGGGTGCATTAGAGACAAAACCATATATACGACAGCTCACAACACCCGTTCTTGCACTCCGTTTCACGCCTTTCGGGATCATGCAGAAAACACTCTCCGGTAGTGCTGGCATAAGGGTGTGGCTGAGGAGGCTGCAGCCGAGGGCATCGTGTCCCAGGTCAGGGGAAGGGGGCCCACCTACTTCCACTTGCCTAATGTGTGTGTGCATAGATAACAGAACTTCGAGCGACACATGTGAGCTGAGAAAACCAGAGCGAAGGAACAGGGCTCCCGCTTAATGCAACTTCGTTCAAACGATCAGCCCCTGGTTAACTCCACTAACTAGGCGTAACGCTTAAGTCTCTCAGTCAAGCGAACTCTCCCCAACCTCCCTTCAAAAACGAAAAGCAGCGGGGAGTCGCGACTTCTTCACCGAAGCTTCTACGCGGCCATTTGTCCCTAACCAGAGTTCAGAATACAAAAAAAACTCCCACCTCCCCTCGTGGGAACCCCTGTGTAGATGCGACGCATAGGGGGTTCACGCTGCAGCGTTGGACAGCGGAGGAACGGCGCTGGAACGATGGAGCGGAGCGGCGCAGGCACCGCGTTTTATAGCGCGCATAACGGTGAGGGGACGCGCCCGCGCCAGTGCGTCTGCCGCGGCTATGACGCAACACAATCCAACACAATCCACTTTAATCCAATCTAATCCAAATTCAATCCAATCCAATCCAATCCAAGCCAATCCTATCCAATCCAATCCAATCCAATCCAAGCCAAGCCAATCCAAGCCAATCCAAGCCAATCCAAGCCTATCCAAGCCAATCCAAGCCAATCCAATCGAATCCAATCCAATGCCCCTCGCGAGAGAGAGAGTGTTCGCTATCGGAGAGGAGAGGGGGTGAGGGGCGAAGAGCGCAGCTGGCGCGGCGAGGAGAATGGGGGAGGGGTGGACGCCGACGACAACGACGACGACGCCGACGCCGGATGCAGGGACAAGGCGGGTGAATAAGATGCGTGGCATCTAAAAGTGGCGCGAGTCTTGTGGCGTTGGTTTATTGGTTTCAAAGAATCTAGCGATCGTGCGGTGAGCGACCGTTCGCTGTAAGGGAGTACGTGGGTTGGTCGCAGCGCTCGGGCCTCTAAAGAACGCCGGTGTCGTGTGGTTCTGCAGCATGGACAGCAGAACGGAATGGCACAGCAACGTGGGCGTGGACACGCAGACAGCCGAGTACACACAAATAGGCCGAAGTAAAGTAAGGAAGGTCCGTAGCGGTGATCGGCTGATGCTTTTAGTCGCCGCGGAACTCCACTTCAGCATGTGTTTCGTCAACTTGCCTCTTCACCCGCTGCTACGCGTTGGCCTGTCATCAGCAGGCCGCATTTGTCTTGTCTTGCCACGTCCTTCGTCACAGGGAACACTGTTTCCACGGGTGGACATATACGCAGACAGCGACCACTGCGGAAACCGCTGCTCGGCAAACCAATCAAGACGCAGCGGGTGGCCACGGCCATAGAGTTTCACACAATGTTATTGTATGAAACTCTGTGGCCACGGTGGCACTCAGTGACAGCCGACTGCATCTTTCGGCCAGTGGTTCTCACGGCTGTTTGCGTCGGTGGCGCCGATGCTCGAGATTCGAGAAGCCCCCGACAGAGGCGGTGTGTCAATTGTGCCCGTAAACGGGGGCTCGCAAAAGAAAGAAAGCGCAAGAACGATACGAACAGAAGGCAATGGCAGGGAATTCCCAGGGCGAAGACATCGGTGCAGCAGTTGCATGGCGAGAAGAGACGCCGTAATTTCTCATGGAAAGAACTGAATGCAAAGACAGTGGTGTTTTTGTCAAGCCACTTGTTTTACCATCCGGATCGCTTTGACAGTGTGAGCTCAAACCCCGAGCTACGTTCCCGCGACACGCTGGCGCCAGACCTCCCGAACCCCAGGGCATACGTGACAGAGGGCAGGGCTTTAAAGGCGTGGTGAAGATGACCAGTGGCTAGTCTGGGAAACATGGGTGCGCAGACGTTGGTTGGGGCAATCGGACCCGCGCTAGACATCTTCAAATCGACCAGCAGGGCTTCAGGGCTGAGGGAAAACTTGCAGTTACAATTGGACGGGGCAGTATTGTTTCTTTCTGTTGGGAAGCGGTGAAATAATTATGTACAGAGTATTTTAAGTCACTATAGGAGAGGCAATTTATCTACTCCAATCAGATGACTTCGTAGCTGTAATATTTCTGAGGTGCCAACATACACAAGCAGCGAGTTCGCCTTGGCCTAGAGTTGGTTCCACCCAGCTATAACTACACCAGCCAGGTAAAGGAAGAGTTCAGAAAAAATTCCCCCGCATTTCCCCGAGGGGGAGAATGTGAAAGTGCGAATGCACGGTTGTCGGCCCGCTTGCGGCGCTTGCGCTCGGCCCCCGAAGCCCACCGCCTCGCCGCCTTCTCTTCCATCGGGTTTGTAGTATCACGTGTACACCACGCAGTTATCAAGCCGCTATAACGCCGCTGAGTCGCCAACGCACGCCGCTGACGACGTAGTTTGAATGCGTTAAAGATATAAGGCGCGTCACTAACACTGATATCAGCGTCGCGTCCGTGGCTTGGTCGGTAGAGCGTCGCGCTGCGGCCGCAAAGTCCTCGGATCGAAACCTGGCGCCGGATGCTGTTTCTTTTTTAAATATAGAGGAGCACTGCGGACGCCGCCGCCGCCGGCGGCGGTGGATGGTTTGGGGTCGCTTATAAAGTGCATTCGCACTTAAAACCTAAGTATGTCATTGATTTGGAAATAGAAAAAAGAAAACTGAATGTTTGGTCGAAAGCATTAAAGAACACAATTGATACACAGTCATCAACACCTCTTTACTGACCATACCTGTCCTGCCTGCGGGGCACTCGACACTCACTACCACCTCCCTCTGCGAATGCCCCGCAGACCCATACCCCCTCCCCCCTCACATCTGGGAGCAGATGTTGAGCGACCCGGGGGAGCCAGGCCAAGTCCTGACCACCTCCCGGGCCCTGGCGGTCGAGGCGGCCCTGTGGGCCTACTCCCCTTCCAATACCTGATCCCGACGGACGAAAAACATGTATTCCTTCCTTCCTTCCTTCCTTCCTTCCTTCTAGCCGGTGTTCCCGGCGGAATACCGTAGCGCGTGCTCTGTGGGCTGCAAAAACAAATCTCGCGCATTACTGTCGCGTAAACCTTATTCACCAAAAGTTTTTGTTTTAATTTGATGGCAGCTAACATTTAGTTTCAAGAGACGGTGGAGTAGGACGTTAAAGGGCGGGGGGGGGGAATGGGGGGATTCTAGCGCGTTAGCAGATAGGGGAATATTGCCTAGGACAGCTACCACCTGCAGTCGAAAAAGTATTTTGGGCCTGCCCTAACAGCAGCGCTAGTATTAAACGAAGAGTATAAAACATAGACATACTGGTTTTTTGGGTAAGATGACACTCCATTACCTCGATACAAAGAGGATACCACGGGCTATCAATCAATCAATCAATCAATCAATCAATCAATCAATCAATCAATCAATCAATCAATCAATCAATCAATCAATCAATCAATCAATCAATCAATCAATCAATCAAAAAACCCATGGGCCCACAATTCTTTTAATCTGACCCAGCTCCCAGGGCGTCAGAGTGAATCGACCGTGTGGAAGCAGTGAAGCCAACCACCATTGCACTGACAACAATGCTTTCTGGTGCCACTAGCGCCTTGAGATGTAAAGAAAGACAACTTAATCCGATAAGTCCCCATTAGGGGACGTTTGTGTTCTAAATTATTCCTTCATGTTTTTTAGCTCTGTGTTTATTTCGCCCGCCTAGGCCGTCGTTTTTAGCTTCAACATAAGGTATTCTTTTTTGTTTTCGTTTCAGCTAATCGCATGAAGGCGATGGGTTAGATAAACCTTTCAGATTTTGTTTGTTCATTATCATATTTAAGATGTTTATAGCTCTAAACAAATTTTTCAAAGCGTTTATTTTACCTTTATTACTTGAAAAATATTTCGTTTTAGGATTCGCTCTGTGGTATATTTATTTTATTTATATTTTGATTTCTTTGGATATCTCATGTTATTTTCTGTCTGTTTTTGTACATGCGTGTGTGCGCCTGAGGATGTGTGGGTAGTGTTTATACAGACTGCGACGCGATGCACGCGCATAAGATGTGAGAAGGGCCGCAGAAGGTCGAATGCCCTAACCGAGGAAACTGCTCACTCACATCAGTGACCAACTTTGCGGTTCGCAAACGGATGAAGGTGTGGCAGATTTCTAAAATAAAGAACAGAAAAGTCGAACTCGAACAGTATGTTCACTCGAAAGGTACTCAAGCCAGTGTTCATTAGCTAACGCTAGCGTCACTAAATAAAGGCTTTTAGAGTATCGGCACTCTTTTCTCTCATTGTTATTTGCCGCCGGGATTTCCATTGGTCGGTCGGCACCACGTGATGTTTGTTTACATATGGGCGCCGCCATTTTGTTTTTGGGCGCCTCTCCTCTCTCTGCAGTGTCCTCGACTGCACGGGCGCTAGAGCGGCCGGTCGCACTCTGTCCGTCACAACCGGCGGCGGTTTCCTTCGGAGAGATGGCAACACTGCAAGCCAGAAACAAAATGGCCCCCAAACGCCTCCGGGTGCGCGAAGGGGCGGTACTCTTATAAGCGTAGCTTATTTAGTGACGCTAGCTAACGTAACGACCGAAGCGTACTCGAAGCACGAAATAGGACACCATCCTGACTTGGTTTCTTCAGTTTCCAATTTTTCATTTCTGTGTACAGCGTTGCTATGTGTGTCTCCTTGAGAGTGCAGTTCTAAATAAAGCAAAGAAAATCATGCAGGGGGAATCAGAGTTTTTCAATATATACCACTTCCGAAACTCCGCTTCAGAAGCCGGGAGGCGCGGCTGGAAATTTTGGAATTCCTTTCCCGGAAAGGCCTTTTCGCGCCTTCCTTGGTCCCGTCGGTGCCCCGGTCTTCTCCGGAAGTCACGTCCGGGAGAGCGAATTTCGCGTGTACCTGGCCGTCCTTCTTGGGGTCCTGCAAAGAGACACCATCATCAGTCGCTATCGTGGTGAGATTGACTCCTTCCTTTGCGGCAGTCTTAGCAATAACCTCAGGACAAACCGTTCTAGCAGTATCGTAGGCGACCGCTTTGGTGCTGAGGCCTTCGTTCTTTTCCCCGGCCATGGAGCTCGGCGCGGCGGTGTTTGGTGCAGGTGTTGTTGGAGCCGAGGTCGACGATGCCGAAGTGACAACGCGTGGGCCTGGGGAAGATTTCCGGGTAGCCATGGAGGCCGAGCTCCCGCCGCTTACCTTGGACGCCATCGAGGCGCCAAAACCAGAGCCCTCCGGGGCTTGTCCTCTCGGCTTCTCCGCCGCTCCTGCAGGCGAACGGTTGGCGCTGGCCCTGGAGCCGGCGGACCCTGACCCACTTCGGACGCTGCGGGCATCGACTCCCTGTGTTTCGGTGCGTGCAATGAAGAGTGAAAGTTAGCGCCCTGTTTTGACGGAAACCAAACGAATTATCCGCTGCGGTTCAACCGCGTTTGTCGAGCAATGGCTCGGTCCTCGCGGCGCGCAGTGACCGAACATCAAGACAAGACACAGACGCTGCTTTGGCGTATTGTCGGGACTGTCGGCGCGAACGTGTCGTGAACCTGAATACAGCTGATGCCGCCTCCTGTCATTTTTAAAGCGAAATCATTCTTAGTGGGACGAATGGCGTTCTGTCGAAAAACTAATGCGTTTCCCCGTAGACCGGTTAGGCGACCGAAAAGCTCTCATAAGGCCTCTAGACATACGGCGCGTGCGTGATACCGGGCTCCTATTGTGTCAAACGGTTTCTTGAAAATCGCATAAGGACAGGTTCTAGATAACACAATACACGCATAAATCATAAAAAAAGGAGTACAATAGTTTACCGTTATCTCATAAGGAACGAGTCGGCACAGACTTAAACGTTTCGTACATGCGTTTACGTAGTGCGGGAAAAATCGTCGCGCGAGTGCATTTTCCGTTTGAGATTTTGGCCGTTGAAGGTTTGAAGATGCGTTGGACGGACTTTCAGCGAAGGCTGGACGCACTTTTAGCTTTCGCGCTTCTCACTTTAAGAAGGGATTGTAAATTGTTTAAGGCACGCTCCCTTACCCTTCCTCTTAATCACCCTCTAGTCACCCCTTCCCTTTGAACAAAAGATTCATTAGACGTTTTCACTACCCGACCACACTATGCTGTGACTTGACCTTGGCGGCGCTTGAAAGTCAGATATGCGCTACGAGGAACGAGGGGCTTTCGAGTGTGCTCCCGCAGTAAAACATAACTTTCACTCTGAATGACCGGTTTGGTTATCTTTAAGTGAAGAATGTCTACAACTTGGGAAACCAGGGGATGGAAAGGTGGGCAAAACAAAAAAAAAAATGCACGCAGCAAACTAGTGCCCTTTGTTAAGTATTATTTATGTACTCATCGCGTGAAATTGCTATGGGGGATAACGTCGCTTTTCAAAGACAGTCCGTCCGGTAAAGGTGTAACGGCGAGGCCTCAGTTAAGCCGGCAGAAAAACAGCAAGAAGCGCCATTGGTCGAAACTTCGATCTTGTGGCGCGCACCAATGAGGATGAACGCCTTTCGTAAATGAAATGGCGATACAGCGAAGTATCCCTGTCACGATATTTTTGCACACATTTGTAGTGCGACAGTATAGCTAAAGAAAATACAAGAGATCAAAATTAAAATACCCTTCGCACGTAATACAGTAAAATATCGTTAATTCGAACTCGGAGGGGACCATAAAGCTGTTCGAATTAAGCGGAGTAAGAATTAACAGGAGGGCGCTAGAATGAATGGACATCGCACAACACTGAGCGGGAAAAAAAAAGAACCCACCTCTGGACTTGTTATGCGGATTAGGCGCTACGACACGTTTGTGGGAGGACATTATTAAAACAAAAAAAAATGTTCGTGGGGATCGAACCGCGAACTAAATTAATGGATCACTCCGTTATACGCCCGAAACAGGCACCTACATTGCATTCATGAGAGCAGTGAGCCGTAATGTCGAAATATTCACGCTGTCTATGCGCGAAAACAAGTTTATTTACTTGGCAGGGTCGAGGCAATCAAAACTGAAAGCAATCGGTAATATGCATTTGCTTGCGTTTCTTCTGCGCCGACTCCATGAGCATCGCTTGGAACTTGCCGAAGAGCTCCAGCGCAGCGTCAAAATTCTCATCTGTTGAGAAATAACACGCTGCAACATCCAGCCTCGACGCTGATTTGCATGCAGCTCTAGTAAATTTGGTTGGCTTGGATTTGCAACAAGTTGTAATCACTCTGGGACGACTACTTATGTGGGTATCGATGGAAAGCAAGGGATCCCAGTTCGAATTAAACGTCGAATTAATCGGGTGTTTTTCTCCATTAAGATATACGGGAGTGTGCCGGGACCAGGGCGTCACTTCGAATTACCCGAAAGTTTGAATTATCCGAGTTCGAATTAATCAGCTTTTACTGCGTGATACTCGTCTAGAATGTTGGTCGAGTGGTTGCGTTGAGCGCTAATTGCTTAACACCTTCCCGAACTAAATGGCATTTCATGCTATCATTGGATGGGGCAATAAGCCGGTTACTCTGAACCCGGGGATTTCCCTGCGGGGACGGAAGTCGCCAGGAATGGAGCATCGGTTTGAAAGGTGGCAGATATATTATTGGCCTGATTCGCGTATGTTCCGTATGAAGGTGGCAATTAAGAGGGCTTGTGGACTTCTAGGACGGCAAATTCTTGAAAAGAAAACACGGTATCTAAGAAGAAAAAGTAGCGGTGCTCTTTAAAATGTTTATGCGGGGAAAGTATACCGTCTTTGCTTTTGAATACGGACGCAATAAAAAAAAATCAATCATCCAGACCTTTCTTTCAGGGAGCCTTTCACGGGCATTAAACGGATTCGCTTGAAATAAAGTGAAACCCACGCGGAGTCTCCTGCGACTACCTAATTGCACGACTACAGAAAGCATGGTAAACGGTACTCCTCGTGAGAAATTGCAGCTGTAACCAAGGTAATCATGGGATTTTGATTGTCGCGAATAAAACTCAGCAGGACAGAGAAGTATAACTGCGGTGGTTTTCAACGTGTAATTTGCAATGCTTTTGGGGTAACTGGCGCAATAAGACTTCGTCTAACTGAGTGATATTAAGATAAACATTGTGCTATTCGGGGGTATGTTTTCTTGCCCTAAAACGTGTTTTTCAGTACTCTGTATTGAAACGTCGGCCGGTGGCCCCAACGTCTGGTTTGGTGATGCCGGGAGAGCTATCTTTAAATTGCGAAAGGGTAATTATGTATGGCTGGTACGGGGAGATAAAACTTCACATGACGACGTTATCGTCTTTACGAGAGATATTGGTATAGGTTTGCTTAACGGTATGTCAGAACCCAAGCTATTGCAGTCTTCAAGTATCGCCTCAACGCCTCGAATTGGATAGCAAGGAAGGCTCGGCGTATGGAGAATGTCACTGCTGGACTGCAGCAATAGTAATAAATGCGCTAAGCTTGAGCAGTGGGAAACCATATATTCTTCTGAATATCGATATGTGAAGTATAGAATGGTTGTATTAGTTTATGTCGCTATGAACATGACACGCTATAATGCGGTATGGCGTCAGCGCGATATCATGACACCGACGCACGTGCTAGACTTCGCTTTGTTCAGTTGGTTGGTCTGAACCCTAAGCTGACAGTGCACCGATGCGGCAGCTTCCCCTAATACTGGAGAGAGAGAGAGAGAGAGAGAGAGAGAGAGAGAGAGAGAGAGAGAGAGAGAGAGAGAGAGAGAGAGAGAGAGAGAGAGAGAGAGAGAGAGATTGCTAGCAACCCGAACTCTTTACCCGATTTCGGGGCAACGGGCGACCCTGGCGTCGCGGTGCTGTCAGCACCATACCTCACCTAAACTGGACGCCACTCACTCACACTCACACTCACCACTCATCATCAGCCCTCCCACTCACTCGCCCTCAGACTCACTCATCATTCTCACCCCTCGCACAAACTCCCGCACACGCTCACCACTCGCTGAGACCATTCGCACTCCCTCGCGCTCACGCGCACCGCTCTCCATCACCACTCGCACTCACTCGCGTTCACATTCACCACCCTTCCTTATCACTCGTACTCACTTTCACTCACCACTCGCCCTAACCACTCCAACTCGCTCATTCTCCCGCACAACACTCGCTGTCACCCTTAGCAGCAAGTGTGCGCTGCAGACCCTCCATGAGTCAAGAAACGGAACACTATCAGTGCATTAAGGCGTCAGAAGTCCAACCTATATCATATTCCTAAATTGTCACGCCACCATCGAGTTAGTGGTGCTCATCGCGGTAAGCCCTGCAGATCGCTCGAGTCGCGCAAGTTAACTCCAGAGTAGTGAGCGGGGCTCACCACTCGCGAGTGGCGAGAGTACTTGCACTCGCGAGTGGTGAGCGGGACTCACGGCGAGTGGCACTTGCAAACTCGCAAGTGATGAGCGAGGCTCTCCGCGAGTGGCTCTCGCACTAGGTAGTGGTTTGGGGGCTCACTGCGAGTGGGGCTCGCACTCACTCGCACTCGCACTCACCATTCGAAAACGACGGCTAGGCTCACTCATCACTCACTCGTGACTGGTGAGGAGCAGGGCGTGTGAGTGCACTCGTGTGTGAGCCTGTCGACCTATGGCCAGCACCGCCCCCGTGCTGCCGTCGGAGGGCCCGGCTACTTGCGCAAATAGGGCGACGCGTGTCTTCAGCGCCACTTTCATACAGGTTTAAAAGCTTTTAAAGTGGCTGCCTGGGTCGCCTATGGATCACCACTGCGGTTATTCGGTGGCCGCTCTCAAGGTCGGCAAGAATGACGATTGGTTGTGCGGTTTTTATCTGCATTATAGCTTCTTTGCCGCGTGGCTAAATTAGTTCGTGCCTTAAGGGGAATTGAGTGATCACCGCTGAAGCCGGTTCCACGCCCGTGAAATCTGATAAAACACCGGAGCCGACTTCAGCCCGTTGGCTACCACCTCCCTGACAGGCGGGGTCGCTAACAACGCCACTCGCCGCGGTATGTGCGCACTCAAAGTTTACCCACAGGGGTCTGGTATTTTTGTAAGTGGATAAATGTTTGGGTTAATTGGCGAAACCCAAGAGGCCCACTAAGAGGGTTCAACATAAATTGAGGACGACTCAGCGAGCAATGGAACGGAAGATGATAGGTGTAACGTTAAGGGACCAGAAGAGAGCGGAGTGGGTAAGGGAAGAAACGCGTATTAAGGACATATTAGTAGAAATTAAGAAGAAGAAGAAATGGACGTGGGCAGGGCATGTATTGCGAAGGCAAGATAACCGTTGGTCATTAAGGGTAACAGAGTGAATCCCTAGAGAAGGCAAGCGTTTGAGGGGGCGGCAGAAAGTTAGGTGGGCAGATGAGATCAAGAAGTTTGCGGTGAGAAATTGATCGCAGTTGGCAGAGGAACGGGGTAATTGGAGATTAATTGGAGAGGCCTTTTTCCTGCAGTGGGCGTAGATAGGATGATGATGATGATGATGATGATGACGATGATGATGATATATTTGGGTTGAAGTGCGCCGCTTGCCCCGGCACACGAGCGAAGTGTGCGCACTGGACGGCCGTCGCACCGTGTTGGGAGCATTTACAGGCCTGCGGTAAGGATCCCCACGTGGCGTGCCAGCGGTTGGCGCGTACGACCGAAGGAGTACGGCTCCTATACGCCAAACATTCATTTTACTACGGGAGAGATGTTTGGAGACTCCAGCACGCTGGCGGCCCCCTGCCACACAGGCGGAGGTCGCTCACAACACCACTCGCTGTGCTATGCCCTAGTCGAAGCTGACCCACGGAATTCTGCTAGTTAATTGGAAGTGGACCTGCGCCGCGTGCCGAGATTGGGTATGGACGACCGCCGAGGCAGTGGCGCCATCTCTAGGACCAGCGGGGTACCTTCGCCTGAATGGCCGTCGCGGCGGCGGCGCTAATGTCGACACAGCAGGGTGCGTTCGCATGGCGTGACCGGCATCACCTTCGACTAACGTTACGGGAATGTTTGCCAAACTTTGTGAGCTTCTAAAAAACTCTGCTGTTAAAGGCGGTCGCCGCAGATACATGCCCCGTTTCACAGCCCGCGCCACGTTGTTGCTGCGGCCGAACGGCGAAGGTGGTGCCCGCAGCTGCGTCAGTGAGCCGGTCGTGTGCGCGTCATGTGTTCGCGTGACGAGCAAAAACAGCATGCCCGGCTAACCCAACGGCAAACCGCTGTCTAGGCTTGGGAGCGGTGGCTGCATAGTTGCATGAATCATCCGACAGCAGGACAGCAGCTCACGGCGGCGCTCCCACTTCGGAGTCAGAGCTGTCGGAGGCGCCCCGAGTAGGAGGTCGACACTCCAATGCTAATAATCGAAGATATCCAAGCCCTGGATTTCGGTCATATGAATGCGCAGCCGCTATCCAGAATGATCCAGAGCATTCTAAAGCTGCCAACCGAATAGAACGTTACTGTTGTTCCTCTGTTAGAAGCGTGTTAGGGTAGCGCGGCAGTGATGCACTTCGCTCCTACTCTCTCTTGAGACCTGAGTTCAATTTACGAACAGAATAAAATGCGCGTTGTACTTTTTACCGGTACCGGTCAACAACCGTACCCCTGGCTCATCGCACAGGGGGAGCTTAAGGCGTATGCAGTAACAATTCGAGTTGCCAGATTTTTTACAAGTCGCGTTGCCACTGCTCTCGAGCGGCCGGAAAACATACCTGCTGTCGCGAAGGAAGCTGTTTGCGGGGTTTGGCTTGCCCTGCTGAGGTGGCCGGGGTGGCGGGGGTAACCGGGGTCTCAGTCTTCGACACGCCTGCAGCCGCACTAGAGCCCTTTGAGCCCCTCCCCATGCCAGGGGTGGCCGGAGTAGCCGGGGTGGCCGGAGTCCTGGTCGCAGACTTGTCTGCGGGAGTTATGGGGCCTCTTGGCCCTCTAGCAGGCCTAGGGGTGACCGGAAGAGTAACCGGGGTAGGCGGGGTCTTCACCTTAGGCTTGTCTGCAGGAGTTATGAGGCGCCTTGAGCCCATGGCCGATCTAGGAATGACCGCAGTGACTGGGGTGGCCGGAGCGTTGGCTTGACGCTTGTCTGCGGGAGTGATCTGGCCTCTTGAGCCTCCGACAGGCCTCGGGGAGGCCGCGGTGGCCGGTGTCTTAGCCTTAGGCTTTCCTGCTGGAGTAATGAGGCCTTTACAGCCCGTGCTTGGCCTCGAGGTGGCCGAGGCTGTGGGCGTGTCCGAGCCAATACGACCGCTACTGTTTTTCACTGGGGCACAGTGGACTTTCTGCACCCGCCGTCGACAGTGTAGAGGTTGGCGCACGTTAGAAGGAACTTCCTGAAAAGGACGATGTCGACGAATGTCGACTATTTAAACAGAAAAAAATACATCTGTAATAAAATGGGAAAATAAATGGGATAGATATATACTACGATGTAACACGCCATTGGTTGCATGAAATGCGTTAAGAGGTTGCAGGGGCTCTTCAACTGTTACATATGCGCGAAAGTTTAAAACGCCAGTGTTCGATCTAATAAACAGCTGCGAAAGTGTATTCAACCGCCGAACCACCGACAGGCTTAGACTAAACTACGGCGTTATTGCCTTCGCGTTAAGACACAAGTTCAGGCATTCGCGGCTACGCCCCAGCTCTTTTACAAATAAGCAGTAACCATCCCACATGGACTTACGTACATGTTAGGTCCACCCGTAGGTGAGTTACCTAAGCGTAATGGAGGCCTGCTTACGCCTGTACAGTTGCGGAACAACTGCCTGCATAGTCAATTTTATTTGCTCTGTTATTTTACACTAATGTCTAATCATGATCAAATCAAGACCTAATGAGACACTGTTTTAATCATGATCTAATCCGGTGTAATCAAAAAACGCAGAAGACTACTTTCGCTCTTGTGACTTTTAATGTACATGTGTTTCCAACCGAAACGAAAACAAATGGTACGAAGCCGAGGCACTTAATTTCGCCTCCACAAATTACTCAGCTTTCAAAAAATACGGGGGACAATAAATAAGAGTAATTTCGACATGCATTGTGGGTATTTGATATATGAAGCGTTACAGTTGCTAAGAATACAGAAAAAGTATAGTCATTTTTGTTCGCACATGATTTACGGAAATTAAATACACGACCTGATGCTGTTAACAATGAACATTGAAGTCGGTGCTTGAAACTTCTGCGCTAGCTTAATAGCGAATAGGGCCCCTAATTCAAAGTACCGCTTCCGAAATGGTTATTATGAAGAAATCTGGGTAGGAAAAGAAGCAACTCAAGATAGTATAAAAATTCACTCAATGTGAAAGTAAGTGCAGAGCAGTGATTCGCCATAATGGGCTGTAGCGCCGTTATCTGCTCACTGCTGCCACCCTATGCAAATCCGCTCACTGCTACCCAACGCCCTTATCCGCTCACCCAATGCAAATCAACATTCCCGCCTTCGCAGTGCTCGCGCGCTTCATGCCTGAAACGGCGCGAGCGGGAGTTCTGTTCTTTCGGTGCTTGCTTTTCCTCCCGCGCATGCCGGCGTTGCACTGCCACTTTTTTTTCGCTTAAACCAACCCAACGGGCGTTCGTAACTAATAGAACGCGGGCGCTTTCGGTTAATTACGTATATTTTGCCTCAAGTGTACCTATAGTTTTCTTTGCGCTGAACAACGGGGAGATGTATGACAAGCGCCAGCGGTTCACGAGTTTCGAAAGCTTACGATTATATAAACCGCTTGGCTTTCGAAGTCTCTGGACTCGCTGCGGTGGCTCAGTGGCTAAGGCGTTGCGCTGCTGAGTACGAGGTCGCGGGTTCGATTCCCGGCCGCGGCGGCCGCTTCTCTGATGGAGGCGAAAAGCAAAAACGCCCGTGTGTGTGACATTTCGGGGCACGTTAAAGAACCACAGGTGTGCAAAATTGACCTGGAGCCCTCCACTACGGGCGCCTCATGGCCTGCATTGCGTCGGCGCGTTAAAACGTTACAATCAATCAATCAATCAAAGCCTCTGGGGTACGCCGTGAACGACAGCGTTACCACGCGACGCCCTGTCGCTCTACTTTGGTCCAGCGAGCGAGCTACGACGACAAGGCGCGTCCCTAAAATGCCGTGCACTTAAAATTCCGATGTCGCCTGACGGCACTCTAGCGATGGCTGAAGTGCTAAGCTTGAGCGCCGTCGGACTGCGATCGTGATCACTTGGACACCCGAGCGGATTCATTCTCTGTCCGAGACGCCGGCCATTGCGGAATGGTAAAGGTCCTACCTTGGCATCCACTCAGCAGCTTTTTCCGCAACGGCTTCTTCTCCACAGGATTACCACGCTCTGCCACGGTACTTGCGTGTCTTAGGTGTCGATCAGGTATGGGAGCCTAGAACGAGGGCTGGAGGGGGAGACGATCGAAGCAGGGTGCTGTCGCTCCTCGTTGTTGTCCTCTTCTAGGCAGCAGAAATGGTTAGGACGCTTTTATTACAGCGCACTCCAATAAAGATTAACCGCAAGGGAAGATTAATAGAGTAAATAATGTCCCTCTCAATATCAAGGCTTAAACACCCACTGCATCGAAATTTGAAAACGCCCACTTTTGTTTGAAACGTGCGGTCACCATTATCATCATCGAGTAGAGCAGTTGGTTGCGCCTACTGCGGGTGAAGGCCCCTACCAAGGATATCCAACCACTGTCGCTCTGATGGGTCTGTCGCTGCCCTACTTCTTTTAGGGCCTTTACTCCCTTCTCCCCATCCCCGCAGAGTAGCATGCAGGCGGTAACATGCCGGCAAACCTCTCTGCTTTCATCTAATAAAGAGCTCTCTCTCTCTCTCTCTCTCGCTGTCTGCCAGGCACTGCCATTCAAGCACACTGCGGCTTTGGCAGGCCCGTGTCTTGTATTGTATTGTATTGTATTGTATTGTATTGTATTGTAATCATGTCATTATTAAAGTATTATTGTTATTATTATTGTATATCGTGTGCTAGCTGAGTCCATCCTTTGCTCCCAAGTCTCCGAAGTTCATCCTTCCATCGAGACCTCGGGCGACCCTTAGTGCGTATATGGTATAGTAGCGGTAGTACCCGACGATGCCTGGGTGGGCCGCTTAGCTAATGACACTAATGGGTATAGAACTTGTCCAGTTATTTGCTACTTCCGTAATTAGGTAGTTCACCACGAAGTTGTACACTATTAGGAAGACCCGCCTGGTGTCAGTACGTGGGCTTTCACAGGAAGGTGTGTGGTAATTGGGAACGCCGGGAACTGGTTTTTTTATTGTACACTCCCTAAACAAATTGTATTAAGATGGTACAAACGGCTACTAACGATACTCACCAGTCATAGTTTGATGATAGATAACATGGACTTCTACGGGAGGCGCGTGGTTGCAGGAAGTCCCAAGAGATAGCGAGTGCTATGCGAAATTTAGCTGAATTCCACGTCCAGAGGGGTGTAACTTGCAAAATCCCGCTGGCCTATTTAAACGCATGTTAGGACAAAAATTGTTATTGGTGTTTCGACAAATGTGTGGGCACCATTTTCAAGCAATAACGAATTGGATATATGAACGGACTGTATAGTTATTGAGGAAAGTGTAAAAAGGCGCAGTTCTCCCGAAATTCTGATGTTCCCTATAGGTGGGTGCTATGGCAAAATGTTCTAGAACCGCATTTAGCTACCTGAGTAAGTTAGCGATATCAAGAAAAATCAGCTGAATATCTCAAATCTCCTTCGATAAAAAAATAAATATCTGAAAAATTATTTCACCGCAGTTCACTCTCTCCGTAGTGTAACTGTTAAAAATTTCCTCAATATTGAGCTCCTACACCGAAATCACAATGGGCTCATGAATTTTGAAGCCGTTTGAACTAGCAGAGTGGCTAGGCGTTGACGTCACCTGTTAGGCATTTTCAGCTTGTCATGCGTGTCATTAATGAATGAATGACCTTTATTTGGGAAGAGGCCTGAGGCCCTGGTGGGGGTTGGGGGGTAAAGGAAAAGGGAAGACCCGTATTACAAATAATGATCACATGACGTTGTAATCGTTTAGAGTTCCTCTTCCGGTTAGCTGCAGGTACGGTTTGAGTGTTCACATAGGCACTGGTCGTTGGTATGTGGAGCACTGTTCACACTGTTCACACTGTTCACACTGTTCACACTGTTCACACGAGGTTCACACGAGTACAGTCGCGTGCACGAAAAAAAAAATTGCCCTTTTCCCGGCGTCGCAGGGCTACATCTTTCAATTCGGCTTTGTGCGTTCGTAGGAATAACATTTATTGGCAAAAATCAAATTGGTAAATGAAGCATGAAACATTTATTGGAAGATCTCTAGAAACCCCATTTTGTTCCGAAATGCAGACCCGCCCAAGCATTGTTGTTTAGGCCAAAACCCTAAAACTGTGTGTTAGATATTCTTTAGGGCTACATATATCAGCTAAGAGCGCTTAGATATGTGAACGGCATTCTCGTTGAAGCCCACGTTTGGCTTTATCAAGAAGTCACTTTGTGCTGGTCGTGAAAACAACATTTATTACAATTCTACAGCATGGGACGCCTAGACTAAGTAAATAAATCTGTATCTAAGAATCGCGATGCCATTCTTACGAATTCGCACACACTTGTTCTGCTCCTAAAAAAGGGTCAGTTTTCTTTCGCTTCTGTTTAAAAGGTTAATTAAGAAGTGACTTTGTGAGACAACTCAGACAAACTATGACGAGATTACCTTTATTCAAGGCAAGAATTTCTACATTGTCGAAGACGTTAGAGGCGAGATGGAAGGCGCTCATGACTTCAGTAAAAGAGGCTGCGATCACCAAAGATAGTTTCTTCTCGCGGACCTCCACTCTTCCCGTTCTGTGATGCCGTAAACGAACCCTCCAGTAGGGGATGAACCTGGAGAGGAAGTCTTTGGCTTTGGCGGAAGGTTGCGCACTATGACACGACCTTCCTCCGGTGTCTTGATGGGAGACATCTTGGTGAAGTACTTCGTGAAGATGTCGAATGAGCTGAAGCCTGTAATGTAGAGTTGCACCCACATGAAGCTAGCAACGTATTCTAAATATGTAAATTATGCGGACACCGTCAAATTCACTTAGACTGTAAGTTTTAAACTCAGCCTCGTGCAAAACGAACGTGGAAATGTCGTCCGTGAGAAATGTTATGATGTCTCCCATTTTGTATGTTTCTAAGGCGTAAAACCGGATTTTGAGTAAGTATAATGAGTGTTATCTTTACTCGAGGTCCAGAAACGACTGATTATGAAGCAGAAATTGCAATTTTGAAATCTCTTGCTGTACCGTGAGAAGCAAATATTTACACTACTCAACCGGAAGTAGTGCCCAATATCGAAGATGTGCACCAAACATTTAGAATAAATAATGCAATGGTACGACATAACCATAACTATGTCGTAGGATAAGTCCGTATACTGACTGTACAAAAAGAACTTGCCACAATTTTTTGTTGGCACTATCAACCTGCTCAGGTCAAGGCGGTTACGTTAGGCATTGAGAGCCCAACTATAATTGAGGAATTAGCTGGCGCTTCTAAAGGCGAACTAGCTTAAGTTGACAGGTCGTGTTATAATTCTGCCTTTTCCAAAGAGGAAACTTTGAAACCACTCTTTTTAGCATCCGTCACCCTTAAAGTGTACTTGCGAGCGCGTGGCCCTACCTACATAAACAAGGCCAAGGTTGCGCTGTTGGCTTCCAAACACCTCAAATGTGAAGAAATGAAGGACGTTTAGCTCACGCTGCACATAAGCAGCAGGAGTGAGAGTGAAATGGTTCCTGTTAATTAGCCGGCAGTTCGGGATCAGCACGTATTGTTCTCTGGGCTGCAGTCTGAAACTCTTGTGTAATAGTGGCACTCACCACAAATGTAGCACTCAGATTCAAACTTGAACGTGCCTTTCTCATATATATATATATATATATATATATATATATATATATATATATATATATATATATATATATATATATATATATATATATATATATATATATATATATATATATATATATGTGTGTGTGTGTGTGTGTGTGTGCCCCAGCTATCATGCACCAAGATTAAAAAAAAAAGAGTAATGACGTAACTTGAAGAAAACCTAGTGCATAATGTTTGCAATACTGTGGAGAAGCAGGCAGCATTTTTTTCGTTAATGAGACTTAACAAATTAATTGTAATTAATTATATAACTCTGGAAGTACCCTCCTATTCACTTAAGTGTCAATGGGGCACTTTTAGGTACTCACGAGGGGCATCTAGCTGCGGTATTTTCAGCGACAAACTAATTGCGTACACATTTGTTCTGACTGATAAAGAAAACCCGCGAAATATAAAAAAAATGTAAACATCCCCCTCGCGAGGGGCACGATCAAATGCAGAGCATTTCCGGGGGCGCACGACGTTAAGTAGTTTGCGTTACGTTATTGTTTCATTGCGTAGCACCACTGGTTGAAGGTCTTGATTCCATCTCGTGCAATGGAGACTCGACGACGGCAACTGCTTTCGAGAGAGCGCTGCGATGAGTGCGTTCCAGCCTCGCCGACACCCGCCTTTATCACTCCACGATCGCGCCACGCACGCGCGATGCTGACGTCACGATCACGCCACAGATGTTGTTGATCCCGCGACGCGCGCGCCCCCACCCGTTGGGCGCGAACCGACCGCGGAGGGAGCGCGCGATGTGAGCGGAGAGTAGGCGAGGAGGAGCGGGGGAGAGGGCGCACCTGCGAGCGATGCGGACTATTACGGACGCCTAGAACGGGTGACATCGTGAGTTAAAGAAATGCTCTGCATTTAAAATACCACGTGACAGCGCCTCCGCGTGCATCGTAAAGAAATTCCCTCAAACAAGCTGCCTCTGAGTTAGCCATAATGAAATAAACAAAAGAAAGAGGAAATCGCTACCGAGTTTAAGCCTTATCTGCACACGCACCCCGCAAAACTTGCTTTTGCTGCTCCTTCCATGCATGCCATTATCAAGGTGATTGGCTGTCTCTTCGGGCGGGTGACAGGCGAAGCAGTTGCTTTCTATCAGCTTATTTGGTGAAGCTGCTTTACAATTCACGCGAAAGCGCCGTCACGTGGTATTTTTCATATTTCGCGGGTTTTCTTTATCATTCAGAATTAATGAGTACGCAATTAATTCGTCGATGAAAATAGCGCAGTTAGATGCCCCTCGTGGGTACCTACACGTGCTTCATTGACACTTTAGTGGATAGGATAGTAATTCTCGAGTTAGATAATTAATTACAAATAATTAGTTATGTCTTATTAACAAAAAAAAATACTGTCCGCTTCTCCA
Organism: Haemaphysalis longicornis; assembly: GCF_048455015.1. Taxonomy (NCBI): domain Eukaryota; kingdom Metazoa; phylum Arthropoda; class Arachnida; order Ixodida; family Ixodidae; genus Haemaphysalis; species Haemaphysalis longicornis. The sequence continues at coordinate 109,927,945 of NW_027526385.1, forward strand.
CAGTGCTGCAAACATTATGCACTAGGGTTTCTTCGAGTAACGCCCTTGCTCTTTTATAAAATATTGGTGCATGATAGCTGGCACACCTTGTATGTCATAATCATCATCATTATCACGAGCTTGTTTGTGTGCACTGCACGACGAAAGCCTCTCCCAAAGATGAGGGGCCCGTTGAGCAAATACAGAAAGATAGATTGGCAGTCGTCAACGCCTAAGGAGGCATAGGTGAATGATTATGCTTTTTTAAATTACGGTTAGTGAAGTTAGCACTTTTTAAAGTTATGCGACAAGGAAAGAAAGGAAGAAAAACACGCGCCCAGGGTGGGGACCGAACCCACGCCTTTCGATTTGGTCTAGAATGCCTTACGAATGCTTTTCCTCAACGAGCCCCTCATTTTCTAACCATATTATTCTGCGAAAGCCTAGCGAGGGTCTGGGTTCTGGCAGTTTCGATGCCAAGGTAGCATAAGAGGGTTTCCCGCCAGTTTCCCCTCATGACAGGCTGCAGACGTTCGAGTCATGCCCCGGGGGTTGTAAAGAAGGTCCCCTTCTCCCAGTGCAGTCAGAGTGGCTCTGGCTACCACCCTGGAGCGTCAGATACAGCTGTAGTAAATATAAATACCCCAAAAAGTGAAGGATAACACAGTCGCCCAGATAGCCGAATTGGTAAAACATTCGAGCATCGGCAAAAACGAACAATTTCGTGGTCCCCGCCGGGTTCAGGTATCCGCCATGGAGTTTCTGAATGTAACAAAACCGGTATAACTCGTCATATTGCCGTTCAACAATGGGTAACGCGCTGTTCGTCTGAGAAAGCAAACGCAGCTCGCGATCGGAAAGCATCTATAGCTGTAGACATAGCCCCAGCCGTAAGCGCGCTTTGACTGATGGCCTATGAGCCTTGCGTGCAAGAGAGAAGGGTAGAAAGAAGGAATAAACTGAATTGGTCACTCACTCACCTTCATTGTACTTGTAGATGCTTTTGTCAAACCTGAAGCCATCCCCACCGTTGGCGATGAAAGAGGTAGTGATGATGTGGTACCTCCTGTTAGGCAGAACATCGTGGTACCTTGGCACTCTGCATCGGGCGCACAAAATCCCCAGCCATGCCACTCGCCGGTCGTTCGGGCGAGCGAGGTCGTAGATCACACGCATTCCTGGTGGAGAGGGGAGTCTTTTAGTATAAAAATTGATAGCGATGGTTAAACTGCGTGGACGTTGCTGGAATATCAAGTACACAAAAAACAAAGTCAATTGAGGTGTACAGCCTCGTGTAAATCAATGAAGTGACCTGTTCCTTTGGGGAAGAGGAAAAGAGGATATACGCGCTGAGAAACTGGGGGAGGCAACTTCAAAGTGGGAAACATTGTCAAATCACTGGGTCAACAATCGTTTTAATTTTAATAACACGTACCATTGTTGGAATGCCACCGATTACTCTGTTTAACATAATGCAAGACAATGTTCTGACAACTTCAGCTGGTATGATTAAAGTTTCCTTGTTTCTCACCTCATTCCACCAATTCCACAAGGGAACAGTCTAGCGCCTGGTTTTAGATGCGACTCCATCTCATTCACTCGCCTTGTCCCTCCATACGGCGTTGCTGTTGTCCGTCCACACCCCTCCCCCATTCTCCTCGCCGCGCGAGCTGCGCTCTCCGCCGCTCACCCCCTCTCCTTTCCGACTGCGAACACTCTCTCGCGAGGGTCATTTGATTGATCCGATTTTGGCTTGGCTTTGCTTGGTTTGACCTGGATTAGATTGGATTTGGATTGGATTGGATTAAAGTGGATTGTGTTGGATTGTGTTGCATCATAGCCGCGCCACGTTGCGTCATAGCCGCGGCAGGGGGTTCACGGCACGTTTCACGTGATGGTAGAATCAACCTAACGGAAACAACAACGGAACCCCTTATGCGTCGCATCTACACAGGGGTTCCCGCGAGGGGAGGTGGGAGTAATTTTTTCCTTTGGAGGTTACTACAGTTAACGTGTTCGTGGGTGCTCATCAGCGCCTGAATCTGAACTTAAGTTTTATGTTGCCCAAATTGACAAAAATTTTAAATTGTAATTATAACTGCAAGCGGAGAAGCGGTTCCCCTAGGGACATATCTTTTTGTAGTTTTTCTGCGTGGGCACGCAGTGGAAATACTCACCCGACACCTGCAAAAACTTTCCATTTAGGTCAGGCCACCAGGTGAAGTTTGAAACTCCGTACTCAAACATCTGATACAACTGCGCACCGGTCATGTTCATGGTGACGAGCTCGCTGTCGTATGGCATAGCACCTAGCAGGTCCCCCAACGTGACGTTGGCTGAAAGAAAAAGAACAGCAGTCGTAAATTGTGCGAAATGCGCGAAAACGTTGCACTGTGTCCTCACCCACTCTGCAGAAACTACGGCCCATTGCTGAGCAATTAATACTAACATATCACTTCACCTAGGCGTCGTTGACTATATATTGTCAATACTGTTGCCTTCTCTGCACAGCTTAATGAAATTGAAGTTACGGTTTTCAACACACATGAAATTGTGAAATGAAGAGGAAACCACAAAGCGGGAGGAATTGGCAACGCCGGCCGCTAACCCCGCCGTAACAAGCCGTTTTGTACACGTTTACGGAAATATACAGAAATCACTCGTCCTCATTTTACCTCCTGAAGAAGGCGCGTTAGGCTTAAGCTGATGTGCACTTTTTTCGAGAGTAGTGTGCTCCGGTAAGCCCCAGAGCGGCTTTTCCTGCCAATTAGCACGGATGTCTTCCGCACCTTGATTTTCCCTTTTGCGAAGTTACCATTTCTGAAGTGGAAAACACTTTATTTAATCGTCTGGTGTAATTGCCTGTTGTGTTGTTTGGTACTTGAGCGTTTGGGTGTGGTTTTAAAAGAGAGAAAAAAAAAAACAACAACACATAAAAGAGTGATTATAACGGCATTGCAGAAGAAAGGACCTGAATGGGAGCGCCGGCACTTGTTAATCAGCAAAAGAAGCTCAGCTATACAAATGCGTAAACTGTAGTCAGCCACGTGCTTACAACGACGGCCTTACAGTTCTCTCTAATGGAGTCCCGGGCCATCCCTCCATTGACGACGGCGGCGTTGTAGTCCGACCAGGCGTAGTCCAGCTTGCTTCTCCTGTTGGTGTAGAAGTCAAGGAAGGAGTCGGCCATGAGATTGATCGAATTGCATTCCATGAAGCGGCAGATTTTCTCGTTGGCTTCGAGCAACACCTTCGTTGAGCCCACAACTTTCCTAATGGCAGCATCCACGATTCTTTTGTACGGCATCAATGCGCGAAGGAACTTCTGATCTTGAGAGCATGGAGGAGAAAAAGAAGGAAAGGCAAAAGCCAGTTGTTACGTTTTTCAGGGAACTTGGTGGAAAAGCGATATTATCCTACCTTTTGGGTTTATATATACACAAGCACACACAAAGACACGCACACACACTTTTACTTTCATATTTAGCACTCCACAGAAATTAGAGTGGAGCGGGGTCAAGCTGAAGATGGTGAGCATGAGGTGAATGCCGGGATGTGCAGAAAAAAAGAAAATGTTTCCGTGTACGTAGGCGAACGCCGCACCATATCATTTAAAGGAGAAATAAAGACAAAACACAACTTTGTGTTATTTGAAAGATTTCGTGTTTTATAGTGCCCCCAGCGCTTGACCGAATGCAAACAATGCTTTGGTCACTGAGAAATGAGTTATTTTAAGTTAAAATTTTGATTTTACCGTTAAATCATGCGTTTTTGTGATCTGCAATGACATCACAGGGCCTTGTTTACCGTTAGTGAACCTAGATGGCGCCACCACACTGCGGCAAGCCATTTTCTGCTTTTCGTTTGCTTGTAAACGTATTTGTACCAGGCTTGTTTTGTTCACGGAGACAATCGTTTCGTGAGACGTGGTGCTCTCTCGACAAATCCGGTCACGTAAGACATCGTCGCTTGCGTTAATCGGCCAGTGTCATCTGAAACAACCCCAAAGCCCCGCAGTCAGCGCAGTCCCTTGCAGCTAAACCAAGCGTAGTGCCCGCAGTACCAACAGCAGCACACGCATCGGTATTTCTATGTTAACGTGTGCTTTCATAACTTCCACTGGTTGTGTCATCACTCTTAGGGCTTTAAAAAGAATGTGCCCTAAATTTAAGCGCAAATAGGTCGTTCGGCAAGCTTATGAGCTCTGCCTAATTTGCGTTTCCTTTTGCCGCTCTCAGACAATCTCAGAGCTGCCTGGTATGACATCATAGGTTCTGTTGCGGGAAATGAGCTAGTGGGTCGCATGGTCATTCCCTTTTTTCCTTATTATGTATCTTGTTTGTGCGAAGTTTACGTTGAAAGTGGTGTCAGTATGATTCTAACGAGGCAATCTTTTGAATGAATTAAACGTGTGTTTTCTCTTCAAGGTCCCTTTAAAGATCAGAGAGCAGAGCTTCTTTTATCCCATTCAAAATGTTTCCAACTTGAAACTTTGGCAAACGTTTTATGTGTTTTCATCGTTCTTGCTTTTACATAACGTGTAGAAACAAGAATTTGGACCATTGTACGAAAGCTGCGATTTTTTTCCCTTTTATAAAAATAAATCGAATAAATTTAGATACACTTGGACATGCACAATTGAACATTACCTCATACGTCATTTCGTTTCGCAATTGGACTGGATATGCATCAAATTTTGCGGGAGATCTGACAAGCAACTTTAGTCCTCACGTACGAGGTAATATTGCGGTGGGCGCAATTTTATATCATTACTTGTAAATTATGTATAAAAAAACGTAGCCTAAGCAGCTGTTTTATTTTCCCAAGGAAAATCAGTCCTTACAGTTCTTTACTGCCTATGCTTGATGCTTTTGCAGACTGGCAATAGAAAAACGCGCCAGCATTGCAAATACAGTGAAGACTCGGGCTTATATTCGCAAGGGGGAGCCATCTCCGTCTAAACTAATGAAAGTTCGACCTAATGCAAGTGAAGTACAACAACATTTCATTTTGATTGGCCAGCAGTACCGCATATTAGCGATGTATTACTTGAAGGAGTTCGTGATTGCAGTCTCCCGTTCCTACTTGAATGCGGCAGACAGACCTTTTTGCTCCAACGATCGATTGTATTCCAAAGCCTCTTCTACACCTTCTTAAAAAGTGAGAAATGGACACTTGGCAATAAATCCAGTTATGACTTCCGCGCAGACTGCCCCACTGGTGCTCCGACCTTCTCTTTTGCGTCCTCACTGGAAGTGACAGGTTCGGCGCATGTGACCGGACATTAGATGTCCTTTTCTGTCAGCGCCCCACACACCATTGCAATCGCCTCCACGTCAACGTAGTCCGCATCAACGTCTTCTAAATTGTCGGCCTTGGGTGTCATAGGTTGGCTTACCTCAGATGGTCTAATACGGACCGTACCATTTTCGAGTAGTACCTTTGGAAACCAAATGATTCGACGCACTTTGCCTTCCGTCTTAAACTACCTCGTCGCCAATAAGATTACTACTGAGCATGCAAACAGCGCTGTATTAAAAATTTCTTCCTTACAGCAGAATTATTTATGAAAAACTGTGTATAATGATGCTACAAAAACAATTTTCTCTGGAAAGATGTACTTTGTAATGCCCGTTGCTGTCTGTAACCAGGGTTCGTACTTTGTCAAGTGAATTAATTTCACTTTTTTCCGTGCCCCCCGCTTGTCAGAATAGTTTTATCTTATCGTATCTTACCTGCTCTCTCCGTTCTTTTTAATAGCGGTGCGTTTAAGTTTTAGTTCCACCCGGCCCTGGCGTCACTCAGAACTCGTGGCAGGAAAATGGAGAAAAAAAATGCTAGGGAAAGACATTTAGAGGAAGCGGTGAGGTGGCGAACAGCTGACGAACACGTGCGGGGAGTGCTCGCCTCAAGGAAAAAAAATGGCCGCGTATCTGCTCCTTTTGTTGGAAATGTCTTCAAAAGACGATAGTCTTTGTAGACATTGGCCAAGGAAATGCCCCCCTCCACTTTCCCGCTCATCTCTCATGCTGTTCCTGTTCCGTCGCGCTCATCCCAAGGTAAACACACTAAAGGTTTGCTCAAGGCGATTTGAATTCACCGCGTTCCACTGCTACAGGCGGGGTTCCTCGATGCCAGCGCTGCAGTACGGCGGAGACGCGCGTGAATAGAGGCCGCCGTCTTCAAGGTTTATAGAACCGCGTTGCCGTGCTCCACGCACGTTTCAAGCAGAACGCGAAACCTAGCTAGTAGAACCTTTCTTTGCTGTTGCCGCGTGATTCCTCATATGCCGCCCGGAGGTGGCGCGGGCAACAGCAGGTGGTACGCGTTGTTCTGCAGTAGATGTAGAATATCATTTGCTACCGAACAACCAAGCATCCAGGAATTTTTTTAATGAAGGAACACTAAATATCTCTTGTGTACTAACTTCCTGTTTTATATTTGCGTAATGTCTTGTTCTTGTTCAACAAAGGTGACAAGTATGAACATATAAACCGGGCTTAGACGTTTACATTTCTCTGTGAGTATATAGGACTATTGCGCAGTAAGCATTTTACTTTGGCCGGGTGGCTGAATCGAGTTACAGACGGACAGACAGACAGACAAACAGACATACAGACAGACCAAAATTTCTGGGTTTAAGTAGCCCAAGGAAGAATATAGTCTTTAAAAAAATAGCAGTGGCTTAGCTCAGCTATGCCAGGATATACGTAGCGTGAGCTAAGGTTCAGCACCCGTACTCCAATTGCATTGGATTTCAATCCAACACAACCCAATTTAATCCAATCCAATGCAATCCAAGCCAATCCGATCCGATCTAAAACAATCCAATGCTTCTCGCGCTTGCGCAGAACGGCCCTTCACGGCACACGCGAAACCGCTCAACCTCGGCCAGTGTAGCTTACGCTACAAAACGCTTCCCGTGGTCAGAATCGAACCTGAGCCCTTCGTATTATGAAGCTTACGTCTATCCGATTCCACTATCATCGCATTCGGAGCGCTGAGCACTGACTTTGTATTCGTAGCGTGGGTGTTGGATATTAACGCTGGGATTGTTGAAATAGACTTCGACTTTGAACTTTGGTAGTTGGGATTTTGGGCTTTAGGAGAATTTGTGGACTTTGATTTGAGACAGTTAGCATTGACAAAGCTTCGCTTTTACCAGCGTAGCAGTTGAAGCTTAAGTACTATTCGTTCTGAGCGTCACTCAAAAATCGGTGCACCTCATTGGAAAGGAGGAATACGCTAAGCTATGGAGTCTGAGTGGAAGGGGAGAGGAGGCAAGGATCCGACGTACAGGTGTGGAGAGTGCGCGGCGCGGCGCTGATGTTTGGGTGGGGAGGTGCGCGTCAGTAATTGGCTGCGCCATGTGATGACATGCTCTGACGTGCAGGTGTACTTCTAGTTGAGACAGACGACGTGCGCTTGGAGGAATCAATTCTACTGAGAAGATGGAGACCTCTAAAAAATGCGAAGGCAAATCTAGAGAAGACCTCCACCTCCGCTGTTTTCTCAGTCTTCGCATCTTGATTGGGAAGGGGCTGAATGGTGTTTTTTTTTTGCCGAGGCGGCGTATCTGCGTGTGTAGGCAGGGGGTATGTTTCTGCGGCAGGGTGTCGGGTGTCAAGCCACCGGTGCGGGGGCGCGTGTGTCAAATTATGCAGGGCAGAACAGACCCGAGCTCAAGGGACCTTTTTATACATAGACATCTATACATTTTGGCCGGACGTGATCCTATAGTTCTTATTATCCGCGAATTTCAATTATTGAATTTAGGATAACGAGCTTTCATCGCACAATCTAGTTAATATTGAAGTCGATGATTCGTACACTGATGGCTTGATATAAAGAACTAAATTAGAAAATAAAGCATCGATTTCATAAATTCTGTAATAGCGGTCATTACGCCACACAGCCAGACCTCTCATAGGAAGGCCTAATAGAATACGGCTGCCAACGCATGCTCTTCTTGAAACCGCTCTCCCAAACCTGAAACACGCTGTCTAGATTTACGATGTCTTCGGTGGATACGTCTCCACAGTCCGCCGGATGAATAGCGCGGCCCGTGACGAAAGGAGTAACCATAATCCTTTTTCTCTCAAGACGACTTCACACCACCCCAGACCATTGCGTCATTTTATTTTCTGCGGTCTAATGATCCGCCATATACGAGCAGTACGCTACGTCGTGTCTCGTTCTACTACTGGCCAAAGCGTGGGAGCAGATGACGAGCCACGGTTTCTTATCGTGATCACAATCATGATCCCACTCATAGCGTTGCTCAGATTGGTTAAAATAAGGTCGTGATGATGATGATGAGGATGATGATGATGATGCCTGGAATGATTTTAGGTCGGTAGGTGCAAGCGTGCGTGCTCGCGCACAAACGGTCATTTCGTATGTAGCGAGGCATATATCATATTCTATGTAAGTAAATGTGAAACCTTACCTTGACGAACACTCTGGTCGAGCAGTATGGGATTTCCTTTCCACTGGATTATCTGTCCTGCCCGGTTTACCAGAATATCAAGATAGCCCAGGTATTTGCCGAAGCGATAGTCTTGCACAATTAGGACACGTGAACCATCCCGTCTCGTGATAACGTACGGATAGGGTCCTTCTACTATACTTATATCCTCCTTCGTCGGTGGCGTTCCTAAAGAAGAAAAGCAGGGGTACCAGACATTTACATTAAGGGTTTGTCAAGTATGTGAGATTGCAAGGAAATGCATTGACGCACATTGCTTGCCAAGAAATATATTACCAGTGGCAAGGAAAGCGCGTGAATTTTTAATATATATGTGCTTTGTCTGAGTGCCCCTTTTAGGGACAATGCATTTAGATGTAAAAAAACAGGTTCATAAAATGTATAAGGGTGACGCAGAATGGGACCCCGTCTTTTAGTCTAGGGAGATATGGTGAGAGATGTCATTGATTTTATGTTAACTCTAGCGTTCAGAGCTTGCTATTTATTTTGCTGCTGCTAAAATAAATCTACCCTGTTGCACAAAAAAGATTGCTCATCAGAAATAACCGCTGCATATGTTATTGTGCTTTGAGTATTCTTACTCCAGTAAATTATTTAATTATCATAATAAACGTTCTTTGTAACAAAAAATATGTTAATATCAGCTGAAGCCTAGAAAACCGCGAAAATTACCAACATAGAGAACGTTGATGAAGTCACATACATGTGACAATCGCTTTCATTAGTGTGAGTGAAAGGAGCCAGAAATCAATTTTTTCTGGTCAATTTTAGAGAACGAGGAAACGCAAATTTGGAACGTCGACTCAGCAATTCCTCTAGACAAGAGAAAACATACTTCCAGACACTGACAGTCTGGCGCTTGAGCAGTCGTTCCTACTCCAGCAAGTGAAATTCTTGAATCCAATTTACGCAAAAAAACTCACCGGATGCCATCGCTCTTAAATAAACAGTACATAAAAATTAAGCCTCCGTGAATATAAGATATTCATCACCGACACAAAGTCCAGCACCACCATACGCGAACGGACAAACCTGAAGATGTAGGCCATTGCTCTTCAAACACCCCCGGCTCTTCTTTCTAAACTAATCGCCAACACGAAAACACAAGCCATTTTTAAATCTATACCACCTCTTCAAAATTGTCAGACAAAGAACTATAAAGGACAGGATCTTGTGACAGTTTCTGATTTCAATGCAGCCCACACTGTTTGTGGCGACCATCGTGACACCAAGAAAGGTCAGCAACTATAAAAAATTTGACAGTTAACCTTCATTTGTGCCACACCGTCCACCCATGCCGTCCGCGTGTGCCACGGTATCTGAAGCAACACTACCCCAAAACTTAACGCTGATACATGTGCCCAAGAACACAACCTGGCAGTGCCTTTCAGAAACCTTGGGAAGAGATCACTACGTCATACATCTGCAACCACCCTACTAAAACACTAGAAGACAGCCAACAGGGACCGCTCGTTTTAGCGACTAGCAAATATTCCGGGAAGGATGGCCGACGCGGGCTATTCAAAACTTATAGTTTGTACTGCGACTGGTGAAGGCCGTTTGAAAACGCACAGATGACATCCCGCTAACCGAATACTACCCATCCATAGACAAATCTCGTGCAGCTCTGAAAGGACAGGAGGAGGCTCAACACGCATAGGAAAAAAAAAAAAAAAACGGAAGACGAATCGCAAATTGCATGTACGGATCGCTCAAATAAAGCTAACAGCTGCCATATACGCGAGCATCTCAGCCAAAAGGACTGGTCGCTGTTCTCATTCAAGCTCTTCGGAACTTGTGGTCCCCGGCGAGCCTGGCATCTCCTCCGTTACAAGACAACTCCGCAGGCTTGTCACCAATTACCACGGATCGGAATGAGACATGACCAAACACCCTAGAAAACAGAGGCAAGGGTTGACAGTAACCCAGCAACCTTCTTCCAAATAATACATAGGTGCCCCCAACACCCAAGTGGATGCGAATTTCTCGCTGATAGCAATAGAAGCAGCATTCGCAGCTTCAAAGAAAGACACGCGAGCGAAGGAGAAAAGGTCCAATAAGGTCCCCCAGCATGGAAAATTCTATTAACGACAAGTGGGCTGGCGGCAGGGCTATAAAAAAACATTCCTTTGCCAAATAACATATACGGCTTCCGGTCGCACAGTTCAATCCAATATATACTTCTAAAGATAAGAGACGACGTAATCAGCTCGAAACCACACAGAACCGTGGCACCCTCACCCTGGACCTGGACAGCAACGGTGCGTTCAAAAAAGGCACCTACTAAACCACACTACAGGGACCAGCGTCCATCAACTGCAGACAACGAATATAGGATTATTCCACCGCGTTTATCGCCAACCGCACCGCAACCATAAAAACTGGACACCTTTGTTCGGCCGCATTTAGGACAATCCCTTCCAGTACCCGTCAAGGGTCCGTGATTTCCCCGCTTCTGTTTAACGTAGAAATAAATTACATTGCCCCCCCCCCCACCCCCCCCACCTCTAATACAGCGTATCCCCGAACAGCAGCACGCACTGAATGCCAAAGGCCTCACCCCTGGGTGAGCAGCAAGGTACAATGCAAGACGCCTTTGAAGAAGCACACCGCTATCTGCCCTCAAGGTCTTTGAGGGTGTTCCGGACAAGTCCCCCTTGTTACGCTTCGCACTACAAAGGCAAAAAACGTAAACAAAGCCTCCTAGACAAGGCCTCAAAAATACCGCAAAAACCAGTCCCAAACCTCTTTGAAATCCGCATTCTTGGTCTTACTATCTCAAAAAAAACGGATCGGGTCTTCAAACCATCGCAACTATCCACAAGAAACTTTGTCAACTCTTGCATCAAATCCAGCGTGTTTCACATTGAACATTCAGCATGCAGGAAACCGTCAAGCTACGCATTTATCTAAGGGACACTGAAGGCTGAATGAACTTTTCTTTTACGTGAAGGATTAGACGTTTTGTAGGCTTCTTGGCATTTTTAGAACGAGCGACTATGCGTTATTTGCTGAAAAACAAATAAATATAGCTGACATTTCACTCTCCCATTTCTTTTTTCATTTTTGATCACGTAGCCCATGCGTCTTAAAGGAGGAGCGAAACACCGGTGCGGTATAGAGTAAAAACTTGGCGCAAGGCGCCCTCACGCGGACAACGCTGGCTGTTACGTCTCGAAGTTATGGGCGACTCGGACAACTTTTCTCTGGCCGAAGAGGTTGGCTTGGACTTTTATGATTTGTCACCGACGGCAAGAGAAATGTTCATAAATGCTCAAGCGGCCAGTGTGCCCGCTCGCCTACACCAGCCACCCAGACTCCTTCTAACCGGCCGCGAGCGAAGACCCTACTGAATTGACAAGCGCTATTTCGAATATCGTGCAATCGTTCGAGAGGGCGCCTTCGCCTGACCTCGCCTGTCGATCACGGCCTTCTCACATTCTCTTCTCTCGCGCGCACCTAGCACGGAATAAAAAATAGGGGCTGTCTTTCCGGCAGCCGTTTCGCGTGCAGTCCTCGCGAGCCAGGGTCTCCCGGGCTTAAATGTAGCAAGGGTATACAGCTGAGCGATGAATGCTTTACGTATTGTTTATAACAGCGGCTCGCGGCGAACAGAGGAGCACAAGGTCGGATCGGTCGACTAACCACCTGCAGTGAGCACTACATTTCTCGGGGGCGGTACGCATCAAACCGGGCTCAGGAACGTCTTCCCAATAGCAGCATCCACGCTCTGAGAACGCCGGATTGGAAGCTCATACGGGTGGCTCAGTTACCCACATGAAGTGCATCTTGTTCCTTTCCCAGTCCTGTCATAAACGCAGCACTATCTCTTCACGAAATTTGCGAACTATATGTTTACAGACTTTAAAATTCTATCCACCATTTCAAGTGATTGAACCTTGAACAGTGTTTTTTTTTTCGATTATTCCCTCCCTTCCTTTGTGTCCCTCTCCTTCCCCAACACGGCATTCATGCCCGCTCTGATAATAAATGTATTCCCATCCTAGGGTATTGACTTGGCTGATTGCGCAGCATTGCTTTTCGAAAACGAAACTGAAAATATGGTTGCTAACTGAAGGTGACTTTAAGCAACCAGTCTCGCAATGTATAAAAGATGTTGTCAGCGCTTTATAAGTTAAATTACCTGACGGAAACCGTTGATTTGCATTTATTTCCCGTGCTCAACCAGTAACGAACTGCTAACTGCTTATTTCTGGAAAAAAAAAATATCGATGCTTCTCTTATGAGCTCAGCTCTCTTTATACCTTTCTCTCTCTCTCTCTCTGTCTCTCCCACTTTATCCTGCCACTCCCCCTCTACTTCCCTTCCCCTGCACTGGGTTGTATGCAGGTGAGCTCCCTGCCGAGCTAAAAATATATTGATTAGCCGGATCGCATTAGCAATCTTGATTAGCCGGATCGAATTGGCATGCCATATTTGGCCCTTGAGTCGACCGAAAAATCCAAGCTGCACACCGCCTTACTACAATCCTATAAAAGCCCTTTCGGGTTATCCCCCAAAGTTCCACGAAGATAGAGCAGCTCATAATACAAGCGAATAACTACAGGAGGTGCATTCCATTTTACATGAGCAACGTATTAAAATAACACCTACAGTAAGAACCACCTAACGATATTTGGTGAATGCAACCCCCCCCCCCCCCCCCTTCAGAAACACAAGGACCTCATTCCTTACACATCCGAAAAGACATTTGAGTAACCTCAATACGGGAAGACACACAACTAGTTCAAAAGACACCACGTGCCACAGAACAATACCTAAACGCATCTTCATTCCAGCTTCATCCAGTGCACACCGTCTGCGTAACCACAGCAGATGGACTATGAGAATCCGTACTACCCCCTCGGAAGCTGCTTCGGAAAATTTGCGGCGAATCTGCTCGCTTCATTGAAAATGTCGACGAAAGACGATAGTCGTCTGGCACCCCTGCCAAGTAAATGCCTCCTTTCTCTTTCCCGCTCACCTCTTATGCTGTTCCTCTCCTGTCTAGCTCCACCCAAGGTAAACAGGCTAGCACTTTGCTCAAGTCAATTTAAATTTACCGCGTTCCACTACTCCACACCGAATGCCTCGATGCCAGCGCTGCCGCGCGGCGGACGCTCGTGAATGGAGGGAATCCTACTCCAGGTACATTTCAAGCGGAACGTGAAAACTATCTAGTGGAACCCTTCGTTAGTGTTGCCGTTTGATTTCTTAAAATGCCGCTAGGGAAATCGCAGGCGACCACTTTTGTATTTTTCTGAGCGCATTTTTATTAAATCAACCATCCGTGCATTTTTAATAAAAATAACGCTGCGAATACCACTTTTGTATTGAGGTATTGCAACGATAAGCGTAATATTTCGTTTTGGCTCCACAATGTTGACAAGTGTGGACATTGCCGCCGGAGTTAGGCGTGTAGATTTGGCGGTGGGTATATAACCCTCCGTAGATGTCTGGCCTACTGGATGAAAAACACCTTGTGGGAAAGCCAGCTAACAAAGACGGAACCTATACCAATCCCTTTAAGTCGGCTTCACCTTTAAGTCGGACACAGTATGGGGGTACAAGAAGCTCGGTTGTGTCCCGCTAAGTTTTGCTCAGTTAGCACAACACGCTGGGTAACCCGTTCACGTACGGTGAGAACTTATGCAGCAGATACTGCACTATTAGGGACAACTGGGGGAACTTGCCAAGGCTGTTAAGTAGATGGGGCTCAGTCAAACCTCGGCGGGCCGAATGGTACTGGCAAAGCTGGGCTGGCAAGAGGCCGACCACAAGAAAATGACACCTTTACCCAAGGTTTGGGCTCAGAAAATCGAGAGCAAACCCCTGCCCAGAAACATGAGACCGGGTCGCAACTACGGGCGCAGAGAGGCGAGGGTCTAGGCACTCATCGAAACGTTAAGACAAGTGGAAGAACAAGATAGGACGGGGATCACCCTCTACACGGACGCCTCTCTACCCAAGTTTTCGACACGAGCCGCGATATCGGTCACGACGCAAGACGCTCTGGTGACGTGCGCATCTGACAAAACGGCATTCCCGGAAGAAGCGGAAGAGGCGGCAATAGCTTTGGCGCTCACGCTGCCTAACGCGAGCAAAATAATCACGGACTCGCAAAAAGCGTATGCCAACTATAGAAAAGGGCAGGTGTCTCTGATGGCACTCAGAATACTAGAGGGAGGAATGCGCCGCACGCCCGAGCAGAAAGTCGAACTTATATGGACACCGGCTCATTCAGGGCTGGAAGGCAACGAACTCGCCCACCAGCTTGCCCGAGAACTTGAACACCGGGCAGACGAGCACGAACCGCACGCCATAACGACTTACAAGGACATCACCAGCCACTACTGGGAAGGCAGAAGGCGGTACCCTCACCCGCATAAATCGCTCAGCACAGCGCACCAAACGATCTATAGGCAAATTCAAGCAGGATCCTTTCCGCACCCCTATCTCCAAAGCAGATTGTACCCCGAGATATACGAGAACGAGTGTAGCTTCTGTGGGCAATTGGGCACGCTCCGGCACGTAATCGGAGAGTGCGATTTCACCGAGACAATCCCCCCAACCCTTACCCAACCCTTCCCACACGCCTTAACGAGCGATGGGAGACTTTGCTAACCAGCCCCGCCTAGGAAGACCAGCTCGTCCTGATCTCCAGGGGCCAGGCAGCCGCGAAGCATATGGGTCCCGTGAAGAGGGAACCGCCCCATCCGGCACGTAGTCGCCGCAATTTTGTGCGGCTAAATAAAGTTGCTCTCTCTCTCTCTCTCTCCACTGTACCACTCAATGGGTTAGTCCACCAGCGCAGAACATACGCACTACCAGTGCTCTTCGTTGGTATGTCGCTGGCACTCGGTGGGGTACTGGTGGCCAAAGCAGATGACAGATAACCTGCCGCATTCACAACCACTGTTGGGCAAATGATGAGCACTCCATCTTGTCGCAAGGAGTCAGCAGGGGATCGTGGTTCGTGTCGAAGCTTACCGGCGTACGTTACCACAAACTCATCGGGCGTATCACAATACATGAGGCAGTCCTTACAGCGTCATCTACTAAAGTGTGACATCTACATTAATAAATAAGGGTAAGATTGAAAAACGCAGAGAGATAGCGCGCAACACGCACTGATGTATACGAATCGGCAAGATTTAAAGTAACGTGGCCGCTGAGTGCGCAGAAGGCTTCCTCAATCCCGGGTCTCCCAGTTAGACTCTAGCGGACATGATTTGGTAATACGGTTGAAATGTATTACGCACGGACTCGTTATCAAGGTATTCTGGAAGCCGCAAGGGCTTCATGCACTCTTCATCGGGTTTCGAGCCAATAACCAATCAATCGCATTCTTTAAAGACATGCCTTTTGTACTCAAAAGGTTAACTTTGGTTGCAGTGGAGCAGGCAGTCACAACTGAAACGTGGTATTTGGAATAGTTCGATAGAACGTATGTTGTAAAATGCAAGCACGCCTTTGTAGCTATCATTGTAATCCGCGGCCCAGTTTGGCCGTCCAACGAGGTCTGCGTGGAGAAAAAAAAAACAGTCCAAAACGAGCTTACCGGCGGACAGACGAGGCGAGACGGTAGGCTAATAATTAATACCGGCGGGAGAGTGAAAAGTACCTCGTCCATAGGCCAACTGATCTGTGTTATCGGAGAGTGTCAAAAAAGCGAAAATTTCAAACACCTTGTTGATTACTGCAGCATCACGGTTCGATGGCTCTACAAGACTAAATGTACACCTAGTAAGTGCGTTGTGGTCTTAAAACTCCAAAAGCATGTTAAAACTTGTATTAAACGGACACTGATTTGATTTGCAAACATTGTGCGATTACTTGGGCAAATTGAAGTTTGGGGTCATTCTGCGTGCGTTTACGCGAATTTATTTAGTAGAAAAATTCGAAAGTGCTATCCTCCTCTCTGCATCCACCTAGAAGAATTACTATGACGTTTCGTATGACGCTTGCTCTTGGAAGGTTGGCTTGACTCCGCTTTTTGCGCGGCTTGCCGACCCTTGTACAAGGTTTGTCGACCGGCCGCCTGCCCGGCGGGTCGTCGCGATTCGTTCGCTGAGAAGCCACAAGATTTGTGCCCGAAAGAATGTGGCTTTCGTTTGTTAGTCTGTAGACTGTATCAAACTTACCAAAGCCGGAAGTATTTATTGTAAAGTTTAAAACGAGCGATCGGAAACACTTATTGCGCTGGGTGAACCACCAAAGCGCTCAGCGCCCGACCTTGCATTTGCGATCGTATTTCCCGCAAAAGAACGCAGTCGCTATTGATAAGATACTCGTGGGAATTTGGGGGACGCATAGAGCACAAGCGTTAGTCAAGAAATACCCCTCTAGGCTGCTCAAAATGCTCAAAGTAGTAAAAATAAGTAGTCTGTACGACATACACTTCATATACGGAAACCGAGAACGCTCGGTGTTTGCGTGTGCGCAGGCCTGTAATACCTCCCTTGTCGCAAAGCTGGTTTATGTGCTGCAGGTACTTCATTGGGCGCGTTGTAAAGTACAAGCTCTACATAAAGTATTTGCGACTTTTGTGTGGGGTTCTTCATGGGAACCTATCCGCCTGGTTATTTTATTTCTGCAATTGGTGTCTGGTGGTGTTATGCTAAAGCATTTGTTTATACACCAACTAGTGTCTTAATTTTGTTCTATAAATTTGCGCATCATCCTATTCCACGAAAAGTTATACAACCGAGAATACATTTCCATTTACTTCTTCTGCTTCTCTCCACGGTTGAAATTAGCACCCCGCCGCGATGGGGCAGTTTAAAGGAAATTGTCTACACTTTTCACTTCTTACTGGGATGTTTTCCCTGCAATATATGTTTAGCCGTTCAAGGAAGGCATTGAGGAACACTGCAATAGAGGATCTGTTCTCGGTACCGGTTTATGGCCAACCCTACATAGGTCACTATCCCACCAGGGATTTAAAGGGTGTCATGCGCTTGTGTCTTCCGTCAAATAAAAAAGCGTTTTTTAAGCTCCATAGATCAACGCTGCCAGTGTAAACATGATTCCACGAAAAAGGAATGCCTATTTTTTGATCAGACAATTACCGCATATGTAATCCACCTGAAGCCATTGCTTTGTTTTGTGCCGGGATGCGGTGTTTGTTTAGGTTATTTTGTAACAAACTGTTAAAACTGACATGGACTGTACGCCTTGTACATTTATGCTCATGCTTTTTAGTGATACTAATTGAGTGCCTTATTATATATTTGTTGATGAGATAGTTTTGCTTCTTTGCCCAAGGTAACGGGTTCGATTTCCGGCCTCGGCGGCCTCTTTTTTTGATGCAGGCGAAAAGCGAAGACGCCCGTGTGTGCGAGATTTCGGCGCATGTTAATGATTCCCAGGTGGTCAAAATCAATCCGGAGCCCTCCACTACGGCACGCCTCATCGCATGTGTAGCGTCGGCGCGTCAATCCAATAATCAATCAAATAAATAGTTTTGCTTTTAAAGGTGCCGCATGACTGACCAGCATGCAGAACGTCCTCATCCAACGAAGTTCATATTTTGGTAGCAGGCTGCATTGGTGCGGAGTACTTATGCGGTGCAAAGTGGCCCACCCTGCAGAGTGGCTCTATCTCGTGGACGCTTGTGTCTTCACTCCGGAGCTTTGAAGGGTGCCTAATGTTAGCTGCAGTGATGGGTTTCTTTTTGGATGACTGCTAACTTTTGTATTGTTTAATAATTGCGCGTTTTTTAGGCAGTGCAGATAACCGAGCTTAAAGCACTCGATGTAGAGCGTTGCAATGGTGAAATCCGCCCTAGGACATGTTTTTATTTCATTTCATTTCATTTGTTTGCACATTAAAGCACGATGCATTTTATAAGGGGGGTTTGCACCAAGGTATAAGAATACATACAGTGAAAACAACAACAACAACAACAACAACTGCAAAAAAGAACACAATGGAAATACACATCAGCTAGGAATAGCAAATGTATTCCAAACATGATGAACTTGGGAGAATAAAAAGAAAAGAAGCAACGCCGGAATTTGCTCAATCGATTCCGAAGAAGTATCACGTAAAGGCTGATAGGTTAGTAGTTTCAAGCTTTCTGCGAAATTTTGTGTGGTTAGTGCACGAAGCTATTTAATTGGGTAGGAAATTCTAAATTGCAATCGCGTGAGGAAAGAAAACTATTTACTGATGATGTGCGGCACTTGATTCTTTTGATCGGCTGGCTGTGATTCATACGGTCAGGAGCTCTTTGAGGGTGCGTTAATAAAGCATGTCTTGATAGTGACGAGTAGTAAAAGGTGTGTAGGAGGCGCAAAGGAGCGATAATGCGGGGCGTAGGGAGGGTGAGGAGTTTGATGGGTGGTTTGAGTGACGTCACAGGGACTATGTCCCAGTACTGTGATGTTATAAAACGGTGGCATGGTTTCGTACCGATTTTAAATCGTGGGAAACATATGATTGCGAATGGTTGCAAATTAATGGCGCATATTCTGGCTACGGTCGAACGAACGTTAGATATGCTAGTTTTTTATTATCGGTGGATGCGGATTTAAGATTGCGGCGGAGGTAGCCTAGCGTGCTTGAAGCGTCTGAGCAGATGAATTCGGTATGGGACAGTCATGACAACGATGGCGTCAGATGAACATTTATGTATTTGTACGTGGTGGCAGGGGTAACTGGTACGGGTAACTGGTACATGGGTTCAAGAATAGTGCGTTTGACATGGCTTTGCATTTTTTGAGGTTTATTGGCATCAGAGAAAATTTCGCACCATGTAGAAATTGCGTTGAGATCGTATTGCAAGGAGGCATTGTCGGATGGAGAGCGGATGGGGTTTTAGATGACGCAGTTGTCAGCGAATAATTGTAATTTTGTTGTAATATAGGTCGGTAAATTGTTTATGTAGATGAGGAACAACAATGGTGATAGGCTTGCGCCTTGCGGGACTCCCGAGGTTACACTGGTGAGAGATGAGCGTTGGTTTTTAGCAGTAGTATATTGCATGTGGCCCTGTAAAAGGGTTTACTCCTGCGTAGTATATTAATGGGAATTATAAGATAAGAGAGCTTAAGCAGGAGAAGATTATGGGGAACAAAGGTCAAACGCTTTGAGAGAGAGAGAGAGAGAGAGAGAGAGAGAGAGAGAGAGAGAGAGAGAGAGAGAGAGAGAGAGAGAGAGAGAGAGAGAGAGAGAGAGAGAGAGAGAGAGAGAGAGAGAGAGAGAACTTTATTCTGGAACCGTTGGGTCAACGACGAGTGGTGACCAGAGCTTTAAAACATCCTGAAATATTGAGTTCACTTGAAGGTTGTCTTCCATGTCGTAAAAAATATCAAATGTAAATTCTGCTAACTACGTTTCGCAAGCAAGCGACTATCGAAAACCGTGTTGATGTGAAAAAAAGAAGTTCATTATTTCCAGGTAATGCATGAGGACCGATACTACTATATGCTCGAGCAACTTACTTGTGAAGCGAAACTTGTAAGCGAAATGGGACGATAGGTAGTGGGGTTTGCACGACTTTAAAAAGTGGCACAACCAGCGTGAACCTTCGATCATCGGGCATGATTTTAGATTTTAAGGACCGTGAAAACATCAGCACAAATATTTGACTGCATAGCAAAAAAGTATTTTTGATTAATTGATTGATTGATTGATTGTTGGGTTTAACGCGCCGACGCAACGCAGGCGATGAGGCACGCCGTTTGGGAGGGCTCCGGATTAATTTTGACCACCTGGGGTCTTCAACATGCGCTGAAATCTCGTACACACGGACGTTTTTGCATTTCGCCTCCATCAGGAAAGCGGCCGCCGCGGACAGAAATCGAAACCGCGTTCGCTTGCTCAGCAGCCCAACGCCTTAGCCACTGAGCCACCGCGGCGGGAGAAATAGTATTTTTCAGTCAATTAATGTTAATTTGATCACAGCCGGCAGAAGACGACAACTTAAGTTCTTTGATAAGATTAAAAATCCAATCATGGCTGACGTGATTAGCGGCCATCATGCTCACGCAAGTGTTTGAGGTGGAGGGGAGGGGGTGGCAGAAATAGCAGATTTACTAGGTGAAAAAACGGAACAAAAAAGTCACTTAAGGCATCTGCACACAAATCGCAATTTATTGTCTCGTTGCCTTAATCTATAAGTTCTATTAGATTAGAGCCTCGCGTACTGCTAATCATGCACCAAAAATTGTTTGGGTTGGAGCGAAGAATATTTAACAGGACTGTAGAGAAGAATTTTGCTTTAGCTCCCGAGTGTACTGTATATATTAACTGGTACCTGTGCCAGGCCTCAGAATGATTAGTTCCGCTTGCTCGTTTGTCGGAACGTTTTGTTCTGTTTAGGAAGGATTTCAAATGTTCATTAAACCAAGGGTTGTTCGAATCAGTCTCCCAGTTCGCAAATCAATTTCCCAGTTTGCGTTGAAAGAGGGGTTTATGTATGAATTTTGAAAGTCTTTAAAGAATGCTCTAGCTGCCGCTTAAAAGCCTTAACATTAGCTTTCCTCTACTCCAAGATCAACTTTTTCGGTGGTGACCTTTTATGTAGCGGCCGGGAAATGCGAATACAGAGAAGAATATGGTCGCTCAAGCTTCCAAGACCCGTAACGCTTTGAACATTATCAGGGCAGGAATTACCTCCTGGGGACGGTATCATTAGATTAAGTTCGAATACCAAAATTAAGTTCGTAAAATTTTTTGATCCACTATGCGCCAAACTGTGGGTCGTTGTCAGCAGGTGTCATAAAAATTCCGGGAAGTTGAAACCTCCAAACAGAAAAATAGGTGCATTTCGACGCTTTCCTTTAACACGAGCAAGTGAAGAACGGAGCCAGGTACAGAAAGACGAGGGTGATCCGGTGGGCGGTAACAGATGCTAAAAACGGACTCGACGTTGTTTGGTGTTGTACACGAGCAATTGTTAGTTACAGTTCATTGTCATGGAAGATGAGTGAATAAAAGAAAGCATTTTTTATGGTGATTAGAACGCTGCCACCACTTCCATTGCTGCGGTCAGGACGATAGAGCGCCAAATTGAGATTGCCAGGAAATATTTCGCTATCATTTATGTCCTTGTGCACCAAGTTGTTGTAATTGTGGATTTTTATGGAATATTTCTATAGCGCATCCTCAATTTTGGGCTACAACCTTCATTGCACCCCGGGCGAATTGGCAGACTGCGTGCAGACTGACATTAACGCGCTGGCGAGTTTTAGTTGGCGTGGTGTTGACATATGCACCGACTGCATGCGCGAACAGGGTAGAATCAGACGACTGCCAGCATGGTGCGATGACGCCTCTTACGACACAGGGAAACCAAGAAAAGCTCCGTAGGTCGGGGCAAAGCGCGTCGCATTCGAACGTCTGCTATGACGCGGAGGCCATTCTGCCACTGCGTACGCCTCGGTAGAGAACGTTACGATTCTAACCTGTGTTTTCAGGCTTATCTGACACACTCTACAGCTAGCAGGATGGCAAAAGCGTGGAATGCCGATTCGTGAGATATCGAGAATGCCCAGACAACCATAATGTGGGACGCCCAGCCCATTGTTGCACGGAACCAAAACCGAAACTAGTTTGAACAACTCTAACCTTGGACGTCGTCCATTCACCTAGCAAGACGAAAACACGTCATGGATGTAGTTGTTGCGGTGGCAGCAAATTTTGCATTGCATTTTTTACTTTCAGGCTTTATAAATTAACCATTGAATAATCGACTAGATAAACGATGGAAGGTGTGTTTACATCAGTCAGTGTACGCAATACCAATGAAAAAGTAGTTTGACAAATTAACTTCAGTATTCTTTGACACCTACGTGAGTACCTAATGTGAGCATGCCATTTATAGAAGTAGCAACTACGTAAGGACCTAAGTATGGTTCTGCTCAATGCCCTTTATGCTTGGTGCCACGATTAGCAGTTATGTGCCGTGCCGGCCTGATGTTAAGCGCAACGTTATCATTTGATATCCACCGTCGTCAGTCGGTACGCGAAGCGTTCGGTACTGCATGTTTACTTTGCATTGAAAAACGTAAGGTCCATCCTGTCGCATTTGTTGGCCCCTTGTTATTATTTTTACGCTTTCTTCTATTTTGAACCGCTATGGTTACGCAGCGTTAAGCCTATATATATATATATATATATATATATATATATATATATATATATATATATATATATATATATATATATATATATATATATATATATATATATATATATAAGGTTAGTAGAGACAGAGACAAACAAGAAAGACGTAGAAAATAAAAATAAGTTTACTGACGTTTCAGGGACAGGACTCCCTTTCTTCAGAGTGAAGAAAGGGAGTCCTCTGAAGAAAGGGAGTACTCTGAAGAAAGGGAGTCCTCTCCCTGAAACGTCAGTAAACTTATTTTTATTTTCTACGTCTTTCTCGTTTGTCTCTGTCTCTACTAACCTTATTTTTTTCGCGCTCTGTGTGAGTTTTTATATTTTCAGTCTATATATACAAGGACATGAGCTGTCCTTGCCCGTCTCGTCCTGCGTCCGAGAATTTTCGGGCTTGAAGTTGCTGATCATGCAGTACCAATTAGCTAGCTCAAACCCATTCTTTGATAAAGTACGACATTCGCGAAAGTATGGTTCCCATTAAACCTGCAGCCGTCCATGCCCCGCCTTATTAAAAAAAAGTACTTTTATTTAATCATGCAAACGCCAAACCCATCAATAACTACATGTTTGATTTATTTGTGCCCGTGGCGCGTCCAAGACGAACGGCAGTAAACTAACTTCAAAGCTATATCGACGCTATCAATGCTCGCCGACAGAAGTTATATTTACTAAGTTTTTTTTTTGCATACGCTCGAGACGAATCTCGCTTCGAGGACATATAGCCGTGCCAGCGTATTGCGAGAGTTCCAATTTGCATTTCCTTCAAACTGCGCGACCTGGTTGAATGTTTTAGCGGACGTAAAGATGCGCGATGCGCGGCAAACACGCTGCGAGAGGCGGTATTTACATTGGAGGCAAAAAAAAAAAAATATATGGTACAAATACAAAAATGATATAACGCGGAATTGTTTGCTGGAGTATTGCGCGAACCATTTCTGTCTGCGGGTCATCTGAGATTATGCCTGACAACGCCGGTCATTAGTAATAGCTTAAGTGAAAACGAATAGGCTAATTTTAACCGTTATAAAATTAGCGCAATACTTTTTCTTTGTGCCAATACACGTTCTGCGACAACAATTAATAGCGTGTGAAAGTTTCAGTTAGACTTCGCCGTAGTTTCATTTGTACAAACCAGAAAACAAAACCCGCCCATTTGCCGTCTGCATTTTAGGCGATTTAGGCATGCATGTTTGCGGAACCAACAAACGTCAAGCGCTTTTCTCATCTATTACTTTCTTCTAAATTTTTGAATTCCACACCACTTCAATATTAGTCCGAATAAAATCTGCCGAGCACGATGTTTGTCGCTGTTTATTATTATTATTTTTGAATCCCTGTATAGTTCGTCAGAGATTCTTAGTAGACTTACCTGATGATCACTTTTTTTTGTTGGCCCTAATGAGTAAAAAATGACCGGGCCATCTCGGCCACTAACACGAAACCTGGGGAGGGGCGAAGCATGCACTGTATACATGTATTCAAAGATTGTAAGTCTCTCTTAGCACACAGCGCCAGACATCCCAATTATGAAGACGGTGGAAAAGGGAAATTGGAAACGTAGAACTTCAAATTTTTAGACTAAAGCGACTACGGCGTGGAATAGGTGTAAGCAAGGAAGCGCGAACGAAAAGCGAGTGTCCCGGTGTGTTGTTCTGCGACGTGTTTTTCCCACGTACATGAAACATTTCTAGCGCGAGGCGTTGGGAAACGAGTGTCCTGGTGTTTTAGTACCGCGACCACATGAGAATATGACGACGAAGGACGACGACAACATGAGCCGCCGACAGCCCGAGCCGCCAAGTTAAATCAACTTTATCAACAGTGATTTTTAGCCTTGGCTGCTATCAATGAGACAGGTCGGCCAGAAAACAAACAAGCGGAGGCGATGAATGCGCCGCGTCACGTTGCAACGGCCTGAAGCGCATCCACCGCGTCTACGGCCACTGTTGGCGAACAAACGACAGCAGTATTGCCGGTATGGCGGGGTTCGAAACAGCAATCTGACATTCATACAAAGAAAATGTGATCACTGCAGCGCCCCTTATGAGAAGTGGCAGAACAAAATAGCTTGGTTGCCGTTTTCCACCACACGTCGCCCCAGGATGAACCGGTCACGTGATTAAAGCACTGGGAAGGCTGGCGATTGGGGGAGAGTGGCCGGAGTAGAGGGAGAGGGCTTGGTTGGCCGGTCCGGGCTGATGCGTTTGGCATTGTAAAAATACAGGAGGCGATGCGTGGAACACATATAATATTCTAATAAGCATAAAATGACAGTGCCAAGTGCAACTATCGTGAGGTGATGGGGGAAGTTAGCGCGACGGCAAAGAACGGTGCCTGATTTTTAAAACGAAGGTTCCTGGGTCATTCAACGCCAAACGTACCAGAGAGTTTGCTCGACCATCTCCGATTACACTACGAAAATTTGTGGCTGACCACTTCCTGACACTATTAATTCTCCTAGCCGATTGTTGGCGGTAAAAACTTTTCTGTCCTTTAGACCCATTTGAAAACCTCGGTGGTTGCGAAAACCTACGTTGGGAAAAAAAATCGCAAAAGTAAATTAATATGCGGAGCGCATTGAAATAATTCCAGGTGATAGAAGAAGAAGCACGCGTCCTTGCTATACTGTATTTACAGTTTCTATTGTGTTTTTCAAAGCGGGATTTGCGGGGAAGCAAAGTGGCGTTTCTGAGCAATTTTACACATTTTTTGCAGCTATTGAAACTTTTGTAGAAACAATGCAGCTGCATACTTTGTTTATATTGTTTACGGTAAGTGCGGAAGAAAAATACGGGATCATGGAAGCGGGCAGTTTCGGCGCGATAAAGAGAGGAACTTCGAAAAATTTGCGATATTGTCCATGTTCAGACGCTCATCGCGCTGTGTGGCGGTCTATGTAAAAATACTGGCTTAATCTAATTCGAAAGGGTGCACAAAGGGGATTAATTTCAGAAAGTTTAATCAGAGTACGTTGTGTTTTCAGCGAGAAAATAATTTTTATATTCCCTGCCTAGACGGGGGCCATAAGTCCGCTTCACTGCAACTACGCTTCTTGCACATCAACGGAGACATGGGACGTCAGCGTAGGTCCCGCGTGTTATGAGGTTTCACACGGCTAGCTGCTCTAAAT
Source organism: Haemaphysalis longicornis (assembly GCF_048455015.1). NCBI lineage: Eukaryota > Metazoa > Arthropoda > Arachnida > Ixodida > Ixodidae > Haemaphysalis > Haemaphysalis longicornis. The sequence continues at coordinate 109,953,675 of NW_027526385.1, forward strand.
GAGGGCGGCTGGCTGGTTCTGGATTTCGGAAGGGCGTCGTCGGCAGATGATTAGTTGTTGGAGCTCTTAAATATATTCCGCAACGCTGCGTTCATGGACGGGATACAGATGTAGCAGGAGATCGGCTGCTGGTCCGGTGTTGATGCTTTTAAGAGTATGCAGTTTTCATTGTGGTTGCCGTCGTGTATGCAAAATGGACGAAAAAGACTGCATCTGCAGCTGCTGTTCGACGTGTCCCGGCAAAGACCCCCTGCTGACATTTTCGTAGAGCGCTCCAGAAATGGACAAAGTTGAGGATTTACATGTTTAAAACTGGGTCGCAGGTGTTCGCTGCATACTAGCGAAAATAGTTTTAAATTCTTACATATTTTTGAAACAGTTTTTAGACACTGTAGAAGATCTCAAGTTGACCACTTAATAAGGAAACCGCAAGCAAAGTTCCTGCGGAAGATAAAAACCAGACGAAAAATGAGTGGAAGATTGTTGTTTTAGACCTCGCCGAGCATTACCATTTCCTCGAGCAAGACGCTCCACAATCGTACCACTGGGCACATATGCAAGCCACAATACACCCATTAATTGCGTACCATCGTTCAAAATTCTCGGGACCACTGTGTTTTAACAATGCTAGCCGTCATTTAGGGCTGTCTTGACGACACGACAGCGGCCGTGGCTAGATTTCAAGCTAAGGAATTAAAATTTCGTAAAGAAGAATTCCCTGTTGTCCGAAAAATTCGCTATTTTTCCAATGGGGCAACATCACAGTACAAGAACAATTTTAATTGTCTAAATTTGTGCTGCTATGAAAATGAGTCAAGTTAGTGTCTGAGTGGAACTTTCTTTCAGCGTCACATGGAAAGAGCGCTTCCGACGGGCTGGGCGGCACCGCTGAGCCATTGGCAGCCAGGACCAGCCTTCAGATACCTTACCAGAAACAAATATTTATACACCATCAGTTTTTTACATGGGGGTAAAAGAACACTAAAGGTATATCCCGGCTCTGGGTGCCAGGATAAATGGTTGAGCATAAAAGCTCTCAAGAAGGTTTGAGTTGAGAATTTCTTTGATAAATACGCGCACCTTTCATTACTTTGTACCCTAACCGCTAACAACTGTCAATGCTGAGCTCATTTATTACTCCGCATTGAGACTTTCAAAGTAGCAAAAAATCCATGTTGACGACCACGATGAAAACTGCATACCCTTAAAATTATAAACACCGGACCAGCAGCCGATCTTCCGCTACATCAGTATCGCATCCATGAACGCAGCGTTGCGGAATTTATCCACTACCAGCCAGCTGCCCTCCTTTAGAGCAGCTAGCCGCGTGAGAACTCAAAACTGGCGGGACCTACGCTGACGCCCCACCTCTGCGTGGTGGGTGCTCAATATAAAAAATTATTTTGTCGCTCAAACAAAAAGTACTCCTACTAAACTTTCTGAATGAAATCCACTTTGTGCACCTTTTCGAACGAGCTTAAACAAGTATTTTTACATACACCGCCACGCAGCGCGATGAGCGCCTGAACATGGACAATTTCGCAAATCTTTCAAAATTCCTCTCTTTATTGCGCCGAAACTGTCCGCTTCCCGGGTCCCATATTTTTTTCAGCACTTACCGTAAACAATATAAACAAAGTATGTAGCTGCATCGCCTCTACAAGTAGAGTTTCAATAGCTGTAAAAAATGTGTAAGAATTGCTCAGAAACGCCACTTTGCTTCCTCGCAAAGCCGATTTTGAAACACACTAGCAACTGTCAATGCATTATAGCAAGGGCGCACGCTTTGTTTTCTATCACCTAGAATTATTTCACTGGGCCCCGTATATTATATCATTTTTGCGATTTTTTTTATCGCAAAGTAGGTTTTCGTCACCGGCGCGGTTTTCAAATGGCTGTAAAAGACGGAAAAAAACTTTCCCGCCAAAAATCGGCTGAAGAATAAATAGTGTGAGGAAGTGATCAAGCACGAATTTTTATAGTGTAATCGGAGATGGGCGAGCAGACTTTCTGGGACGCTTGGTGTGGAATATCCCTGCTAGCTTGACTGATTGCGCTCGATGTTGGGCCGAAACAGACTGCACGAAAGACTTATTCGTATAATGTGTTTCAAAAACGACCGTGACGATAAGCACAACAAGCGCCTCAAGAAAAGAATTGACACAGATTTCAGTAGGCGTGAGAGGCAGCAGAGTTGGGGTCGACCTAGCATCTTCCCCACACTATAGTGGGTCCCAGGAGAGAGGGAGCAGCCGGACCCGAGAAGCGCAATGCTGTGTTGGACGGCACTCACGCCGGGGACGCCGGGCAGTCAGTCGCCCGGGGGTTTTCTGTCCAAGCCGGGCGAGTTTGTGTCGGCCTAAACAGAGCTGCTACTAAAAACGCTCCCGGTGGTCGGAATAGAACCAGGATACCTCGCGTTAAGAAGCCGACGTCTATCCGATCGCGCCATTCCAACCTGGTCTAAGCAGTTTGGATTTTGGAGTTTCACTTTGACTCAACCTGCATAGAAGAAAGCTTCCAGTTTTAGCCATCTTTCTCGTAAAGAAAGGTTTTTTCATTTTTCTATTCTGCCGTCTATGGCACAAACGGAGGCTGCAGATTTCCATTTACCATTTAGGTAAAAAGTGGGGGACGTGTGTAAGCTGCACAAGGCAGACAAAAGTAAGATTCGAGAAATTTATTTTACTGCTCCTGCAACAGTCTTCTGATTGGTTGAATGTTAGTAATATCATTAACGTACAGTGAATTATATATGGGTGATACACGTCAGAAGTTTACAACTCGTTTCACAGCCGTGTTTCTGGAGCCTTAGTTTTCATCCTTTGACACTGCGAATAGCAGTTCCCGGTGTTTTAGTAAATTGTTTTAAAAATGTGGTTAGGTACACATACATCTGCAACATGTACGAATGAATTTTCATTTAACGATTTTTACTGCTGTTCTCTTCGGAATTCTGAGGCAGCGCTGCTGCCGTGCTGACTCGTCTCCATGTTCTCGGTACATATCCGCAAGCCACGCGTGTGGTTGTTTTTGCAGCGTGAGCTACACTCGTCGAGGTTGACCAGTTTCGCGGGGCTCCTGGAGAACTGTGCTGCGCATGCGCGAGGAGCAGTGACGTCACACGGCGCACAGAAGGTTGCTCGCTTCCCGGCGCCTCTCACGCGCCCAGCGTACCCACGCGCCCAGCGTCTTCTCCGACCTCCGTTACGCACGTGGCGGCCCGGTACACTTAATGATCCTGCGAGGGGTGGCCGTGTGGGGAACCGATGGCTCGTGCGTCGCAGCAACACCGGCGTGCGCCTGTGGAACCAACTTAGCTCCGGGGCTATTGGTGACGCTGCGCCGGAGCCGCTTGATAAATATACATGTGTCGCATAATGCGTATACCGTGTGTGTGTCATTGCAGCAGCAGTAAGCACGATAATCAAGCTAATCCTAGACAACCAGGAAATCTAAGAATAACCAGCTTAATTTTAGCTCCCGCTACGTATATCCTGGCATAGCGAAGCTAAGCTACTGGTAATTTTTTTCGAATTAGCTCGGTAATTTAGGGTGGAATCGTCTGCTTTCTGCTTAAGCTTCTCCTCTTGTTCCTGTTTTTGTACGCGTGTGGGTCCCACAGTGTCTTGTTGGGCACAATGGGAGAACACTTAGGTGAGTGCTCGTGAGTAGAACATGTGGCTGAAATCTCTGCTAAATCTCTTAGAGCATCGGCACGAAGAATAAATTCAGTTATGCACATTCCAAACAAACATTCATTTTAGCACCGCCTTTAGGAAGATCCGGGACAAAAACCTCACCTGTGTACAAGAATGTGTTGGTGTGTCCTCCAACAATAAGGTCCAGATCAGGACAATGCCTTGCCAGGTGCTGATCAACGTCGAAGCCAACGTGGCTGATAAGAATAAATGTGTTTATTCCTTGCTGCTTCAGTCGGTTTGTCTCCGTGTTGATGCTGTGAACCTCTGGCAGTATCTTGACGCCACCTAAGAGAGAATATGTAGTGTACGATGTAAGTTTTTGAATGAAGCAAAGTCATCTAATGGCACCCCCATAATGCCTTATGTGCGTTTAATATAATTAATTGGGAATTGGCCCGGTAAAGCTTGAATAATTATGGTTACGCTGGAAGCTTTCACTTTGTGTAATGCGGTCAGAAGAGGGAAGAAGGAGCATAACGTTCTATGTATAAAATATGCAAATAATGCTGGCAAATTTGTTTGAACTCGTCCCTGAAGCGCCCCAAAGGCATGGGTGTTTTTGAATGCGCCGGCTTCCAGAAAAAGTATGTGGCGTTTCGTATATCCATCCATGTCTGCGTAGGCATCTGAGCGGAAAGCCCGCATTGAAATTAGAAGAAAAATATACAACAGCAAAATACTTCGCTTATTTGAAGTTCGAATGCTTTCGTATGTTCGAGTTCAGAAAGCGAATCCCGTCTGAAGGGTCGTTCGGTATTCTATCGGTGAATCACCTTAGGGGCTCGGGCTGTTTGCATCTCATGTCGTCGTCGTCTCATGTCGTCGCAACAGCGTGTAATCACGGTACTAAAACACCAAGATGCTCATTTTCCAACGCCTCGCGTTGGAACGTTTAAGCTGCATGGGTAAAAACGAGTACTAAAAGAACACGCCGTAGCTCTCGTTTTTCGATCGCGCTTGCCTGCTTCCTTCTATTCCGCTCCTTACTCGCTTTAACTTTAAAATTTGCAGTTCTCCGTTTTGAATTTCACTCCTCCTCCGTCTTTGTAAATGGGATGTCGGGTATACCAGCGCGCCTCATGTGGCAAGAGAGAGACTTAAGAACTTTGAATACACTTATACACTGCATTGTTCGCCTCTCTACAGGTTTGGCGTTAGTGGAGATGGCGTGGTTGGTTTTACTAACGGCACATATAAGCAATGATGGTGGCTCGTGTATAATCGTTTGGTTTGGGTGACACACATAGGTCTGACGCCTCGATTACAATGTGCGCCATAGGGGGGGGGGGGGGGGGGTGTCATGTAGTAAACAGTACTTAGGTCTTTGTAACGGGCACCGAAATCTATGCCCACACTCGTTTCAGCACGCCGCTTCTGTTTAGTATAGAACGAAAACACCTGGAACAAGGCTCGAGAGCTTCGAGTGAGCGGCTGCGTTGCGGACTTGAATAGTAGTTTCGAAGGAAATAATTCATAATAAATATTGTTTTCTAAGTATTACAGGGCACTAGAAAGAGGCTTGTTGATCTTTTCTTTGATTTATATGTAAAAACAAGCTTTAGCACGAGCAAAAGCATGGTGCCTCAAACTGATCTGCAGTTTAGGCACTTATGTTAAAACAGTGGTGCCAAACCCTTATTTATATAAAGTGCAGCAATGAGGAATCCCTTTATATACCTATTATCAGCTGCTTAATAGTGGATGAGAAATCCTACAGAATGCGAAGTATTTATTTTCTTCAACAGTCAAAGTTGTCTAGTCCTAACACGGCAACTATATCAGTTTCAAACCTTTTTCCTTGTAAACAGGCACATAATCTTTTTTGTTTCAGAACTTCATGGCACGCTTTGAAGTTTTAGTGAAAGCAGGTAAAATGACCTTTCAACGTTGCCGAATTATCGCACCAGTATAAATTGAAAGTAGCAATACGCGTTTCGCTTCAGTGTCTGTTCGTTAAACCGATTCGTAATACAGTGGCATTATTATATGGCTGCCCCACAAAAAACGAAGGAGGCTCCCATTTACTACATCCAGCCTGTGATTGTTGCAAAGTACACAACGCTTCTGCCATCCATACGGCCGTGCGAGGAGCCGATTATTTAAGCCAAAGAGCACCCTTATAATGGAAGGTTGTGCAATTACTGCTGCGTAAACTTGTGCGTCATAAAAAAAAAAACACCTGTCCGTAGAGCTCACTGAGCATAAAAGTTTGTGTAATAATGTTCAGCAATACACTTACCGGGCTTGGCAATGGTCATTGTTTCGGTTGTGTCAACTCCCAACAGGGCTACTCTGTGTCCCTGTATTTTTAGCACTAGAGACTTCGGGAGGTTGATGCCCCTAAAAAGCGGTTCGCCGGAGGTATCTAGATTGGTTCCCAGCACAGGGACACCTGCTTTGTACATGGCACGCAGGAAAGGCACCAGTCCCGCGGGTCCATCGTCAAATTCGTGATTTCCGAGGCACTGCAATTACGGTCGGCTTGTATGGACAAAACCAGCATTTAAAACCGCGGTCATTCACGCGATGCATGTTTAGTGAGACAAAAATAACAATTTTTACCACAGAATAAAATTTATGCCTCATTAAAACACAACATAGAAGATTTTGCAGTCATACGCTTCAATCAGGAAAAAAAAGTGCCCACCTAAATACATGTTTAGTTGGTATCTATAGCCTGACGCGGTTACTAATCAACCAGTAGAAGCGTAAATTACCTAAAAAAGCAGTCGTAGTTTTCTGCAAGCCTGGTTTTTGTACAGGGAAGTCCCCTGACAGGCCTTCTCATGTAATTATAAGTTTGTGTTCGTCATAACTTAGATGTAACCATCATTTATCCCCCTTTGCCTGCTTGATGTGCTTCCACGTAACGTTTGTTTGTGTAGTTTGTGTGAGCTCTATGCATTAATGAAATAAAAGTCCTTTCTGAATGGTTTTGATTCCCCATTGGCCAGCAGTGGTGGCTTGGATTGAATTCCCAGAACGGGTAAATTGGCGAAACAATTTTTTTGTATACTCACTAATGCTGACCCAGACTATGCGCTTACAAGCATGGAAGGAAGAGACGGGGGGTGGTGCGGTAAGAGGAAACAGTTCGTGCTTGCTCACTAACGAGAAAGAAGGTGCTTGTGCTAACATATAGGGCGAGGAATGGAAAATGGTTATTAGTAAAGGGTCGCCTCGTGGGTTTATGAAACCACGCAGTTTTACTTCGTACTACCAATGTAACGGGCATGAGTAGGGCGACAAGCTGGATTCTCGCTTTCATGTCCCACGAACTATTCGAAAGTGTGAAGTTCGCTATTCAAGAAAAATCGTTAGTTAAGAGTAGTTGTTACAAACTCGCAACTACTTCCGCTAACAATGCCATTCAGCTGCGTGATCTTCTTTGTGCTGAATCATTCAGAAAACCTTAGAGCTTCGTACGTCCAAGCGTGGTGGTGATTGTAAGAGGACAAGATAGGCCAGCAACCGCCAAGCGCACCAAAATGCCAGCCCTTTTTTGCATCCGTAGAAATAGAACTTGGAAGGCTCAAGGAACTATCACAGCTTTGGCAGGATTACATGGTGCGTATAATTTGTGGGAGCATACCTGCAATGGGGTATTAGATAACGGTTGAGAACCAAGAGTGTATGCTTCAATTTCACAATATTCCGTATTTGGCGTTAGTTTTATTTGGCGTCAGTTTTATTCTGCCAGTTTTATTTGGGAACGGCATTCTTTAAAACTGCAGGATATGCGCTTCTTTTCCCGCCAGATCAAACAAGAAAAAAAAAAACACTTATGTAATAGACTACAATCCACACGTAAAAATGTGTGCGACTTCCTCAAATGGTATTTCATTGTTAATGTTAACTGCGTAAAATTAGATTTTATTAGTGGTTAAAATTTATTTATGTATTTATGAAATTTATTAAGCATTGATTTTGATTTCCAAAATGGTTTAGACTGCGTTCTGTGTGCTGTATTCCTGTGATTCCTCTGCTGTATTCCTGTATCCCCGGATTCCTGTGACCAGAAATACGTGGACGTGCGGGGTGATGCGGGATGACCGGCTCCTTGAGAACGCATATCAATGCATATATGTGGGGTAAATTGGTTGGAACTGTGAAACCTGGTTGAGTAGCGCGGCAAAGACGGGACAATAAAGAAGATACCACACAGGGCTGGGGCCATATCGAGCAAAGTCCAGCGCTAGTCCTGTGTGGTTGGTCTCTTCTTTGTTGTCCGGTCTTTGCGGCGCTACTCAACCAGATTTCACGGCTTCTTGAGCGCTCGAACAATGTGCGAAACGGCATATCGGGCCATTTATTCATTCACTACCGGGACTGGGGGTTCATCACTTTTCCTGAACAGTGTGGCATATTGTCTGGATATAAGCACTTGATAACTCGAGAATTCCTAGTGGTAGGTGATTTCACGTTCGGGGAATAAAGCTTTCACACGACATCTTTCTTGCTCGCAGAAAAGCAATATAATTGTCACAATCATTGAAGTTTTCGAGACGTGCCCAAAAGTGCCGTATGGTTGAAGAGGAAGAAAAATTTTATACGACAAATTATTTTTGTTTCGGCGATTTTATAGGAGGGCAATACAATTACAATTATGTTAATTGGAAGCTGCAACGGTGTTCTGAACATCTTTCCCTCTCGTCGTCTCTCTTGCGCAGGGAACTTTTGCTAAATACAAAGATTGAAACGGTACTTACGATTGCATCGAAATACATTCTAGACATTGCAAATGATGCAATTTTGTCCTTCAGTATAGAATACCACAGTGTCCCTTGGTAAAAATCACCTGCATTCAAAAACAGGGTGTTCTTTTGCTTACTCTTGATTTCTTTCACCTGAAAAGGTAAGCAAAAAAGACAAAGTTCTATTATTGCTGAGGCTCGCTTGAACATACCAAAACAATGTGGCGTCAGTGTTAGCAGGCTGTTCCGTCAGCACTTCGGCCTGAGGCTTGCAGTCCATTAAAGGGGCCCTGAAAGGCGTTTTGAGCACACTAAATGAGCTAGCGCAATCGTTAGATTGGGTCGTCAACGTCATCTGTGCCAAGTATTACTCTTTTACCCGCAGCGGAAAGCTCACACTTTTGTTGCAAAGTTTGTCGCTGTTTTCTCACCCTTCCCTTCGTGTTTTTGGACGTCGCCATCTTCACATGTCTACATCATCGACTCCCAGATGTTTGTCATGAGATAGATATCCTGCTATTGGGTGGCTTTTTCACACACTTCCGGCAAAGAGATGAGTCGTCTGCTCAGCGTCGGCTCGCCGGATGATCTGCCAGTGGAGTGCGGGAGTGCTCGGACATTTTACGACAAACGAAACAAGTGTAAACAAACGCTTAACCGTTTGTATTGACTGCAACCCGGCCATATCATGACATGGATATTCTCTTACCTGAGTAAGATCCATAAAGAAAGCGTTGAAGCCCCGCGGCACTTCGTTCGTGCATTCGCAGAGAACACCCTGAGCCGAATGCTCTGGTTTGACGCATACATTTTATTCGACTTCAAAACAATCTAGAGATGCGTTTCGAACGAACACAACGTACCAACATGCGTTGCAAGCCTGGACTGCGATTGGCAGACGATGGGTTGCGTCCTCCTGCCCGTCGTAAATTCAGCGCTCACCTCGCGCGCGGTTTGCGGGGACGAACAGCAAGTCACTTAACTCTGGTGCCTAAGCCGAGATGGCTTTTAGCCACGCACACTGCACATACCCCATGCGAGGTTGAGTCGTACGTCGCTCGACAAAGATAATCCTGACCATGGGAAGCACTATCCACCCGCAGAAGCACAACGTCGCATTCCATCGCGAAACAAAGGCGTCCACAACACACACCATCGCCTCCTGTAATGCCAAACGCATCTTGCACTTCCCAATGGGATGGAGTGGTACGCCTGCAGTGCCCACATGTCGCGAGGTGGGGCCCCGAGCTGAACCGGGATCACGCAGCCGTAACTGACTTCTGGAGCGGTTTGTGCCTTGTTGCCAAGGCAACCGGTGTTTGAGATTGTCAAAGAAATGGCGCTCGCTCCAGCGCTTGAAAACTCAGAGCCGCGGCGGAGCATATTTTGCCAACGTTGCCCCTCTCCTCCACGCGTCGCCCCAAGCTGAACTGGTCACATGATTGAAGCGTTTTGTGCACGGGTTCTGTATCGGTTTAAAATGTCTTTTTCACATGCCGCCGGCAGGAATTACCACCGCCACAAAATAAGACCCGGCACCAGCGGGGCCACATCTGATACGGCGCTTTTTAGATAAACAGTGCGCGGTGCATGAAAGAGAACGAGCGCACGATCCTCCCCGTGCGGCTGCGAGTTCGCCGCCGATAAAAAGTCACGTGCCGCCGATAGCAACTGCAGCAACGTACACCGCGAAAGGGCAAGTCCAGGCCACCGCACACATGCGGCCAGATTTTTCGTTCGCTTTTCCAGCCTTGAGCGGAGTGCAGGATTCGTGGTGTCAACAAAGCTTGCCCGTAGTAGACGGCAGTCTGAGGACAGCAATAGTGGATGTACGTCGCCGCTGAGGAGCGCAGCATCATGGGAGGGAAGGCTCGCGCGCCATCAACAGCGAAGATAAAGTTTAAAGGGGGAGGAAAGGCGGCGCGACGATAATGCGCGGTTTTTGATTTACGATTTCTCAGCTAATACTCATCGCTTTAAAAACATTCTTGCGGGAGGAGATTGCTGATACATTGCTTTATTTGTTTACATGTACATCCATGCATCGGCGGAAGGTATTTCCGGACCCCTTTAAGGATGAACTTCTACCTACGCGTAAACTTAGAAAACTGCCCATAGTAGAAGGTGTGTTGGTTTTCCCCATTACTTGTAAATCTTGAACTATTTTCCTTACTTGAGGAGTTCCCCGAGGTTCTCTTCTCGGCCTGCTTTTATTGCAGTTCAGGCAGTTCGTGTCAACGAAATGAGTTGTTAGAATACGTCATCGTCGAGGTTCTTTGGCGATGACTGGTAGAAATTAGAATACACACCTATAAATAGCGCACTAGATTCTGGACACTTGCAGAAAGATGTAACGTATAGTAGTACCATGGTAGCTTATCATTGTCCCAGAAGAACAAAATGCATGACAGCTGCATCTTACCAGCACTCACCTTCGGGGCAGAAACTTGGAAGCTCACTGAAAGGGTTCAACTTCAAATTCAGGACGACTCAGCGAGCAATCGTACGAAAGGTGATAAGTGTAACACTAAGGGACAAGACGATAGCGGAGTGGGTCAGGGAGCAAACGCGTGTTAACGACATGTAAGTAGAAATTAAGAAGAAAAAATGGACGTGAGCAGGCCATCTAGTGCGAAGGCAATATAACCGTTGGTCATTAAGGGTAACAGAGTGGATCCCGAGAAAAGGCAATCGTGGCAGGGGGCCACAGAAGATTATATGGGGAGATGACATCAAGAAGTTTGCCGGGATAAATCGGTCGCAGTTAGCACAGGACGAGGATAATTAGAGATCCAGGGGGGAGAGGCCTTTTCCCTGCCGTGGGCGGAGATAGGCTGATGTTGATGATGATTGTGTCATGGTATGCAGAATGGGAAGCCTCGTCGTTGGTCACTCGTTCAATGAAGCGTTCATATAAAGTGATCATTTATAGCACCAACACTCCAGTACCTATTCAGCCGGGAAATATAAATTCTCACAACCTTGAAAAGCGTGATTTAGGTGGGCTTTCTTTGTCTCAGGAAATATTTGCAGGGCTCTGGCTGTGCCAGGGACGGCACGTGTGCGGGTGAATAAGGAACTTCTGAGGCACTGGATGGTTCCTGTAGACATCGTAGCGGTTTGTGAATTCCGAAAAAAAAAACCGCAAGAAATTATATACTAACCAGAGATGAGGAGCTGAGTAAGGTCACGCGCAAGGTAAATACAAAGAAATCAAAGCCAAAATAACAAAAGTAACCGACAGGCAGCTCTTCATCACGCTTGAAGAAATATTTGGGAGCCGCATCAATTCAGTTTCTTTGTATGACTTGGGGCTGATCCTAAAGGCGAGAAGTAAATCAGGCGTGAAGGTAGTGATGCATGGTGATACATTTATTGATGCATTTGGGAACAACATCTGAATAATGAAAGGTGGATTCTGTGTGCTGTAAAATTGATGCGCTAAACCCAAACCCATTATGCCTTTTACGCATGTTGTTGAACGGTGAGGTTTTATCCCGCACAATACAAGAGAGCACATCAGGCCAAGGAGAGATGACAAGCAATATCATAGTGTGAGATTATAAACTACTTATGATCGCCATGAGTCATTGAAAAATGATCCTAGGGTGCGACACGTCACACATGGAATTCACCAAAAGAAAGTGTAGTTGAGTAGACGATATGAAGCGGAATAATGGCGCGAACCGTGTTTGTGAAGCGATTCTTTATATTTTTGTTCTCATATGAGCGCGTCAAAATCCCTCACACCCAGGTGGACCGTAATACAGGTAAAACGGTAGCAAACCACCAAATATGAGCAAATAATTGTGCGTCGTATTTTATAAAGTAGGTCCCCAGCCACAACTGACGAATGACGTTCGGATAGATTATAAAACATCGAACGTACGTTGTTATTGATAACAGCGAGCCGTGGGACTATTTTATTATGATTGGCATCAATTCTTATGGGAATGTTTGCATCTTAAGCTAAAGACTATTTTTGATCTACCCCAGCCCCGGTATGTCACATTTCGCTCTACGGACGCCTGGTGGTTCCACCATTCCAGGTTGGTTCAATTTGCCCGCAGGCAAAAATTGTTATTTATTTTCTACAGAAGCAGGGGGATGCCGTCGCCGTTCTTGTTGCACAAAATAGACCACCAAATGCGACCTAAGTCTAAGCGCGAACAAAGGGGTGATTCGCTCACCAAAAAATTTTAAGCACCCTGAATGTATTCCCTGGCAGGCACACCACAATAAAGTTCATTGTCTGTCTGTCTGACACTGCATGTATGTATGTATGTATGTATGTATGTATGTATGTATGTATGTATGTATGTATGCATGTATGCATGTACGTATGTATGTATGTATATATGCATGTATGCATGTATGCATGTATGTATGTATGTATGTATGTATGTATGTATGTATGTATGTATGTATGTATGTATGTATGTATGTATGCATGTATGCATGTATGTATGTATGTATGTATGTATGTATGTATGTATGTATGTATGTATGTATGTATGTATGTATGTATGCATGCATGCATGCCTGTAGGTATACATGTATGGATACATGCATGTATGTATGTACATGTGTATGAATGCTTGTGTGCATGTAGGTATGCGTGTGTAAACTCACACTGAAAAAGGGTGTTGTAGCTTCTCCTGAACACTTTACGGACCGCGGAAAAATCGTCTGTTTGTAGGAGCTCCAGGAAATACTTTTTCTTGCCACAGAAAATGACTGATGCTGAAGTGTAAGAAAGACACATAATGATAGAGGAACAATAGGGTATTCCAACAGTAATAATTTCAAACAATAAATTTATTGCAAATTTTATTTAAAAAATGTCAAACAAAAAGTAACAAAACGAAAAAAAAAGATGGTGACAACATCAATGCCAGAGCATGAGTCCTCAGGGTAGGGCTCTGGGTCCTTGACCAGCGGTACCTTCCGCGATATATTTGGTGCCCATCCACGTTGGAAATCGCTCTTCGGAGCATCACCCACATGTTTTCGCCGATCGATCGCCTTTGGAAAACCCGTAGCGTCATTAGGAGCATCACGCGAGCTCTCACCCAACTGAATGACCTGCTGCAGCAGCCTTCTCCTGACGCGGCAACCCTGAGCTCCCACTTAGATTATATTGTACAGCAAGACGTTGAGATCACTGCGCTCAAAAGGGAGATCGCTGGGGCAACGGACAATGACGCGCGTGAGCAAGAGCTCGAAGAAGTGGCATAGTACCACCGCAATGTCTCGCACTTCGTCTTTCGGGCACGTTTTCTGCTTTCTGCCCAGCCGAATGCGTCCTTAGTCGGTGAAAGCGGGGGAGCAATTGCTCCAGCCCCTGATCCACGGGTACGTCAGAACGCCTCGCGCCTGCGTCACGGCATCGGATAGTCACCCATCCGAAACATCAGAGTCCAGCGTTCTAGGGAAATCTACGCGAGTGGCAAGCTTTCTAGGATCACTACAGCGTGACCATTTATGACAGCCTAGTGCTTCCGAAAGTAGAGAATTTCACATATCTGTTGATGTAATTGGTCGGCGATGCCACGAAAAGTATCGAGGGAGATTGATTGATTGTAGGGTTTAACGCGCCGACGCAACGCAGGCGGTGAGGCGCGCCGTAGTGGAGGGCTCCGGATTAATTTTGACCACCTGGGGATCTTTAACGTGCGCCGAAATCTCGTACACACGGACGTTTTTGCTTTTCGCCTCCATCAGAAAAGCGGCCGCCGTGGCCGGGAATCGAACCAGCGACCTCGTGCTCAGCAGCGCAACGCCTTAGCCGCTGAGCCACCGCGGCGGGTGCATCGAGGGAGTCCGGCTTGCGGAATCGAACTACGACGTTGCGGTGAGCACCCTTGTTTAACGCTTTGGCCGTCCAGAATTGTTCATTATCGAGCATATACGCCAACTTCTGGCATTTAAACCGATATGTAGCTCGACTGATATCGAGAGGCTCCGCGAGTTTTACGGCAAGGTACATTTCCACGTCAGCGCCCTGAAAGCTATGGGAGTTGCCCGAGAAAAATATGCCGTGGTTGTTAACTGTGTGCTGCTGCGATACCTGCCCGATGACATAACCTTGATCTGCCGGCAGAGGGCGAAGGAATTGAGCGAAAGTAAATCCGCGGCCGAATGCGCGATGAGCCAAGGAAAAACATGCCAGGTTAAGAAGTTACCGGAATTCTTGAGAATACAAATTTAGATTAGTGAGGGAGGAAGGCAAGGGCAGCCTCTATCAACCCAAACTCGTCGATCCGTCCAGAACGTCGACCTCAATCCCCCAAGACAATCGGCGACACCCTTCCCTCGGTGTTGTCCCTGATTGCAGAGTATGAGTCCTCAGCTACACCGGCGTGTCCGTTGTGAGACAGCCGCGGTCGTAAGGTGGTGGACTGTCGGGTCAACCTGTCGGCGGCCAAGAAGAGGACGCGCCTGCGCAATCCTCGATGCTGCATCTGGTGCGGCAGACGCAACCATAAGGCTCGTCAGTGCAGAGCGTCGCGCAATCTGACGTGCAGTACCTGCAACTGGAGTCACCTCACCGTGCTGTGTGACGGGCTCCACCCAGCTGACCACACCATGCCCAGATCGATGCCGCAGGTACAAGCAGGAGAAGGTGCACCTCCCACTGTGCTCACGGCTTCGAGCGGACACTCCGGGGAAACGTCTGTATTACTGCAGACAGGCCGAGCTTGTGCAGAGGGTGCACGGCGACGCCTCATAGTGCGAGGCTTCTTGATACCGGCTGCAAACGGACGTTAATTCGTCAGGGCATCATCATCATGAGCCTGTTTGTTCCCACTGCAGGGCGAAAACCTCTCCCAAAGACTTCCAGTCACGCCTATCGAGTGTCCGCTGAGTTCATGCTTTTCTCCCAAATTTTCGTAGCTGATCTCGCCAACGAGTTCTTGGCCGACCACTTGATAGGATGTGTCTAAATCCTTCAAATGAACTGTGGTCAGCACAGAAAAGCTATCGTTAAGCTGCCGGCGAATGGAGGTGACGCCACGAGGACAAGCTCGGGGAAATTCAAACACGGTTAAGAATTTGGAGGTTCCTAAGACCAGTCCGCAACTCGACAGCATGACAGTCAGTATCGTCAATGAAATGCAGTACGACCTCGCCGATGCCTTCCAGCCGAATACAAAGAAGGAGGATGAAATCAGCATACTAATTGGTTCGGAAGCGTACTGGAAGAGATCTCACAGCTGCAGAAACATCACTAGGTTGGACGATTCACGAGACAATCTAATATTCGGCTTGTAGATTTAATAGCACACACGACGGCATTTGGACTTCGACGCATTCATTATGTGGTGGCGGAGCAGCTGTTCAAGTCCATCGGGCGAAAATGAATTGCCTAATGCCCACCCGACCACTCGTCAGGAACGCAGTGCCAAATACGAAGTAGTTAAAGACGTCACGATGGCGAAACAGGCGGAAGGAACGGATAGTTCTAGCCAGCAGACACAGAAGCAGGAACTTGCCGAGTATACCAACTACTCAATCCGGATCATGGAAAAGGGAATTGAAAAACACCCCTTAAAACGCCACCCGTGCACGTCAAGAAAAGCTATAGCCATTTACGTAGAGTTGGTGCAAACGTAAAGCGCCTAAGAAGAGTTGGAGAGCAACTGCGGCTAAGGAGCCAACGAAAGGACGCAAGAAAAATCTATCCGCCGAAATGGCCCCGAGAGGATATACATACATCCAGGGTTCCGGCACCGAACCCGAGCGCAGTATCAAAAGAGGGGACCGCAGAGCCATGCTCGAGACTGGTCAGTTCTGGGAGTCTAGCCAAAAGGGAGACGAAAAGAAAAGGTACGCCGCATGCGTGTTCAGCAAGCCGTAAGAGTGCGCGTACGGAGAACAGCAAGAAACGTAGCTTGGGCTGCACCAGCGAAGGAAACCAATAAGCCCGTAAGCGGTTTCTCAAAGCAAACCTAGACCAACCTAGCGCGCGCACAGGCACTTGTTTCAGCGAAGCCGAAACATCAGTTTTCGGGTGGCTGCAGGAAAGCTGAAACGCTGGCATGCAACCGGTTATTTTTGGTAATTTTTTCCGGTAACGCTTTATACGGCGGAACTAAAAGCCTAAACAGCTCTGCTGTTAGAATAAGCAAAGCGGGACTCTGGGAGGAATTGGAGCGCGCGTGATGTGGCGATACGCCCTGGAGAGTCGGGAGGCGGAAGGACAAGCCTGGGCCTGAGATGTTGCAGGTGCAAAACTTGTGGTTGTTGACAGGAGAACGAGACCTGGCGATTAAGTGACAGTGCGGTGGACGACCACTACCTCGACGTCACGGACGACGTTTTGTACGCGTGTCATGTTTTTTTCCAGCAAAATGTAGTTACCTTCCTCCACAAAGACTATGGTGAACCGAACGTGAGCAACCCTCACTGAGGTGCCGGGAGTTCAATGCCATGATTGCCGATGGGAAAGCGGAGCGCGCGAGTGCTTCGGTGGCCTTTTGCAGTTACGGGAAGATTGTGGTCGGGATCTGTGGATCCACACGGCACTGCCTGTTCTGAGGCAATTCGGGCTGAGTAGCGCGATTTTGTTAGTTCGTTTCACACGTTGAGGATTCTGGGAACTGAAGGGGACATTGGAGCGTGCATCAGGAGCAGACATCGGCTGTTCAGTTGTAAGGACAGGTGCGTGCCGCTGAAGATGTGCGAGTGCGCTATCAATGATGGAGGGTGATGCCAAGCACCCGCTTAGTAAAGTATCAGTGCTGTTTGGTGGAACAAAGCAGACGACGGGACTAAGCAGGAAACACATTACATAGACGCTGCATGCATGCATATTGTCACGTCATGTCGTGCTGCACGCGGCCGGACAAGAATAACAAAGCAATAAAATGATGCCTCGTTGAGAACAGCGCGCAATCTGGCACGACACATTCCGAGGAAGAATACGGGCACGTGGCGTCAGAGAGAGAACTGCGTGGCAGCGGCGCTAGTTCGCTCGTTCCTACAGAGGCACAAGATCGCCTTTTAATAAATCTTATATTTGTCATTTTAACCGCTAGTATAGTCCCCTTGAGTCTGTGCCTCACTGCAATATGCGTTGCATGTCTTCCGAATCAGTCAGACAAGTTAATGGAGATCACTGGAGATAAAAAAAACCCGCACAGAAATGGTTCTCCAGGAGTGGTAACCAATGACTAACAAACATTGGGTCACCTGTGGTGGGGTGATATACCTTCAAGCCGTGACCCTCAAATCACTAGTTTATTTACCAGTGACCCACTCGTGACCTACGCATTTTTTGCACGTTGCTCACCGCAGGCCCATGTCACCCATATGAGGTCTAGGTAAGACGGTAGCTGGATGGAGAGGGGGTGAGGGGATGCAGAGAGTGAGAGTGATAGAGAGAACAGAAGAGACAAGTTTTGAGAAACGGGAGCAGTGGGATAAGGATGAGGAGAGGAGGATGGTTTGGACAGAGAGAGGATGCGCAGGCGGTGTAAGAGGAGGATAAGAAGAGGTGTGGGGGGAGGAAAGAAGATGTACGCGGGGAAGAAGGAAGTTGCAACATCGAGGGGGAATATGACATGGGAATGGGATGGCAGGTAGAGTGAGGGAGGCACGCAGGAGAGAGAAAAAAGTAGATACCGAGTGGATACAGACGAGGAAAAAGATTAAGATAGTACGTGGCAGGCGCCGCAGGAACGCAATTTTCCGGCTAGCTCTTTTCCGCCAAGGAAGCACCACGCGGATGATTTTGTACTAAAAGTTCCCAGGTCCGATGGCGCACTTGGGATTTTCGGAGGTGCTTTTCGGGCGTGACAGCAAGTTCTCAGGAGGCCGTGCATGGTGTGGATACATGTGGGATCGCTTTTTACATTCGAAAAAATCTTGATTGAGGTTGTTTGAGTATAATTCGTGTCGTCCGACAAGGAGCACATGAACTGCGAGAAATGTGGCTGCACACGCATAGTTCTTAACAGGCAACGTTTTGAACATGACTCTTTCTGT
Source organism: Haemaphysalis longicornis (assembly GCF_048455015.1). Lineage (NCBI taxonomy): Eukaryota > Metazoa > Arthropoda > Arachnida > Ixodida > Ixodidae > Haemaphysalis > Haemaphysalis longicornis. Next base: position 109,972,063 of record NW_027526385.1, read on the forward strand.
TTGCATCTTTGTATTGCTTGCACCTAGTTCCCATGGAGTGATGTTTGAGCAGGCAAACGCTGAAAGAGAAAAATAAAATGGATCCCTTGAAAGGTACATGAAGGCTATCGTAACCTCTATTTCCAGGAAACAATCCATCGTCAGAGAAAAATAACGTTAAAATAATTGATAGGTAACATTTACAATACAACAGGTAAATTTCACGCCGCTTCCTATCAGTACAGATTCCTTGCTAGAGTGGGGACAACTAGAAGAAATGCACAATATGACTGAGTATTCAATGTGCTAAGGGCAACCGCCAGACTCGTGTGTAAAGCTACGTTTCAGGAACACAGAAGAAAAATTTCGCACTCACCTTATGGGCTATTCTTGCGACTCCCCCGAAACACTTGGATCGGTCACGCAAGAAGTCAGGACACTGATTGCCTCGCTTGTCGCTCTCGAGGATACGCGAGTGAATGTCATTGGTGTGCAGAATGGTAAGTTGGAGGGAGGAAGCACCATAGTTGTCTTTTGGATAAGCACCGACATATTCCACATGCGCCACGAAACATATAGCAGGGAGGAAGACCAGGCCATGCATAGTTTCTGCACACTGGAAAAAAATATGCACAAAACCCGGCCTGTTTTCCTGCCAACTCCTTCGCTGAGTTATAGTTTTCTCCAGTTTTGACAGAGAGGCAATGTTCTCGAACAATAGGCCTCAAGAAACCCAACTTGAGGGCCCACGTGGAAGCTGCGTTTCCAGAGACGATTCGTCATGTCACCGCTGGACAGCAATTGTACTTTCAAATTCGCCTCCCATATCCGCTCTGGGTTTGCCGCACTGACCTCGAGCAGTATATTTGCCACTGTCAGGCCTGTAGTAAGCGGGTCAGACTCCTCTTAAGATTTGTATGCACAGGTGGTCGCACCAGTAGCGACTTCCCGGAACCACGTTCGAACTTAATTTGCCTTGCTGCCTTCTGGAATACTTGGAGAACGGTATTGGCCCAATCTTTAGTTCGTGAATTCGGTGTACCTTTTATGGCAAAAGCCGCATGAGAAACGTTTTCCCCAGCAGCTATAGATGTGCGAGAGCACTGTATGCAGGGGGGCTTATCAGCTAAGCAGAAACAAAAACATTTTTTCAGGGTTTTATAATGTGCCTCAGCGCCACGTTGCGCCACGTTGATGCGCCACGTTGTACAGCACAAATCAACATAAAGTGTCCTATCTCAAATAATAATAATAAACAAAACCAACTCCAGGTATGCGAAAAGATTCATGGAAAACAATCACTCACACATGCTTACGAGCTGTATTTCTTGTTATGCGCCGAAAATGTTTTCTAAGAAAATCAGTTGCACTTTGAAGTTTCTGGAGTGAAATCGCTAGTTTTCAGGTCAGAGCCAAGATCGTCTGACTTTCTCAGTGTCTGAAAGAATGGCGCATAATACCCTGGCATGCTGCCGACATTAACCGATTGTCGCTAACGTTATGACGAATGACTTGCGGGTGCGTGTCTCTTTTATACTTTTGCTTTGACTCAATCCTTAGATGGTTGTTTAACTTAACTAAAATTAACTCACCTGGCATCAGCGTGAAGCTTCAACCGGGGCTAGGTTTTTGGATGAGTTTGTGTTGTCATTTCCCGGGACAAAATCCTAATGGGAACTGTTTGTATATGAGGAAGTTCTGCTTTCTTTGACGAAAAATAGGTACCCACTCTATTGTCACCTCAACATTAGCATAGCTGTAAATAAGAAATCAAATGCAGAGATTGCGATGAGTGACGCGAAAAAAATTACTCAATAAGTTCAGAAAGTAAGTATATGTGAGTGGCAGCGACGCGCGAAAAAAATTACGAGGCCAGCTGGAGTGGTGACAGCGACAGGCCATCGCCGTCGCTTGCGTTTTGCCGGCCAGAAGCAGTCCACAAGCGAAACGACGACATTGACGGAGGGCATTGCGGGAAGTATATGAGCTTTTTATCGCTGTGAATCGCGGTACAAAATGCTAACGGCTATGTCGCTGTTGTTGCTGCAATGGTAAAAAAAATTCTGAATGGAAACCAGAAGGTGAAGGAGCTGATGGTCGTTCACAATGTAAAAAATTTAACGTAGCTGTCACATTCACCCAAGTCACCTCAGTATATGCTTACGGCTAATGTGGAAGCTTGGTCTAGTCGCTGAAGCATGATGGGATAAAAACAGTGGAAAAGATATGGTTTCGAAGAGAACTTGCGCTTAGTACTCTCCCAGAGGCGGGAACCGGAAAATAAAACGTACCCTTTCACAAGCAGACTGCGCCGTTTTCCCGTGAAAGTGTACGTTTTTTTCTGTGTCCGTCGCTGTGGGAGTACCAAGCGCAACTTCACTTCAAAGGCATGTTAATCCAAGTAGCCCGTCATCAAGATTTGCAGAAAAATAGGGACTAGAGAGGCAGACACAGCAGAACTGTGGGGTCTCGCTCTCGCCTCTCCGCCTTTTGCGCTGTTTGTACTCCATCAAGGTCAGAACGTAATTGTGTAATTTTACAAATAAGTTGCGAACTTTGTTTATTTCACGTTTTTCTTGGAGGCGGAACTGAGGCCAAAATGTTTGGGTGCCTTCTGGTCGCTTCAGTAGAGCGTTACATTGCCGGTTACGTGACAAACTGCTCACGTTTCTGATGCAAACTGTTTCCATCTTGTGCTCATTTGTTGCCACTGTGTGCGAGGGAGTACCATCACGTAAAAAATTCCGCTGCTGCGCTCAAATGTCCGGCACCAGAGAAGAGTAATCGTGCGTAATTGTTAAAGGGAAAAGCCTAAGACCCTATGTTTTATGAAAGGCGTGAGGTAAAAAAGGCGATGTGAAGTACACCGAACCACAGAGACAACGAAACCACAAGCCGGTGACCGCGCACCTGGAGAGGAACCCAGCAGCTTCGGAGGAGGGCTTTGAGAACGGGCAAATGGAAGACGTAGTTCCACAGGAAGGTAGGCCACTGCCGCACGCTCAATACGAACCGCCTTGAGAGTACAAGGCACCGGCAAGGACCAAGTGGTGGCTCTTGGAAATGGCGAGTAAGCGGAAAGAGCTCCGGAGGGTGGTGTCCAGGGACCTGTCTGGTCAAGTGGTGACGGGCGCGGCCGCAGTGTTTAAGAGAAAGTTCAACATCGGGTCAACAGAATGTCCAAGTAGGCTTTTGCATTCACGTATTTTACCTATTAATGCCCCCTGTTGCAGATATTCAACGCGCAGTTTGTCCCCAAAAATGGCGTGTTTGTCAAGATTCTGGTAAACAGTTGACGCTACTCTCGGAATTATTAATTTCTCAATCTCGGACGCTCAAAATTTCACCACAAGGGGCAGCGTTGAGTGCAGAGCACTGTTTACCAAATTGCGACCCCCTTGTCCGCAGTATGGTGCCTACAAGTGCCTTCCCGCGGGAAGCTCCGCTGATCAGGAATGTTCATTTTTGAAATAACTAATAAAATGTTTCAGACAGGGACCCCATGCTGCCAAGCTGTAGAGCAAACATGTTGCGAGCGTTGCGAGACCGCACACGAACAACCGCAGTATGCCTCCTTCCCTGGCATGCCGTAGAGAGTAGGCCCTCATCTGGCGCCCAAACGTGGGGCTAATTTCAAGCCCACCTGTGGACATTTGCTCTCTGCGGCGGCCGGGAAGGGGCCCACTGGGCTTTGGGACGGCATTCCTTTGTTCCGAGAAGGAGGCGCCATTTTAGCAGCCGGATAGCCGGTCTTTGAGCCGTATAGATGCATGTTTTTTAAATTAGTTTTGAGGCCAGAGTTTTAGTTTGCTTAGGTTTTACGATGGCTGTAGATGCCTTCTTTTTTCTGTTGTTTGGGTAACGGCCTAAGTGGTTAAGTTGCGAGTGTACTTAGCGTTTGTGGGGATATTAGTCACTCCTGTATTATTGCGTAAGCTACACTAGCCGAGGTTGAGCAGTTTCGCGTGGACCTTGAAGGTCCGCGCTGCGTAAGCGCGAGGAGCATTGGATGGGTTGGATTGCCTTGAATCGAATTGAATTTGGATAGAATTGAATTGGATTTGATTAAATTGGATTGTGTTCCAATCCAATCCAATTTGAGTGCGGGTGTGTAGAGATTTGGGTCTGCGCATTTGAGAGGAGTGACGTCATAGCCGCGGCATACGCACTGGCGCTGGCGCGTGCCCAGCTGTGCGCCTCCGTTGCGCAGTAGCCAAGTCTGACGGCGGGCCGGAGCCGCTTGATGCCGTTTCGCGTGGCTCCTGGTGAGCCATGCTGCGCATGCGCGAAGAGCAGTGACTGGACTGGACCGGGCTGGAGTGCATTGGAATGGATTGGGAATCGTTTTAGCAGCAGTAAGCCTGATAATCAGCTAATCCTAGACAATAAGGAAACCTAAGAATAACCAGCTGAACCTTAGCTCACGCTACGTATGTCCTGGCATAGACGAGCTAAGCCACTGCTAATTTTTTTGAAGTGTCCATATTGCAGTTTTTTTTTCGTATTTTAATGTGACTGTAGTTCTGCGCCGTTGGTCGTATGTACTGCCTAGACGTTCCTTTTTTTGCTTCAGTTGTAGATTTATGGGTGGGGTTCGTCGCTTTTTGTACGTAGTTAGCGCGGGTTGCTGTGTAGCGGCGCGTGTACAGTTTGGCGTGGTTGAGCCAGCTTTTTGTTAGGTAGTTCGCTGGGAAGAGAGAAGGAGGAGCCGCAGGGCTGGGGGGGGGGGGGGGGGACTCAGCGGCGGACGTTGTTGCGCAGGAGGATGCGGCTCAGTTGCAGCTAGCAGATCTCGCCTCAATGAGGCAGATTACGGTGATGTCCGCGGAGATGACCCGAATGCTCGGTTCGGCGCCAGCGGCTCCCACCGTGGGTCCTGTAGTGCCAGTCTCGAAGCCGCGTTTGAATATCGAGGTTCCCTCCTATCCCGGCTACGGAGACGTGAAATCCGTTTACGAATACCTGCAGCAAAAGGATTCCTACCAGACTGCGGTAGGCGCATCGGATGATGACGTGCTGAGGCAAGTCCTGCCCGCGGAACTTGTAGGAAGCGCTGCGCGTTGGAGGCGCTGCCAACCGGCTTTCGAGTCGATGGCAGATTTTAAGGACCGCTTCCGCGCTGAATTCCTGCCACCTGATTACGAACACCGTATGAGGGACGAGCTTGCCCTTCGCACGCAGCACCCCGAGGAGAGCCTCCTCGAGTGCGTGCGGGTGATGCAGGAGCTGTACGAATGGGCCGTCCCCGAGTCAGCCGACGCGGTCAAGGTAGCGCGCGTGTGCAGACAATGCCACCCGCGTTTCCCACCGCACCTGTGGGGCCAGTTTTCGCGTAGTTGAGCGCGTAGTTCAGGCGGATTTACTCGCTGAGCTTCGCTATAGGTTGCCGCTGAGACCCGAGGAATCGCTGGAACCAGGTTGCGCCTGGTCGGGAGGGGGAGCGGAACGGATAACGGCCCCACACATTCCTCGGTCGGAAGCAATGCAGGCGACGGAAGAGGGAGGCAGGACAAAACGGCCCGCTTGTGCTGGTGTCGTCGCAAGCATGGCCAATTCTCCCATCAATTCCCCGAGAAAATGCGTAGTACGCAGGGAAACGCGGATCGCCGGCTGCAGTGAAAAGCGGTAGCTCTTCGTTGCCGGCGGAAAGCGAGAAGAAGGCCTCTGTCGGAGGGGTGGGGGGAGCCGCCTGACAACCCCGACGTTCGCGCCGGCGTGCAGCTAGTCCCATCTGCATGTAGGGACAAGAGGACTCTTCCTGATTTGCCCAGTTCATGCGAGTGCAATTAGTCGGTTGCGAACGTTTTGCAGTGGTTGACACTGGCTGGACGGTGTCTCTAATAGGAGACGAAATGTCTGAGGCCTGCCGGAGAAGGAGAATCCGGGCAGGTCAGCAGAGACACCTTGCAGCTTAGCAGCGGGTTCGGCAAAAGCAGAGGTGTGCCGAACCCGCTGTGCAGGCAGAAAGCACAGACAGCGCTTTGTTTGCTTGCCTGGTTTGTTTGCTCCAGTCATGATTGGGAGATATTTACTATCGAGGGAGGGTGTTGCTGTCGACATGGGGAGGAACGGCTATCAGTACGGGCCGCAACCCCCTTTCTTTCGTTTCGCGAATGCGCCACTGCACGGTTTACAACCACACGGGGCAGCTAAACTCTACTGCGCTGTGGAAGGCCAGTGGGAGGTGTCAGGAAAGATGAGCACTGATGTAGAAGCGATCGTCGCATCTTTTTCAGCATTTGATGATGAGGGGCGAATGTTGGCGGGAAGTTTGCTCCCCTTATCGGAAGGGGGTGCCGGAAGCGCGCGCACCGTGTTCAGCGGTTTCACTGGCGCCGCCCCCCCCCCCCCCCCGAGAGGGGGAGGAAAGGGCCAGACAGAAGAGTCGAAGCCGGCCGCAAAGAGAAAGGAAAGTGGCATCTCGCAGCGGCGATTTCTAGCTCCCGAGAACTGAGGCAGAAAAGAATCTGTCGTGGGGAGAGGTAGTAAGGAAGCGCTTATTGAGGCCCGGAAAGCAGACGGTCTGTGCCAGCGGGTGCTGAAAAGGCTAGAGAGTGGTGTAGCTTGTACCAGTAACGCTAAGTGGTTTTACTCGTATCTGCTGTGCGGCGATGACTTCGCCACATTTCTCAACTGGACGACGAAGAGGCGGTTTCATCCCCTTTTCGAGTTGTGGTCCCAAGAAAGTTTAGAAGCTTTTCATGGGGTACTTTTATGACTCAGCGCTGGCAGGACATGGCAGCGGCAGTAAGACCTACGACAAGTTATGCTGTGTCTAGAGGAAAGAAAAGGTTAGGAGAGGCCCTGACGTCACATTTGTGAAGCCGAGTCCCGCCATGACTTGAGCCCACTGAACACAGCACTCTTTCCCATCATCCTTTGCTGTTTCCGGTTTGATTTGACTAACATGGCGTCGCCCTGCCCTCCCGCTTCGCAGCGAGAACAGCTTCGTCTCTAATTCCTCTGTGCGATGTCAGGTTCTAAGCTGTTGATTTCGCCTTCAATTTGCCCATTCTAAGCCTCACCTCAAGTTTCAATCGAAAAACGGCCTTCGTTTTTGAGATAGAAGGACGATTTTTGAGCTCTGAAGCCTGGCAAAGTATCGTTTGTTGTCGTCATAGCAACAGGCTCGCGGGATCACGAGTAGCTACTGAAGTGTTTGTTCGTAGATGGCGCTAGGAAACCAGGCACCCTACGCATGCCCTACGCGCGGCGAGCGTCGCGCACGAGTTGCCAACTAGATGCGCGTAGACTACGTACGCTTTTCACGCTTGCGTACATAAACTCTGCACACTCGTGGAACTAGAACTGTCTAATCTCACTTCACGTCAATAAGTGGCTACAGTGGTTTGCAAGATGCCTGACTGTTGCGTGCCGGGTTGCCGGTCGCACTCGTGGTTCACAGGTAAGTATATTCGCCCATGCGCTATTTGCCGAGCAAAACGGAAGCACTACGCGTCTGCCTCACTTTGTTTTGTAATGGTTGAGAATAGATTCCTAACTGAATGAAATTGCCGCAGAAAGTGGGTCGCCGCTGCCGAAGCTGCTAACGCGCACCTTTTCCCCGGCAGACCGATAAGGATGGAAAACCTCTGCGCAAATCGACGAGGTATCGCCACAAGATAACGGCAACTATGCTCACCGACCACGCCAATTATTAACAATCGGGTGTTGTTTTCGAATGAACATTACACCACAAAGGAAATGGCAGTAGAAGAAACGCTGCGAAATCAGCTGTAGTACACAGATTGCAGACGACGACAACGCCCAAGCGGCTGCCGTGCTGTGTTGCCTAGAGCACTGCACGGGCCCGGGCCGAGCCCGGGCTCAGTGCCGCAGGCCCGGGCTGGGCTCGGGCTCAGTGCCGCGGACCCGGGCGGGGCTCGGGCTGGACGCCACGGGCACGGGCCGGGCTCGGGCTTGAATTCATAGGCCCAGCCGTTAATAGTTCCGACGTGAAGTGCAGAAAATGGCATAAAATTGAATATTCTGAGTATACTTTTACGCGCTTTTTGATGTTAGTTGTACACATTGTTTTAAAAACGTGTTTTGCTGTGGCTGATAGTCACTATACTGTAACTTTAATGACATTTCATGTAGTGCATCAAGATTTTATGTTTTGTTGTATAACATATGAAAGATGCGGTTACAAGGAATTACCTAGTGGGGAAGGAATTAATTAAGCCACCCTGGAGCAGTGCACGTATGTGTGTTTTAGATGTCGAACCAATCTAAATGCGGCTGCCGTGGCTGGAAATCAAACTCCCGTGCTAGAGAAGCGCTACCGCTTAACAACCACTCCAGGGAAAATATTTCAACGCACGCACATACTCGTGGATTGAAATGGAGAGCAACAAATTTAATTAATGCCAGCTTGTGACCGAAACAACCACATGAATTTTCCAAGAGTCTGGTCATCAAAGGTGATGGTGTCTCTCGTGTAAGAATACGAGATATTATTACGTCCATGTGGCGTGAACTGCAGATGGTGTGAGCTAAACTACGTGTACTTTTAAACCCTTATTTTTTATGTTACAATTCAGGGCATGCTTGTACAGACTAGATGCTCCGTCTGATTTCCCGATACGAAGACACTCGACCAAATATAATAAACAAATTTTCTTCAACGTCTAAGACCAGGCCTGGTGAGAGAGAGAGAGAGAGAGAGAGAGAGAGAAAGACTTTATTTGAGGCCAGCAGGGAGTGGGAGGTCGGGATGCGCAGAGCCTCCACATCCCACCCACGTTCACGACGTCCTCGGGACTAGGCCCCGCCGGTGTCGGCGTGAGCGGTGCGCGAAAGGTACTCGGGAGTTCGTCCCTTTCCCCCCCGTCTGCGACTCGCTCCGCTTCTGCCTGGCGAGAGCAGCCTCGAGCTGCTGGACGGCTAGAGTTTGTGCGTTCAGGTCCGTCGAATAGACGGCACTCGTTATGGTGTCCGGCAGCCGGCCGTAGAGGTCGGCAGCTTCCACGGGGTGCACTGCACAGTCCCACAGGATGTGGTCACACACATGCGGGCCCTCCCTAGGCTCACAAAAAAAAAGACCGTGCCCGGGCTGGGCGTGGGATTGAGACGACGGGCTCGGGCCGGGCCTGGGATTGAGACGGCGGGCTCGGGCCGGGCCTGGGCTTGAGACGACGGGCCCGGGCCGGGCCCAGGCTAGGCTCACTTATGAATTCCCGGGCCCGGCCCGGGTCGGGACCGGGCTTCACAAAGCGGGCTCGGGCCGGGCTCGGGCCTTAAAATCAGGCCCGTGCAGTGCTCTGGTGTTGCCAACGTAGCGAGGAAGCCACAGTCAAAGCGCCGTAAAAAAATGTCCGTGGCATTTTGCCAGGTTTGGCCACCGCAGCCGTGAGAAACTAGGCAACGCTGTCTATGGGCTCAAGAAAAATGACGTCACTTTCTCCACACTTTTTGCAATGCATTGGGATGATAGGGGCCTCTCCTGAGTACCTGGCCAGGCATGAATAGAGACGTACTGAGCTATTCCCGCGCTTGCCCTCTTTGTCAGGCAGCGAATCCTCGCGTTGGGAAACCTGTGGGTTTCATGAAGCCGGTGAAAAGCAGAGACCCGTGGCAGATTGTAGCGTGCGACGTAATGGGGCCTCTCCCAAGGTCCGCGCTAGGAAATCAGTTTATTATGGTTTTAACGGACTGCTTCTTTGAGTGGGTGGAGATTTTCGCCGTTAGAAAGCTGGCGTCGGAGCGGATCGTAGAGAAGCTGGTGGAGACGTTCAGTCGTTGCGGCTTCCCCTCCGACCTGATCACTGACAATGCTTCGTATTTTTCAAGCAAAGTCTTTTTGGACTTTTGTCGAGCGGCGCGAATTCGGCACAGGAAAACGAGCCTCTATCATGCTCAGAGCAACATCACTGAGAGGGCGAACCGGAACGAGAAGTGCATGCTGGTTGCGACATCCAAGGAGCATAAGGATTGGGACGCGTGTTTGCCTGTGCTAACTTTCGCAAGTAGGAATACCTTAAATAGGCCAACGCGTTTGACACCAGGTTACCTAAACTTCGGTAGAGATCGCCTTCACACTGGAAATGCACTGCTGTACGCGGCCGGTGGCGGGTAGCGTCACTTCTCTGTCGCAGTAGGCGGCTGGGCTTCGAGAACGAGTTTTGGCAGCGCAACGCACGGCTAGAAAGAACCTGGACGTGGAGCGCATGGAGCAGGCCGAAAAGTATAACAAAGGCCATCGTTACCTTGTGTACAACATCACTGACCTAGTGCTAAGGAGACCGCACCCATTCAGCAACGCTGCGCGTGGTTTCACTGCAGTGCTCGCACACAAATGGCCAGGGCCATAACGTATTACGGCGCAGACAACTCTGCTCACGTGAGTTGCAGTCGATAGAAAGCAACGAGCTGGTGGGTTCTGTCACGTTAGTGATCTCAAAGCCTACAGTCAAACCGGACTATAACGAACCCGGATAGAGCGAATTACGGTATATATCGAACAAAAGCAAATCTCTCACAAAAATGCATGCGAAGCATATTGCTTATAACGAAGTTTACATCGGATATATTGAACTCGGTGCGCCTACAATTGCCACCGAAATGCGTTGTCTCGGAGCAGCGATTGAGATGTTGAGCCTTGCATAGACCGACGTGACGCCTGACACTTTCCGCAACGGTTTTTGACGCACGTGATTCACGACGGAACCCATCCAGCCAGCGAGTCCGGACCAGGTGGCATCATCGGCGAACTGCGCGAAGAGCTCGCCAACGTTCCAGATGCTGTGCCGAAACGAGTGTTTTTAGAGGATTTCCGGAGTGTTGACGACGGTGTTGCCGTCACTGTGAGCCCCTCGAGCGCACACACCGTCGCCGATGTCATGGCAGCTGGTGCTGCTGAAAGCACTGAAGAGACTGAGGATGTCACAACGTAAAGCCGTCCGACGCCTTATGAAGCGTTTTTACCAGCCGTTGATCTCCGCAAATATTGCTTCAATATTGAAGGACACGGACTTGAACTGGTGCAAACGATGTCTTGTGTAGACAATGCGGTGCTATCGGTGCCGCCAAAACGAAAGTGAAAACAAAAATCACCCCTTTCTTGCGAATTAGGCAGTTAAGGCGGGAAGTAGCTTTACTGCATGGAATAAATGGATTGTTTTGTGTAAGGTAATGACATACTTTATGTGTTCGTTACGTTATGTGGGAATCGAAAGGGGGGGGGGGTGCCGCGTATTGCGAACTCGTAACAAAAAAATTCGTTATAGACTGGTTTAGATATATCAAATTATTGGAGATATCGAACTTATTGCGGCGCATATTACAGTTCGCTATAACCGGGTTTGACTATCACGTTCGTAAAGGCGGTGACGAACTGGTGATGGAGGCAGAAAGGGGGAGTACCCCTTCTAATGACAGAACGACCAGCGAGAGAGTTAGCATCTATCCCTACGACCTGAGGGTGCAGTAGTGTGTACTCCCCACAGGTATGGGACTAATGTGGTTCTACCTCGGAGCGACCCGCATCGCAGCGCTGTCGTCGTTTCGAGTTTCATCGAGCCATCGGCCTGGGGGTTGTGAGGCGCGGTTTCGCGCCTAGTTGTTGCAATGCCAGCCTCGGCCACCTGCCGACAGCGGGCACTCCGGTGCGACCCGGGAGCTTTGTCGCGCCACAGGCCTGGTGATGTGAGGCGTACGTTCTCACCTAGGCGCTGCGAGTCCGGCCCGGCGCTGCCAAGCAGCGGGCCTTACTGGTGCGTCGGCCGGGAGCCTTCAGCCAAAGTCCGCTTATCCTGCTGCATTTGTAGATGCCAAACGGGCGTGCTTCGCCTCCAAATCAACTGTGGGGGCCAGCTGAGCTGAGGGAGCTGTGACCGTGGCGTGGTGGCGTGGGTGGGCCCAGAGCCTGCAGCTAGCTCTGGGTCGTCGAGCCTGTAGCAGCGCCTGTGTCCCGTTCGTGCCCTGGGCTAATCGCGGCGCCTCCGGTTCCGGCGCTCAGCAGCAGAGATCCAGGACCGGGGCGCTGTCGAGAGGAACCTGGGCGTTCTGAGGAATCATGCGCCGCACCGCCGAGAAGGTGCTCCTGAGCACGCCTGCAGGGTGGCGACAGTGGCCGAGCAGCATACCGCTGTACCTTGGCGGTTCTCGGCCCACCTGCTGTCGCACAGAACGGCCCCAGACGGCGACCAGGAGTTCGACGGGCAATAGGACGCCGGGGGCACTCGTAGTGATGGACTGGTGCCGCGTGCTTGAGGGGGGGGGGACGCCTCGGCGACCCTCTTGCGAGCTCTCTCCCCTCGCCCTCGTCGCGGGCCGGGTGGCCGCCGGCCGCGGGACTTGGGGATGGGGGCACCCGAGGGTTGGCGCTAGTGGACACGAAACGGGGGTAGTAATGCCATGCGGAGGCACGCGCGGGAGACTCGAACTCGGGACTCTGGAGGCGTTTGGTGCGTGTTTTTGGACGGTGTACCTTGGCTAACCTCCATGTGAAAAGTTCTTGTACACAACCGCAGCGTGTCTCATTCCCGGGCAGCCGTAGAGGGAAGGCCCACACGGTGAACTTGCCGAATAAGAATGCGAAGGCAGAGGGATATGAGCAAATGAAGAAGAGGAGGAGGGGAGAGAGAGAATTGCTTTATTGAGGTAAGGATGACAGATGCCCTGGGGGAGAGAGGTAAAAAGGTAGGGGAAAGAGCAGTTCAGCGGTGCTCCCTGTTCACACAATTCTTTTTCTCTGCATGGTGATGCAAAGGCCCGCTGTTCAATGCGGTTCACTGTTCACTAGCTTGATTTCTTCTCACTTTTCGCACATAAACCGAGCAGATAGAGCGTGCTTGGTGCATTCTAGGGGAGTCGGACAAGCTGCTATACCATTTTACAGGGAGCATTCTCAAGAGCGCATTCAGTAATTATTTCAAGGGTTGGTGGATCTTCCGCACCCGGCGTATGTGTTCGGATTCGGATGTAGGTACCGGGCCAATGGCTAAACGCTGCGCACGGCCTCTGTCGAAGGCGGGACAGAGCCAGATTAGATGAAATAAATTTGGTGTGGCATCACAACCACAGTGTGGGCAGTGGTTGAGCCGGAACCTGCAGGGGCTGCCCATTTGTAAATGACGTGAGGGTTGTAGGCCGCATTGGCGTAGACTTTGTTTGCGAATATTTCTCCGAGCATGAAAGAGGCTTGAGAAGGTCGAGGACTCCGTCCGGTGTTGCATCTTGCAAGCGTTGTCTGCTTAGTGTCTTTAGATACCGAAGCCGAAGTTGCCAATCCGACTGGAGAGAGGGAGTTGGTGCGTTGGGAACCGCGGGAGGTGCTTAACGCTCCCTGGCAGCAGCGTGTGCCAAAAGGTTGCCATGTGCACTCATGGTGTGTCCCGGTGTCCAGGCGACGCGAATCGTGAAGCCTTCTTCTTGTAGGTCGCGTACCGAAGTCAGAATTGGGGTCGTCCTGCTATTAGGCGGGAACGCATGGTTCAGCTCCCGAAGTGCGACGTGGGATTCCGTGATTATTCTGAACTTCTTAATGGAGAGGGGGAGGAATGTTCTCCAATGTGCCGGATGGCTCCCAAAATTCCCAGGAGTTCCCACAAGCCCGTATGTATTGGAGACGTGACGGGATCCATTTATTTGCGGGATATCTGTAGAGGTCCAGGCTATGGCCGCCGTTCTTCCGTCAACCGCAGCGTCCATGTAAATGTCTGCCTCATCTTCGTCCTTGTAGTTGACGAGGGTTCGAACATACTGCTCTCGGGCAGTTTGATGAATTCTCCTAATTGGTCTGCGACGCGGGATGCCGATCGAAGGTCGCTCCAACGGAGGAATGGGCGGTGGATGGTTCATTTAGTTAAAATCACGTTTTAGTTGATCCCATTCGGTAAGCACTCGTCCCTGAGGAGAATGCTCCACATGATGCTGGAATCGCAGCTTGTTTTCCTCTTTAAGGGTATGAAGGGGCGGAAGGGGGACCACTTGATGCAGAATATCGACTCTCGTGAAGTTAGGAAGGCCACTAACCGCGCGGAGAAAATGGCGATTTAGCTTGGGAAGGTCATTACATGGGACGGACGTAGATCATACACGGGGAAGCCGTAGAATAATCGTCCATGTACCACTGCGTGAGCGAGCATGGTACAAGCGTATTGGTGTGCCCCACCATATTTACTGGACAACCGGGTGACAAAGTGTTAAGTAGGGCGCCAGGTCTTCCTAAGCTAGGCTACCCATTGTTTCGGGCTGTGCAAGTGCTAACGGGAAGACCCAGCAGACGAATAGTGCCATTGTGAGACTCTATTAGAGTGCCTCCTACTTGAAGAGAGATGGTCTGGTCCTTATTTGTTGCAAGTTTACCGTCGACGCTGAGCAGTTGCGTTTTGGCAGGGGATAACTGGAGCTGGAAGCGGGACAAGCTATTCTCCAGGCTGAAGATCGCAGCTTGCAGTTCAGTCTGCATGGGCTCTTTGGAAGGGAAATCGCTGGCATCGGTCCATACCACGACATCGTCCGTGTAGAAAGGAAACCGGGCGGCAGTGTCTTGCTCCAGAGTACGAGCCACGCGATTCATCGCAAGATTAAAAAGTAGGGGCCCCAAGATTGATCCCAGAGAAATACCCCTATAATTCACCCCTATGAATTTGTGAACAGACGTGTTGTTATGTACGCTGTAAATCGGGTGGCTGAGGCCTCTGTCTGGCCACGTTCGCCTTTAGCCTCAGTCTCCCCTTGGTTTTTGCTAAGAAATAAAAAATAAAAAAAAAGATAGTAAGTGGTAGGCTGATGTGTCTGGGGGTTGAGACAAATCGGGCGGTGCTGTAGGAAGTTCCGAACCCAGACTTGAGCCTTCTGACTCGGAAAGGCAAGTGCGAGTTCTTGTAGAATGCCTGGTTGACGAACGTTGTCAACGACTTTATTGATATCTAGTGCGAGGACATAGTCAGGCAATTCCTTGCGGGATGTCCTATTAATGACACGTCTAAGCAGCCTCAAGTAATCATGAGTGCGAATGGGAGGACAAAAACCTGTGAGAGCAGGATGAAACCAGCCTGTACTATCGAAATGGTAAAAAACCCTATTATTGATAAGTAGTTCAATAACCCTACAGATGACGGGAGTTAGTGAAATAAGGCGGAGTTTTCTGGGGATTGCGAGAATCCTTGCGGGGTTTGGGAAAAAGGTGGATGACGGTGACCCGGAGGGAGTGGAGGACCTTTCCTGAGTCCCATAGCTTGTTAACTAACTGCAGTAGAACATCTAGGCCTTGCGGGGGGAGATTGCGGAGGTCTCGCCACTTGACGAGATCATGGCCCGGTGCCGACTTTGGTCTTCCCTGCGAAATGGCGATCTGTAATTCTCCCATGGTAAAAGGGGAATAAAGTTCTTGAAGTGAGTGGTCGATGTCGATGACAGGAAGAGCCAGGAGAGTACAAGGATCATCCACAGCGTGTGGAAAAAAAATGTGTGGATAAAGGTGTCTTCCACTTGACGGTAGTCCATTTAAAGACACATCTCGTCCAGTATGGGGAGGCAGGTCCTCGCACGACCACTCATACCGCGAGAAATTCGCCATAGAGGGCAAACGTTTTATTATTACGAAATGCAAAAAGACGTCGAAATTTATGCGATGCACCATTAAAACATACCTAACAGAGAGTTCTGCTGATATCTATTCGCTTACATGCTACTCTGCGGGGATGGGATGAATGGAATAAACACCCTAAATGAAGCAGGCCGAAAAAGAGGAGGAAAGCAAAAAGGTAAAAAAGAAAGTAACATGGAGTATTCTGTGGAATACGTAAAAGTCCAGGTGATCTCACAAGATGACGTCTCTGCGATGCCGATGTCGTGTAAGTAATGAAACCCTGCATTTCATAGTTTTTGCTGGGATGATGGAGATAACCATGGTCCACGAAAAGCTTTCAATGATAAAAGTCCGTTGTTGACTCTAATAAGATGTGTTCAACAGTTTCTGGAAAACCGCAGTTTGCACAATAAGGGTTTGTGGTTTGACAGAGGGTGTCTCGGTAGCAGTTCTTAAGTGGTGCGTTGAGGCGAAACCGATGGTAAAGTGTTTCAAGACGACGTGGGATTCGGTCTGAGAGTCTCATTCTCAGTTCACAGTCTCTATGGTACAGAAAGGGGTGATGAGTTTCTGGGAAGGACCAGAGGGGGTTTCGTTCCTTTAAGGCGTGCTGTTTCGCTAGCGCTGCAGCCTCGTGCTTTGTAAAGAAAAGTTTCTTTACATTGCGCAGTTGTAGCCCTCTGGGAGCCGCTTTACTTGCTTTCTAGTTGCCGAGAATGCCTCAATATGCTTGTATCCATTGTAAGGTCGCACGATGCCCGGCGACGTAGGCTAGATGGTGCAGGTAGGTGACGTCGCGGGATACATGGTCGTGAAGACTGAAGCAACTGGCGTGCCGTAGGGTTTGTGGCGCTGTCTTCGAATCCGTGAGCATAGCCCATTCTGCTGGTGGCTGAAAAAGAATGTAGTGGATGGTTTGCTTTATTGCATGAAGCTCGGCCGACGTGGATGAGGTTGCACATTCAAGATGGTAGGACATCGCTTGGCCGGTTGATGAAACGTAGACGCCAGATGAACTACTGTGCGGAGTAGCTGAACCGCCCGTAAAAATGTGGGCCATATGTGAATAACGGCCACTGATGTGGGCAAGTGCGAGTTGGAGGCAGAGCTAAGGAAAAGTTCGCTTTGAGTTGACACCAGGTATGTTGAGTTTTATGCGCACAGATGAGACAGTTCACGGGGGGGGGATCAGACGGCATGGTTGGTCGCGCTTGGGATAGTACAGATATGTTATTATAGTTTATCAACTCTGGGAAGCTGGAAATTTCGTTGTGCTATACACCACGGGTCAAATAACTGGTTGTGTGCAATTGATATCTCAGGTATATTCTGAATGACTCCTTTAGCCGAAGAACATCTAAGGGTACGCAACCAGCCTCCGCAACGGTACACACGCAGGAAGAGCCCCTAGGAAGGCCAATGCAGGCAGGCAGACAATTATTTCTTGCCCCATCGAGCTGCATTTTGCTTGTGATCTACAGCCGCTGCAAAACAGGAAGGCTGTGACGCAGCAAGCCATCGACATAAGCCTTGGAGAGAAGCACTATCGATCGACAGTCACTGCTCCCTTGACTTCCGACAAGGTACCCAATGACTCGCGCCACCTCGGAAATGCGAGTACGTAGTCTCCCAACCTCAAGTGCCCAAGAGAGGTTTTGATCCATGGTTATGCCCAGGTATATTTGAGTGCGCACAATGCAGGCAACTACCCCCAAGGATTATTGGGTACTGAGTCATCCGCTTGCGGGTGAATGCCATGACAACGCTCTTCTTGGGCGAAAGGTGGAGGTCCTTCGGTGCAAGGTAATCAGATATATTTTTAGAGCTTTCTGGAGCCTCTGTTGTGTATTTAGATGTGACCTTGCTCTACTCCAAGTGCAGATGTCGGCATGAATTGGTCCTTGACGCCAGGACGAAGCACACGCTTTAGGTCGATTAGTGTAAGGTTGAATAACAGAGGACTCGAAACCGCTGCTTGAGGTACCCCTTTCTTTATACTGTGACACGACGTAGGACCTTCCGGTGTGCTCATAGAAAGCTCTCGTCGTTCCAAGTAGCCGAAAATCCTTGCATACAGCCTCCCACTAAGGCCAAGAGAAGCTAGGGACTTTATAGAATGGCTGTATGAGAGACGGAATCAAATGCCGACTTTATGTCTAGATAAACCACTGCTGGTATGTGTCCGTGGTGTAATCCCTCTTTTACGGACGCCACGAGAGCAAGGATGTTGTCGATAGCAGACCATTTTTCTCGAAACCCACTCATTTCCGGTGGATAAAGGTTCCTGCTTTCCATGTCCTAAGTCATTCTTTTCGAGATCATTTTTCCTTGATTTTGCCAATACAGCTAAGTAAAGCGATCGTAGACAGGAGCCTACAATACTCTTCAGCCGCTTCTTTTTGGGAAATTTCCTCATGTAATGACAGTGCCGCGAATGGATTGAGCTGCTTGTTGTTGTTGCGCATGCCCTTTATGACTCGCCATATCCGAGAGAGAGAGGCTGGCGCACATCTAATTTAGTGCAAAAATCACGCCACCGTTGTCGACGCAACTTTTCCATATAGCGTATCACATGCCTTGCGGGCCTGCCTCAAATCCTCTAAATATTTACTACGGCGAGCCTTCCACTCAGCACGCCTGCGGATAGCACGCAGCCTTTCGTATTCTGCATGCATCAGTTTTTATAACGAAGCGCTCCCGTACGACCCTAGAGGACTCCTTATACAACGACCCATGATTGGTATTGGGTCGTCGTCGGAAGTGGTGGTGGTTATCTACAGGTCGACCCGGCTTTTGAAAGCTTCCCAGTCTGTGCGCCTAGATTTGGTTTCGCGCCGGGACGCAGACACGCCTTGGTATTATATTAAAATCCGGATGGAATCACTTCCTTAGTCTCAAGATTAGTACACCAAGTAAACTTTGGGACGACGCTGATTGAGACAAACGAAATATCGATGCAGCTGCCGACTGTTGGATGTTTTCGGTAAGTAATGCTGCTGTCATTCAATGGTTCAATACGACGTTTTATGAGTAGTTCGGCAAGCCTTGCTCCGCGATAACTGGTGTGTGCGCTTCCCCAAATTTCGTTGCGTGCGTCGAAGTCTCCGCATATTATGTGAGGTGGGGATGTGCTAGAGATATTTTCAAGGCTGGAAACATCGAAGGTTGCCCCTGGTTCCAGGTAGGCGGCAAGAAACGTAAACCGCTGAGTCCCAATCACAGTATTGACACACACATATTCCCCATTGTCATGAGGAGAAACGGTAACCGCTGCAGCCTGTACATCTTCGCGAAAACCAATCAATAGCAGACTGAATCCGGTCAGGCAGTGCGAAAGAAAAAATAATTATTTTTGAGGCGAAAGTGGTCGCCAACGCTAGACTTGTAGATTACGATGAACGGGAATTGATATGTCCGTACGGGTTGGCAAAAATCAGCAAGATTTCAGCGTAAGCCGCGGCGTTCCATTGAAATATTGTGCAGTTCTTGAGATTGGAGTTTAACGACACTTTTGGAGGGGGGATCGCCAATTCAGTTATCATTGTTGTACCTCACAACCACGCAGTGATACCTTGAAAGAGGATGACACCACGGGCAACACAGCCAAGACGGCCTCGACTTGAGGATAACTTTCAGAGGCGGGGGGGGGCTGCTTTGATAGCCGCAAAGAGAATAGGAATGACAAAACTCAGAACATCTGGTTGTGAAGACTGGTGGGCTGTCGTATGTTCCCTACGAGGACGTAGCTGCGGCGAAGAAGTTGTGCCCTCAGGAGCATCTTGAACGTTTTGAGAACTTGGGAATATTTCAGTTCTTGGACGGCTCTTGAGTAGGACTTGTCCTGTAGCAAATTTTGAAGCCGTGGGTCATTTGATCAGGACGTCACCGGTTTAAATACAACCTCAGTGTTTGGTGGTGGTTCACGTCAGCTGAGAGCTTTACCCTGGATTTGCTCGACCCTGCGAGCAAGAGTAGCAGTCTTTTTCTCAGAACAAGCTTCATACACCACGGGATGCGCGCCTCCGCAGTGCGCGCAGTGAGGCTGGGTCTTAGAGGTGCAATCCTTGTGCGAATGAGCTCCAGCGTGTATTTTACAACGCACTGGTCCTCGGCCATTTATGGCGATATGTCCACGTCTCTGACATTTAAAACATTGCGTTGCTGATCCCATGTATGCCGTCATCGGGGAACTGCAAAAGCCAAGAAACACTCGTTCTGGCAGTGGTGAGTCAGATTTAACTGTAAGAAGACATATCGTCGGCGCGATTCAGTCACAGCGCTGTGGTCATTACGGGCATGGGAAACTTGCCTGCGGGAAGATATCACACCTTCAGTGCTGAGGTAGTGTCGAAGGTATTCGTTTGTGTACTCGAGGGGCACACCTTGGTTCCTCCCGTAAGCCACGATCTTCAATAGTTATATACCAACAAGGCTGGAGATGCGCAGAAGACGATTCGCAGCAGCAAGAGTTGATACGGTGACCACAAGGCTTCCATCCTTGTTTAAGCGATGCGTTAGGTCTTTTTTCTGTGCGGTTGCCATGACCTCTGAGGCCAAGATGTTGGAATTGACTTTCAAGAATGAGCATCCTGCTATTATCAGTTGAAACACAACCGGAATTCCGGCGGTCCGCTTTTTCTTGTACGGGACAGCAGTGAATGGTACCTCGTACAACCACGTACAACCACGTCATCACGAGAACAGGCGGACTGCTCTTGAGCTTGGTCGACAGCACGATTTTTCGGTGCTGGCGGGCACTGTAGGTCCGCAGAGGTGTCGCATGGGAGCAGGGGGGGCTGGTGCGGCACGCTTCTGTGGAGGTTTTCCATTACGGCGCATGGAGCGGAGGCGATGGTGGTACCCCGCTGTGCCGCGGGGACCAATCACTGCTTCAGGCATGCCTCTTGATGCGGTAGACCCGCCTCCTAGTGATCGCTGCAAGGTTGGGAGGAAACAACGAGAAGGAGGATGGCACTGAATCCGTAACAAATACAAAAAAGTGAATAATTTGCAGAACGGTATGGCAACCAGCCGGCGGAACCGATCTTCGTCTTCCTTTTCCCTTGTACCAGTTGCATCATTTGTAGCGTGTATAAGGGAATAGAAGTCATCACATTCCGTTATGCTAGCTTACAGTTCGCACCCCTTGATCCTGCCACGGCGGAGGAGGCGGCAATTGCGCTCGCCCTGTCACAAAGGCCGACCCCCACGATCGTAACCTCTGATTCAAAGACGGCCATTCAAAATTTTGCCCGTGGTCTCATTGCGCCACTGGCACTCAAAAATACCGCTCAAAATCTTCCAACTTCCCCGGTAGAACTGCTATGGACCCCGGCGCACTCGGGACTCAGGGGGAACGAGGCGGCCCTTGACGCGGCTCCAGGATTCATAATCCGAGCGGGAGCCAGCCTAGTTCTTTACCACGGGGCCCGATCCACCAGAGACCGCCTAATTGCGTATCATGACGTAATCACACATTACCGCCTCGCCCGCCGAAAATACCCCCCGGCGCATCCCCAGCTCAGCAATGAGCAAGCGCGCACTTGGCGACTTCTTAAGGTTCATTCCTTTCCCTGCAGGCCGGTGCTCCATCACATCCACCCTTCCCTCTACCCTCACCTCATTGCCCCGCATGTTGCCAGCGCGCCCCACTTGCCCACTCTATGTGGGCATGTCCTACCAATCCTTTCCCATTAATCAACCGTGACGAGCAATGGGAGGGTGCGCTGGGTAGCTCAGACCCGGTCGTTCGGATCGCCTTGGTGGAACGAGCTGCCATTGTCGCCGCCGACCTCCAACCGGCAGCCACCACCCTTCCCTAACCCGAGTCGCTCAATAAGAGTTTCTCTCTCTCTTTCTCCGAAGAACATGAGCGCCCTGTTCCTCCCATGCCGGAGAAGTTACCGCGGGCCACACAGACGTTGGTTCGTCGCCTTGCCACCAACACCGCATTCTCATCTGCGCTCCGCCACAAATTATACGGCAATGACCCCGGCGAAGGGCTCTGTCTGCAGTGTTGCGTGCCTGCAACGGCCGAACATTTGGTGTGGGACTGTCAGTGTTACGCTCTCTTCCGTGCTTGCACGCTCTATACACTCCCCGAGGACATTCGCCCGACGTCGTACTTCAACTGGGTGCTACCGTTGACACGAACCATCACCACGCTCACTTTGTTATGGACCTCTCTTGCCGCGTTGGTCTATGCCGACGAGGGTCCAAGAGGCGTATTGAGTACCTACCACAGACACTCCTACAATCCCACCCGTCCTTTCTGACGACTCAACCACCCTCACAGGCCAGCACTGATGCAGACAGCAAGAGTGCTCTCGCACAGGCCTCAAATAAAGCACGTCTTTCTCTCTCTCTCTCTTTCTCTCTCTCTTTCTCTCAACATTTTTCAGCAGTGGGGTGTCTTAATTAGAGCAACCGTTTGTTCTCTTCCCAGGTGATCACGTTTAATCTACATAAAACCCCTTTCTTTAACTGATGGCCCCTAGTTTTTGATATGCAAAAAAAAAAACCGTGTAACAAGGCTTCAGCGTCCAATGGCGGCGGTACCTCAAAAGGGTTGACAGTTAGGCTGGTTGGTAATCTGCCTTACGCGCTGTCACCTTCTTTCAATGCTCGGTAACTTCAGTAAGGTTGTCTGCAATAAATGTAGGCAATTGTACGAGCTTCAGAACATTTCTGGCTTGGGAAAATGGGTACACTTTTCTGCTTTATGCGCGAAGTGTGAAAAGAAAAGACACAGACATTAGGAAAAATAAGGTTTCCTATGAAGAAATTAGTTTTATTCAAACAAATTTCTTAGCTTGGCCAAAGCGTTCAGAAAGAAATGAATTCCACTCGTATCTTCAGCATACGGGACTGATGTTACGAGATAACGTTTCTCTATGCAGAACTCCATCCTCCTGGTGCATTGTCAGAGGGAAACGGGGGCGCTGGTGCCGGACTCTGGCCATACGGTGTAATGGGTGCTTGACCTGGTGTAGCTGGTGGCTGGCCCTGGCCATACACTGTAATTGGAGCTTGAAGCCCAGCATTTTGTTGTTGACCTGGGCCATACCCCGGGCTTGTTGTTTGACTTTGGAGGTACCCTGTACTTTGTGGTGGACCTTGGCCAAATCCTGGATTTGGTGCTTGAGCTGTGCCTGTGCTTGGCATTTGGCCTTGGGGAAACCCTGAATTTGGTGCTTGGGGAAACCCTGCACTCGGTGCTTGAACAGGGCCAACCCCTGGACTTGCAAATGGACCTTGGCCATACCCTGCGTTTGATACTAGACCAGGACCAATTCCTGTAGCTGTTGGTGGACCTTGCGGGATCCCTGCACTTGATGCTTGACCTTGGACAGGCCCTGGAAATTGTGATTGACTTTGGACTTGCCCTGGAAATTGTGATGGACCTTGACCAGACCCTGTAGTTTGGGATTGACCTGGAGTAAACGGTGCTGGCACTGGACCGGGAGCAGGCACTGTAATTTGCGGTGGGCGCGGTGCAAACTGTGTAGTTGGTTGTAGACCTGGAGCAGGCGCAGGAATTTGTGGTGGAGGTTGGGCAAACGGGGGAGGTTGTGGTCGGCTTGGGGCAGGCCGTGGAATTTGTGGTCGAACTTGTGGTCGACCTGGGAGAGGCCCTGAACTTTGTGGTGGACGTGGGGCAAACCCTGGAGTTGGTGATTGACCTGGAGAGGTAGGTTTTCCCTTAGGAGGAAGATTCTTCACCACGATACGTCCTTCCTCCGCTGTCTTGATGGGAGATAGCTTGGTGAAGTATTTGGTAAAAACGTAAAACGCGCTGACACCTGCAATGTAAAGTTGTGCACACATGAAGCTGGCGACGTACACTAAGGATGATAAATTATGCGTACACTGCAGTAGCAAAATAGAGTTACAGTTTTCAACATATAGATGCCTTTCACTGATGTAAGCGTAGTTGCTAGGTTTGTGACTCACAAGCACAGAGAAAGGCTGCACATTTATCCGAGGTTATTATCTTTCCAAGCGCTGAAAAACCAGGACGTGGGCCACAAGTAAGAGTTGTGATGATGTTATGTGCAAGCTATGCAGGTAGTCACGTGCAAAAAGTACGTTATGTCAGCAACTGGCCAAAAAGTGAGATACTGCTTCAACTGTTTGTGACTATGCGTTACGAAACGAGGCTTTGATGATTAGTTAAATTATTGTGATCTCTAGTGGAGGTCGTAAAACGATCGATCATACATCAGAATTCCTAACATGCAAACGCCATACAGTATTGTGTAAGAAGTTTCTACTTATACTGAAAAAAAGTCGTAACTAATGATTCCAAACTAAGCTGTGCAACAAGATTTATTATACATGATGAACTCATAGGAGATCACGATTATTACCCACCGAAACGCAGTAGACGTACTTAGTGCGAAAATGAAAGCTCCGCATGACCTTTCCGTAAAGCGGTTTGTATTGGTTTCAAAAGCGCAGAAATCGTTGTGGAGCAACGATGCGCATATCGGAACGGCTTGCATTGCTAGGCGACGTCGTGCAAGAGTACCGCCTACTCCTAAAAGATAAAAGTTTCAGTAATACTTTGAATTGGGTTTTTCACTACAGGCAGGGTGGCAACGCATGCAGGGTCCGTAGGGTCCGTAGTGCGAAAGCTGCATCTTTCCATTTCCCATCTCGAGAGTGAACGCTTCGAGGATTTTAGGCAGCGCTGTACATAAGCAGTAAAAATTGTGCCAGTGAAATGTTTTCCCGTCTATTAGGGAACAGGTATGCAACATGATGTTCCTTCCTGAGGGCTAGAGAACGAAACTGTCGGGAATGAACAGCGACCTCTTCTTTCCCACCCTTTCTGCTTTCTTACACTCTTCCTGCCCTCACTCCCTCCCTCCTTCTCTGTCGATTGTAGTTTTTGTGTAGAATTTTAGATAGCTGTTTATATTTTGGTTGATAACATACCGTTAAGGGCTAAGGTACTCGAAGATTGGTAAAACTGGGTGATACAATATGTAATTTAAGCCACCTGCCACGTCCTCATTTTCCACGCGTGAGTTTGTTTGCCGTTGCTATTGTCTCTGTACTTGTGCGAATCTCATATCCTCCGCAAATAAAACAACCTGTTGTTCTACAGCTGCGGAGCTTGAAACAAGGTTGCCTGGTGTAGGCAAGGACAGTCAAATTGTGCGGCGGAAACTGACAGAGCCCATATTGTTTCCGCTTACCTAGCGTAACGCCCCTGGGGTTAAGAAAAGCAAACTCCCCTCGAACGGCATACACCCATAACAGTAGCCATATCACTGAACCGTAGGCACCTGCTTTGATAACCGCCACGGGAGCTTTACGACGCTGGGGATACAGTAAGCGCAAAATGGCTTCTTGTGTGCTTACTTCTGCAAACGTTGTCGGAAGACGGTAGTCCTCTGCCGTCCCTGCCACGTGAATTAACTCTGTTACCTCTCCCACCCACCTCTTCCGCTCTTCCTTTCCCGTCTCGCTCCTCCCATGGTAAGTACAATATAAGTTTGCTCAATTAAATTCAAATTTTGCGTGTTCAACAACGTGGTCTCTATATATTGAAACCTATTGAAATCTTTTGGGAGCGTTGCCTTACTTTCACAGTCCATTGAAACGTTTTGTTACTTGGAATTCCGCCACAAGGTCTAGGCTCGGGCGCGAGCTGCTTTTTCACTTTTGCGTCAAAACATTGTTTTCAAAGTGTATTTCTCATTTTTTATCGCAAAAATTGATGACACGTTTATTTTGAAATAAAAGAACACCAGTAATGCCAGTAATGTGCTGATGTTATTCCTTAAATGAGCCTAACTTCTTTTTTTTGCTTCACAATGTTGGAAATACTGAATAATGATACCAGGTTTACAGGTTTAGAAAGGTTTTGCCAATATTTACATCTTTTGAAATAGCTTAACCTTTTGGCTGGATGACTAAATGGAGGCACAGGCAGGCAGGAAGAAAGACAAAATAAAAATTTCGGCTTTAAAACCCAAAAAAGGCTATCGTCTTACAAAAAAAATGGAAAGGTTTGTTCACATACCGTCCCCGCGTTTGAGAACGCCTTTGTCGAATTTGAATCCATCCCCACCGTTGGCGATAAAGGAGGTTGTGACGATGGTGTACGTCTTGCTGAAATTAATATCCTCATACCGTGGCACACTGCAGTTGGCGCACAAGATCTTCAGCCACACCACTCGCCAGCCGCTTTTGCGACGAAGGTCGTAGGTGACGCGGATTCCTGTGGGGAAGCCCAGAAAGTTTTGTCAAATGCATAGCTCAACACGCGGCACCATCTAGTGCAAAAAGAGGTGAGGAAAAAGGGGTGTGCAGCGTTATGATGGGTGAACAGTGCGCAGTTTTCTGGGCTTACAATGGGCGAAACAGAGTATAAATCAATATGCCCTTCCTCTCTGTGAAGAAGCAACACCTGTTAAGCGGGGTTCTAAAATGACACAATGACAGCCTTTTACAGCAACAACTGCGAAATCTACGGTTTCACCAAAGGCAGCCCCTAGACATTACTCTTAGCCGACGCCGGGAATGCGCAGCCAGCTGCGCAGAGTCCGCAGTGAAGCCGATTTTTCACGAGTGATAGCTCGACTTTCGCGCTGAGAGCGCCCAGTGAACGCACAGATTTTATGATTGCACAGGCCTTACTCTTCTCCCCTATCCTCCTCTGTGCGCCCTTCCGCCAGCAACGAAAAAGTGATTAGGCGTGTTTTCTTTATATACGTCGTGGTGCGCGCGTGCGGACGCAGATAATTTGCCGGGGTAGCTATGTAGAGCAATGAGCCGGTAGTGGTGGGAACAATTCGAGGGCATTCCGCTTTGTTAATGGCAATTTCTAGTGCAGGTGTGTAGTCATTGTTACTTAGTAATGATGGACACAATGACATTTTTGTTGTTGGGATATACACTGATCGGGTCACTCCCATCTGCAGACACGTCGTTGGGTAATTTGAACTCGATGCACGTACGCCCTTAGGGCGTCATTTGGGCTGGGCCGGTGCTGCATAGCAAGCAAAATGTCTCGAACAAAAAAAAACCACACCCTTTTGGGCCCTGGCCCATCTACATTAAAATCATCGCGTACGACCACAGGGGTAGTGTCATCACAACTAATCTCCGGTAGGAGGATGGTCTGAGGACATCTAAGTCTTTCTTAAAGGGACCCTGCAAATAAACTTCTCTTGAAATCTTAAATGCTTGCAGAACGTAGTCATCCAAAACACTCAAATTAGGGGGTCGCAAAGTACCTCAGCCAAAAATTACTGCTCTATGCCCATCAGATAACTTAAAAAACTCGCTCAAAAGGCTTTTCCGTATTTCCTGGTCTGGACGTTCTTCGACGGCGAGTATTAAGGCCATGTAACGGCTTTAGCCAGCTTTCTTTCAGCTGCAGCAACGAAGAAATTCGATAGAAACTCTAAAAGTAAAGCCACAAAAATAAAGCAGAAACTGAATACGTATCTGCTGCCGAGCAAATAACGCAGTGCCGCTACGTGCTGGCGATAAGTATACCTCCCGCAGTGCTTCCAGACGCGAAGGAAAGGGTGAAAGCGCTTGCCGAAAGTGCTGCAGGGTACCTTTAACGGTTCTGAGGGAGAAGCAATCAGTGCCCATTCGAACGCCCGAGACGATTGTCTTTCGCCCCGCCTTGTAGAAGGGCTTCGGCAGTTGCCGATGTACACAATTTACTTCAACATCCGCTTCTACTGGACTTTTCTGGATGCTTTGATCATTGTTCGAAGCTTCCCGCTGCTCTGTCTTCTGCCTTGTTTTTGGGAAGTTCACGATGGTTATGGATTTCGTCGCGTCGCATGTCCCTTCACTAATTACGGCGTGCCATTTTTCTTTTTACTGCAGTGTGCTGACATGGGCGGCCACCTTTTACTAATGTAGAGTTAAATCACATGGATTAGAACGCTTCCGAGATTTGATGCGAGGACATAGAAAAATCCACGCAACCTAGAAATATGCAGCAATGCATTAGAAGGCGTTGACAACACACTCGCACGGAATACACTCCATGCTAGGCAACATCAAGCCGCCGTTCGGCCACACTGGCTACATACGGCACATTTTACTGCTGACGTAGTTTGCAGGAGCCGAACTCGCGCTCCTTGAAGCATTCTTACAATATGAGCTACCGGGCTTCATGGAAGCTGGATATTCACGAATCATTGCAACGGCAGGCCGACAGAGTCAAAGGGCCCTTCGTTCGCTCAGATCTCCAAGCCTTTGTTGCCCCGCGGTGGCGGTGGGCACAGAGGCACCCTAGCCAAGCCACGGCTGTCGTGCCATATTGTAAGCGTAAATTATATATCCGCCTATTCCTGCGAACGGTAATACACACTAGATAGAAGTGATAAAAAATTGAGAAGCCTTTCTTGAAGTGGCAAGACATTGAGGAATCACGTAGTCAATATACGCCTTAACGTTTCAGAGAAACGTGATATGGTTGTCATACCACCGACACCTCGTGTAAAAAGTGCAGAGACCCGACTCTTCCCCTCCAGCGTGGAACCCATTATGGTCTACCGGTAGGGCCGGATTCGAACGACTCCGGCCCCGCAAGCAACGCGGGAAGAGTCGAAGATGTAGAAGACGGGTGTGTTAGAGGAGGGGTGATCCGGAGCGTAGGTGGGGGGAGCGCAAGAGCGACTCGGCTCTTTCCCTGTACCCTGGTACTGATCATCATCCACAGGTAGCGGCGGAGTAGAACTCCAGCGTGAACCGTCGAAGATGTAGAGGACTGCAGCGCAGGGGTGTGTTTGGGAATAGACCCCGTAGACGTTTGCGTAGGTTGCCTTTTGTGTCTTGCCTACCTCACACCTACGCGCCGTCGACACGGAAACCGCTTGTGAAAAATCATCTCTTTTCACAAGAGCTGTTGGAAACGTTTCATAGGTTTTAACTGGTATTATTACACGTTTTGAATGGGTTTAGCCTAATATAAGCATTCACTGCAACGTGTACTTTGGAGAGCTGGTTCATGTCTATTAAAGACGCTTGAGTGAAATTACGACAGGACAGTGAATAGGTGGGAAGTGCCCATTCCGTCTTTTCCCAGCCTTTTTAACTTCGCTAAACCTCCTTCCATACTCAATCACTATACGAAACAGTCTGTACCTTGCTTCATCCATCTGGAATCAGCACATTCAAAGCTTTCACGATTTTGGTACTCCTAATTGTTTGAGTAAAGCCCGTTGTCCTAAGCGGGGAGTTATTTAAAATTGTAATTTTTACTGGGATGGGAAGATGTGGTACTCCTAGTGATATTCCTTTTTATGTTGTTCTAGCTTGGTGCGAAGTAGTAATACTCACCAGCCACCTGCAGAAACTTCCCGTCGAGGTCCGGCCACCAGGTGAAGTTCGAAACTGCGTGCTCAAACATTTTCTGCAGCTGTGAACCTTGCATCTTCATCAGGACGAGCTCGTTGTCAATTGGCATCGCACGTTGCAGGTCCCGCAGCGTGACGTTGGCTGAAACAAAAAAAAATGCACCTAGGTCTACCTTCTTGCGATTTGCGGGAAGAAAAAAAAAATGCAACATTACATTCTAATTTCCTTCAACAGTTTCATGGGTACGTGGTGTAAGCGGTCTCTGTTATCTCAGCTTTTCTATATTTATGCGAAACTTTTTATGACTCACTGATGGCGTTCGATATCTTTACATAACAACCTGCAGGAAAGCCAACTTTACACGATGGTTATCACATAACGATGTTGATAATAAGCGAAGGCACATCGAGCGCCTCAATAGAAAAAACGCTTCCCGTGGCCGGATTCGAACCTGTGTCCCACGCGTTATGAAGGCGACGTCCATCCAATTGCGCCACTTGTAATTTTCGACTTTGGATTATGTTGCATGAGAGAAATCTCCATATTTAACCACCTTTCTCTTAACCACCTTTCTCTTTCTCACGTTTTAACCACCTTTCTATCTTAAGGAAGGGGTAGAAATAAGTTACACTTCTGTCGAGACGACCAGAATAGGGGACCGCGAAGTCCAGCACCAAACGAACCAACCCAGAGGCGAGCGGACCCTTTTAAAGCAAAACTTTACTACTTTCCTTCCGCGGTTTCGCCGCGGATGCAGTAATTCACCTTTTGACCGGAGACACAGCTCTGCGACACATACTTCAAGCGCATCGCGTGATTCGCCGGGCCCGCTTTCGGCGCAGCGCAGAAGGCCCGTTTTTAGTCGTTCTGCTAAGTGATCAGCTGAGCGGCGCGCTGGCGTGCGCGCTGGCGTGCGCGCTCAGCTGATCGCCAGCCGACCAAGCCCACCGTTTCTCCCGCATGCGGCGCTGGGTTGTCTCGGGCTACGTGACTCATCTCGCGCCCGGCGAAGAGGAACACCGCGTTCGCCGCCACTGAAAACGAGGCGGGCCTCCTCCTGTGAGCGTTGCACGGGACCGAATGGGGTTGAGCAGTGGTTGGCAACACAGCTACATCAAAGGTCAGCCAAGCGAAACCAAGACTCAAACAGACTAAGCCAAGCTTTGCCTTTGCATATTCAAGGTTAGCTAAGCTAAGCGTCAGCCATTTGTTTATGATAATATAGTATGATGCTAGTCGCCGTTAAACGAAGGGTCGCATTTTCTGTCGAAGTTTCCACGTGCAGCACCGCTATCCAACTTCATATTGACTGGACCGTGCCAGAATGGCGCAATCGGATGGGCGTCGGCTTCACAACGCAAATGGCGCATGTTCAATTCCGACCACTGGAAGCGTTTCAATTTTTTACGCCTTGCCTGTATTCAGAAGACAGCAGCGCGGTGTTTCTCGCTCGTCCCTTGCAGACAATGCCGACCACGTGCAGCGCTCTAACATGATCAGTAGTCTCGTTTTCTCGTGGCATTGACTGCCTGTATCGCTTTCGTTGCCTACCGATATTGGTGTTTTGCCACCGTCATTGCCACTCCTTCTCATTACGCCCGCACTGGCTGCACACTCGATTCTACGACGCGTACAAGCAGTGGAGAGAGTCCCCGGACATCGCCTTCTTTGCCCGGGACCAGTCGACGCAGATGCAGCTGGGGATCCGCACTTTCACTTGTCTCAATAGCATTTTGTCGCCACCAGTGGGAAGACGGCTCTCTCCCTTCTCGAAAGCAGCTCTCGCCATGCGCTCTCTCCCCTTTGTCGTTCTCGGTTCTTCTTCTGCTGGCTCT
The DNA here is from genome assembly GCF_048455015.1 of Haemaphysalis longicornis. NCBI lineage: Eukaryota > Metazoa > Arthropoda > Arachnida > Ixodida > Ixodidae > Haemaphysalis > Haemaphysalis longicornis. Next base: position 110,002,753 of record NW_027526385.1, read on the forward strand.
GTAGACAGCGTGAAGCGAAATTCTAAGCAAGGCGACAATTTGGTCGACACTCCCCGTGTATTGCACACGTAATAAAAGCGCAGTGGCTAAGTGGTGACGACCGGGCGAGAGAGGACGGGCGGGAGAGGGGCCATAGGAAACACCGTTAGGGCAGGTTTTTGCAGCACCAGCTCAAAGTGGCGACCGTTTGACTTGCTTCTCAGGAAAGCTCCTTGGTAGGAAAGTGTGACGAACGCAGAACGTGACGTCGGGTTGTTGGCTAGGAAAGAATGGCAGAGCGCTGGTTCACAACATGAACTCCCGGCGTAGTTATAGAAATTTTCATGTTTTAGCAATAAAAAAATTGGAGAGCCTTGTTGTGTGAGTTGCGCATCGTGTTTCCCATCACCTGTCCATTAAGCGGTAAAATAAGTAACCGTAAATTTTTCAGAGGCAGCAGCCTGGCTTGATGATGGCATGTTGCTGCAGATTTTTTTGAAGTTTATGCTGATGTACCACCTTTTTCGGTTACTGCCGCTGTAAGTTTTCGTACCGGTTGTACTCAGGTGGTACCAGTAGGCAATCTATGCCACTTAGCTCAGTGTATGTTGCTCTCGTTGTTCATTTGCTTAAACCTGCTCTTGATTGCCTTAATTACCTTTCTTGCCTAGCTAACATTAGTTAGTTTATTTGCAGCTTCATATGTTTGTTTCTCGTCTCAAGGCGTCGTACTGCATCGTTAGAAACACATCATCTGCCAATCCACAATCACAGTTATTTATACTTTCATTAACACCCACCTTAAATTTCCCTCGTGAGACTTCAAATAACGACAAACCGTTGATTTTGTTTGTTGTCAGTTGAATGCGCAAGGCCAAAAAAGACAATATATCGCAAAGACGAGCCCTTACTCCTTGTCGTTTTGTTCAATGTTTTTCTTGCAGCTCGTGATTTCCCGCTCGCTCTTGTTTACTTTGATGCAGAACCTTGTGTCACGCTTTACGTAGAGGACCATTCTGGCGTGTGTAGGCGCATAGTATTCATTCCTTTAGGATTGATCTAACTACCTAACATGCAGCTGATTAGCTATGGGGTAAAGCTGTATCAACTATGAAAAAGAAAAGGTGCATATTTATATATGTTGATGTTGATGCCTCAAAGCGTTTTTGTAAACACCTAAAATGTGGTAATGTATTTTGATTGGGCGCGACTACTAGCCTTGTGCTGGGCAAACAGCCGTCTGGATGTGTTTCTGAACCCTTTATGGACATATGAGACAGGCCGGTTAACTACGTGTGCTAACTAAATAAGACCACGAGCGTACAATATCCCACTTACAGTTTTGTCTAATAGATTCTCTGGCCGTTCCTCCGTTGATGATAGCGGCGTTGACATCCGACCAAGCATGGGGCAGCGAGCTCTTTCTGTTGGTGTAGTAGTCGAAGAAGGAGTCGGCCATAAGATTGGCCATGTTGCACTCTCTGTAGCGGCAGACTTTGTCGCTGGCTTCCAGCAAGACCTTTGTGGAGCCCACGACTTTCCTAAGGGCATCCTCCACGGTCCTTTTGAATGGAGTCAAGCTACGGAGGATGTTCTGGTCTGGAAAGGGGAGAGGAAGGTAAAAAGTAAAGAAATTTCAGAATAAAATGCAAGAAATCGGTATTATCGAACGTCATGGGTGCATTCGGAAACCCACGAAAGTTAACAGACAATCTTATCGATGTAACCCGCTTCTAAATCTCGAAACATACTGACAAGATGACACGGCAGGGTTTCCGAAGAGAAAAATGTAGATTCTCTTTCATTGAGTGCGAAAGGCCTATTTGGGTACCTCTGTTGATTTTGACGGGAAATTCGTGAGCTTGCATTGTAAAAATCTTTCTTAAAGCCTATTTAGTAATGAAGCCTTCCGTATTTTCTACATCACTGTTCCCTTCAGTTAAGATTGATGCGGAGCTAGGGAAGGGGCGACGCCAATATGCGATAGACCGACGTTACTCCTACCATTACATTCTGAGGTGCACGTGGACAGCGGTTACCAGCAACTCGAAGTACAACGAGCATAAAATTTTTTGGACTAAAGTGAAGTTGCATTTATTATTACTTACGCTAAGCTTAAACATAGGACGCAGGCGTTACGTCGCATATGGAGGCACAATATCGTGAACTTCACAACGTGCCGGTTCGAGCTAGTTTGTAATCCATGATAAGACTTCAAGTGCCAAATATTTAGACACTGCGTATAAAGGTCAGCGCATGCCCCTGTCCTTTACTTCCCCTGTCAAACTATTTGGCGCTTGAAATCTTACCATGGTCGTGAACTGCTGCCCATTTTGAAAAAAAAAAAACTTCCCAGAGCCCGCCAGCAAGCCTTTCGCCTCAATGCCCAAGCTGCGGATACCAATTCACCTTTAAGAACTCACAAAAAAAGGTTAGGTATAGGCTGACGCATTCCTGACACATGCTGGTACAGCCTCCCAAGAAATACATGCACATACCGTAGCAGGCAAACGCAATGCGGGGCGTACGAATGCATTAAAAGCTTTATGCAAGCTAAGATTGCCACCGAGCATTCAATAATTCTGTCAGTAAAATAGTGCAAGCACTAGAAGGGTAGAACACGAGAAATCTGTGCGCGTACTCGGCGTGAATCATCATCATTACCACCACCACAACCACCACCACCACCACCACCATCATCATCATCATCATCATAACCCTGGTTGTGTGCACTGCAGGACGGAAGCCTCTCCCAAAAATCTCCAGCCACGCCTATCGAGTGCTAGCGGAGTCCATCCTTTCCGCCAAAATTTTTGTAGCTCATCTCTCTATCGAGTTCTCGGCCGACCACTATTGCGTTTACGGTTTATCTTCAGCCACTCGGTTAACCTGATAGTCCACCTGTTGCCCCTCACACGCATTACGCGACCAACCCACACCCATTTCCTTAGCTTAAGTTGAACTAGAATGTCTTCCATTTTTGTCTATTCTCTAATCCACGCGGCTGTTTTCTTGTCCCTCCGCGTGACCCCTACCATTATCCGTTCCATGGCCGGTTGGGCCGATCTTAGTTTTCCTTTAAGTCGTTTGGTGGCACCCCAAGTTTCTGCCCCGTAAGTGATCACTGGAGGAACGAATTGATTGCATACAACCTTTTTGAGTGACAGAGGAAGCTTACTAGTGAATATATCAGAATTCTTAGCAAAAGCAGCCCACCACATGCTTATTCTGTGGGTAATTTCCCGTCCACGGTTTGGATCAGCTGCTATAACTTGCCCAAGGTGTACATAGTACGCTACTATTTACAACACTTCATACCCGAGCTCAAAGTCATGTCTCTTGGCGGGTTGATTCCGCATTACCTTGGAACTTTTCGTTAAGCTTGCAGTCATACTTTCGGAGCACAATTGGCAAAGCATTCACTGCAAATCCTGACTGCTTTAACTTAACAGGACAATGTCGTCTGCAAACCTTAGGTTACTGAGACAATCCCCATTTATTGGCATTCCAGTTTTCCTGCGCTTCAGCTTTCTGAACACACCCTCCAGTATGCATTCAGTATCTAGTAGGTGCTGTGTGCGTACTCTAAATACTGCCACAGCCTTACATACACGGAGAGAGCACTCATCCATTGGGGCAATAGTTGGCTACGGATGATCAAGTAGAAAGTGGGCGGCTTTCTACCGATACTACAGGGCTGGCGGAGCCATACCATCTGCCAGTTTTTTCCTCTAAAAATTCCTTCCATCGCCACCGCACAACCTCGTGTCATGAAGGAAATTTCGCTGGTTATAAACGTTTGCAGCGATGGCTTTGGTAAGCTACTTTCTGTCCCTCTGCAGGTAGATACATGGGGAGGGGGGGTTAAAGAAATACGAACAACGGAGCGACAGCCTCCGATGCGTGTGACCATGCGCAATTATTCGATTGTGTTTGATGGAACAGTTTACATTCAAGGGAGATGATTGATCAAGAAGCAATGACCGTGATTTATTTTGAAGCTTTTCACGCTGCGCCGCCACTGCGGAGGAATACTGTTGAAGGACATTATGCTAACTTTAGTTTCGTTGTCAATGCGTAAAACGGCGTACTTTTCAAACAGAATAAAATCACGGGAAAGGGCAGAAAGATTTGTGGAATGGCTGGGGCTGCTCGATCTCCGGCTGCTCGAATTATACCGAGGCTACTCAGCAAGGCTAAACAGTGAGTTACTTCTAACTATCCCCATAAGAGTAGCGGGAGTGTTCAAAGGGAATGCGCCTTAGGCTCTAGGTGTAGCAAGAAACGCCGGGGTTGCACCTACATGGGAGCGCTATGTGGCGTCTCAAAACTGTTGCTCATGGTATTCCCGATGGTGAATCCACTCATATCCTGGTATCCACAGAAATGAGAAACGGGTGGTGTGAATAGGTATGATTACCACGGGGATGCTGGGTGTTCATAAACACGAACACAATTTTGTTTGCCGGTGGGCAGACATATCAAGGTATGGTTACAGATGAGTGAAAGAAAAAAAAAACAGGAAGCGGACCATCATTTTCCCGCTTCAAAATATTCCCCACATTGCGAAAGTTTCAATACGGAAAAACAAAGTCTGCATATAGCCTCTTACTGGTTAATAAAATTTTTGAAAAGGTTTACAGGTTTCTTCCAAGCTTGAGCTACCACAACCTGTAAAAACCGATACAAAGGTTACTTGGGTTAGTGATATCACTAGAGCTTGATTTTAGGCGCCTTAGTCAGGAATGTTGAATACATTAGGTTGACTGGGTCATTTACACTCATGCGTCATTCTCACACGTCTGGCCGTCTTTGCATTTTGTTCGGTTGCGCTATGAAGTAAATCACGCGGCAAAATTTCCGGCAACTTTAGCCGTCATTAGCAAGTAGGTTCTGATAGAGGTGAAAAGCGAAACCGAGTGTGTGTTCGAGATTTCGGCGCACGTTAAAGATCTCGAGATTGTCAAAATTAATACGGAGCCTTCTACTGCAGCGCTCTTCATCGCCTGTGTAGCGTCAGCGCGTTAAACCTCACAACCAAACCAAAACTATTAGCAAGTAGGGCTCTGAGGACGCTGTAGCAAACTACTGCTGGTTGGTATACTGCATAACGAGACACGAGTACTAGCGTAATTGACCGAAATGAAAAAAAAAGAGACACGAGACAGACGCTAGGGCGAGGAACTAGGGTCTTCCCGTGTCTATTGAAATCACATCTGATTACGCAATGAGCACGGTTTTATGTTGTACTGTTTCTTGCAATTATGTAACTAAAAAGGGGGCCACCGCCACAGTGTATCTTTTTCCTTTGTTCAGCAAATGACCAGTGGCTAGATTTTGGCGCTGCCTAAGCTTGATTTTTTTTATAACGGTACTCGAAGAGGGCTTTTATCACAGAGGCAAGCGAGTTCGTATGAAAGTTTAGGCATTGTTTGAGCCACATCATCTCGAATAAAAAGTATAGTACCCGACATAAAAATGTATTTGCATATATTGTATAATAACAGACAATATGAGGCAAAGCCTAAAGATACCTCGTATAAATTCCAGATAAGGATATGAGTGCAAACCCATACTATACAGGAAACTAATACTTCCTAACCTGCAACGTAGTGACAGGATTAAAGGGACACTGAAGTGATATGTAAACATTGCGGGATTACTAGCGCAAATTGTAGCCCGGAGTCCCCAGGCCATGTTTCGACCACTCTGGGCGCGTTTACGTGATTTTATTTAGTAGAAAAATTAATTCGAAAATGCTGTCCTCCTCTCTTTACGCTCGCCCATTTTCTGTGGCGTTTTCGTGTGACGTCAGGAGGTGCCGAGCTCGCGATTGGTTGCGCTACTGCACGGCTTCCCGGCCTTCAGACAGAGTCAGTCGGCCCAGCGTTTCGTCCGCCGGCCGCTGACGAGTCGTCGCAATTCGTTCACTCAGTTGAAACGAAGCCAGGAAACGTTTGTGAATGGAAGAATGTGCCTTTCTTTACTTGGTTAGTTTGTACACTGTATCTAGCTCCAAGACAAGGTCGCTTCACACAAGCGCTGCAGAAGCGCACATGCGACGCTTTGCTGACTGGTACGCCAGTAGGAAAATATAAGGCCTCTTGAAGGAGGGAGAAGAGTCAGCGAAGTCAATATAGGTACTAAGGAAATAAAATCAACTGATATTTTTACCGTACAGCGTAAAACTAGGGCGCGGGAAGCACTTTTTTGCGCTGGGCGAACAAGCACAGCGGTCAGCAGCACGACTACGCATCTGCGAACGCTTTTCCGTCTACGAAATGCAATTGCTAGACGTGAGCTACTGTGGAAACTTGGGCGACGCTTACTGCACGATCGCAGTACAACAAATAGTCACCTAAGCTGCTTGAAATACCAAAACTAAATAAAAGTGTAAACGCGTTGTACAATATATACCTTATATTACCAAGGACGGCTGCGCCGTTCTCGTGGTCTAGTGGACTGGGGCGCTAGGTTTGTTGTCGCAAGTGTTTTGCTAGTCACGAGTTCGAGTCCCCGTGGGTACGTGCTTTTTTTTTTTTGTAAGTTAACTTTTTCGTTTTCTGCCGATGTTTTCTACATTAAGTTCACCTTTTTTTGGGGCCGCAACGTTCATGGCTCCAAGAACTAGTTCACAGAACGCGCGCAGGCTGGCACTGGCACGCTAGCGAGTTCTCGTTGGCGTGCTGTTGCCATAAGCACCGACTGCTTGCGGGTAGTGGGGAACAGGCCAGAATGAACAGACGCTTGACCTGGTGCGAACACACTTTTTACGGTACAGGCATGAGTGAGGCAAGCTCCAAATATGGGGGAAAAGCGCATGACATTTGGGCGTCTGCGGGTACGCGGAGGGCGTCCATGCACTGCGTAGGCCTCGGCTAGTGAATGCTACGATTCCAAGCCGTCCTGGGAGGCTTATCTTTATGCATTTTCACAGCTGACAACATGGCAGAAGCGCGGTACGATGAGGTATTGAGAATGCCCATCCAACAACGCCACCAGTTGGGTTTTACAGAAACGAAACCGAAACCGAAACTTGTTTGGTTGCTCACCTTGGGCATCGTCCAATCACGGTGCCCGCTCCTCCTAACGTCACAGCTTTAGTTGGTGCGGCCGCCGCAAACCGCGCATGGTAGTTTTTCTTCTTTCGCGCTTTGTAAAATAATTACCGATTTGTCAACCGGATAAACGATGAAAAGTGTGCTTATTTGAGCCAGTCTACGCAGTCCAAGCAAAAACGGGAGCTTGACAAATTCACTTCAGTGTCCCTTTAAGTATCGGTTGCAAAGATATGCCCTCTCCTCCCGTTTAGCGACAGAAAATATTCCGGCTTCTGACGAGGGGACAGATTAGTCTTCGCTTTCACACATGATATCTTGATATCCGTCCTCAGAACGGCGGGTCATTATATTGTCAGTGGTTCAACGATCTACCACTTACGAGGTTAGCGCTACCTCACAACTTCTTCCTCAAATCATTAGGGTAAGAAGGTCACTGACCAACCACTGCCTTTAACTCTGGTGAAAGAGATAGTTAATTACCCCTTTCGGCCCTGGGAACATCAACTGACGCTATCACATTGTAGTAACTCTAGCGCATAGAGAACCAAAACCAAAACTGCTAGTTTTGGGGGAAATTGTCCTTCAATGATGCCAATTGCAATATATATCACTGTTGTTTCATTTTAGTGGAGCTACTCGCCAAAAAAGACAAATCTCCGGTGAAGTAGAAATGACGACAACAAGGCTGAAATAATGGCCGTCTCAATTTTATTCCCAAGCTTATAAATTCTTAAATACGCGCACTACAAGCTGAATGTTTGTTTGTAGGTTCATGTAGTAATAACGATTACGAAAATGTGGAAAAGTGAGGTAATTTTTCTACACAAAGTGTTTAATTGCTAGAGGTCCTAATTAACTGCCTCATTAATAAATATGCCATTACTTTTACTTCCAACTCTATTTTTTGTTTGTGGGCTTATGGGACCCTAAAAGTGAGGAAATCATACCGAAAACACTGTTTTACTTGAAATAAAAAAATCAGGGCCGAGAGGATTTTAAAATTAAGATGAAAAAAACAGACTTGGCTGGCAATGTCACGCGGCAAAATGAAAAGCGATGAACCAGTGGGGCAGTAGATTGGCGGTAGAGAGAAGGGACTAAAAGTGGGAAAAAACGGTTAACAGGATGGAGGATGGATTTAAATCCGGGGCAAAGAATGGACTTGGGTAAGGTTAGAGTACTTAGAGATACATGGGAGAGGCCTTCGTCTTGGATAGTAGTTGGATGAAAATATTAAGATGATGACGACGATGTCTCTTATCTGGTTGGGGCCTTACCCAGCTCAAAATGCTGCGGGCGTTAGAAGCGAATTATGATGTGGACGGTCCCGATGTAATGCCGGTACGGGCATATGTGACGGGCAGGTGATATATGAGATAATATATAGAGCGAAGACAACTGTTAAGAAACAACTGGAAAGCAAATTTTGGTCGTCTTACCTTGACCAACGGTCTGATCAAGCAAAATAGGTTTTCCTCGCCAGTGGGTTACGTCTCCTTTCCCGTTGAAGAGAACCTCGAGTTTGCCAAGGTATTTGCCATAGCGGTAGTCTTGAACAATTAGGCAACTTGGACGGCCCTGTCTCCTGACTGAAAACGGGTAGGTTCCTTCCACTCTTCTCCTATCCTCCTGTGTCGGTGGCGTTCCTAGAAAAAAATGGTACAGACAAGAGAAATTTTTGTTGAAGATATGTCAAGGAGTTAAGCTGAAAAGACTTGCCCCCTTGCACCTTGCTAGTCAATAAACATACAATCTCTGATCATTATTTTTTCTGTCATATTCCATCAATATTTATCGGGAATGGTTCTAACAGTAAAAATGGTTCTAACAGTAACATTGACTACGTTGGGAGGTAGTCAATGGGAAAGCATCAAAGTGGAATTGAGGAAAGGATGGGCCTGCATCGTGTTTGATGTCATGCTTTGCCCTTTCCCTGGATATATATGGCGCAGAGTCCTTCAACGTATGCACGACACTAATCGAAATGTGTAAACTAGGTGTCACTTGAAAGGCAGTGCTACAGCGACACAGGTCAAGTGGTACAGAGTGCATAAATTAGCACGGGTCCAGAGGTACGTATGTGTCCTCTCATTATCGCCATCTTTATTTTGTCTTTGCAACGTTTCCTTCCTTTTTCTGTTAGTGTGACAGAGTTGCTAGACCAATAGGTTTTCTTTGTCCACCATATACGCTATTAGTGTGAGCCTGCATCGCTGCTCAGTAAATTTGCATTTGTGAAAGCACCATGCTGAACGTTTTCCTGTAGGAGTTATTACACATCTCTAAGCCGCGTTTCGAAGTGGAAGGCTACAAATCATGCGCTAGGTTTCCCTTTAGCAGACTACAATTGCCTTACTTTGGTGGTCCATGTTATCTATGGTTGTTTCTGCTCCCCCCGGACCCTGCTTGCAATCCCCCGCAGCGCAAAAGTAACCGGTGTTTTTAACCTAATTATTTACTTTGTTCACACGAACTTCCATTGAAAAGGGTACCGTTGTTGGCAACTTTCCTTGCCCTGTTGGTAATTCTCTAAGCAGTCTGCGATTTTCTGTACCACGGAAGACAGATTTCTGGCCGTCCTAGTACACTAATCAATTCGCGTTACACATGTGGACCCATTTTATGTGTTCAATGACACAGGACGGGACTGGCTTCAATGATTACTTCAGGTTATTGTATGGTTTGTTTTGATGCTAGGAAATATCTGCACCGTTATGAGCGGAACAGTTACTTGCATAAATGAGCCATTGGTTTTGGTGACTTTGCGTGTTTTCCAAGCGGCATTTGTTTCGACTACCATATTTAAACTTTGTTGTATCAGAAAGTTGTATCATTATCTGATGGGTAATTCATATTACATTGACGAAGGTATAGAAATTTATACACTTCATAGGCTTTATGAACAAACCGCGCAAATCAATTTTATTTGATGTCGCTTTTTGGATGTTCGGGAACAACCGATCGCTTTTTGTAAATTTCATATTTTTTCAGAGCGATGATATATGCCGCAGGAGTGTCCTAACGATGTTAATCTGAGCGCGTGTTTGTCCACTTTGACTGTTTAGTAGCAATTCTGACAATGTTCGCTTGCGTCACTGGGTTGCATCAGGAAACATTTCTTCTTTCAACTTGAGTGAGCAGATAACGACAAGGTCTCAATCATATTTTGAGTGAAGCATAAGAGGCCGAAAGCAATGACTTTGAAATCAATAACAGGCTACTTGTTATTGCCGAAGAAACCTGTACCTTTCGCCCCCTGAATGAATCAGGCAGTGGAAGGGATGGATATACCTTGTTTGTGAAATGTAAATTTTTTGCGCCAGAGAACGGTGCGAGTAGGCGAGTATTAAGATTTGATGTCTCATAAATTCTGAGCCTCTGTGTTCCACATGGTGGTATTGACGGGGTCAGCTGAAACTCAAAATTGCTTGGCGATGGATGCCCATGTACAGCGAGCTAGACTGGGCAGCCAGGGTAGCTATGTTTAATGCCACACTGCAAAGCCTGCCAGACGCAAATAGTATCGAGGCAAGGAATAAAACCATGTCCAGGGGTTACTTTGCGATGTATTGAAGGCAAGTAATTTAGGACAAGCATGACTTAGTGGCGATGTAGCGAAAACAAGTAGTTCAGAAAAAAACATGACAGTGGCTTAAGCAGCTTCTTTAAAAACCCATATTCCATCATCTTCCCTCCGACTGTTACGTGCCGTCAGGTGTGACAAACGAGCCGCCGTGCGAATTTGAAGATTAGTTTGCAATAGGAGCATAATGCCTTTGAAAAGGGAGTTCTGTAAAGATAGGAAACATTTATTTTCCCTTCTAAAAAGGCTTCTGAGTCACCAGGTTGCGGCTGCGTTACTTATCGTCCTCGAGCACCCCACTAATGTGGTGTAACAAGACCTTCCAGTCGTCCTCTTATGTGGGAAAGAGAACGTGCTCAATGATGTGTAGGTCTAATGAGGAATGAAGGTGTTTGATTAAGGACGAATCCCGGACAATGCTCATGTACTTGTGGCAAAGATATTTATGATGCCCCCATGGGCGTTTAGCCACTCTCCCGAGTGCCAGATGAAGTGAACGTGTGCCAGTTTATGTATGCCTTGCGTGTGTAATGTCTGCCCAGGCTCACACTTAGGGATCGTAGTCCAGGCAACACTGCCCGCAGCGTGGACAGCTACGGTAGACAGGTTCAGTTTGTTTAATAGAAGCTTATTGGGGGGGGGGGATTGCTTGGACAAGGCATGCCTCGGGTCTACGGATACAGCTTGCCGTCGATCGCGGCGAAGACATTCACGATTGAATACCATCGATGTTTCTGAGGAATTGGATCAAAGAAAAATAAGCCAGTCAGTACAGGTTGGTCAGCCAGTGACTGCACTGACCCAGAAGCCTTGGCACAGCCCTGGCATGAAGCCTCGGCGAAGGTGGAACAAATTGTGTGTTAGAAACAAAACACAAAAGACAGTCCACCAGCTCTATTATATGCAAAAGGTTTTTTGTGCTATGCGACATACATCTGCCCATGGATACTAAACTTTCAGTGCCCACTCTTGTGGAAGACTAAGCGAAGGTGGTTCCAGAACAAATTGAGTGTCACGCAGCGGCAGGTTCGTTGGGCCACACAGCTGTCACAGCAATGTCTTGTTCATCGATGCGTGGCCGTTTTCAAGACAAAAGAAATGTATATGGCGGAACACACCAATCACGTGGCCAGCCAACTAAGATTCCTTCACAATAAAACAATGCATTCTGGACTGCACGCTGATACCATTCTCGGAGAAAATTGTAACCCGACTTTGAATTGTGATAGGATGAACGCCGATGATAAGGCAGGCTTAAAGCAACGCTCCGCTTTATATTCACCTCAGGAGGCGGCAATTACGGCGAAAGCATCGCTTGTAAGACTAATTCCGCATAGAAGCAAGTGCTATTCTCTCGAACCCATAGTAATAAAAAAAGTTTTCTCTGGTGCCACTCTGCGAGCCGGTTTTCTGCTTTAGGCTATAATGACACACTGTTTCATCCTCGACGCTCTCTTTAGCGGTTGCCAACTTGTTTACGCTTTACAACCTGTGAGCGAACTAATAATAGTTTCGACCTATCCAGTAGATACTGATGCAAAAACAGTGCACGAATGGGTAGGTTGAAAAGGTGCATCCCTGGAGCAGACGTGCAGATGTAATGGCCGGCAGCACAAAAGACACTAATGAGTAATTCTATTCAAAGTGAACTCACGTAAATTAGGCTCCAAATGGGAATCGAATTCAAGTTGTACAGATAATCAGACCAGCTCGAATCGGAAGCCGGAAGGTGGATAGACGGTTACAGCTTAATAAAAGGCAACCTAAGGAAGGTCTTGTGGCATTCAACATTGAGACGTGCGTTTCTAACAACGACAAATTTCAACATGTTAATTATAGAAGCAGCGATGAAGTTGGAAGCGAAGTTTTCTTTCGATGAAGGTTCTTCTAGTTTAGTGATGTGAATTAGTCCATCGTCTCGCCTCTTACAACAGGAGGGTGAGGATGGTTTTGGTATAAGTTAAAATACTTCGCTGAGATATCCGTTCAAATATTTTGGGAGACAGACAAAAAAGTAGCCCCCTCTCGGGAGTTCTTTTATAGAAGTACGCAATAAGAAAATCAATTCAACACCTTTTTTAAGAAGATTAGTTAAGACCAACCTTACCTGGGTACAAGAATGTTTGCGAATGTCCTCCAACAATAATATCAAGATCAGGACAAGCCACCGCCAGGTGCTTATCAAATTCAAAGCCAACGTGGCTTACAAGAATAAATATTTTGACTCCCTGTTGCTTGAGCCGCCATATTTCACTGTTGATGCTTTCAACCTCTGGTAGTATTCTTATGCCACCTAAAACGAAGAGTAAAGTACGTTTCGTTTACACCTCACGCATCAAGCTTTTCCAGAAACAAAACAATTTACAGCCAACTTCATGTTCCTTAGCTGCATACAGCAAAATGACAGGCCGGTTCCCAGCCAATGTGACAAATTATATATTGCCATGTTTGTGGCTTAGGCTAATTAGGTCTACAAGCACAGTGACCAAAGTATACGTTTCATAAAAGAAACAACAAGGAAAATGAAATGGCGATGAAGATTTTGTTTCCAATGGTACGTTGATCTTAATTGATCTTAATTGATTTTTTATCTTAATTGGTCTGCCGTAGGGCGGCGAAGCATCAGTAATGCGTATGACGGTGATAATATAAAGAGTGACGCACACCTTACTAAAACTAGAAGCAACTGAGCTACCTGGTCATAATGAAAACACCTTTAATGGTTGAATCACGTGACTTTAGGTGAACCTATGAGTCTGCATAATAATATAGAATGAAATAAAATTTGCTGAGACCTGCCACAATTGTTACGATGTGGCAGTATTGCCTCATCCAACAGGTGGCTTGTGCTCTGAGTCCAAACAAGACTGGTTTTATAAAAATGAACCAGTCAGCATCGGAAGCCGTTCGTAAACGAATGCTTTGTTCAAGTGCTACATACCAGAAAACACGCTCTACTAAATTTTGTAGATGTCGATGGTTTCTGTCTACTTTGAGAATTTTAGTGCGGGAAATTTGAACACCTCTACATTCGATATAGTTTGCGACTATTTGTTTGGCTACGGTCCCCCGCACGACCATGTTTGATGCCTTGACTACAGGGCGTTTCATTGAGAACGACATCGGAAATAATAGCCTCTCGGTTTCTTTAGGGTTAGCAGAAAGGTTATACAAACACGCGTTTGAGCACATCGCATCCGTGTTTAGCATTTCGTACGCAGAAGAGCTTATACGAGCGGCTTCGTTGCGGAATTCAAAGGTTAAAGCGGGCTCCATAAAATCTAGCTTGAAACGTTGAAATAAAATCAAAATGAGCTCAGATTTTTCCAAAGTTGAAAAACGAATCTAAGTATCATGAAAAATTAACACACTTGAAACAAAACTTCAGTTAATGTTCCTTTCCTGAAGCATTCTGGCCGTACTTCCTTTTGTGTGAATTCTAGCAATGTACAAATCCTCGATACATTTTCTCATTTACACGCTGTGAATTCATTGACGGATGGGGAACACGATTCAATGCAACCGTAAAGTAATCATCTTTTTCCTCTGTAAGTCGGAGGCGTTCATAAACTTCCCAATTCATTTATTTAAAAGCAGTGCGTGTATATGAGACTATTACGAGCGTAACTTTACCATGTGTAATCGTTCAGCCTTTTATACTGAGAAATTATCTCAGTCAAGGGTTCCATGGCACGCGTATTTGCTTTTTGTGGAACAGAATCTATAGTTAGATATGCAAACTTCCACATTCGAATATTATGAGCTTCCACGACTGATCTAAATGAATATTCATAAACAAAACAAGAGCGTTTGGAGAGCCCGTCTTTCAGGTGATGTCAGCTTTGACGGCACAATGCGTAGTCTGTAGGGCTAAATGTAGCAGATTGCTACCCTTTTGAAATCGCGGAACCTATCTCCCAACAAACGGAGCCAATTTTAGCGACAAAAAATATGAACATAAACCCTTTGAAGGTCGAGATATTATTAAACAGATTGTAATCCATACGCCCATTGTTTCTGTGGTTGGCAGGGGTGCCTCCACCGCCGGTTGGCGTTTTCTGGTCTGCCGATAAACTAAGCATGTACACTTCTAGTAAATAGGCCAAAAATAAATTTTATGGTGAAGTTGACCAGCGCAGCCGTAAATAGAACTGCCTTGAATAAATGTCTGATTATTAGTGTACGCCCGATACCTCACTTCGAATTGCAGATGACATGAGTGCAACAAATTGCAAGTTCCTCATCTGTGCTACCTACAGCATGTGTTTTTACACAAGGGCACATCACTGTCTGACTACTGTACACCGAACAAGCAATCTATTCTTAAGGCCAGAAAGCACCCTCGTAGCAATACTTTCTGCTCTGACTGTAAGGAAAACTCCTAGCAAGGTAATGTATTATTCTTTGGAAAAAACTTACCAGGGTTGGCAATGTTTACCGTTTTCCTTGTTACAACTGACAAAAGAGCTACTTTAACTCCAGACATCGTGACCACGTGAGATTTTGGCAATGCCATGCCCCTAAAACGTGGTTCCCGAAAAGTATCCACATTAGTTCCCAGCACAGGAACACCAGCTTTTCTCATATCACGCACAAAAGGCGCAAGCTCTTGGGGTCCATCATCAAATTCGTTGTTGCCAAGACCCTGCAAGTAAGGATGAATTTGTGCTGAAGAAAACATGCTTTAAAACAATATTCGTGCATCCGACGCATTTCCAAATTTTCTGAGTCTATTCGTACATAGAATTCTTGATATTCCTTGTTACATTTACCATTCCTTGTTAATAATTTCATTAACAGGCGCTTCACCAGTTGCTCCTTACCCGCAGTGTATATCCTGGCAATTACTATTTATTTTGCTTAATCCGACCCGCGGATGGTATGTTACTCCTAAATGAATGTTGCCATACCATGTGCTTTTGACGCTTACGCGTGATTGCAGTCTTACAATAACCGCACCGTAGTCCAAAAAGAAGTCAATGTCAACCTCCCCAATCTATCCCTCACAAGGAAAGTGTTCCAGGAATGTCAGAGCTACTACAGAAAACATACTTCAAAACTGGCAACACAATGCCTTCGAGGCAGTCGAAAATTCGCTGCACAGTTTTTTGCATTAAAACTTCGCAGTTGTTTTCCTCTTGTTTTCCTCTGTCACTACTCAGATTGCACAGATTGCACTCCTCAGTTTTCGCCTTGTTTATCCCTCGTTCCGAGTTATTCTCATAGTGTTTCTCCTGAACTTGTTTGCGCTCTTTTTAGGGGCAAAGCTCCTCTTGCTCGGGCCCTGTCCCGGCCGTACACGGCATATTGTACACGGCACATTGATGATGATTGTGGCAGGATCCCCCTGGGGATTGGACAACCAAAGATTGGCCGAAGAGGTCATAACGTTCAACGCGTTCGTTGACACCCAACAAGGAGGAGAGGAAAATGAAGAGGTTGTCGTTCGTCGCCTGTGAGCTCAAGACTCTACTCGGGCCCTGTCCCGTCCCTCGTTGCTGCCATACACGGCGGAGTGATGATGATTGTGGGAGGTATTCCTGGGGACTGGCCAACCAAATTTGGTCGAAGAGGTCAAAACGTTCAACACGTTCGTTGCTACCCAACAAGGAGGAAAGGAAGAAGAAGAGGTTGTCGTTCGTCGCCTGCGAGCTGAAGACACGTACCGGGGGTAGGCGACACAAGACGCTCTGCAGAAGGTGAGGGCCAAGGTGGCTAAAATGTCACACACCGAATTCGCCAACTTACCCATGGCGATTCTCATCGTCCCGCACAAGCCCTACATAATTACCACAAACATCGACGTCGTCTACGGGCTTGTGAACGGAGCGGTCGAAAGCTTGACGTGTCGAGTCTTTATATGATGTGTGGGTGAATCTTTCAGGGTTTTACAGATAAGCATTTTAGCTTCACTTCTCTCATCATCATTCACTTCGTAAAGATGGCGGCATTTCTTGTCTTCGTATAGTACGTTGCTTTGTTTTAGTTAAGATTATTTTGATTCACAATTTCAGGCTGCGGCTCGTTGTCTGGGCAGCACCTTGTGAAAGCTGAGAACAGCATGCCCAGCCCGAGTCAGTAGCAATAGAGAGTAAACCTAGAGAAGTAAACCTACTACATGTTAACCGGGAGCTCTACTAAAGATGTCGAATTAGCCCCCATTGACATGAGGAAAACTTCACCATGAACATCCAACATTATTTTGACAGCGCGCTAACAAGTATAACTTCACTTCCTGTTTTAGCAGTTAATTGAACTGCTCCGCTTGCCTCTTTGATGATCCGGCAAGGGTGTTTGCTCGGAACAAGAAAACGAAGTTTGTTTTGGCGTTCAACTTGACTTTACCGGGACCTCCTACTGTTACTGCTGCTTCCTGACTGTTTGCACCGCTGACTTTTTCTCACAGCATAAAACACTTGCTTCTGAGTATTGCAAGAGCGGTGGCCGGAAGTCGTCTCACGGGGGTGAGGGTTGGAAAATTTCACTAGATAACGCTGGTATGCCCGTACCAAACCTGTGATATACTAGGGGTATTGATTGCGGGACGGGGGGGGGGGTGCCATACAAAGCCCTAATTTTTGTCTGTATCTCGTCTTTTGCCCTAAAGCCGATGGTGTATATTTCCGGGTTATTGAGACGCAAATGTTTCTCGTTACATGTCGTATTTATTGAGCCTCCCGCCAGTGCTCACCGTTCTAAAAACCAGCAACTACACCGAGCACAATAACACGAAAAAGTTACGTGCATGCGTGTTTTACCCGACGTAGACAGCGATGAAATCTTCGCCTTACGTCGATTAGTACCAGGTATGCGAGGGATGCACCAATTTTTTGTGTTCAACTCGCATCATTCTGCGAAATAAACGTCGAGGGTAGGGCACACGACGTACTGTTTTCATTTAGTCATATATTACGGAAAACAAAAGTCTACACATTTAGGCATATCATTTTACTAAAGCGATGCCACTTCTGGGCATTATAATGGGCGTACCTCAGTAAAAATATCCTTCGATGAACCTTCTTTTCAGTATTATGCGGCATCTTCCCATGCCTTTTGAATCGTTCACCATCCAAAGTGCGTTGAAAGGTAAAACATACTCCCTACTAGTGTCAAGTAGTGGAAGTTATCACCCATAATCCCCCCCAAAAATATTACCTTTATTGTGCTGTTGAAAGGACTGATCAGTTAATAAATGCCCATTTTAAATGCTGGTTGAGAAAGTCGGGTGAGTCCGAAAACCAGTGGTCAATCGTAATTATTATTAGCCACGTGTCTTCAAAAAAAGAAGCAGGTGAGCAAAGGTAATTTTATGAACCAACGCCGCTATTTACAGCTGAAGGAAAGACGTGCTCTTAATGTCAAATGAAATAAATAGAAACATATGCACCCAAATACAAAGTATAATTGAAAACAAAGTACTCACGACTGCATCGTAACCCATTCTAGTCATCGCATGTGATACAATTTTGTGCCTTAGTACAGAGTACAATAGTGTCCCTTGGAAGAAACCTCCTGCATTCAAAAACAAGGTGTTCCTGTTTCTGCTCTTGATTTCTCTGGCCTGAAAATTCAAGGAAAAAAGAACACAATTTAGTTAGTCCAGAGGCTTGATTTATTATATAGAACGATTATTGTTGGCGTCAGTGTGACTCAATTCTTCCATTTGGTAGTTTGTTTCAAACTCGCAAACCATGACCCCATCACATTCCGCCTGCATTTACAACCCAAAAAAATTCCCCGCATTTCCCCGAGGGGAAGAATGTGAAAGTGCGAATGCACGAGTTGAATTTGCGCGGTTCGGCTTCGTCACGGGAGCCCCGACGTCGGCAGTTTGGGGCACGTAGCAGATGATGTCACGTCGACCCGCTCTGGGCTTTCTCGTGCGGACGAAGATTAAAATGGATTTTAAATATGTTTCGCTGAACGGTTGCTGTTACAACTTGCTGAGAGATATCTCCTGATAAAAAGGAAGCGTTTTACATAGTTATCTCAGCTTTGAAACTTCGTGTCAGTACTCCTTTAAGCGGGTGCATTAGCCCTTCTCACGCCCGATTCCTGGCCAATCCCCCACGTGGGTATGTGCCATGTCAGCAGGAACAACAACAAGAATGAGCCATGGGGACGCGGCCAGGCAGCGCGCGCCCATCTCCCCCCGTTGCTA
Source organism: Haemaphysalis longicornis (assembly GCF_048455015.1). NCBI lineage: Eukaryota > Metazoa > Arthropoda > Arachnida > Ixodida > Ixodidae > Haemaphysalis > Haemaphysalis longicornis. Next base: position 110,021,537 of record NW_027526385.1, read on the forward strand.
GGGAAGACGAGGAGCGCGCGCACCCGCAGCTGTTGCTATGCGGACGACGGCGGCGGACGATTCAGGCTCGCTTAAGAAGTGCATTCGCACTTAAAATAACATGGTAGTGCTCTCACTTTTTTGCAGTTACTTTTTAAGTCCGGACACAATTTCGTTGGATTATCTGTTCGCCAAGATGCTTTCCTTGGCACGCTTTTGTTCGTATTTTAACTATAGGAAATCGTTTGTGGCATTACATCGTCGTACAGGCTTTTCACAAAACCCACGATAATACCCCTGCGCAACTCAGGCAGAAGCCAACAGGCTGCTTGGCAATGGGTGTACGGCAAGGAGGTTCATGTGCAATACATGCTACAGTTAATACTTAAAGAATGACTCGGCAAATATCATACTGATATGCCAAATTTGGCACCGTGTTGTTTGTCCCTCGAATAAATAAACGCGCATAAGTGAACCATTAGAGCTCAAAAAGAAATTTGAATGAGGATCAGCAGTATCAAATTTTATGAAATAAACTAAAATTCGAGGTTAGGTAGCTTGTTCTGGATACGGTATGTATATTATCGGGTATGCCACGTGTATCTCTGAGCCACTGGGGTATCTCTGGGGTATCTCTTGACCACTTGAATTTTAGGACATCTTGCTCGTCTGTTAGTCCCGGTATTAACCACTAAGAATTATCCGTGAACTCGGAGGGCGTTTATCTAAATAATGCGCTCTGCTAATAATAAAGAATCCAAAAGATACGTTCACAAGCGTGGCAGGGAGCCAGCTTCTTATTATAAGTAATTAGGTACTGTAAATGTAGATCAACGTTATTACTTGTCACGATTTGTAAATGTTGACCCTAACGTAGAGAAATTATTCAGGCGCAAAATTACTATCGCTTAGGGTATATTCAGAAAGCCCAACGAAATAATAAACAGTAGAATTTCTGTCTTTCGAAACACGTTGCTGCCCTCCATGCCTTGAAAGTGCGTGGCCGCGTTCGGCAATTTTATCTTGTGCCTGCAGCTGAGTCCACATTTGCTGCTGTCGTATGTCGAGTGCGGCCATCTTGTTTGATAGAAAATGGTGTAACGCTTTCCTCCCTGACCAAGATGGTTCTTGTTTGACGGACTTTATCTTTTCTTTAACTGCATCTTTTATGGGAAATAAATCACGCTTAGGTAATTCCAGCACAGGAAACACGACGACATTGGATTCGCCTACGTTGAGCTGTGCAGACCATTTGGTAGACTGCTCCTTCGACGTCTATGCTTTTCTTCTAATTTTAAGGCAGAGCACAAGTTTTCTGCAAAAAGCTTAATTACTGGAAGAACCTTGCGCAGTTCTTGTCTACGTGACATCGCGTGAAAGTGAGAGGAACATGCACCCTGAGCAATACTAAGCAAGTCTACGCCACGACACTGGCCGACTGCAGGTCTTCCGAAATTCGGTCCCCTTCAATGCAGTTGTATGTAAGTAGCGACTGCGATTATGCCACTGCTGCAGGTGCTAAACGTGTAGTGCAGCAGCAGCCATGTGAACCACCTTTGTTCAAGGGTTTCCCTTTTGAAGACCATAGAAAAATGGCTGAGAAAACTAGCGCATGTGAGTAACTTCATCGAGTAAGACGACGACACGCTTATGACAAATGTTTTTTAACCTCCAGGGCCCAGGTGGAGCCTGGTACAAAAACCACGAGAGTTGGCTAACGTCTTAGACCAAGTTGAAAGCAGACTATATGAAAACGTTGGGCACTGTGGTGCTTAAGAAACTAGCTGAGTGCTTCCTGCGGATGTGGAACCAACACCCGGAGAAAGTGTTGTCTGAAAGCGATTTCCAAGACCTTTAAAACAGTGCAAAACATAGCACACGCAGATACATATATGGACGCTTGCCGCGATTACCCACCAATTTTTTTGTAAAGGATTTGAAGCAATTCTTATTAAAAACCAGCTAAAAATTCTGGAGATGTTTTTGCAGTCAACAAAAATATTAATTTTTCAAAGTAATCAATTTATAAGCACCTAAAAATTTTATCTTTTTAAACTGTGGCAACTATGGTGTGCTGATGCACTTTTCACTGGCGTTACGTAGGTACTAGGCTTCTATAACGTCTGTTTCAATCCTATCCGAGGATCGCTTAGGAACGCTTGTTTTTTATAGTTCTGGCGTGCACCCGCATCTTTTCCCATGGTCACCCATGTAACCTGCTAAATTCCTGCGTACAGCAAATTGTCCGTCACATGTTCGGTGATTGAAACAGCGGCTTTGTTGACCAATATAGGCAAGCCCGCAACTCAGCGAAATCTCGCAAAGAACGTTACGTGCGCATTTGGTTATATACGGGACGTGTTTTTTGGTGCACGCAGCAGTGACGTGTATGTTTGAAATGTAGCATATTTGGTAACTTGCGCAGCGGGAAATATATCGTTCACCTCATGAACCCTCGGAACTTTCTTGACATTGTGCGAGATGCAATGGACGCATTGTCCAACGAGAGCTTTGCTACGTGTCAACTAAGTTTGCCCTGGTTGTTTTTTTTTGTTTTTACATTTTGCACCAATAATTCACGAGCCTCTGTAACACAGACCGAAGGATATCGAGCATTGTTTGTTGCGTCGTCCGGTTTTTCAAGCTAGCGTCTATTCAAGTTGACACGAATTGACGAGTGCAGCTTCAAGACACATTGCAGCAACTCCTTTTTTACTAACATACAATAGGCACTACCAAAAAAGAAATCTTTCTGTTCTAGGTTTGAACATGTAGCACACTTGCCTGGCCATAAATACATTTAAATATCTGGCGATAAAACTACCATTTTTCGTGGTGTTGCTATTATGAATATTGCTTCCTAGAAGCGAGCAGTGATGTCACTACTTATTTCATCTATAGGTGTGTGCCGGTCGCTTTTATCAGACGTATTGGAAACACCAGATTGTCCTGGACATATATCTGTTTGCTTTCGATACGTGAGGGTTCTGGACTCAACGGCTACGAGCCTGCCTAAAAATAAAATGCGCCACCCCGACGTCTAACGATGACGATGGCTGAGCGCGAACGTTTCTCTTGAAGGATTCTTTGTTTGGCCATTCCCACACAGCGAGTATGTGGTACTGGAGGTACGCACAACTTTTCTAGAATATTCACAGCAACTTACGGGTGTGCTCTTTGTATGATTTAACATTTAGGTTTGGGGTGTACGGCACGAATCGGTACCTGCTGCTTGGTATTCAGTCACCAATTTTTTTTCAGTATGCACCGGTTTGAGGTTTTAAACGCTAAGATGTGACGTCGGGCCTAACGTCCTAAACCTCAAAATTGGGAACTTAGGCGTAACGTCTTACGGTTCCCAGCCCCTAGTCATGCAGAGCAACGCCGTTGTTCTCGTGACGGGTTCACTTGTTGTCTCAGTTTTCCAAACCATTCTATCATGTAGAAACAGAGCAATTGGATAGGCGCCTGCTTCATAACGCGAGGGACCCAGATTCGATTCCTACAACAAAAAGCGTTTCTTTTTCTTTCAGTTCACCGACGATAATTCATCCTAATCGTTAGAGAAAGTTGGCTTTCCTGCATGAACTATTAGCGTACAATAGCATCAGTGAGGACATTAGAGCTTCGCTTTAAACAAGACTCAAAGGTGGAACAGCGGAACACTCTAGGGTTATTGCTTTCGTTTTTGCGTGAAGCACACAGTCAATGCAAAATGCAGTGCACTTCCAATGCAATTCTCAGCGCTCTGAAAACTGTTCCCTACTAACACCAACCACATTTTGAATTTCCACTGCTCCCTAAATATAAATCCTTTCGTGAGCAGCGATAAACACCCCATCGTGAGGGGCAGAGTAGAAAAGGTCTTCCACGTCCATGAATATGCGGTGGTTGCGCACTGCAGGTCTTCGTTTTCGAGGTCCCGCAATACGTCTGCTTAACTCCGGACTAAGAAGGGATCATCAGCCGCTAAGGTACTCAGATACCACTCAGGTATCATGTAGCTGACCATTGACGACACTGCCTATGTACACCTCGTTTTAACAGGACACCTGTATAACACAGTTTGTCGCACTGAGCGTGTCGTGAAATGGTAAGACTTGGCAATTATGGACAAGATAACTGGGTCCGCACCGCATTCGTGGCCTTGGGAGGCTATGAGAAGCATCGCGATACGGAACGCCTCATCTTTAATAGACAGGGAAAGCGTCTGAAGTTTTCTGTGGTGATATCGTACTTCGAATAATGTATGAAATATTAGCCTAGTAGAGGTCCGCTGTGAATTATCTATTTTTTTTTTGGGGGGGGGGGGGTATCAGACTTGCTAGCGTTTTTCAGCATCTTGCACGGCTGCATCGGATGTGGACAGGTGATTAAAGCGAAAATCATCTCATTCGCTGGTAATCGTACCAGAGGGGGGCGACACCATCTTTCACAGCACCTGCCAATCTATTCCATTCGCCGTTAGGATGACCTAACGCCGCTGCCAGCGCCTACTACGTTATGACCCTTTTCGGCAGCGCCGTTCCTGAAGGGGATTGAAGAGGGGTAAGACAATAGGATAGAGAGATGGCGTGGTAGAGGAGAAGGAGGATCTAGAGAGACGTGTAGCGAGAATAGAAGCAAATGTTTGATGGGAGCATTGAGAGGGGCAGGAAAGCAAATTTGTGCTGAGAATACGAAAAAGAAATGCGGGGCAGTTCGAATGGGAAAAGTGCGGATGGGAAGAGTAGAAGCGGGGGAAGTTAAATGGGATGAAGCTGAGCGGGAGAGAAGTTCCGGAAGAGCAGAGAGAGGGAAGATGTGGACAAGGCAGATGGAGGCTTTACATGAAAAAAAAGTCAGAACGTTGTCGTTTCTCTAGGTCGTTTCCTATTTGGGAAGCAGGTACGCGGCCAATTTTACTAGATTTTCTGAGGTGATGTGCTTTTTTTTGGGAGGTAAGGTTACCTTGAAATTGTTGTGCGGTAACATTTGAGTTATAAAGAAAAAACCTCGGGAAACTTTCCTCAACTATACGTGAAACGCTTTAGTGTGGACAATGAGAGGTGCATGAGTTATACAAGACTGTGTAATCATTAAACACTTTTATGTACCTGATGACATTGTTTAGGGGTTTCAAATGTCCGACACATAAAATTTCAAATGTCCGACAAGCGCGACCATCATGCGTTCTATGATGTCGTTTCACAAACATTTCATCTGTCTATCCATTTCATCTGTTCACCTCATCCATGCCATCGGTTATTAAACAAATCGTCCAGCAACAAGTACCTTTAAGCACCTCTAAGTATGCCGAGTACAACACTCCGGCCAATAATTAAGACAGCGTTCTAGTTCAACAAAAAATCAACTTTGCACTGACCTTGTGAGCTATCCTAGCGACACCCCCGTAACACCCACTTCGGTCGCGCCGGCTGTCGCCACATTCAACGCCTCGCTTGTCACTCTCAAAGATTCGAGAGTGAATGTCATTGGTGTGCAGAATGGTCAAGTGGAGGTTGGAACCCCCATAGAGGGTTTTCGGATAGGCACTGGCGTAGTCCGCATGCACTACGAAGCATAATGCAGCGAGAACCGCCGGGCCCCACATAATTCCTGCTCGCTGAAAGGAAGTGTGCGAAAACCACCGAGCTTTTCTACCCCCTCCACCCGGGGGTGTTGTAATTTTTTGTTTAAACTTTGGATAAGAAGATGTGGATTCCAACAATAACCCTCACAAAAAACCGAACTCGTGCGTTCATGTGAAAGCTGTGCTTCAAGCGGCTATTCATCATGTCACTGCTTGACAAGAATTGTCCTTTCAAATTCACTACCCTTTTCCGTTTCTCTCGCTCTTCTTGAGCAATATATTCGCCATGGTCCTTTCGGCTAAAATTAACGTATTCGGCCAGTTTTTGTCCACTTTCTAAGCAGAGAAAAAACTACGGGGGCATCTGTGCTTTCTCTTATGATGCAAGAATGCAGGCACATCGTTTTTCACTGAGTTCTGGCAATAAGTATATGGCGTCTGAGTTTATTGCTGGGTATTCTCTTTTGGCGCATCACCTTTGTTGACGCTGCAACTCAAAAGTAACGCCATGTAACGTGGATTTTCAGCTTAACGGCGTGCCAAACAACGTCAAATATAACTCTCGTGGTGATGCATATAGCTGGTGACGACGTAGAAAAATAAACGGTGGGGTTAGGCCTACTGGACAATTGTGTCTAACATCAAATGAGCGAATGGTTGACAGCCTTTTACAGTGAACTTCATTTTATTGTTGTGAAGCTACATGGCGTTCGCTCATTCTCTGGTTTGTCCTCTCCTAGGGTATTCGTCCCAGAGAACCCCTAGACGGGTCCGCTACTTCGTGGACATAATATTTATTGCTCGGCCAATACATTTCAGAGGGGGTTAAGCAGACACGTTGAAATACCACGGGCCCCTCTCCCTCTCACTCGGCAGAAGTCCAGCTGGTTACATTTCAGTGTTTCTAGTAAACTTTTGTTATATTCACAAACATGACGCATCGCACACAATAGGGACGTCACGCTGGGCATAGCCATGTTTGCAGCAGCCGATGTACATCCCGTTCGCATCGGGCTAATCAAGCCTCAAAGCCAGGAAGGTTACGCCGACGCATACGCACGTCTGCAAACAATTGAGATTTGGATCAGACACGCGCAAGTGAGTTCAAGTTTCCCTTGCGCGACGCGCATGCAATAATATTTGGGTTAATTGTAAGCGAAAATCTTTACTTCCAGTTAATAACTGTTGCAGCGAACTTGCGTACCGTGCTAAGTTGACGTGCCCCATTTGAGAAGAAGAGCAAGTTTTTATTTTTTCATTATTTGCTTCTCGTACATGTGGTTTCGGCGGGGCTTCTCCAGCGCTTGTAACGCTGACGCAGTAGTGTCGTTAGTACAAATGTAATTTCAGCAAGAATATAGTTCACTCATTGGTAACTATGACCAGGCAAGCTAACACAAAAGTCAGTCATCGATTTTCTCCTTACTTGGTGACCATTATTGAAGGAGTTAGATGGGAAGATGAGATCAAGAAGTTTGCGGGGATAAATTAGACGCAGTTAGCACAGGACCGGGATAAATGGAGATTAATGGGAGAGGCCATTGCCCTGCAGAGGGCGTAGATACGCTGGTGATGAGTATGATGATGATGATGATGGCTCTAACAAGGTGTAATAACGATCAACTTAACCGGTTTGCAATAGTGATTGTTTCCATTGTGTCTACTCTCTGCAGGTTCACGTTCACTCCGGCCATCTGGACTTCCAGAGATTCTGGCAGTTTGATTCTTAATAAAACCAGTTCATTGAAGGTATCTAGGTTTGTGCCAAGCGCACGTACATTAGCTTCTTTCATTTCATGCAAGAAGGGGGCCAGGCGTTTGGTTCCATAATCGAAAACATTATTTCGAACGACTGAAAGAGTGTTCTGTAACTACCGATTTAATTCGCTTCTAAAAGAAGAATCTTCCATACAATCCGTTACCCGAAATAACGACTATTTGGTTTGATCAGTTTTGTAAGAAAGAAAGGGGAGCAAATTATCTCTCGGGGTTTTTTATGCAATACTTACTGTTAGTAACACGAAAGCTGTAAGTGCTCTGTTCTGCGAAAAACCGTCATTTTTGCCGTTCTCCCGTCTCCAGTCAAGAATATAGCCGCCGCTGTAAGGGGCAAATGAAAAAGCACATGGGTGATCCGATGGAATTTGAGCCACGTCTTCACAAGAGCAGCCAAACGCACTACCGATGAGCCAACTTCTTTTTTCTTCATTACTTGTGATCGTAAGAATTTGATGCTCTTACCAAGAGCACTCTATAAGCAGTCTTAAAACATTCGCAGTTTAAGAAGGGAACAAGTCCAAATTTAGAAAGAAAAGTCCGGAAGCGACTCACACGCAGCAAGAAGGTAGATCAATTGTGGAGCCTTACTTTAAGAAGCCTATACGCTTCTTACTAACGCACAATTCTCCAGAAAGAGCGATATTATTGGACGAAGCGGTTCCGCATGACGATCGATCATGCGGAAATTCCACAAACTGGACAGCCCTATATGTAGGAAGAGATCATCTTCACCAGCACTGTCTCTGTTTACCGGGAGAAATCAAATAACATACTGGGCGATCGTATATAACCTTCTTCAGTGTCCATTGTAGAATGTCGCAAAAGAACACTGGTTCTCTACACAGGACGTATGGCTGACAATTCATAGGTACAGGGAACAAGATTTCCACTAATAGAATGGTTATCCGCTTACTAGAAAGATCAAATAAGTATTCCCATGAAAAACGTACTTTCAAACAATTGAATGTCTTCAATACGTCTTTAGGAAATCCCCAGGCAGCCCTACCCGCCGTTGCCCCTACATGAGAAAATACGTACGAAAGATCTACCGCCAAAATATGTTTAAGCACTGTTCGTAGCAACGAGCGGATCATATTTTTAAAGAAAAGATAGAGAGAAACCGGTGTGTGTACAAAATAGGGAAAAGGCCAAGACCTCCAGGTATTGAAGGAAGGAAGAGATTATCTCTGTGAATAGGCCCAAAGTAAAAGGTAGCGAGTACAGGTAATAAAGGGAAAGGTAGCGATTACTCTACACAGGGCGTGCACTTCATTATCAGCACAGTGGAGGGCTTGCTAGATGTATGCAAGCTTTGCAAAAAGAAAAATCGTGCACTATTGAAGACGGCCAAATATGAATAATTCTTTTGCAATCCATAATTGCATCTAACGCTAAACTGTCGAAAGCGCTGACTCATTAGGGAGGTCAACTTTTACGTATGTGGCTATGACAGACTGTGAGGTAATGGAGTTCTTCACTAGCTTCCTTATTCCTCCAACCAACCTGGGTCGTGTACCCAACAAAGCCAAGACAAAATAGCTTTGTTCTTTACCTTATTTAAGGCAGCGCTCGACACCCCACAAAACAGCCTAGTTAACCTGAGTGCTCCGCAAACCCTTTTTTGATGTTGAAAAAGACCTTGATAATACACTGTGCCAGTGAGGGATTTGTAACGTTCATATTCCGAATTATATTGGGTAGTGGTATAAGCCGAATAATAAAGGAAACACTGGGCCATACCTCGGCAAAGTTGGCGCGGCTCACTCAAACTCACTCACAATTTCTTTTTTTTTGGATCGCCACTCACTCAAACTCAGACTCAATGCTGAGCAGCACATCTGCGCTCACTAAAACTCAAACTCACATTGAGCGCAAAACTCAAAACTCACTCGGACTCAAAACTCAAAATGTACTCAAACTCAAAATGTACTCAAACTCAAAATGGACTCAAAACTCAAATCGTACTCAAACTCAAAATGTACTCAAACTCAAAATGGACTCAAACTCAAAATGGACTCAAAACTCAAAATGTACTCGGAACTCAAAATGTACTCAAACTCAAAATGTACTCAAACTCAAAATGGACTCAAAGCTCGAAATGTATTCAAATTCAGAATGGACTCAAAACTCAAAATGGACTCAAACTCAAAATGGACTTAAAATTATAAATGTGCTCAAAACTGAAAATGTACTCAAACTCAAAATGTACTCAGACCTCAAAATGTACTAAAGCTCAAAATGGGCTCAAAACTCAAAATGTACTCAGAACTCAAAATGTACTCAATTTACTCAAAACTCAAAATCTACTCAAACTTCAAATGTACTAAAACTCAAAATGGACTTAAAATCAAAATGTACTCAAAGCTCAAAATGAACTCAGAACTCAAAATCGGCTGAGATCTCAAAATGAATTCACAACTCAAATGGCCTCACAACTCTCTCGTGCTAGGAATTTACTCGGGCTCAGATGGACTCTGATTTCATAAGCATTCAGTGTTTTCAGATTCACGCGTGGTAAAAATGTTACGGGTGCTAATTCGGGAGCTCAAACTCTTGCATTCGGCACGACATGACACCGTAGCTCCTGTGAAGTCGGAAACAATTTTTGTTGAAGTTTTAATACAGCTATACTTGGTGCCCTTGATCACTAGCGCTGGTTGCAAGCAATTGTACGTATATATTGGATGCCAAACACTTGATGTAGGCTCCGTGTTCGTGTTCATGACAGAGGCGGGTCCAGACTTGATGGTATGCTAGGTCTCTGGGTCGAAACAAGCAAAATTGGGCGAGGGGACGTGCACTCACTGCTCCGTTCATTTATGTCGAAGCTGTTTAGGGTTACGGTTCCGTGCATTCTTGCTCTGCATTCTGAAAAAACGCCTTGTGTCAAAGCGAACTGTCCCCGCGAATCCTTGAAGGGCGAGGTGTTCATGCCTTTGCTTTTTTAATGCGTAGCATTCTTTTTCTAGTACCACCCTCCGCCTCCCCCCGGCAGGATCCTGTAACGCCCTGCATTTACACAAAAATGCCGATATCATGGAAGTTCAACCAGTGATCATTATAAAAGCGTAAATGTAGAGAATGGATCCAACTAAATGTTAAAAAACTAAAAATAATAATTCGAAGAAAAATACCGAAAATGGCGAACAGTGTAACACGGGGGTCATGGATAGTCTCAGATTGGGTTAAAATTCAGATAGATGTGGCGCTAAAAAATGTGGGGTATAAAATTGAGGATCGAGGAGGGAAATCACGTGGGACAAACAAAAAAGTGCCTCGTTGGTTGCTGAGGCACTTGTATTAGTTTTTATTAGCATTTGCTAGGTGGGATGACCACTCGCAGCTCGGAAAAGCACTACGCTACCATTCTAAGCAATTACCGCCACCGTACCCAGCTGTTGACTTCCAGCACTAACGCGAGCGCGCGTGCACGTGTGTGTGTGTGTGTGTGTGTGTGTGTGTGTGTGTGTGTGTGTGTGTGTGTGTGTGTGTGTGTGTGTGTGTGTGTGTGTGTGCATCAGTCATCTGTTCTGTCATTGTGTTTCGCTTGTAGTCGTTGGAGAACGGCAGAGCCCGAGTTAATTCTTTTCCTTTACATTATTATTATGTGCTCGTTTTTATATCTTGCGCTGATTTCTTATTGTAAAAATTCCCCGCATTTCCCCGAGGGGAAGAATGTGAAAGTGCGAATGCACGAGTTGAATTTGCGCGGTTCGGTAATGTTCGCGAAAGAGAGATCACACACACACACACACACACACACACACACACACACACACACACACACACACACACACACACACACACACACACAACTACAAAGAAAGAAAGATGCATTTATTCACAGACACCTATTTCTGTTGTCGTTGTACTTGATTGCTAGAGCGGATCTCAGCTTTGAAATTTCGTGTCAGTACTCCTTTAAGCAGGTGCATTAGCCCTTCTCACGCCCGATTCTTGGCCAATCCCCCACGTGGGTATGTGCCATGTCAGCGGCCAGGCAGCGCGCGCGCATCTCCCCCCGTTGCCAAGGGAGACGAGGAGATTCCTGACCAATCCCCCACGTGGGTATGTGCCATGTCAGCGGCCAGGCTGCGCGCGCCCATCTCCACGTGCGCGGACATCGCCGGTGGACGCAGGTTCAGGGTCGCTTAAGAAGTGCATTGCACTTAAAAAATCAGTTCGAGCGCACACACAAACTGCGCTTGCTTATTTTTGTGAAGTGTTTTCCTTCTGTCGCAAGGTCTGTTTATTTCTTGGTGGCTCTGTTGCCTCTCTATCTTCTACACTCTAGCAAGGAGTTAATGTCTCAGATGTAATTGGCCAATTCTGGATTCGAGTGCACGTTGGTACACTGTGGGAAGGAAAAAATTACGCCCACCTCCCATCGCGGAAACCCTGGTGTGATGCGACGCTGAGGGGGGTTCAAGCGCAAGCGGAGAGCAACCGTCGACCGAAAGGCCGCAGGAGAGCGGCACACCGGTTATATGCGCAGCGCGACCGAAGGAGTGGAGACCGCGGAGAGAGAGAGTACTGGACATGCGCAGCATCGCGCGCAGCGCCGCCTATTGGCGGAGTGAGAGCGCGCTGGGCCCCACACCCGCAGATGTTGAGAGAGATTGTTCGCTCTCACCTGGGCACGCGCCGGCGCCAGTGCGTCTGCCGCGGCTGTGACGCAGCACAATCGAACACAATCCACTTTAATCCAATCCAATCCAAATTCAATCCAATCCAATCCAAGCCAAGCCAAGCCAATCCAATCGAATCCAATCCAATGCCCCTCGCGAGAGAGTGTTCGCTATCGGAGAGGAGATAGGGTGAGCAGAGGAGAGTGCGGACGCCGACGACGACGGACACACGCAGGCAGGACAGGCCCGCCGACAAGAGGTGCTCTCAGCGTCGCATCTAATTACGGACACGAAACGCGGCCGCCAGGCTTATTCATAAACAGATGTGAAATTCGCCTTTCTGATAAGCTCTGGTGCTGCCTGTTACCTATCGTCGTCCACAATTTACACGACACCATATGTGTCGAAGGATTTGCTTGTTTGTTGGGACACGGGGAAAAGAAGGAAGTAACGTTTGAATGGCAGTTATTAGCAGAGAGTTTTTGAGTCTGGTGATTTAGGTTTGAGAGCTTGGCATGGCTTTTGTTTTTACCCCATGCCATCCTGCCTCGATGATTCAACAATTAGACGCAAGTATTTTTATTACAAGGTTTTTTTATTACTAGAAAGCAATGGACATCTCTGGACAAACCTTCGCATGTGCATAGCAAAACTGCCTTACGGTTTGGCATGGAATTTTGGTTAAACCCGACACAGCACTTAAAGAAAGATACCTTTTGCTATATCGTCATAACTATAACCAGAAAGCATTTTTATATTTATCCCACGTGATCCCCCTCGATGAGACCTTTAATTTGATACCCCACACGCCCTAGCAGGATCAAATGGAATTCATACCAGTAAAACCATTCATGACTCTCATGACGGTAACCAGAACGCATTATTTAAATGTCCGACATGATTCCCCTAACTGAAACCTTCAATGTGACACCCCACATGCTTTAGCGGCCTCACCTTGTATTTAACCCAATCTATGACTCATAATGACTGTCTCATGATTAGAACCATGAAGCCTTTTTTTTGTAACACGTGCTTCCCCTCGTCAAGAGCGTAAATTTGATACCCTACACGCCCTAGCGGGGTCACTTCGAGTTTTAACCCAATATAAGTCTCGGCATGACTATCTCATGGTTATAACCAGGAAGTATTTTTGTATTTCTTCTACGTGATTCCGCTCATCAAGACCATTAATTTGATACCCATCACATCCAAGCGGAATCAATTTGAATGCAAAATCAATCAATGACTAACCATGACTATCTCATAATATAGCCATACTGCAATTTTGTCCCACGTGATTTCCCTCATCAGAACCTTCAATTTAATTCCCCCCCCACTCAGTTGCGTCATTGTGAATTTTAACCAAATTTATGACCCACCTTGACTATGTCATGATAATAATCAGGAAGCACGTGATTACCCTCATTGAGACCTTTAATTTGATACGCCACACGCCCTTGTGTCATGAACTTGAATTTTAACTGAATCTATGACTAACCATGACTATCTCATGATATAACCATAACGCATTTTTGTTCCGAATGATTCCCCACATCGAGACCTTGAATTTGAGTTCCCACATGCCCTTGCAGCGTCATTTTGAATTTTAACCCAATGTATGACTCATTATGACTGCCTGGTGACTACAATCAGGAAGCATTTTTTTGTTTACCCCACGTGATTCCGTAAATCGGGACCTTTCATTTGATACCTTACATGCGTTAGCGTCATCAGTTTGACTTTTCACCCAATCTAATGCGGTTATTATTCTCCCTAAAGGGGCGTTGCCAAGTAAATATAGCTAATTCATTTGAAACAGCAGAAGGGACAGCCCCGCCCCCTTTTCACCCCGGCTCTCACCTCTTCCTTTGTGACCCCTAGTATGTCAAGCCGTTAACCGTAGCAGGCGAACAACCAGCAAGCAAGCGCCGCCGTGTGCTTTCCCACCACCTTTCCCCACCCTCTTAGTGGATCCATCAGGAGGAAAAGTTAAGAAAACCCTTTTTTATGACCTCACCGGTCAATTATCACTCACGCACAAAGCCGCGAAAACTTGGTATACAGCAAGTGCTTAGGGACATGAAAATTCAACAAGAAACTACAAAAAATCAGACACCCCCCTCCCAACCGATCATGCAGATCGCGATTGGTGCCGTACTCGCAGGTAACCTGAATTCCGAACCCACAGCGACGCATCAAGCTTAACAGCAAACCATAGCTGCCTGCTAGGCTACTCATATGTACTGAAACTCAAAATGGACTCAAAACTCATTACTCAGAACTCAAAATGTACTCGAAACTCAATATGAACTCAAACTCAAAATGTAGTAAAATTCAAAATGTACTCAAAATCCAAATGTACTCAGAACTCATAATTGACTCAAACTCAAAATGAACTCAGAACTCAAAATGGACTCGAACTCAAAATGTACTCAAAACTCAAAATGAAATCAAAACTCAAAATGAACTCAAACTCAAAATGGACTGAAAACTCAAAATGTACTCAAACTCAAAATGTACTCAGAACTCAAAATGGACTCCTAATTCACTGGGTCTCAGGCGTACTCAAACTCAGATGGCTCACTCGGCTCAAACTCACTCAAACTCTAACTCATCATGCCACACTAGCCTCACGCTAACTCGAACTCAAACTCACGCGTGAGTTTCAGTCCAAATGAGTCTGAGTGAGTGGGCTCATGAGTGAGTTCGCCAACCTCTCCACTGGGCACCCTTGCCGAACAAAATTTTATTATAGACAGGGCCAGAAAGCTGTCTCTTCATGAATAGCCATCGTGTACATTTGTTATACCAGAACTTAATTATCTCGAGTAAAATTTCTTCAATGCCAGTGGGTTGATGTACAATGTTTTTTTTTCGAACTCTATCGAACTCTATCAAACTCTATCAAAAAAAGGGACAGTTACCCTGTAACCGCTGCGCTGTGAAAAATTCAATAGTATTTTTATTTCAGTAGCAAGCACTAGTAAAAATTGTGTTCTGTGAATATACGCAGTGTGTAATTGGGCGCATTTATACTCCTACCTCAGAGCTTGAAATATCAACCATTATTATCTTTATGAAAACAGCAACTGTTCTGAAATTGACGGCCTACAAATGTAACCACTTAAATTTGCCGTAGCTTTAATATTTCCGTTGTACATCAAGTGAAACAGACTTTTAAGGAAGTTATCCTTCCAAGGACAATACATGTAGCGATATCTAGGTACCATTTATAGGTGGCGGCATTACGAGTTTCACAAACTACCAACATATACTTTTTGAATTATTCCTTAATGCGTAGAAAAATTTATACTTGACCAGTCCGCTCTTCTAAAACGATACCAACTCGCTATTTAAAAAAAGTGACGGGATCATACTACAACTATCCGGGTTAAAGGCATCGGAACAATTCCGGGGGTACAGTGTTGACGAGCATTGGACAATTTTATGACTTAAAACTAATTCCTGAATATTTACATTTATTTACAAATTAATCATTCAATATCAATTGCCTGTTCTGTTAAACACAATTGAGTTGTCCACCATTATATAAGCTCTTATGTGCTTTGACCAGAAGGGTATTTTTGTTGTTTTCCTGCGTATTTCGATTGTGTGCATTTAGGTTGTTTTCTATTTTATTTGTATATTATTTGTTTGCTTTTGGGTGTAGAGCTCATCGTGATGAAATAACCGTAGCAAAATGTTTGAAGAGATGCCGCTAAGATGTTTCTTGCCGTGTTCTTTATAGTCTCATTGTGCAGCTTAAAGACCTTCTCATAAAAATTTACCCTTTTTATTTTATTGTTTTTGTAGGAAGTACTGTAATGATGCTCTAATTATTGCACAGTATAGAATTCGATGTGGAGTGGACCTGCTTCAAGAAGAAAAGAGCTTTCTTCTACAATCAGCCAACTCTCTCTGTGGTACCAAAAATGTTATTTTATATCTTTGGAAGACGGCAACGTCTTCACCGAAACCCGAAAAGATGCTCCAACACCTACCGGCTTGACCATTCTGCACATATCATTTACCCTCTCCTTTTTTTCTACATGTTTACTCTCCCTCCGTTTCCCCTATCAAGCTCCTGCCACTTCGAGTTTAGTGGATCTATCCCACCATCACCACCCACGGGGAGTCACGGAACCCCAAGTGACCGATAGGCGGGTCACTTTGGTTAGCGGGAGCCAGGAGTAATCCGTTGGTGAGTGGTTCAGCTATCCCCCCTTGCGGCACTTGATAAACCGGCAAACCACTAATTACCCACAGGTGGGCGGCTGATTAGTCACCACTAGCAAGTCTCCGGTAGCCGACTGATTTCTAATTAGGCCAAGACCTACTAGAGCAGACCAATTGCTAACATTTCTGGCTGGCTTGACTGACTAGCAGAGAGGGAAGCAGGGAGACAAATCAGAGTTTTCGCTTTCAAGTATTCCGAAGGATTGTTTTGTAAACGACGCGTTGTGTACAAAACGATTAAACATTCTTTGCGGGCTTGTTTTTGAACTAGGAGCTTCAGCCGCCAGCAGCATAATTACGTGGCTATAAAGTGATGAATGTTCACGATGCGAGATCGCGTTCTTTTGTGGGTGCAAGCCATGAATTTGCTGTGTGCATCCAGCGCCATATTTAGCACCCACCGCCATCGTTAGCACCCACTGTGTGCACCCAGCGCTTCACTTTGGCCACTTCTATTCTTTTATATTTTTTCGAAAGTTTTCCAAGTGGCATATTATTAGATGGATGCATTTACAGAAACACGAACAAGTTAGTTTCGTATATCAAGTTGAGGAGTTGTCGGTGAAACGGTCCATGCACCCAGCGTTGTAGGTCACGAGGGCGGCCAGGGTGCAGACCTGTTGCACGAAGGGGCCGCAGGCGAACTTGATGCAATCCCGGGTAGGTCCACAGCAGGTGCTGCGCATTCCCGTCTGGAATGCCAGTGGCGCAGAATGGGCAGGTGGATCTGTATAGACCATGGTATTGTGATGGCCAGGCGGCAGTCATGGACGGCGTAAGGGCCACTCCGCGTAGTCTCCGCAGTGCAATCTCCTTTCGGCGGATTAAGTCACCAGGGAGGTTTGAACCACACGGGGTATGAGTGCTCGTGTGGTGAGCCGGAGACTTTCCTCTTGTCGTTCCAGTACCCCCATGCGTCTTAGGGCAAAGGTGGTAGTGGTCGCATGACGGTACTCGGGCGGCTAACTGAGTCTGCCTCCGTATTGCCGAGCACAGATTAACGGGGCACCAATTCGATGCGTTTCTGCAGTATCGTTCTTTTTGCCAAGCGATGAATGGGATCTGAGGAGGATGCCCATTGTGCCACGCGACGAAAGTCATGTATTGCTTGCGTTGAGTCAGTCCAGATGAATACGACGCGTTCGCTGCGATAGGACGTGTTTTGCATCGCTCTGTTTTTCACGTCCAGTGCGTTTACCGCTGGCAGTCTGCCTGCTATGAACTGTTACAATCAGTTACCAACCGCCCCTGGCGCCGACTCAAGGTTCGCCGTCCCCTACGTCCTCCTGCCTCTTCTTCCGGCCGCTCGCCTTCCTATGCAACTGTTAAAAGGACTACCCTGTTCGGCCCTAGTAGTTTAGAAGTACAATCGTGAGTTTCGAACGAGCACCCAGGGTTAGACCCCCAGAGATACAAAGCTTTTTTCCTAAGACCCGTCATTCTTTTTACTACAAAGTGTTTTCTCTCTTCAGTTTTCCGCATTGTTTTCATATAAGAGTGATTTGCTGTATTTACGTCGGTTTAGAGGTGAGGCATGAAATGTAAACCTATTTCAGTGACATTTTGCATCACACCGGAGTGGTACGGAATATCGCATCCAGAAATATAAAGACCAGACTGCATAATACCACAAAAAAACTTTACTAAAACTTCTGGCCAAAGCTTTTAAGAAAAATTCCCCGGCTCTCAGCTCCAGGCCACAGTGATCGCTCTGCTGAACTGTAGTACCGGCCATACAACTATTCCAATGGTATTTTTCGCTGTAAATGATGCTGTTTGTTCGCCAGACACGCCCAACGGGAAAAAAGAAGGTAAGTCGTTGGAGGGGTGATACACTTCTACTCCAGTGGCCTGGTCAAGTACACAATGCCATCTACTCCCTCTAAGAGTACCGAGCAGCCATCGCCTTTATCTCCGGCCAGACGAATGAAGTTGCAGCAGAGGAGTGCAATTTTCAGGTTTTTACGAGCTGAAGAAATATTTTACAATGACAGGCGTGCTAAGAAAAAGCTAGGGCAACGGTAAATAAAGAAATAACTGTCCCGTTTTCAAAACCCGCAGGTATTCGCTATGAAATTCTGCGTATACAAAAATGAATACTGTGAGATCCTGTGACAACGCTCCTAGTACTTTGGGTTATGTTACCGGCGCTTCGCCATAATCACCCGCTATCATCAGTGCTAGCCCCGATGGGCTGGGTATCATCACCTGTAAATAACCATCACCACCTCTTGGGTGCTTCCTTGGCCTGAGTGCTGAAATAAACGGGCACGCCAACCGTCTTCTCTCAATAAATGCTATTGCCTGTATTAAGCCCCAAAAACAAATAGGAGGTAAGCACAAAAGCCATAGGTATTTTATTTATTAGGCAGTTTCAATCATTTCATTTCTTTCACGGATATATCAAAATTGCGAGCCGTGTTTTTACGCTATCAAGAAGAACATGAATATTTTAAAGCAGCGTAAATGGATTGTCCTTAAACAGGTACCAAAGGATGTCCTGGGGCTGTGTTTCATGTTTTGTTGCACCTTCTTGACAATGTTCAAAAAACCACAATTGTGTCTCTTCAGCTTTTCAACGGCATCTTGGAAGCGCTTATTCTCCCTGACTGTAATAAGGGCAAGCTCATGTACTGGATCAAGTTTTTGCAGACAAAGCTCTGTACTTCTGAGGGAAAACTTGAATTTAGTGCTTGACCTGGGGCAGGCCCTGTATTAGTAAATTAGTGTGCACACTACATCGTTGTTTAATTCATTTTATATTCTTGTGGGCATGAACTATTTGCGGTATTTCGAGCTGTAGTTAAGAAGGTAGTAGTAACACATTTTAAGTAGTGATAGCTATTATTCTCTGAAATTTCTGTACAAGTAGTCAATCTCAGAAAACAATTAGGCATTTGTAAAAATAGGTCTCCTGCAACGCTGAACAGACAGTGACGCAATTCAGAGAAGCTGCAAAGTTGAGGGGAAAACGAGCATTATTTTTGAAGACAGCTCACGTTCCCTGCACAGGACCTGTGTGATGAGAAACATGGCTGCGGAAACAATGTGAATTGTTTTTTCGAAAACAGCTGTTTGGAGCCTACATGTACAAGAATTGCTGATTGCGGGATCAGTGCTGTTCCATTTATTTCAGTTTTTCTCAGCTCCATTACTGCAACTGTAACAGTTCAACGACACCATCCTTAGCTGAATAGCTTAAGCTAGATGTGGTGTTACTACAATTATCTGAAAATACCCTTTCTCTCCATGAAGATCAGCAACAAAATGTTATTAGCCGATGGTAGTGTGTACAGAATATTGCGGTGTCACTTGTGCATGTTCTAGGTGTGTGAAGGTTATGTCCTTTTTAGCACTCATCGCGTCGTCTTGTTGTGTGTAGCACTGGATATGTTGGCATCTATACGAAAGGTGACCGACGTGCGTCCTCTCTCCGCGCGGTTATTTATTCTTCATACAAAGTTTGTGCAAGCTGGGGCGCCTTTCAGTTCGCATGCATTTACTTTTATTACACAATCAAGATCTTTCAAAGAGCTTGACCTGGCGAAAATGGCAGATGCCTGCTGTTCTCCCTATATCCCTGAGTAACGCCTCAAAAGCCACATATCTGCAATAGCTTAACTGTGGTTTTGACAACTATCACCACATACAGAAAAAGAGCTAAACGGGAGAAAATGGCAAGTGGTTCTCTACATAACAATGCTCTCAAATTTCAAACATATGTGCACAGCGACTGTGTCTACTTTTCTTTTTGTGACAATTTAAAATTCAGTCCCGACAGTTCAATTATTGGAAACGCTTATGCAATATCTGGATCACGAACACACAGTATTATTTTCTGGCACGTTTTGCTGTTATTGGTATGGTTCATACACGTAAACATTGTTCAACGCAGCAGAAGGTTTGCCGCATTTGAAACGAAATAATACTAGGTAGCTGATGGCAGCATATTTTGTAATAAAATTAACATTAAATCGGTTTTTAACAGCAGGTGCACAAGTACAATACCTACAGCAAAAACAACGAGGAAATTCGGGAACTTATTTCCTCAAAAACTGTCTGTCAGGCCCAGCCAGCGGAACTGGTTCCAAAAACTGCAGAAGTGTCTTTTCTCTCGCCTAGACACGATCGGTTTACATTTAGGGGTGAAAATGAAATTCTCTGATCGCTTAAGTTTTACGTGCGATGATTGCAAAAGCCGGGAAGCGATATAAATTGGGTTATTATCTTGAGCGAGTGGCGCTGATTCTACTCTATAACGTGTCTCTATGCGGACGTCCAGCCTGCTGGTCCGGTGGTATCGATGGGAAACGATGGGGTTTGTGTCGGGGCTTGGCCATACCCTGTATTTTGTGTTTGACCTGGAAGAAATGGTGGAATTTGTGCTTTAGCTGAGGGAAAACCTGGGTTTAGTGCTTTACCTGGGGCAGGCCCTGGAACTGATGTTTGACCTAGGCCTAACTGACCTGTGCCAAGCCCTGTATTTGGTGTTTGAACAGCGCCAAACTGTCTTGAGGCAGGCGCGGTAATTGGTTCTCTAAGTGGTCCAAGCTGGCTCTGGGGAAGTCCTGTACCTTGTGCAGGAACTGGGCCAAGTTCCCCTGGGGAAAACCCTGTACCAGGTGATGGACTTTGGCCAATCCCTGGGCTCAGTGGTTGACTTGCTCGATACCCTGCAGTTGGTGATTGACCTGATCCAAGTCCTGTACTTTGTGCGGGACTTGGGCCAAACCCTGGACTTGGTGCTTGACTTGGGACAAACGTTGCACTTGGTGGCAGACCTGAGCCAAGCCCGGCACTTTGAGATGGACCCGTGTTAAACCCTAGATTTGGTGTTTGAGTTGGGAGAAACGCTGCACTTGGTGATGGAACTTGGCCCATCCCTGCACTTTGTGCTGGTCCTGTGCCAAACCCTGGACTTGTTGTTTGACTTGGGGGAAACGCTGCACTTGGTGATGGACCTGGGACAGGCCCCGGAGTTTGTGGCTGACGTGAGACAGGCCCTGGAAATTGTGATTGACCTGGGGCAAACGGTGAAGCTGGTGGTTGACCTGGTGCATTCCCCTGAATTTGTGGTTGACGTCGGGCTAGAGGTGGAGCGCCTGGTTGACCTGGGACAGGCCCTTGAATTTGTGTTGGACGTTGGGCAAACGGTGGACCTTGTGGTTGAATTGGGACAGGCCGTTGAATATGTGGTGGACGCGGGGAAAATGGTGGAGTTGGTGATGGACGTGTAGGGGTGGGTTTTCTTCTCGGAGGAAGATTTTTCACCACGATACGCCCTTCTTCCGCTGTCTTGATGGGAGATAACTTGGTGAAGTACTTCGTGAAAACGTCAAATGCGCTTACACCTGCAATGTAAAAAGTGCACACATTAAACTTGCTACGTAAACTAAATATTGTAAATTATGCGGACACTGCGCGTCAGAAAAATGGAATTACAATTTTCAGCTTATATAGGCAAAGGCACAAGGAACGTGGTGCCAGCGACTATCCACAAATTGAGCTAGCTCTTTAGGTGTGATTGTGTGGCGCACAACGGGGCTTTCATGATCAGTTAAATCAATGTTATCTCTAGTGGAGGTCGCGAAACCATTGACCGTTCAGCAGAAAACATAAAAACGCCATACAGTAACGCTTGCAACTTTCCTACTCATACCTGAAAAATCAAAAGTATTCTCCCCAAAACAAACTGAGCACAATTGATAGAATACAAAATTAGCTAAGAGAAGATTATATATATATATTTGATTCGGCCACTTAGTAGACACACTTAGTGCAAATAAAACTCTCGGATGACCTAGCTCCAATGTTGTTAGTGGTGGTTCCGAACCCAGCAATTATTACTGAAGAAAATTGCGCACATACCAGCGACTCGCCGTATTATGTAACGTCGTGCTAGAATTCCACTCACTTTCCAAAAAAATAGAACGCGCAGTCATACGTTCAATATATTCTATACCACCAGGGTGGCAGCGTATGCGATGCCGACACAACGGGGGCTCCCGCTGTCGGCTTCCCACCTCGTGTGTGAATGCTTGGACGCGAGCGCTGCACGTAAGCATTTCAAATGTGACTGGTAAAATTTCTCCTGATTATAAGGGAAAGCTATGGATATGGACATTCCTTCTTCAGTGTCCAAGTGCGAAGCTCTCGGGAATGAACAGCGACCTTCCACTTGCCACCTCTGGTACTTTCATACTTTGTTGCGTATGGTTTTGTTTGTTTTATTGCTTTTTTTGTCCACTACGCAGAGCGCCGTGGAATGTCATTTTTCTCTTTCTTTTTCTCTGTTTTTAATTACGCAGAGCGTAGTTGAATGGCATTTCTTTTTCTTTTATTTTTTTATTTCATTTTGTTACTACGCAAAGCGTAGAAGCATGTGATGTTTTTCTTCTTTTTTTTCCACACGCAGACCGTAGCACAATGTCAAACTTTGCCCTCTATTGCGGTTTGCTGTCGCTGCCAGCTGTAAGAGTGGTGGGAGCTTCGTCAAGCGATTTCTTTTTTTTCCCCTTTAACTCCCACCTCCTCCATCCCTTGTATGATGGAAATAAACACTATTATTATTATTTTTTATTATTAAATCGGGCACCGGGATTCTCCCGCTAACTCATACACATGCACATAAACACACGTGCAAAGATGCGGGCGCTAATATGTACGTAACAATTTGTAATTTTTGAGTTTTCCTGTAGCATTTGCAGATAGTTATTGACGTTGCGTTTTAAGTAAACACCATTTTGGTGTGGCAGTATAGGTGATATAGGGTGATATCGCTGACGTACCTGCTGGGCGTTTGAGGATGCCTTTTTCGAATTGGAATCCATCCCCACCGTCGGCAATGAAGGAGGTAGTGACAATGGTATACCTCTTCCGAAAGTGAACATCCTCATACCGTGGGACGCTGCAGTTGGCGCACAAGATCTTCAGCCATGCCACTCGCCAGCCGGCCGGGCGACCAAGGTCGTAGTTCACGCGAAACCCTGGGGAAAAGTAAAGTTTTGGTAAAGGTACAGTGAAAACTGCGTAGATGCTGCCACAGTACCCTGCGGCCTAAAGAAGCAAGTGCGAGGTTTACAACAGTATTTCGGATTACCAGTGCGAAGTTGTTTCTTAATTACAATCAAAGCAACAGCAAATCATAGATCGGCCCTTCCACCCTGTGAAAAAGGACTACCCGAGAAACTAGTACGTGTTCGCCTAAAATGGCAGCGGCTTTTGTAGCCGCAAGTACCGCATCCTTAATTGCACCACAAATCACACATGGGCGCTGTTCGGCGCAAACGCTGAGCGAGCTGCGCAGAGTGCGGAGAGAAGCCGAAAGTTAACGAGCGATAGCACGGTGTTTTTGCATAGAGCGAGCAGTGTACACGCGCAGTCATTGCTGGCACATGCTCTTACCTCTTTCCCTCTTTCCACCTCTCAGCATGCACGATCGCACCTTGGAACGAACTAGAGATCAGACGGTTTTTTTTTCTTGAAGAAGGGCTTGCGTTCGGGCTAGTTGGTATTCCATAACGTTCATCTTAAGCGCAGAAAAAAACAGGGACAAAGTAGACGAGGACAAGCGCTTGTCCTCGTCTACTGTGTCCCTGTTTTTTTCTGAGCTTAAGATGAACGTGAAGGTTTTTTTTTTCGTTTTTTATGTGACGGTGTAGACGCAGAGACGCAGAAAAAGCTTTGGTGTAGCCATATAAAGCTTCGCTGCAAAAATAAGCGCTCAGGTTCAGCAAGCAGGCACTAGCCCCGCTTGCCTAATTTCAAACGGGCAGTTTTAAAGCGAAGCTTTTTTTTCACTTTCTCGGTATTCACGAGCCCTTCTTCCGCTGCTGCCCTGATTTTGGCCGAACTGGCCGCTGCTTTTCGTGAACTCCAGATGGCGCTCGCCTCCCTGCATCGCACGCGGCATCATAGAAAGGTGTTCCTGAGTTTCCTCTCGGCTTTGAGATGATGTCTAAGCAGTTGAGCCCGAAAGCAGCGTACCCATTACAATCGTACAGCGAATTCGTATTGCAAACCGCGAATGTATGGTGGCACGAAGACGTGAGGCAAGGCAACGACGCGGGGAGACTGCGAAAGACGACAAGCGTCGTGAGTACTATACGCCCCGAAGCAACCAGCGGAGCTACTTATTAGATCAAGTTTCTTGTGCACGGGGGGCATTTTGGTATTGCCGGGCAAATCGTCAAGGGGCCGGTAGGTATTACCCACATTGTTACTCTGGCGCGTAAGGTTTCCTTTCCGACTGCTTGTAAATCTATGAGCGTGCACGTACAAGTTTTGAAGCTTTTCTTTAGGTACTTTTCATTTATGCGTATGGTGCGCCGATTAGGCCCTCTACGAAAGGATAAACAGCCGTGCCTCTCAATCTGTTCATATATATCTTATAATTTATTTCTGGTTGCGGGCTCAAAATCTGAGATTCAGTTTCACGCGAAAGTCAAAGCATGAATATTTGTCATAGGGGAATGGCTTAGAGATGATAACCAAACCGGCTAACTCTCTGGCATAAAAACAAAACAAAAACGTCAAACAAAACAAAGCAAAATAAAATATTCATCCAAAGGCAGATTTAAGGCTGACAGTGAAAGTAACACGTAGTTTCAAATAAGATGGTGTTAATTTGAGTGGTATGGGTGGGAAGATAAGCTTCTGTGGTCGCGCTGAATGATCCGAAAATCGACGCGAAATGGCACGAAGTTCGCAGTTTTACATCTCACTTGCAAAGGTTAAATATGCACCGTCTGAATGTAAATTAAACGCGCATTACACTGTATGCGTCCTGGGTGGGCGATCAGTCTTCTGTGGGAGAAAACGTTAAGGCTATTCCGCCCTAGAATAACGAGGTACAAAGTCATGTCCACTCAGTATAGACGGTCACAGTGGCTCTGTTGTGGCTGGTATATACACTTATCGTCACACTAGCGTCAGCATACATATTAAGGATAATGACAAATTGGTGCGCGTACGCCACTGGATGATCGATTGGGCGGGACTTGTGTGGCACGTGTTTCAGGCATGAAGCGCATAACTCGCACCATTTTCGGCGCGGACACGTTCTCATTGAAATGTCGGAATACGACCACAGTGGTAGTGTCATCGAAACCAACCCCTCGTCCGAGCACAGACTGTAAATATTTAAGCCTTTTTTTAGGGTTCTGAATGCAAAACCATCAATGACCAGTCGAAGGCCTGAAACGATATGCTTTCGCACAGCGTTGTGAGGGGTTTCCCTCCTCTTGCCGCTTGACATGATTCGGTTCGAGATCGTCTCCCATATTGCGCTTCTGAGTGGCTGCGATCTGTCGCTCGCGCTTTTCGCGGCACTTATGTTTGCGTCATGCTTTTGAAGAGTTCACGAATGGGTGGATTTTGCTGCCGGTCTCGTCACTTGCATGACTGTGTTTATTTGTTCGCTTTATCTGCAGTTCGACGGCCACCTATCGCTACTCTTGAGGTAAAGCGTTTGCAATAGAACTCATCTCGGTTCAAAGGGTTGTGGATACCTCGGGTGATTTGATGTAAGGAGACCTAAAAACATTCGGATACCTAGTCGCATACAGCTTTGCTGCAAAATGCGTAGACGGGTGTACACAACACACTCCCATTCAAAAATTGCGCGCGAAATAACAACGAGTCATCGTTGAACCATGGCTCGCTACAAATGTCGCGCTGTGCGATGCACCCAGTCCGCGTGCCGGCATCAATTTTCCCTGCTCGAGGCGTCCTCCTAACAGAAGCAACTGGGATTCTGGGGGGCTGGCCATCTATAATCAACGTGAAGCTAGACAGGTATTGGGAAAGCTTGGCGGTCTTTTCTGGCCGCCAAGCTTTAGTTGCCCTGATACGGTGGGGGTGGACAATGAAGTTTCCTAGCGAAGCCATGGCTGTAGCGCCATATCGTAAGCGTAAATCAAGTAGCCGCTTGCCTCGGAGACGGCTCATGCCCACTATGAGAAAGGCGTGTGAAGGTGCTACAACTTTGAGAAATCAAGTGGTCAATATTCGTCTTTACTCTGGAGGTGAACGTAATATTGCTGCAATAGCAGTAATAACTTGGTCTTTTGTAAAAAAATGTAGGCAAATGTTTCATAAATTTTGGCTGGTAAAAACGTTTTTATTGTTTTTTTCCCTAAACCAGTACCTCCTTGAAACCTGTCCAGGTCACTAAAAGAAGGTTGAGCGCAGTTACGACCATGATAGCGAACAGACGGGAAACGCCCGCCCCGAATTTTCGCTGGTTTTGTACTTGCGTTAAACTTTCTATGTTCACTGAATCAAGGAAACAGTAAGTGGCCTATTCCTTCGCAATTAGGCACACTTAGAGCTCTCTTGAATATTTCGGCACTCCTGAATTTTGGGTGAAGTTCTCATTTGCCCTGACTGGAACTTTTCTTGTAATTTTAATCCTTCATACAAAGGGGAACGCAATTACCCTAGCGACATCGCTTTCTTGGTTGTTCTGCGTAGATACGAAGTACGAGTACTCACCA
The DNA here is from genome assembly GCF_048455015.1 of Haemaphysalis longicornis. Classification (NCBI taxonomy): domain Eukaryota; kingdom Metazoa; phylum Arthropoda; class Arachnida; order Ixodida; family Ixodidae; genus Haemaphysalis; species Haemaphysalis longicornis. The sequence continues at coordinate 110,048,227 of NW_027526385.1, forward strand.
GACACCTGCAGGAATTTTCCGTTGAGCTCAGGCCACCAGGTGAAGTTTGCAACGGCGTGCTCGAACATTTTATGCAACTGTGAACCGTTCATGTTCAAGAGGACGAGCTCGTTGTCAATTTTCGTAACACGGTAGAGGTCATCCAGCGTGACGTTGGCTGGTGAGAAAGAGAACGCATTTGGTTAACTCCACGCAATGTACAGAAAGAAAAAAGACATTACACCCGACGTCCCTTCTGGAGTTCCGCGTGCACCGGGTCTAAGCGACCACTCTTCCCTCATCTTGCCAATTATTAACCTTTAGGACATGACCGCGGGAAATAAAAAACGCCTGAATAAAATGAGCTAGTTTTAGAGCCACTAAGTTATAATTATCTTCTTAAGTTAACTTTTACTTGTTATGTTTCTGTTAAAGTTTTTGCAGAACAACTGCGGTCGGTTTTCATCAGAAGTTCATCAGATAAAGGACAAATATATATCGCCACATATCATTACCGTTAGTCCGTTAGAGCTGTGGTATAACTCTAAATAAAAGCGACCATCTACAATAAAAAGCGTCATTTCTTTGAAAGGCTATCTCCTAGTGCCTCTCGCAGGGCTTCCTGTAGGACCACATGCAACGTCTACTGGACAGGTATTAAGCCTGTTAAAGACTTTTTTGTGCAATACTCTCCCGTCAGTGTTCTACGTTATTCTTGGGAAGTCCTAGAAATTTTTTAACCACTCCGTTCCGACGCTGTGGTGTTAGATAATTTATCTGTCTTAGCACTCCACCATTAGGCACCTTTGTTAAAGCAGTCAGTTGGTGCAAACTTTCGTACGAGTTCTCAAAAGGGCGTTTTGCAGTGTACATTTCTTTCACTAAACCACATTGCCTTCTGTACTGGTCGAAGCAACTGGTGTTGTTACTATGAAAATAGATAAATTCAAATACCATCATTCAAAAGTATTTCAGCCCCCTTTATAATACATCTTATTTCCTCCTCAAAGCAGAATGGGCAAGTTGTTACCACTCAAGAAATCAGAAAAAAAAATCACAATTGAAGCACCCGCCAATAAATCTTAGAAATAAATGCTGAGGTGGAAAATACTATTTTCACCAACTTTGCCACTTTACTTGAGTGTAAATTATTTTATAGGACAGTCCGACACAGTTCCTAAAAGTCTTTTCGTACGGGAGAGAGAGAGAGATGAAACTTTATTAGGCAGCTCAAGTCCGAGCCGCGGAGTTATCAGTCCACGGAGGAAGGGGGTGTTCCACGGTCCTCCGACGGTGGTGGGCTTGGCGGAGGTGCACAAAGAGTTTCAATGTGGGCAGCCAAGAGGGACCACAGGGCTGCCCGTAGGTTTTCAGGGGGAGCGGCCCAGCTAGACCACGAGTAGGGAATATCAGGGGGGAAGGGGTTGGTCGAAAGAAATGTGGAAGACGAGGTCGCCCGTACACAGCGCCAATATGTATGTTCATTGTCCGGATAGCCACCGCATACCTGACAGTGCGGACGGCCTGGTGACTTTTGTATGTAGTGGAGGAACAGATCACAGGGGAGGGACAATGTCTGCGCCTGTCTAATATATGTAGCGTGTCTCCGTGACATAAATTTAGATGGGGAGGGAAGTACCATTCTTGCTTTGCGGAGGTTGCCGAGATGTTCGCGGCGCCTTTTATGGTGCATTGCTCTATCCTCTTTTGGATTGTATTCCTGGAGGCGACTTTTCTTGTGCTGAGGCTACCCCTCCTCCCAACCTGAACCCGGTGTCTCACAATAAAGGGTCTCTGTCTCTCTCTCTCTCTCTCTTTCTCTCTCTCTCTGTTTCTCTCTCTCTCTCTCTCGTTTGCTCAATAATAAATCCTACTTTTGACCGTTCTTCTCAAGCCAGCTTATGTACGTTTTAAATATTCCCGAACGTTTTTAGGAGGTGCGTCAGCGTCTGTACCAACCTAAACTTGAACATATACAAGTCTAACAACATAAAGAACTTTCGTCTTAAAAGTTTTCAACTCGCTCCCCCAACATCTAATTTTTATCTGATCTTTCATCAGAAAACCGGCCTCCGCAGCTGAGAATCTAACCCGCGTCCTCGTGCTCAGCAGCGAACACAGCCACTGAGCTACGGCCGCGGCGGCCGCTTTTCTGATGGAGGCGAAAAGCGAAAACGACCATGTGTTCGACATTTCGGCACATGTTGAAGTACTCCAAGTGGCCAAAATTAATCCGGAGCCTTCCTATACGGCGCGCCTCGTCGCCTGTGAAGCGTCGGCACATTAAACCCCACAATCAATTTTACCCTGAGCAGTGTTTTTAAGTCTTTCTCAAGGAAATAGTTTTAGTCCACTACTGTTTCTAGTATCCAATAACGAGCTGTCGTACGTTGTATGTTCTAAGCTCCGTTTTTTCTGCTTATTGGGTTATTTTTTGTTCAGTATTACTGGCAGCAACACAAACCTTCTTCCGATCAATCTTCGCAATTTTAAAAGTAATTTTATGAATGGCTAATGATGCTATACCTTTTAAAATGTGCAATCATACACAAATCACGAAGTAGTAGCATCCAGTCTGTATACAATTTCAATACGATTTCAGTTACAACACGTCAATCTTTACAAATGCGTAGGATACCCTGTTACATCTAAAATAAGCTGAATGCTCCATTATGAGTAATTAAGTACCAAACCTAGGCGTATGCTAGATTTCGGGCGCCCTCACATGTGGAACTCTTCAGTGCCATTAAAATTGTATTTATAAAACAAATGAAATTAACACTCCAGTATGCAACGTCGGTATGAGACCCCTCACTCTCCCCTCCCCCCCCCCCCCCCCCGAAAAATATCTTCTCTTTTTGAAATGCCTCAAAATCTCTCTACTGGCTTTAGTCATTTCCATTAAAACAGTACTCTTCGCATCATGTCTCGCGAATCCACCGAATAAGTGTAGCAAGCAGGGTTAGGTGGAATGATGTCATTCAGTGGAACCGGTCAAGTGAAATAGAGACACAGTCAGTAACACCACGCGAGCTGCTGCTGGTAGAACAAAGGAGGCATATTAGCAGAAGAAGAATGTAGATTTAGGTTCAAAAAGTAAAAAAAAAAACAAATGACGCTCAGGCAAAATAAGACATGATTCAGGGGTGAATGAAATTGAATAACGACAAGAGGACAACAAATCTTGATACAGAGCCATGCAATCATCAACATCACATATGTACAATGGGATTTGGGTGGACAGAACACTTGCTCCATTATCTCCCGTGTATTTCCTGTCTGTAATATTCATGATCTGCTGTACGTGATCGAAGAGAATGCTAGTAGGAGGGAAATTCGCTGAGGAACGACATTTTAGGCTGTGTGATGACAGATGGGAAGAGGCGGGACGTTCAAGAATAAATGATGCGCAGTGGTAGAGATAATTGATACTCTTGGCAACAAAGGAAGCTTCGTCATGCGTGCTTGCGCAACCATCATTTATCATTGGCAGTTCTGGTTTCTTCCAATCTGTTATCCCACTGTTCTAAGTGTGGCTGCTTGCCGTATTCCCACGCCGTTAACATTTTGTTCACAGACAGTAGATCACACGTGATTTGGTTGAAGCATTCTACATTGCATACGAGAAAAACATGTGCGTTAGCCAGTTAAGTGTGTCTGTCTACCCAAATTATAGTCTCCTGTGTGGGGTTAATAATTTCGTGGGGTTTTTATGAAGTCTCTTCCTATCTTTGCTCTGAATTTTATTTCAAGGCTGAGCAGTGAATTTTAGTGCCTTTTCGTATTGTTACAAGGCATAGAAGAAGGTGACTGTTACTTCCTTTATCATGGAAGCCTGAAGGAAAGCGACGACGTCCGGAATGTGGCATAGCCACGGCATTCTGTCTTTCCATCATGGCCGGTCATTAAATCACCCACTCATCTACCATAGTTAATGTCTTTCATCCTGCCGCCACGTAACAACATTTTTGTGCTTTTCTGTTTATACATATATATGCACTCTCTTTGTGCCTGACATGTTTTTATTCACTATGTGCCCCAGTTTTTGCGTGGTGGTTCCCCTGAAGAAGGTAATCCATCACCGGATTTCTGTGTTTACCTTCTCGGCGCTTACGTCTTTGTCCTATCTTAGACCACTAAATGTACCGCCTTTTTACACTGCACAGTGAACTTACTTGCCCACCGCAATACATATCGCGCCAAATTGATCATGCTGACACATATGTACAGAACGAAGTAACACGCGACCTATTTGCGCGACCTTCATCCTCACAACATCACGTGATATGGACACTTTCACTCAACGGGTGCAGTGGATGTACATCATTATAATTTTTTTAGTATGCGACAGCTGATATTGTATAACCAGAACAAGGTGTCTATATTTGTTTATTATACCCACTGTATTTTTGTATTTTTTTGCTCGATCTGCCTGACCACTACGTAGATGCCTGCGGCCTTGATTGTGCGGAAAAGTGAATAAAAATAATAAATATACCCCGCTTTATTGGCGGATTCGTTCTATCGCCCTGCTGAAATGCCATGAGTTCAATTGTAAATAGGCCTGGGTCGTAAATGCTTTTTTCAATGTCCTTTTTAAAGGGACCGTGGATTGGGTTTGAGTGTGGCCTCCTACATATATTTCCCATGTGCAAGCGGTGAGTGGGAGTGGTGGGTACATAAAAGCGTGCAAGCGCGCGGTTATGTTCGCTTTTATCTGTTGCGTGGCACGGCTCACGCTATAGACCACAGCTCTTGATGAATATAGTAGGAGGCGGTGAGTGATGGTAGCGTGCCCTATAATATGACAGTTGCGCTATATGCAGATAGGCCCATTTACTCTTTAAACACTGGCCGCACTATTTTAATCACGCTTCCACCTAAATGTAATAGCTTTCGAATAACCTGCTAGAGACTTATTCGAAAAAAATGTGTAGGCGTTCGGTGAGGGGTCGCCCGCCCTTTTCTAACACGTGGTGACGGCAGCCGATGGCCGGACAGTACGACGAAGCATAAACGCAGACACCGGGCTGAATTTGCAGTTCTGGAGAGATATTTTGCCTAATTTGTAATGCATCACAGCAGTCTAAACGTGGGACTAGAAACTACGCATATCGTGATGAAGGAACGAAGAACCTAGCAGTGGAACGTGACGCTTTTGCTGCAACCTCTGACGACAAAGAAGCTGTGACGACAAACTTAGTCCATTTTGGGGATTTCCCCTGAATGTGGTCGTTAACACGTCGCCCTTTCCTCAAGTTGTTAATCAATTCGCTTTCGTGTTACGAACGGCTAGCATCATGGTTAGCAGCTCAGTTTGGAGAGCGAACGCCCTAGATAGAAGGTAACCCCAGGTTCGAGTTCAGGACCGGCACGAATTTTTCTTCGGCTGCTGAGTTTCTGGGGAAGCTGCGCGGCTTTCCTTAGTAGCGCATGGTTGCATTTCAGGTGTATTTCAAATTGTTTTCGAAGAAACCTAGTCAACCTTGGGGATTTCCCCTAAACCTAGTTGTTAAGCTGTGTGTGCGGGCAGCCTTGACGTGCTCTGCATTACAGAAATGTACCTACTGTAGATACTTCGATCGACTTTCTTTGGAAATTCACCGTCCCTTCTCTAAGATTCATGTACTTCATTTCAAGCTTTATATGTCTGTTTTGCTGTGTCAAGACTTAATTGTGCCATGGTAGCAGCGCATCGTCTTCACATATACACTCGCAGTTTTCAATACTTCATGAAGAGCCAGTTTGATTTCCGCCTGTCTGGCTTCAAATTACGAAAAGTCCATAGTTATTGCGTTGAATTCAATATTTTCTCTTTATCTCACGACTTCCCTTCTTTTTTAGTTCACTTTGGTACAGCACCAGGTGCCAGACCTTAAGCTGGGTAGCAGGTTCACGCATGTAAGCGGAGAAATCATTGCGTCAATTAGGACCGCTCCTACCACTCAGTGCTTTGGCTTTCACTGTGCTCTGTTTAGATACAGCCACAGTTCGACTTCTAATACTTTAAAGTCTAAGGAGTTTAATTAACCACCTCCGTGAATCCAGCTAAAGAGGATGCAACATGCAGGTACGGGACGGAATGGCATGTGTCCGGTGATTTTGTCGGTGCACTCAAAGCATATGTATACGGTGCATAGAAGATACTTAAATGAAATTGGGTCAGTTCGGCACATGACACCGAAGAAAGGTTGTCAGAAGAGAAGGTGAGAGGGATTCGCACTTCGCATATTTTGTAAAATACGGAAAACATGACAATTACTCCAACTACTGGAGATCTTAAAAATACAATGCAGCTTAATAGGTGTCGGGTAAAGCTATACAATTACAAGATTAAAAGGTGCATCCTTAAAAAAATGTTGATGTTGATGCGCCACGAAGTCCTTCTATTCCGCTAGAATGCGGAACTATTTTTGCTTGGACACGACTACTGGTCATGTGCTTGGTAAGCAGCCACCTGGATATGTTTTTCAGAAACATTTAGAGGGGCCATGGAGACAAAACACACGTGTGGTTCATTTTCTCTCAAATAAGCTATATACACTTCGCTAAAATAAGCTATATAATTAGGGAAAAAGGAAACGGCCTTGCGACCCCCTAGCTTATTTCCCGCAACATAACCTGTGAGGTCATATACACAGATCAGTGACTGGATGAGACCGCCAAACCCAAATGCAAATCAGGCAGGGCTTATAAGCTCACCAAATGAGCCTTTTGCGCTTAAATGTAACGCAGGCTGATTTTCATAGCAGTAACAATAGTGGGGAAAACAATTGATCCACTCGTTTCACCGTCACCACGTGAACCAGTTCAGCCAATGCAGCACTTCGCCGTTCGTTTCAGTAATGTAGCTAGCGGCACCTGCTCTTGCGTCGTTTGTTTCACCGATGGCGCCGACGGTTGCAGGACGAGTTCATAGCTTTGCCTGCACTTCCCGTGGAGGAGGTGCAGTAGCAGACGAAAAAAGTGCAGGTCGCATTCCGCCGATTGGCGGGACCGGCTTTCCAGCGCTGTGAAATGGTTGAGTAGGTGCAGGCTGAATCGAATGGACCCAATGAAGGTTACGAAAATACACGTGAACATAGACGTACCGATGCGCATTGCTCTTGGTACTGGGCGCACTATGTCTGTTTTACCTGCACAGCAGTCCGCCCCTTTGGAGTTGTCTTACACGACACTGGCCGATTGGCTTAAGCGACGTTGTCTTCCCGTGTCCTATTTGTCGAGCATACCTTATGCTTCACGAAACGGTTACTTTCTACTCTAGCATAAACAAGCCGGGTGTAAAAACGGTCAAAAACAAAGCAACCGCAGGAAAACGGTGCGCGGTCAGTATGGCACTGCCATCTGGGAGGACTGACGGCAAGCGAGGCTGCAGAGCCTAATGACGCCCCGGAAGATCTGTTGAATACCCGCCCTTGTGACTTCATGACAGATGTCACAAGCCCACAGGATTTGGCAGGAGAATCGTAACTTAATTGAATAATTTTTCAGTGAATACGGCATCGCTTGCTGCCGGACAAGCACTGGGGGCACTCTAAAACACATAGTCTATCGAATAAAAGAAACATGTAATTTGTCTGCATGGCCCCGTTAAGGAAACGTGAGGGAGGCCGGCTATCTAAATTTGCGTGCTTAAGTCAACCACCTACGGACAAAAATCTCCTTACAGTTCTGTCTAATGGATTCTCTGACCGCCCCTCCGTTGATGACAGCGCCGCTGACATCCGACCAGGCATGGGGCACCTTGCTTCTCCTGTTGGCGAAGAAGTCAAGGAAGGAATCGGCCATGAGATTGACCAAATTGCACTCTCTGAAGCGACAGACATTGTCGTTGGCTTCCAACAAGACCTTGGTAGAGCCCGCAACTTTTTTAAGGGCGTCCTTGACGACCGTTTTGTACGGCAACAATCCACGGAGAATTTGTTGATCTGGAAATGCAAGAAAGAGAAGAAAAAGAATTTACTTTTCGAAGAACTTGCGGGTAAACTGGTATTATCACACGTGGTGATAGCATTCTGCATTTAATTGAATTATTCAATATATCTTTATTTAAGAGAGGCACGAAAGAAGGTGACCATCCTAATTTCAGAATTTCATTGGCCTCCAACACCACCGTGGCTGTCTCAACCTGCCATCGCTGTGCGGTAAGCATCCACCTTCTGTTGGCAAAACGGGCGGAAACCAGAACAAAGCGTTGGGTACCAGGAGGCTACTTACTCTTCTGAGAGTGTCTTCTACTTTAGTGATGGCTTTGTTCGTTTTGGATAAAATGTTTTGTTGAGACTTAAGGTGCCTAAATATTTGCCGCAACCCCACGGATTCTCGCACACGCAGTTCCAATAAAGCCACTCCTAAATGTTAGAGAATGCAAAGAAGCTAAGCGGACAGCAAACAAAATCTAGACACCTTTTTTTGTTAGTGCGAAGGCGCAATTATACCGCCTGTGCTGATTTTGCAAAGGAATTCTTCAGCTCGCGTTTTAAAGCCTGTTTTTTGAAGCCCATTTCGTGATGCTTCCCGTATTCTCTAGTTTATTGTTCGCTTGCGCGGAGATTGGTGCGTAGCAGAGGGAATGTGCGACGCCAGCTTGATACGTCCCGACGTTAGTACTACAATCTCGTTCTGATGTGAAGTGCGCAATCAGCGGTTACGTGCAGCTTGAACTACGGTGAGTATTACATTTCTGTGAATGTAGTAAGCTTGAGCTTGGATATTACCCAAAAGTAAGCCTCAACATTGGACGTTAGGCTTCACATCACCTATTGAAGTCCAATAGCTACTCAGCAGAGATTCTTGTTTTTGTACAAGCTTCAGACACCGACTGACGTCGTAGATGTCGGGACAAAACGCTACGGCAAGGCGGTCCATAGCTGACATATTATGCGGTTGTCTCCCAAAGAGTTACAAGTACACATAAGAGCAGGTACCCGCAATAGAAGATGGATCAACGCATTAAAAGTTTGGTGCATGTTGAAGCTTGCTACGACGCTATCATTAGACAAGTCAAACATTTAGTATGAACACAAGCACTACAATGGTCCACTACGGGAAATACGCGCCCACACTCTGCGTGTTGTATGTGTAATTTGAAGCCCACAAAGTGTTACTGCACATAGAGTGGCCCATATCTGCAGTGGGGTGTTGGTCTAGGCTTGCTCAGACGCAAAGCTTTCGCACAATACTCGGTGGTCTGCAAAACAGTAGAGTCTTCCAGTTTTCCACGGAAAATTCATTCAATTGCCTGTTTACGCTTCCTTTATGCACAGCGATGACATGTCGCCGCGTGTATTGAGGATAGGTTGGCTCCTCACAAACTTTCAGAGCACAGGGCTCCGAAAGAGACACTCCCTTTCCACCTATAGGTGCAAACGCCGTACTTCTGGGGCGATGCGGAGTGCCAATTAATCGGTGTGGTAGGCTGTGTACCGCTTCTAAACTGATCTAAAACGTACGAAACACCGTTAATTTACGTATACAATATGGAGAACTCACTGAGATAACATTTTTATTTTAAAACATCATTAAGGTTAACGTTAAAGGGCAGAGAGAGATCACTGAACGGCTGCTGCTTGCACCACTATAGGGTCCGAACTCTAGTTCCTACTACGAGGCCACGATATTTAAGAGCGAATCGGTTTGCTCAAAACTGCAGAGGGAGTGTTCAGAGCGAAGCAGCCTTTGGCGCTACGTGTAGCGAGAAGCACCAGTATTGTACCCAAACAGTAGCGGAATGTCGCATTTTGCCCCTGTTTTTCAGTTTAATCGCCATTGTGATTCCACTCATATTTTGGACGGCACAGCGATGAGAAGCGGGTGACGATTATTTGTATGATCACGATGAAAATGATGTGTATCTATATATATATATATATATATATATATATATATATATATATATATATATATATATATATATATATATATATATTACCTGAGAAAATTTTGCTTGGTGGGGGTGCACATCATACCTTATGATTTGAAGTGGGGAGAACGTCGTTTTCCCGTTTGGAAACTTTGAGAATTAAAGCCGCGATAAATTTGCAGTGGTGTATAGAATTTTCGTAATTGCTTTAGATGTGTTTTTCTGCAGCTTTCTTTCAAGCTTGCTTTCATGTAGAACAGACAATACTCCATGTGAGAAAGTTACAAGTTGGCTTTTGGCATGGTTAGTGCGAAATTTGAATAAATTTAAACTACCTGAAGCGTTCAGAATAACGTATATTTCTAATATGGCTGGTTCTACGTTTTTGCATTTCGCGTTCACACGACCTATTTAAACCTAGCCAAAAATCTATTCCACGATTTTTGTTCTCACATAGCCAGTAGGCCTGTGGGCACGTTAAGGCGCCAAGTAGGGATGTCTGATGTGGAGCATTAGGAGACACGATCACGAGCGTAACTGACAAGGATGAAATAAAGAGACATTGGTCAGACGCTAGGATATAGAGTCTCCCCGTGTCTCTAGTAGTCATGTCTGATTAACTATGCTGTCATTTTTTGTTTACTATGTAACCGGAAAGAAGAAGAAAATTGCTACAGCGCGAATAGAAACAAGGACACAGAAAGACGACGGGATGAGCGCTCGTCCCGTCGTCTTTCTGTGTCCTTGTTTTTATTCGCGCTGTAGCTATTTCTTACACTGAACTACCACGCCGCCCAACAGTACACTTCGGAAAGAAGAGTCCACAGTCTAGGTTATATCCGTTTTTTTGGCGATAAACCAGTTTTTAGACCTAGTTGCTGCCTAAGCTGAATGTTTTTTTTTTGTAACAATAGTAGAAAAGGCGCTTCCTTCGCAAAGGCACGCCAGTGAACTTGAAAACTGAGGTTTAGTTTGGCTCGCGTCACTTCGAATATAAAGGTATGATAGTACAAACACGTGTTAAGGACATATTAGTAGAGATTAAGAAAAAGAAATGGACGTGGGTAGGGCATGTAATGCGAAGGCAAGATAACCTCTGGTCATTAAGGGTAACAGAGTAGATCCCTAGAGAAGGCAAGCGCTGCAGGGGGAGGCAGAAAGTTAGATGGGCAGATGAGATCAAGAAGTTTGCGGGGATAAATTGGTCACAGTTGGCACAGGACAGAGGTAATTGAAGAATAATGGGAGAGACCTTTGCCCTGCAGTGGGCGTAGATAGGCTGATGATGATGATGATGATAATGATGAGTATACCGGCCTATGAAAAAAGGAGAAATTTGTCTACCTTTTCTTACATGAGATTGTAATATTGCCCATCAGAACTGAACGTGGCGGAATATTCCTTTAATGATGGTTCAACGATCCACTACTTATGACCGTTACCTCTACTTCACGCGCTGTTCCGGAACCCATTAGGATATAAAGGCCGATGACTGACAACTGCATGTAGTTCAAAGCAAGAAAAGGTATGGGGTTAGCTGGCAACGTAGCGCGACGAATAGATAACCGGTGGACCATCATGGCTACGAGAACGGCTGCCGAGAGAAGGGAGTAAAAGGGGGCGAAGCCGGTTTACTTCAAGGCGGGAAGAATTCAAATCTGGGGCAATGAATGGGACTCGAGCAGTGCAGGGGCGTAGTATTTAAAGATCTGTTTAATATGTCTTCGTTCTGCAGCTGGCTTAAATAGAATGATGGGGAAGAAGTTGACGAGGACTCTTGTCAAGGTAAGGACTCTTGCTCACGTAAGCAAGAGGCGAGTCATCATCATGTCAGTTACGATGGAACAGAATACAATGCAGGGACGTAAGTGCATGCGTACACGCCTACAAATGAGCATATGTGTACGTAGCCATGGGTACAGAATCGTATGGTATAAAAATATTGGTGAAAGCTTACCTTGCCCAACTCTCTGATCAAGCAAAATGGGTGCTCCTCGCCAGTGCGTTGGGTCTCCTTTGTGGTTGAACATAAGCTCAACATGGCCAAGGTATTTGCCATAGCGATAGCCTTGAACAACTACGCAACTTGGACGGGACCTTCTCGAAACAACAAACGGGTAGCCACCTTCCACTCTTTTCCTATCCTCCTGCCTCGGTGGAGTTCCTAGAAAACATGGTAAAAATAGCATAAATTGATATTCAAAAGGATATGCGCGCACGCACCTTGCTATTTATTAGACATGAACCAGAGGTACTTCGATCGTGCGCTTTTCGTTATTGGTGTCATATTCATTGTCAACCTTTGCCGGGAATTCTTCTAAGAATTAAAAACAAACTCTACGACACGTAATCACTCGTTGTGATACAATCAATGAAAAATATTGAAGTGGAATTGCGGAACTGATACACCTGTGTCGGGTTTGCCACCATGCTTCACACTTGTATTTGACCGAGACGGTTCAGAATACATCTCCCTATACATCATATCTATCAAAATTTGTACAATAGGTGCCATTAAAAGGCAGGGCGTTATTTCTTTGGATGGAAATGATGCAGGGACTACATTGGCGCCGTTTAAGTGGTACGTATGTTTCCTCTCAATGTGGACATCTTCCCTTTCCCGTCGCAGCGTTTCCTTCTTCTTTAGTTACTTCGACTGAGAGGCTTGCCAAATCGATCAACTTATACATTCATATACGGTATTAGACAGAACGTGTTTGGCTACTCAAGAAGTTTACATTTGTAAGTATACCATGTTGAAATTCTTTCGAATACAGTTAGGGAAGGTCTGTACATCGCAGTTGATCGAAACCGCCATTTATGATACTTATACAGTGATTGAAAACTGAAATTAATCATACAGATTTACCGGAGCTGACCAAACAACTCGTGTGTCTTTTAAAAAGCGCCACATTAGGTCCCCTTTTAAACCAGCTTCCGAGAACCGTGCTCGGCTGCATAAACGTCTCGGGACAGCGTGCCTTCAGATAAATTAGAGAAACCATAAAGTAATGGTTATTCATGGGAGGTTCTGGCCATTGCTACACCAGGGTGGCCAACCCTGCCCTGGTGAAGGAGTGCGTTACCGGCAGTGGTCACCGGGATCAGGCCGCAGCCCAAACCTCATTCCATCAACACACGGATTTTTTAATCCGGTGGGAATTGTGCGGCACCGGGATTCGAACTAAGGTTCTTCTGCACGCGAGGCGGATACTCTACCTCTACACCACCGCTGCACCGCTTATCCTCATGACGCCCTGACAACCCCCAAATATAGACTTCATAGATTATGAGAAAGAATTTGACTCGGTCGAAACATCAGCAGTCGTTGAGGCATCGCAGAATCATGGTGTAGACGAGCATTACGTTAGAATACTAGAGGATATCTACAATTGGTCAACAGCTACGATCGCCCTCCATAAGGAGAGCAGTAAAATACCTATAAGGAAGGGCGTTAGACAAGGAGACACAATGTCTGCAGTGGTATTCGCAGCATGTTTACGAGAAGTATTCACAACATTACATTGGGAACAGGTGGGAGTAAGGATTAAAGGAGAATACCAAAGTAACCTCAGATTTGCTGATGACGTTGCCTTGTTAAGTAACTCGGGGACGAATTCCCAAGCTTGCTTACCGCACTGGAAAACCATAGCAGAACCGTGGGCCTGAAAGTTAATATTCCGAAAACTAAAGTAATGATCCATAACCTCGGTAGAGCACAGCGGTTTCAGACAGGTGGCGGGGCAGTCGAAGTGGTAAGAGAATATATCTATTTAGGCCAAGTTGTGACCCCGGATCCCAACCATGAGACAGAGATAATTAGAAAGATAAGAATGGGGTGAAGTGCATTCGGCAGGCATTCTCAGATAATGAATGGCAGCCCACCATTGTCCCTGAAGAAGAAAGGGTATGACAGCTGCATCTTACCGATACTCACCTACGGGGCAGAAACTCGGAGGCTCATGAAGAGGGTTCAATTTGAATCGAGGAGGACTGAGCGAGAAATGGAACGGAAGATGATAGGTGTGACATTAAGGGACAAGAAGAGAGCGGAGTGGGTCAGGGCACGAACCCTTGTTAAGGACATAATAGTAGAAATTCAGAAGTGGAAATGGACGTGGGCAGGGCATGTAATGCGAAGGCAAGATAACCGTTGGTCATTGAGGGCAACAGAGTGGATCCCTGAACATGGCAAGCGTGGAAGGGGGCGGCGGAAAGTTAGAAAGTTAGATGAGCAGGTGAGATCAAGAAGTTTGCGCGGATAAATGCGTCGCAGTTAGCACAGGACCGGGATAATTGGAGATTAACGGGATAGGCTTTTACCCTGCAGTGGGCGTAGATAGGCTGGTGATGATGAAAGTAATGCGTATAAAAACTAATCACCTGAAATTCTGGCATTTTATTTGGTCAATCTCTGCAGGTCAAGCTCTGAAGGAGGGACGCCTCGCCTGTGGTTTTTGCCTTGGGACCACCCAGTGTTTTTTTATACCTGCCGCAGTGGCACAGTGGCTCATGAGCACGAGGAGACGGGTTCGATTGCCGGCTGCAGCGGCCGCCTGTCTAATGCAGGCGAAAAGCAGAAACACCCGTGAGTACGAGATTTTGGTGCAGGTTAAAAATCCCCAGGTGGTCAAAATTAATCCGGAGCCCTGCACCACGGCGCGCCTCATCGCCTGAGTTGCGTCGGCGCGTTAAACCCTACAATCGATCAAATCTACCCAGTTCTTTTTCTTCTCGTTGCATGCGAACGCTTAGGAAATAAAATTTAATTCAAACACAAATCCAACTCAAACCATGGCACGATTAAAGTTCATATCATAACTCCTCCGCGGTCATTTTTCCAATGGCCTGAAAAAATATTCGTGTGGTGCTGATTAGCGGCTTGGTTTTCAGATATTAAGGGGAAGTGAATGACAAAAAATTGTCGACATAACCACAGCACACTAAGGCATACAATATGAAGGGTACTGTAGGGTACAGATGCACATAATATAGGTTATGGGGCAAAAAACAGTAAAAGTTGGTTTAAACCAAAACTTCGTAAATGAGGTTCCAACCCAGGGCCAGCAGAACTTGAGACAAGCTTGCAAGAGCCACGCCACGAGAGATAGACGGCTGTAGCTGTAAACAAGACAACCGAGTGAATGGACGGCGGTCTTCCAGTTGAACAGTGTGTTTCTATCAATAATAAAGTTAGGCATTTATTGATTGCTTGATGATTGGTTGATTGATTGATTGTTACCGGTATTTCCTTTGTAGGGGGTTGGTGGCGTGTATAGTTCCATCAAGAAATCCACGTATCTTTCATTTCAACGCTGCTGTTAGGGGCATGCCCAAATTAAATTTTGCCCATTACAGGCGGTAGCCATCGTGGTCTATATTCTCCTCTCTGCTTTTCTCCACCAGTATTCGAAGCCTCTTTTCGTCCCCCTACAGCGTAGAAACTTGGCGTTGCCGTCTCACCTCTAAACCATATGCCTTCGACTTGGAAAATACTTCCCCAATTTAGAATTTAATAGATACAATCACATTCTAGTACAATGTTCAGAATCGCTTCTGTTTTATTTCCGCGAACCACGCTTACGCCATCTTCCATATGCTTCCAAATAAAGTTTTTGGATGGCAAGCAATCTCCACTAACCTCAAAAACCGTCAGAAAACGAAGCACTGCCCTTAAATTGCTGTAGACTTTCGTTTCTGAAGTCATACTTCTCTTCCCTGTACAGTTCTACCGACGTTAATTATAGAAAGTATGCCAAGTACCGAAATAACCTGTAGATGAGCGGCAAAGAACGATTTCAGAAATCTTTTGCTAGGTTGGTGGCGTGAGTACTAGTAAATGCCTTCCTAACTCTTTGGTCGTCTCTTTGCGCAGAATAATAAAGTGAGGCACGTTTTTGTTCATAAGTGAAAGCATTTGTCTGAAACAGCTGTCAATTTTCTTTCGCGGACTAGAAAAAGGATAAACCGAGTTTCTGATAGAACTACACAGTCACAGCGATGATTTCAGCACTTTTTTCGGGGAATGTTGGTTAGACGAAGCTTACCTGTGTACAAGAATGTTTGGGAATGTCCACCAACAATAACGTCAAGGTCAGGACAAGTCACCGCCAAGCGCTTATCAGCGTCGAAGCCAAGGTGGCTGATAAGAATAAATATCTTTACTCCCTGTTGCTTCAACCGCCATGTCTCCTTGTTGATGCTGTCAGCCACTGGTAGTATTTTCACGCGACCTGAAAAAAAAAGGTTTGTGTATATTTCGTTGATTCCTCGACATACCCGAGCAAATTAAAAGAAGTATTCTGGGACACTCGCATAGACTTTGTAGCAGAACCCACACGTTTTCCCTGCTATTTCCCACTTATGCCCGCCCGGAAATATAGCGTCTTGTTATCCTCAGGTGGCCTGATGTATTATCAGAAGATCCCTGGGGTTCCTTTTTCATCTAGGTGAACGTTAAAAAATACAGCTTATTAGAGTCTGGGTTTGGGCTAGTTGGTAGCGGTAATCCATGACTTCGTGTAACCCGTCACCTCCTTGTGTCCTCTGTTGTTTTTTTGGCGCTACACGAAATCATAACAAATACAGCACGCTGGTGCACTTTTTATGAAAACAAAACAATTTTGTGCCAAACATACGTTTCCACAAATACTAACAGGAAAATGAACGTCGATCCCCGGAAAACACGTAAGAACAAGCGCTGTAACGTTTTCAAGCGACGCTCGAAAAAAACCAACTTGAACGTGCGAAGTGTGTACGCTGAACGCAATACAGTAAAGCCCACCTTAATGAGCTCTGACGATGATGACCTGAATTCACGTGCGCAGGTCGTTGTAGTACACGGCTGATTCGTTCGACTGGAGAGGGCAATGGCAAACGTCATACGCTAAAAAACTACTTCAGGTGCTCTGATGATGATGGCTTGAATTCACGTTTGCAGGTCTGTGGGTAGGACACGAGTGATTCGTTCGGCCGAAGAAATGTACGCTAAACTCTATAACCACCTTGAGGAGCTCTGGTCACGACGAAGATGGAGATCTAAATTCACGTTCGCAGGACCATAAATTGGCTGAGGGTGATTCTCTCGGGGAAAAGGTTGTAAGCTGAACACCATTCACAAAAGCCCTCCTCAGGGAGATGTCATGATGGGGATAATGGCATGAGTTCACTTTTGCTGATCTATAGTAGACCAGGAGTTATTCGTTCGGCCAATGAGTGGTATGCTAAACGGCACACAGTAAAGCCCACCTTAAGGAGCTGTGATGATAACCTGAATTCACTTCCGCAGGCCTCTGGGTAGGCCACGGGTGTTTCGTTCAGCCGAAGAGCTCGACGGTAAATTTCATACGGTAGAGACCACTGAGGAGAAATGATGAATATGAGGATGTTGATGGCCTAAATTCTAATTCGCAAATCTATGGGTAGGCTACCGGTGATTCTTTCGGGCGAAGTGTTGCGTGCTAAATTGCCACAAAGAAAAACTCTCCTTAAGAAAATTTCATGACGATGATGGCATGAATTCACGTTCGCGGTTCTATGGGAAGGCCACGGGTTCTTCGTACGGTTGAAGATCTCCATGCTAAGCGCCATACCGTGAAGCTGACGTTAAGGAGGGGTGGGGATGATGTTGATGACCTGATTACATTCGCAGTATAGTGGTAAGCCAGCGGTGATTCGTTCGGCCGAAGAGCAGGAGGTTATCCGGGCACGCGCTTGTGAGCAGAATCGTAAGTGCCGTGCAGACACCAAAGTTTGTCACGCAGAAGGGGGTCTAACGGGCGGTAAAGGCCTGAGTTGCCGTTGTGGATTGCGGGTTTACCATCAACTTCATGGGGTTGCCTTTCCGTTTAGGGAAGGGGCGAGTATTCTTTCTCTTACTTTGGGTAATGCTGTTTACATAGTCCCGAACGCGGACATTTCATTAATACAAAATAATCTATGAAAACTTCAGGAAAGAAAACAAACGCAGGTAAAAAGTTCGTTGTGGCTCTTTCGTTTGAAGCATTGTTTTTTTCCGTCTCTTGTCAGTTCTAAGCTTCTGTATTGATATAGGACCACAGTGGAGCAGGCTGCTGGGCTCTTTTCAGCTATGCCAAAATTATTTTTATAATTTTGCAGCAACTGTAGTTTTGTGATAACGTGTGATCGGAAAAAGCAGAAGTTGAAATATACATTGGAATTGGTAAGAATAACAGCAGTTCGCTAACTTTTTTATGGATATTATCATACATTTATTTTAATTAAGGCATAGTTCAAAAGATTAGCCTATTTAGAGTATGCTATTAGACACTGCGAAGGACGCACTATGCCCAGTGTGGGTGTGCTATGGTATGTGGCCATTGGCAATAATGGGTATGCAGTGAATGGGGACTGTGAACACGGTGGGGATACAGCACCGGTCTCGTGGAGAACGCGCAACGGCTGCCCCTTGACCATAGCTCCGGCTATTCATTTCGGCGTCTACCTGAATACCATCACCTGGAACGCTACCATTTCGTGCCAATAAACACATTTTTAAATGAAATAAAACATATGTAAAGTGTAAGTTGTCGTCGTTTGCTGTTTGTGAAGGAACCAAAAGTGCCTCAAGGAAGAAACCCCAAAAAGTGGAAGGCGGTCGGACGGCGGACAAAGAAATGATGGTCTCGCCATTCCTCACCTTTTCTACTATCGACTTGAAATGCAACAAAATAATGATTGTGAGTGGGAAACCTCAAAAGATCAGGGCGTAGCGATAACCTAATTATGTCAGGGTAACGTCATCACCGGCGACTTGACTGAGTGAGTGGCACAGATCGGGCCGTACCGACAACCGCACACTGCAGCATAAATAATTACATCATAAACTGTATTTTTTGTGAGCGACCCGCGAAATTTACGTGCCTTGATTCGTGCTGCCTTCCCTTCGCTAACGCCAGCGTGGCCTAGAATGTACGCATTAAAATGTTACTGCTAACTTCGCCACAGAGATTAAAGTATCCGACATTTTCTTGTATGCACCGAGAGCATTAAAGCTGGAGCAAAGTTCACGTAAGGCACCTACTATGCTGCAGCTTAAAGTTTCTTCTAAAACCGTTTCAAGCGGTCTAAACGCATGCCGTTTTATCTTAGCTGGGGCAAGCAATTTAATACTCGTATATAGACTACTTTCCGTTCCTCACAGTATCATCATTTCAAATGGTTTTCGGCAATTTTCCCCTTCGACGTAGCTCCCAACTGGAGCAAAAGCAAACGCACGAACTTCTAATAAACTCTCTTATTACAGCCAGCGTGAAGTAGCACGCAGCGCTAGTTTCCCTTAGCGCAAGTTTAATTGTCAACGCTTCAGGAAGACCATTCATGTTTGGTGTAAAACATTCCGAAGGATTTACAGACTCGTGCCACCAATGTCTGCGAAATACTAGGTTAAAACTCTTCCTGCGCGTGCGTGTTCGTGTGTAGTGTACGTGTACACGCATATGGTAGGAAAATAACTGGTAGTTTTATTTTGGCTGTCGCCGGAAATTTACGTGTTATATGGAGGTGCACTTTCTGCATCGGATGCGAAGTTGGCATTCTGAGGAGTAATGCGCACTTACTAAGACAAAGCGGATGAAGTAACAGTCTTGCTAAAATTAATTTTGATTGTAATTTAATAAAAGCTGTGGATACTGTTGCTATGAGTGTGGATTGGTAGAAGTGAACCAAAAAAAGTCACTGAGATGAACCACAGCCGCTGCGAAGTTGCAGTAATTTCGCACAAAGCTGGGGAATTGTGAAATTAAGATCACGCAAAAGAGGTGCATTCGCAGCAGAGCCTTTTAGGCTACTAGTTCCGCGGTGGAGCGTTACCAGAAAATTATTATCGTCGGCGAAGTGGACAGGGTGAAAATACTAGGCCAAGAAGTGTGAGGGATAGTGGCGAGGAGGCAAGGAGTTTACGAGCAAGTATTCGGAGGGCCGCCTCAAGAAGAAAAAATGTGATTAGAAGGTGCCGAGAACCGCACCCGGAACCTTTAAGCTGCCAAACTGGCAACCTAACCACCGTATCGCCCTAAGGCCCTAGTGGTACGGGTTTAGTAGCCGCGAGGAACCAAACACGTGCATGGTAATTTCGTGAGGGATAACCAGGCATACCCGGTCCACAGGTGTGTTTCGACGAAAATTTTATTTATAGCTCCTTGTGCACACGGAAAACATATCTGAAGTCTTTTTTAATGTTCGCTTCCTCAAAAAAAAAACCGAAAGCCGGCTCGGGCCACTGGCGCGTTGAGTGGCTTGGGGAAAATCTGAAACTTCTACCAGTGCAAAACAAAAAGCACTACAACTGTCGCACTAGTTATTTTTACGTATATGGCTTGATCTTTCAAATTATTTAAGGTATTCGCGTTTAGCTCGCAGAGCGAATTTCTTTTAATAAAAATTCCCAAATTGAAATACCATTTTGAAAATTGCCCAGATATGGGGCCTTTTTCGTTTGCATCTAAACCAGTTACGTAGCTCAATTTTTTTAGTGTTATTCTTTTACCCTTGTATAATATCTAGGCAAACTTTCCCTTATGTGGTCAACACGGTTCAACGTGAAAAAAATAACACTGCACTGCATCCAGGTAACGCGTTTTGGTATATTTTGAACGTCAATTAAAAGAACGCCAGCTGGGGGTTATTTTCAAACTTTCACAAGTTAAAGCGAAGGTGTGTGTCTCTTTTTTCTACATCAAAGATATGCTGCGCTTTGTTGTCCTGCAGCTACAAAGCGCCGCAGTATTGCGCTGACATACTCAAGTGGTTTCTAAGTAGCTTATGACCGCAATGTAGGGCGAGAAATAGCCATTACAAAGAACAAAATTATTAAGGAAACACTCTTGATCACCAATCACCGCATGGAGTGTTCTGGTGCGCTAATAACCTAAACATGATTACGTTTCCGTAAACAGCCCAATAATGATTCATGGTTAAACTGGCCACTGCAGCCTTAAAAAGGAACTAAGATTCAGTGCCTATTAATTTTCGTTACAATACATTAATTTAAATGGCAGAAGTTAGGTCTTTGAAAAAAAAATACCTGTTTATACTATGTGCTGGATAAAGCGTGGGTTTTTGTGTGCAAGATAACATCAGATTCGTATCCCTGTACCCGCAAGAAGGGATCTATTAGAAAGCAAAAGATTATGCTCTGACTACTCAGTAAACTCCTAGTTCCTCAGAAAAAACGCTGTCCGTAGAGGTGACTTAAAATCAAAAAGTTTATGCAGTAGTCTTGAGAAATAAACTTACCCGGCTGCGCAATAGTCTCGGTATCCCTAGTTACAACTGCCAACAGAGCTACTTTGAATCCCGACATCATGAGCACTTCAGATTTTGGCAATACCATGCCCATGAAAATTGGGTCGCGAGACGTTTCCACGTTGGTGGCCAGCACAGGGACACCGGATTTTTTCATTTCACGCACAAAAGGCGCGAGCTCCTGGGGTCCATCATCAAATTCGTTATTGCCCAGGCCCTGCAAGTAAGGATGAATTTGTGTTGAAGAAACCAAACATTAAACAATTATTTTGGACACGATGCAATTCCACGATGCAATAACAATTTTCTTTATTTCCTTCAATTTTCTTTTCAATTTTCTTCATCAACAATCTTCGACACGATGCAATAACAATTTCACCATTTTTATCTTAAGTTGATGCCAAATTCAGTCCAAAAGTTCTGCTAACCTTGCCAAATTCAGTTCAAAAACTCTGCAGCCACAGCCAAAGCTGCGGCTGCAGATATTGGCAAGATATTGGCAAGATATTGGCAAGCTCGAACAAATTCAACGACAAGCTGTTCTGTTTATTTATAACCGTTATCAAAGACACAATTCCCCTACCACTCTAATGCAGAACAACGGAATTGTAACGCTACAATCCCGAAGAAGAATCAACCGATTAAAATTTCTTGCCGACCTTCGGGACCGCAAATTTCGCATTGACCCATCAATATATCTGACCTGTCTTTCTTCCCGGCCAACCAGGCAATACCACCCCTTTAAATTTACCCCACTGTTCGCCCGCACAAACACTCATAAATATTCATTTTTCCCGCGAACAATATCCGATTGGGACAGTCTTCCTGAATCTGTATTCACTATGCCTATTCTGCATGCATCAATTGATCAGCTTTTTCACATGTAGAATTTTTCTGTTGTTTGCCATTCTTTGTTGGTGTTTTCTAAGATAGAGATTGTATAATTACATTTGCCTGATATGCTATGTTTTTATCTTTCCACTCCTGATTGTGCCTAATTATGGCCTGCAGTATTGTCTAAATAAATAAAAAATTCTCATCTGAAGCAAAGTGTAGAAACTAATAAACATGTTCATTAAAACTGCTACATATAGGCTGTGGCCGGAGCAATGTGCAAGCGGCATGCCAAGTCTCTGAGTAAACAGTCTTACTGTTGTGGTACCGTGCTCTTTACAGGACAGCCCCCAGACTTGGTTCCTCATTTTAATGCTTGCGCGTGCAGGCGGCATTTGGAAGTAGCCAACCTGCTCTCATTTCTCTTCTTCACGTTTCTTCCACGTAATAGTATCCAACTAAGATATTTTTGTTTACGTGTTTTTATGCGCTCTTTTATACAAGAATGAAAAAATTAGCATTGAGTGGTTGTGGATCTTCGCCTGCGAGCAGGTAAGTTATGCTTATTTCCCAAAATTTGTCAACCAATAAAAACATCTTGGTGAGATCTGCACCAGAGCTTGCCATGCGCACGTACAGTCGCCAGAAAAACTTTGCGGGATGTGCAGCGCGTGGCCGAGCGGCGCAAAACTGCATTGCTGCGCCATCTGCAGGCAGCGGGCGGCAGGTCAAGGCTCAAGGAACTGGCGTGCTAGGTGCGCTTTCCGCATGCCTGTCCTTTATTAGTTACGGGGCATCCCTGATCCCTGGCATGCCCGCGACATGCTTTCGATATTCGCGGCAGCCGCTGTGGCACCGCGTGACCATCTCCGTCGTTCCGCTATCACCGGTGCAATAAAACACGTCGCCCGCGGCCGCCGTTTGCGGGGCGCGCAACGTTGAATAAATCTTATCTTCCAAGTGACGCATTGGTCGACGACTAAATTTATTTCACAGGGGTTATTTAGGCTGCCTGTAGGGAACTGCGTCTGTAACAAAATTTAATATCGCGGCAAAGTAAACCTTTGAGGAATATTGCGGCAAAGCAAACTTTCCTCTCTAATGTAGGTGTCATGCAAAAACATCATACCGAAATTGGTCATGAGGATGGCGTTACCATTACGCCGAATCACAGTTACTTGCCACAGTGAGTTTATATGGAAGCTGTAAACGATAGGGAATTCGCGTCTGCTGTAAATACATGACATTCAAAGGAGGAGGCATGGTTACAGAAAATGGCTGTAATCCTCCTGTTGTTGGAAGTACTCCAGGACAAATTGTATGATAATTAGCCGCGCAGACGACTACAGCGTTTTGGGAGCCAGTTTCAACCCCGTATAGAATTTGTTCTACAGAATAAAACATTAGTCCGTATTGCTTCCATTCACCTGAATAACTAGGAAGTAAGCGGAACTCTTACCCACAACCTGCTTCTTTCGTGGCCTTCTTCGATTCCGCCCAGTTCGGCTTACCGTCCTTCATCACAGACTGGAAGGGCTCTAAATTTTTTCCCATTTCTCTTCACTTAAACTTACGTGTGTCTTCCGCCTGTTACAACTGGTGCACCCCCTAGTCCTCATAGGAAAACCTTTTCGTACGAACTGGAGAATTTGCTCTGCAGTCAACAGTTCTGAGTTTGTTTTCTGTTATAGCGGAAGCCTTTAAAAGTGCTTCGCACTCATCTGAGTTTGTAATTTATTGCCACTTGCTCTCACCACTTGCCATTTGCCACTTGCACTCGCGTCACTGCGTACTTAGAGCTGCACGTAAGGCGGGCGATATGCCTTCTTTGGTCCTCCGGAGCGCGGGGCGCCATGGTCCGAGAGCACGCACCAACATCAATTGCGGTAGCTACAGGCATGAGAGGCGAATGGCAATTCTGGGTCAGCTGACAGTTTATCGGTGCTCAGGTTAAAAATTGGAATATAATGCGTGCTCAACCAGCAGTGCCTCGGGGAAGATAAGATTTGTTCAATGACGGCGGCCGCGGGCGACGTGTTTTGTTGCACCAGTGATAGCAGAACGACGGCGATGGTCACGCGGTGCCACAGTGGCTGGCGCGAATATCGAAAGCATATCGCGGGAATGCGAGGGATCAGAGAGGCCCTTTCCTATAACGCCAGTTCCTCGAGCCTCGACCGGGCGCCCGCTGGCTGCAAATGGCGGAGAAATGCAGTTTTGCGCCACTCGGCCACGCGCTGCACATCCCGCAAACTTTTGCTGGCGACTGTACACGAACACAAACATTTTACGAAAGATGAATGCTAAATGAAAGATCAATGCTTAAATGTATGCCAAGGGACATTCACCTAAGGTTCCTTTGAGAAGAGAAAGCAGAGAGGCTCCTTGGGATAAAATAGAGCATCGTTATAAGCAAAGTAGTGAATGGAGGGCCTATAAAACCCGAATATTTTACCTTGAACACCCCGTGTTACCAAAACTGCCATGGAAGGCACCATGAAAATACCATTCCAATATTTTCTCTCGCATGCCAAACGTGCGTGTCTTGAGGAACCAGTTCGAAGTTGAGTTTACGATGTTGTCAGCAACTCGTCCTTACCTTCTTTATCAATTCCATTGAGCAGCCTTTTTGTTTCGAATACTCCTTCTTAAGAGCCGAACATTTCATACAGCCGACTCTGACAGCGGTCGCACCGAGGAAAAGACACGCTATTGGCCGTCAAGCAGGCAAAGCAATCGCCTTTATAGGTCGGCACCTTGAACATTCAAGAAAGCCCGGATCCCGCCTTAAACTATGAGGGAGAATTAGAGAATTATGCTTGAGACTCAGCGATTTAGGTTAGGTGAAGAAACTTCTGCGACAAAATGTTTTATTTCGTTGCTTCTTTGTTTTGTTGTGCACGCCAAAGTTTTAGTGGTGTGCCTTATCATGCTAATCGTCATAACCAAAGCGTTTTGTGGTCACTTCAGTGTGAAGGCCCTTCACAATAATTTACAGACACTCCAATGGCAAATTATTTTCTTTGAATTTTCTTAGTTCATTTCTCAGTGGAGTTTGATGTCTTCCCTTCCTTCTTTGACGATCCCTAGTAATCCAGTTTATTTATAGATAGTCCGCCTGCTAATACTCATTCACAGAACATGTCTGGCCAAAATCGTATTTCATTTCGTCTTTTTATTTTATTACAAAGAGATCTTAATGAACCAACGCCAGGTCAAAACATTACAAACAACACTTCTCGCGGATTGATGCTCTCTCGAATGAATATTGCGATGCTTTGTGATTGCGATGCTGAGGCGTGATCGCGACTGAACCATAACGGCACGGAGCAAGAATTAAATGCCAACCTCACAGAATGATCGCTAAAAAGGATAGTGTACCATGAATGCCAGGGATACTGTAGAACACGTACTTCAAAATAAGCAACACAATGCCTTCAAAACAGTGAAACATCTGTAACACCGTTTCTTGTATTACAACACCACAGTTATTTTCTATCATTTCCCGGAATGCACATTTCGCCACGCGTTCCTCACTCGTTTCGAGTTATTTCCATAGCGAATTTTCTTGTGAGGCATGCTTAATCATCGCGTTCATTTTAGAGTTACCCCCCATGGAAAAATTAGGACAACTGACACTTAAAATTCCACTTTGTTTTTAAAGCGTGCGACAACGTTGATCCTCGATTCCTGTTGCAGATACAGCAATTGCTAGGTGCGCATCCTCGAATATGAGGCTAAGTTTTCGCTTGTCAACATTTGTTCTCTTCGAAAATGAAGGGTGTCACATGACGTCATGTTTTCTGTCAGTAATATGTGACCACAGAAAAGCGACGACTCTTCGGCACTAAATACCGAATGGCCCAGCTGAGACCGTTATGGCTAGCAGTACACTGACATAAATCAATGTGCAAATAAATACCGGTCAACCAACTAAAGCTTTACCATTCTGGGATGTAATAACAGGAGTATCCTTGTAAAATATACGAGGAAGTTTTGCAGCAGGATTACGTGGTATATTTTGGCACTTTCAAATGGCACACTTTTTACGCGTATTCAAAGGTAAAACATTTACCCTTGTGGTTTTAGGCATGTGAAGTTTCAGCCTTTGTTTCAAGTGAAATTGCCTCTACAGAGCCTCTGCCAGAACTGTTCATTGCTAAACCTGCCATTCCAACTTTTACTGAGGCAGCCAGGTACCTCCCAGACAACAGTCCCCAGTTCTATTTATTCAGGGCGTGTCTACAAAAAAGAAATGCTGCAGGCGTTTCAGGGTACCTATTTCCCAACGGCAGTTCTTAGAACTGAAGGTAACACACGTATTTTTGTGTAGAATCAAATTAAAACAACAAGCATGCACCAGAAAGAATGATCAAAAAGAAGTACTTACTATGGCGTCGTAACCCATCCTACTCATTGCATATGATACAATTTTGTGCCTTAATACTGAGTACCATAATGTCCCTTGGAAGAAACCTCCTGCGTTTAAAAACAAGGTGTTCTTGTGCCTTCGCTTCAATTCCCTAACCTGAAATTGCGAGAAAAACAACACAATCTTGTTAATTCTCTGTCTTGCTTTCTGAAATAGAACATGTACTATGGGCGTCGATGTTAGTTAACTACTTCTCTTGCAGCTTTGTTTTAGGCTTACGGATTATGTCAGGAGCATATTCTACCGGTGCCTACAGCTATAAGACGGAAAAGGCACTGTTCTCGTTTTTGTAGTTTCTCGCTAAATTTGAACACAACCTGGTTTCGTCCCAAATTCCGCAGGGAAGTTTTCTGGCATGCTTTTGGTTGTGGTATACAGAAATAAAATATCTGGTAACAGTAAATCGTAACATAGGCCGTTTAGCAATAAGTGTATGACAAGCAGTTTGAGAGATAATACAGACTGCTGTGAACAGTTAAAGGACTTGCAAATAGCATACTGCTTTGCCTAGTTTTATACTGTGTTGTTTTTCGCTCATATAATAAACTCTTAATGCACAGGAACCACAATATCTTTGATGGCCGGTAGTGCAAATAGTTATGAATATGCAAACGTTTTCAGATGGATTAAGCTCGGTCTGAATAGGGTTTGCAGGAAGCTGCATCTGGTACGCCAGGTACACCCCTATGTGGGAGATCTCTGGGCCGTTTATGGCGTGATTATATATTGGCCATCCGTAATTCTGGGTAAAAAGGGGGAAGTATTATCAAAGAACTTCAAGGGCGGTTGGGCGTTCAGTGAGCTTATTCGTAAGCTTAAATTAAAGAATGAAGGCGTCCAAAGTACTGTTGCAAAGCGTAGGCGTGAGCACGCTCTTCAAGCCAGGTGAGAAAATACTAAGAGGTGGATTGATGTAGCAACTTTTTCACAGCTGGTTGGTTTTGATCACAACGGTTAGAAATAATTACCGTAAATTAGTATGGATTTCTGTGTATTCGGGAAGCACAGCCAAATAATAAACCGTGTAATATCTTTGTCACTAAATGGCACGGTGAACCAGACATCAACATTTGTTTGCTTTTTTAATTTGTCACCGGGATGAGGTCGCGCCCGCCTTTCATAAACTACTTCAAGATGAGTCCACGTTTTCGCCTTCTCTCGTATGGAGAACACGCCAATATTGTTTGGTAGGAAAGGGGTTTAACCCTGTCCTGATGAGCCGAGATGGTTTCTGTTTGGCTGACACATTCCTTTATCTAATTCGACGTATTAAGGAAAAGAGAGCACGTCGAAATAAATTCTTGAGAGGCCATGAATATACAATAAAAGGAATACGCTGCCAGTTTTAACAGGTCTCCTAAAGTGACTTGGTAGTTCTGGGAGGTTTGAAATTTTTTTCACATATTACAGCAGCTTTTTAAAATGTGGAGGCATAAGCTACATGTAGATATTCGCTTGCTTCTAGTTAGTTGGTTTCTCTATAATCATTTGTGTTGGCGAAAAAGCGCACAAGCTGGCGCGAATGTTGCTGTATGCCTGCAATTGTCATCGGTCGATATCTTCCCGCATGCATGCTTGCGCTGCTTGATCTCTTCGTGATACCGGTTTAATATACACCCCGTATTGAGCAAGTAAACACCAGCGAAAGAAGAGCAAGGCAAAAGCGACTTTCACAAGCTGCATGGATGCGATAGTTGCCTTCAAGTATAAAAAAACTACGCAACTGCAAAGAAACTGTGCTTAGAAAAGGCTGAGCGTTAACATTTACCATATCGAGAACAAACATTGAGAAACACTCCTCTACTACAGACGAAACACTCAGTGTAACTATTGAGAGCCGTACGTGCGATGTGAGTTCGAGTATTCAGGAAACACCGCTATGTGGTCGATCACATGGTTAAAGCACAAAAAAGACGAACACATGACAGGCGACAGGAGAAGCCCTAACTTTATGTGTCCTTTCATGTCTAGTTTCGCAGGCCTTTCACGTGTCCGTCGTTTTTGGGGCTTAAACCACCTCATCGAGTACTCACCAACCGTAAAATAGACATATCTCAAATACTAAGTTTTAGTTTAACCTGAAATCATATTCCCACTCACCTTTAGGGCTATCCTAGCGACACCCCCAAAACAACCCCGTCGGTCACGCAGCGTGTCCCTGCATTCCATGCCCCACTCGTCGCTTTCACGCATGTGCGAGTGAATGTCGTTGGTGTGTAGAATTTTCAAATGAAGGGAGGAAGATCGAAAGAAGGCTTTCCCGTAGGCACTGACATTGTCCACATGCACTACGAAGCACAAGGCAACGAGAACCACCGGGCCCCACATAATTTCTGCCCACTGAATGTAGGTGCGGGGAAACCTCTGGGCTTTTCTACCCCTCCGGCCCGAAATATTGTAATTTTTTGCTTAAAGGTCTACAAACAGGCAGTGCTTTCAAACAATAGCCCTCAGAAAAAACACAGCATGCGCGTCCACGTTCAAGCTAAGTGCTTCAAACGACTATTCGTCGTGTCACTGCTTGACAGGAATTGTCCTTTAGAAGTCGCTTTCCTTCTCTGTTTGTCTACGTGTTCTTGAGCAATATGCTCACCAGGGTCACTGCGGCTAAAATTAACAAATTCAGCCTGTTTTTCGTCCAGCTTCTAAGCAAACAGAAAACTACGGGGGCGTCTCAGCTTTACCTCATGATGTAAAACGCGATCGCATCATGTCGCGCTGGTTTATACCGCTGGGTTAAATGACGGGGAGTTTAGGGCTTCTGAGTATAGTGTTGTTGAGTGAAGATGTCGAGAAACATCCAAATGTTGGGTCGTTTTAAGGCATAATCTTTGTTACGACTGTAACTCAGAAATAACGTGACCTATCCAGAATGTTCAGCTCAACCACGTGCCAAGCAGCGTCAAATTTAGTTGGTGCTGAGCTCCATATAGCGGTTGGCGACGTGAGACTTTTAACCACGGTGGGAGGCGTGTTGAAGAAAGTATTCTGAAACAAAATGCAAGAATGGTGGACTGCCTATCACAATGAATTGAAACACAATGCTGTGAAGCTACGTGGCGCCCCCTGATTCTCCGCGTTCTCCTCTTTTTCTGTAGCCATCAGAGGCAACGCCCTGAAACGTCCTCGTAATCGTCGACATTATTTTGGTTGCTCCGGAGCAAGAAATAAATGACGGCCCAAAGTAAGGGCACCGTATACCCGCGTCACTCTCCACTTTCTGATTTTTCAGCAGTGCGGCTGGTTATATTAAGAGCGGAGCTGTTGCACAAGCCGTAGGTTCGATGTTGCACAAAAAATACCAAGAAAATTTGGAGCGCACTTTATCGCGTGCCTCGCGGTAACCGCCTAGTCCCTGGCTCGCGCAGTGGTTTTAGCAAAAACAAAGTACAACTTTCGTCAAGCGCCGCCGCGCATGCAATGCTTGACATGTCTAACACAACGATATTGATTAATATGACGATGACTTTTACTAGCGCGGTGAAACATAACTACGGAACTTGTAAATAAACAATTTCAAACTTGTACAAATGCGTGGTGATGGGTCCTTCAGTACGTCACGTATAAAGAGATCCCGCAGCTTCGCTGTGGTTCAAGACATGTGCGACTTAGTGCAAGCTGCTGGTGGAAGTCTGCAATGTTGCTGATGACTTTACATCCACCAGTCACCTCGGAGAAGACGACAACCTCTTCGATGCATACGACGACGGTTACTAACACCGCCACGACGCAAATAAACAATGATACCGAAACTTTACTCGGTGTTCTGCAAATCTCACCTACAGAAGCTCTGCCATTCAAATCCTGAGCCTCAGTGGAAGCTTCCCTGAATTTTGAAGTATTTTTCATCATCCTATTTTTGTTCGCAAAAAAAAAAAGGTGTTGCAGTTAGTAGGAAGGTCAGGCTAGGGAATCCCCACGTTCGCTGCCGAAACATAGTCCTGTTCGTAGCAGGTGCATGACGCATCACAGCCGGTGACATTGCTCCGGAGCGTATCCCGGCTTCCGCCCAATAAACATTTCGATAGCAGGTTGCTGACTTAAATTTGGGTTACACAGGTATGAGTGCTGGATATTTTTCGCCAAACGACCACAAGTTACGCATGAAGAATGCGGAATTATTAGTACTCATTACAAAATTAGAAATATACCTACAGTAACTAACCGTAGACACGAACCTGCGTACTACGCCATTTTCAAGTCACCATCAGAGGGCGCCGTGCAAAGCAATTTCATCTTTTGTTGGATGTGTGTATACATTCAGTAGAGACCACTTTAAGGAGCTGTAATGTTGATGATAACCTTAATAAACTTCCGCAAGTCTGTGGGTAGTCAAAGGGTCACTCGTTCGGCCGAAGGGCAGGTGGTCATGCGGGCACGCGCTCAAAGGCGTCATCGTGAGCGTCTTGCGGACCCAGCAGAATTTCGACAGGTTGAAGTGGAGCCTAACAGGCAATGAAAGCTTGAGTTTTGGTTGTGAATTATGAATTAACGATCGTGCTTTGCGATATAAAAAAACAAAAAATTTTTATTGATGAGTAGACTCCACTGTCAAACATTCACTATAGGAAAACCGGATTACAAAGGCCGAGCTTTCATAGATTTCTCTAAAATCGGCTTCAGTTTAGATCATAAATGCGTTTCTGAGGAAAACATTTTCCCGGGGAAAAAAAATCGCGCCAATCCACCCCGTGAATGTGGTTGGAAAGCAAAGCTGTAAACGGCACCCATAACGATTACTCATGCGACGTCACTTAAAATCACTCACATCGCTCTACAAATAGTAAAACTTGAGAGAAGTGAAATGCACTTAACCACACCATTTAATACTCCAAAGAGATATTCTTGGTAAGGTTAAATCAATGCATGATGCATGAACGGTGTTTGGTTGAGTTGTATTGGTGTAGCACAAGAGTGGAAACTTTTTTACAAAATCAAAGTAAGCTCCAACCCGGTGTTAGACGATCTGACTTCTCCGTCTCTGCGCCGCGGACGGAGGCGACGAGATTTGCGGCAGAGAAGTAGGAGCAGGAAGAAATACTTCTGTTCAGATTTCTGAACGGCCCAGAGTGCAGCCCTGGGGAGTGATTCCTTCTTCTGTGGGGCCCATATTCAGTCCGCGTGGCCTGTGTTCTGTCCACCCGCTGAAGCTGGGTAGGTAGAGAGGGCCTGGACAGCAGCATCTCCAATTGCTCTTGTTGGGTAGTTGACGGAAAGAGAGGAGGGTGCTCAGGGCTAAAGTCGCACACCCCGATTACGGGGCGGAGTGTTCCCACTTCTGTGAAAAATTTACATTCAGCGTCGTAGCGATTCGTATGCATTACGTGAAGACGCGTAGGCTGTGGGAAGGAGTCCGGGTTGTATGAGCCGTACGGTAGTTTGTTGTTCTCTGGAAAGGTCAGGGTAAGGCGAAGGTACGGTCTGTCTCAGAAGGCGATAATGCTGGATTATCTCCCTCGACGTGACAAGCGGGTGGCTGTCCTCATGCAGCTCCATAGCACGGGAGGTAAAAGCGCAGGCTTGTTGGGTGGGCGTATTTGCTGCCCTCCATTGAAGCGTGAGGCGGTGTCCAGATGAGCTGAATGGAATCGTTTGGGGAGTGGTTTTTTAGCACGCACAGTGCAGGTCAGGACACCCAACCCGACTGGTAATTCCAGTAGGCTTGCTGGTAATCTGTGACTACCCTCCGAACCCCTGGTTGAGTGAGAGCCAAGGTGATGGCTGCCTCTTCTGCTGCCGTCATTTGTTGGGTCCTAAGCCAGGTACACGCAAGGAGGTTGGTTCTGGAGGTAGCCGCAATGATGGCGTGTTGCTGCCCTCGATGTTTGGAGACGTCTGTGTAGATAACTGCATGAGCCCCACCGAGGGTGGTGTTTAGCGCTTGAGCCCGTGCTTTTCGTTGACCCTCGTCATGTGAGGAGTTCATATTTCTAAGCAAAGGGAGCATCTTTAGTTTTAGTCGCCAAGAGTCTGGGAGTACGTCAAGCGGAGTGACATTCTGTGCTGCCCAGCCAATCTGGTGAAGCATGCGGTTACCCACCGCAGTTCTGAGTCGGACCTTCTGGTTAGAAAGATGGCCTTCTATCAGCCCTTCCACTGTGTTGTGGAGCCCGTGCTAAGCAGCCTCAGTGAGGACGCACTCATGAGAAGACCAATGGCCTGCTCAACCGCCTTTCTAATCATTATATAAAGCCTCTCTATGTCTTCCTCGTCGAGAAGAAGACAGGGGGTTGACGTAAGTGACTCTCGAGAGGACAAAAGCTTCAATTAATCGAAAGCTACCAGATTCCTTTAGGCCTCGCTTCTTGGTGGCAACTCGCCTGATCATGTGTATGATTTGATTAATGCTGTTTTTAGGTGCTGCAAGGAGACGTCACTCTTGGTGTTATCCTCGAGATGTAGGTCCAGGATCTTGATGCTGGGGCTTGGAGTGATGGCCTGGTCATCAAGGAGTATTTGAATGTATTCCTTGATTTGGCGTGAGGGCGGACGACAAGGAGCTGGGATATTTTACGTGAACACTGGAGGCCACAGGCTTTAGCACATTGGCGTACTAAAAGTGAGATTCCATGGATTGGTGTGAGCTTCCTTTAATTTTTGTAACTCTTAGCACATGAGCAAGGTGCGCACAGGGCCGCTAGACGGGCGTGAGTGGTCGTGTGACGCTTTCACGTGGCATTCAGCAAGAAGGCAGGGGGTAAACCCGTAGATGTGCTTGGTGAGTACACCATTTGTCTTCCCGTGTTCGCGTGGGCTCGTAGCTAAATCGGTAAGACAACGGGCTCTCGCTTTGTTAATCTGTTAGTTCCAGGTTCGATTCCCGGCGGTGCTAATAAATTCTTTTATTTGTTCGCTGGAGTTTTCTGGTGACACCAACGGTCGCGAAAGAACCCTTGGGGGGTAGAGGTAGAAAGCTTTGCTTTAAAATTACACCATCTTTTTGTAGGGAAACCCTGAGTAGCATGCGAAGCAGGCATGGGGTCGATTGCAGTGCCCATTAGTTTTCAATTTGTGTTTTCCGTGAGGTTGAGGCACGTAGCCACCGTTATATTCAGCGTTTGGTTTCCATGGTAACTACCACACTTTTCCCTTATGGGAACTACGGAATGGGAAATTGCGTTGACCGCATGGCTGTTTCGCTTACTACTCAGGGTGTCCCCTACGGGAAGATGGTGTAATATTTTTGGACGGGGGGGGGGGGGGGTGTTAGGTTGGAGAGGCATGAAAGAGAGAGAGAGAGAGAGAGAGAGAGAGAGAGCTGTTGTACGTGGTATGAGTTTGTCTTTATTTAAGCATTATTATCATCATGTTCAACGTAGGAGACGTCGAGCTGTGGTTGGCTTCCGCTTTAATTATGACCGCCTTATGGTCTGTGAAATGTAAAGTCAAGGGCTGTTGTAGTGGATGAACCCTAAAGTTGCTGAAGATGAGGTCGATGCACATTCCCCGGATGGTTGTGGGCTGCTTGTAATGATGTCCCACCGAGACTCGCCGACGCACGCCGCTGCCGACGACGATGAAACGTCGAAGGCGCGTGAAGCGTGCTCGTCTCGTGCCGGCCCAGGAACACACCGGCTACACTGTCGCTCCAGAAGCCATAAAAGAGACCGGACGTTCAGCAAGCCGAGCATGCGCAGTGGGGGTGTGGACAGCGCAACAACAACGACAACGATAAGGGAGGGACATAGCCCCGACTATGAGATGCTTCGCATCTAAACAAGTATGTAACGCCGGGGCGAACAGGCGTCGGAAGGGAGAGGGTGTGTATGCAGGGCGAGAGAAGAACAAGCGCGGTCAGCCACTGTACTTCCACAGAGCATCTGTCAGGCAGCTTAATTCTGAGCGGCTTTTTGCCCTACAGACATACAAAAACGCGGAAGTTAGTATATAACAAATGCGGAGTGAAACGTGAATATTTTTTTTAATTCAGTAGTAAGCAGCACTTTAAACGAAATGTATTCTGAGTATATAATTCCACCAGTTACAAATAACGCATTTGTAGCTCCTACTTCAGCGTCTGAAATATCAACCAATATTATCTCTATGAAAATACCAACTGTTCTGACATTCACTGCCTACAAATTCAGTACGTTAATTTTGTCATGAATTTGATATTTACTTCCCGGTCTTGAACATAAAGTGAACGACACTTTTTGAGAAGTCTTTCTTTTGAGCTCTATACAACCAGTTGAATTTTCCATAATACTTACGGACGGCGGCATTAACAGTTTGACAGACTACCAACCTATATCAAGTTCATTATTCTCAAATGTGTAGAAAAAATTATACTTATTCGCGTTACATATTAATCAAAATTTCGTCTTCACGCAGTCTAGGTCGGTTTTCGAAAGGGACGTTCTCCAGATGTACCGCTTTCTTGAATTAAACAAGATGTATTGTGGATCATTTAAAATGATTCCTGCACACTGCGTTCACTTTTTATTACTGTAAAGCGTTCAATTGCGTTAACCACCCGATTTCACCAGAAAAATTGGGACTTTACAGTTTTGACGGAAAGTTCAGACTTACGCAATTTTTTTTCGCTAGTCGGCTTCAAATAACTGTGAGTAACGGTATAGCAACTATTACCGAGGAATACACATGGGCCACAGGGCAGAATATTAGAGCCATTGCTTTTATTTTTACACTACAGGCGAATTCTTCATGTCTGTTACCGACGTCACCAACTTTCTAAACGCGAACGACATGGCCAATAGAAAAACTTTGGCCACGGCTGCCGAATATTTTGCCAAATAGCTTGCCAAAAGGTTGCCAAATAACTTGCATGCTTGGAGCAAAGCAAATTCCTTGACAGTATTAAAAAAATGACACTATCTTCCCGTTGGGGAACCCTGAGTAGTATGTGAAGAAGGCATGGTGTCGATTCAAGGGCCCATTAGTTTTCGATTCGTCGTTTCCGTGAGTTTGAGGTACGTAGCTACCATTATATTTACCGTTTGGTTTCCATGGTAACTGCCACACTTTTCACTTACCGGAACTACAAAATGCGAAATTGCATTGACCCCATGGCTTTTTCGCATACTACCCAGGGTTCTCCTACGGCAAGACGGTGTAATTTTATTGGAGGGGTGGGGGGGGGGGGGGTTTAGAGTGGAGACGCATTAGAGAGAGAGAGAGAGAGAGACAGAGAAAGAGACGTTGTACGTGGTATGAGTTTGTCTTTATTTAAGCAATATAACCATCATTTTCAACGTAGGTGACGTCGAGCTGTGGTTGGCGTACCGCTTTGGTTATGACCGCCTTATGGTCTGTTAAATGTAAAGTCAAAGGCTGTTGTAGTGGATAAACGCTAAAGTTGCTGAAGGTGAGGTCGATGCACGTTGCCCGGATGGTTGTGGGCTGCTTGTAATTACGGCCCGCCGAGGCTCGCCGACGCACGCCGCTGCCGACGATGATGAAACCTCGAAGGCGCGTGAAGCGTGCTCGTCTCGTGCCGGCGCAGGAAGACACCGGCAACACTGTCGCTCCAGGAGCCATAGAAGGGAGCGGGCGTTCAGCAAGCTGAGAATGCGCAGTGGAAGTGTGGACGGCGCAACAACAACGACAACGACAAGGGAGGGACATAGCCCCGACTATAAGATGCTTCGCATCTAAAATTCACCTCCAATCCACGCTGTGGAGGTGCTTGGAAAGCAAAGCTGTAAAGAACACCCACAACAATTTCCCATGTGAGGTCACTTGAATTCATACACGTGGCTCTAAAAAAAGTGAAACCAGAGATTCTGCCTGCCGTTACTTAGAATAGGTGACCGGTAAAAAGCGCAAAGGCTCATGGGTGCAATGTTTTCTCCACCGGAGTGCCGCCACTTCCGGTTCGGTAGCTCTCCTGGCCTCCCATACGCCGTACGCTTTCACGCGCGTGTGCGCTTGTTGTTTATAGGATTTTGCCTGGAAAAAAAAACGCTCATGCATCGGGAATTCCATAACTAACAGCGATTCACCCTACTAGGGGTTTATCTGGCAGGTAAGTACCCTATGACGAATAAACAACACACACGCCGGCGTACGGCAGGGCAGGAGAAATCTCGAACCGGAAGTCGCGGGAGCAGACGACGTACCCGTGAACCTCTGCGCTTTTTACCGGTCACCTATTAGCAGGGACGGCGTCCCGAACATAAAAGCGTCAGCCACGGCCGGGCTAGAGCAGCGTACGCCGCCGCTCTAGCACCTACGTGCGCCACCAGAAGAAGAAAAAAAAAACGGCGAGGAGCGTCATTCGAAGGCTGAGACAGCGGAACCTAGCCATCCTGGTATGCTAGCTCGGGGCTACATCCCTGCGTGACACAAGCGCGTACAGCGAAACAATTCGGCATGGGAGCTTAGTGATTCCCATTTATACCGATTTAAACTAGTTAGTTTCGTAACTTTGAGAATAGCGAAAAAGCTGAGAGAACTCTCGTTATCGCTGTTTGTCAAAACTAGTTCCTTTTTTCGTCTTTTTTATTACCTGTTAAAACACAATTAAATTGGTATTCACCAATTAGAAAACGGAGTCCCATTCGGGCCAAGCAGTGTGCAAAAGGTAGTGTTTGTTTAGCGGCCAGATGTCTATATGTGGTCTGTACATTTTGTTTTCGTGCCCTGCAAAGCAATCGTTAACGTATCTTTGCCATCCGACCACTTAATTCCGGTAAGTCCGGGTTACCCAGCCTATGCTGTCGAACAATTTAATCAAGCCGTGAGAATAAGCGCGCAATGGACGCGAAGCTGCGACTAAACAAGCCCAAAACGACCGCCGCTAAACCAGACGACAAAGCCGGGTGGTGCCGATGCGCCCGCCGGCGTGAGTGCGGGGGGGGCGGGGGGGGGGGAACACTGGGTAAATTTGCCGTGCCATCTACATTGTGCTTCGTGAGTGAAAACCGCGTTTCTCTCCGCAGCCGTGTTGGGAGTTTCTGGTTCCGCACGCCACGAAACAATCGTGGGCTGGTAAAGGTAGGAAGCTTTGCTTTAAAACTAAGGCTGCTTAGTTTTCTGGTGTGCGAAAAATCTGTAGTAATATATATCCAGGTGAGGCTTTTGCAAAAAAAAATGCATTTGTTGAGGTATTAGAAAGTCCTGGGGTAAATACTAAAGAGCACATGTCTTTTCGTGATCACTAATTAGCCGTTATGAAGGTACTAACGCAGTAGGTGTCGTATGTGAATTGAAGATTTTCCTCGTTTGAAATCGAAACTGTTTATTATATTTTGTCCCCGTTTTTACCCTGCCTAACGCCATTGGCCTTGGTCTGTGTTCAAATAACAAAAATCAATGTAAATGTATTGTGAAGAACGAAATGTAAACCCGTGTGTTAAAAGTAATGCGGATATGAGCCCATATGGAACCTAAGACAAATATTAAAACGTAATAACCTTGACAGAACGGGACAACTGCTCTCTTCTAAGACGACATTAACTTGCTAATAGAAACGGTGACGCGTTCATAATGCAACTACCCGGCTTAAAGGCGCAGGAACAAGTCCGGAAACGGTGTGTTGAAAACAATGTGGAATCTCAAGACCCAAATTATTTTTAGTTAATTACATTTGATGACAAGTAAATTCTTCAAAATCGATTCCCTGACCCATTTTAGTCGTCCAACAATGTATAACATCTTATGTGTACTTATTCGAATGGTGTTATTATGTTTTCACGCGTATTTAACTTGTGCGCGCTCTGCTTGCTTGCTATTTTGATTATTTATTAGTTTGTTTTTAACTGAGGATCTGAGCTCGATTAAAATCCCTGTGCAAATATTCAACCAGTTACTATTAATCTGATGGTCACCATTTTAATAATACTCTCGGTGTGGACGTAACGACAGTTGCAGGAAACTTCTCCTTTTTTTATTGTTTTTCTTAGCAATCACTTTGCCGCTCTGTTTTTTCCCACAGAACCGCCTTGGATATGCGCGCAGAGCTTCGCCACGACAGTAAGTCAGTTTTTGTTTCTGCACTTGCCCTTATCTGTGATACTGAGTAGGTGGTATTAACTTTATTTTCACAAAAACGGATGGCAATGGGGGTATTACCCATCCAGAAGCGCCCGATGCTGTCGCATCTGGGCGGGCCTTTTCAACCAGCCGCAGCCAATCGTTCAAAGAAATGAGCATGTCCGCCGAACGCCGAAAAGATGTCCAACACCTACCTACCTGACCATTCCGCACATATCCTTCACGCTCTTCTTTTCTCCTATTGCTTTACTTTTCTTTCCTTCCCCTTTCAAGCTTCTTCCTCCCCAATTTGGCATCATAGATTCCACTAACACAACCCACCGCGGAGTCACTGAATCCCGGATATGAAATGTACCAAAGTGGCTATTTGGGCTTGTTGGTTTTGGCTTGTTGGTTGAATTGGTTGCTTCCCTGTTCCTTTTTATTCTTCATACGTTTCACTTTGTTGGCGCATTTCGTGTGGGAAAATGCGTTCTTACGCCCCTACAGTAATGCCCAGTGGGCGAAATGTAGGTATGTGAATAAATAAATAAATAAATAAATAAGTGCAGTAGGTACTATTCTACTTGTTTATCAGTGGCGCATGTGTAGGAAGTTTAATTCCTTCTTAGTTAGTGCAACAGACGGTGAGCTGACGCATGCTAGTGCCAACCTGTGGATCAGTTCAGCCTCTATAATCTCTCGTGCGATACGGTCAGAGTATTTTTAACAACTGTTCTGTCGAAGAAAGGCACACATCCGCATGTGGAGTAGTGCTGGGCTAGAAACCTATCGCGCAGGTTCCTTCCGAGTGCGTTTTTAACTTTGTTGGCTTGATCCCTAAACCTATCATTTAAGCATCTTCCGGTCTTCCTAACGTAAACATTTTTTGCAGCGAAGTAGGATTTTATAAACAACGCCTTCTACGCATTCAACATAGGCCATCCTATGCTTCGCCTAATGGCATCTGGGTCGCTCAATCTGCACAGCTTGAAAAGCTTGTTCGGAGCAGAAAACACGACTCTCATGTCTGACCTTTGGACAACTTTTTTCAAGATGTGGGATAGTTGGTGCATGTAGGTGATTACCGCAACCTTTTGCCTGCTTCCCATTACCTCTGCGTAAGGGTCAGCCTTCGCACGCAGTCTTCCAAGTACCCCTCCGCAACACAGGCGAGCACGGAGCAGGGTAGCCAGCGCTTTGCAGGCACTCCACTTGGCCGTAAAAGCCTGTTGTGGTAAGGTGCGGGCATGATTTCTCGAGGGCATTCTTGAAGCACGTAGTGATTATTACTCTTTTTACAATTTTCGAACGGGAGGAGTTGTAAGGCAGAAGGGGTTTCTTGGGGCGCGGTTCATAACATGAGCAGACACCATCAGGGTTGAACTTAAACCGAATATAAAAAAAATTTGATTTCCCCGCCACCGGAAGTTCGTACGTTAGGTCAAGGGTGACGTAAGATGGGTTACTGTTTGATGAGCGATAGATAGTTCACTGTTTGGATAACGGTACTCAGAAGTAATTTGTGGGTTACTGGTTCGGCAATCCCCACTTGCGTCCCTTGACGGACCAGCGACCCACAGGTGGGGGACCTGATTAGTCACCGCTAGCAGGTACTGTTACGAATGAGCCCACCGCTGGGCTTTGTTTCAA
The DNA here is from genome assembly GCF_048455015.1 of Haemaphysalis longicornis. Classification (NCBI taxonomy): domain Eukaryota; kingdom Metazoa; phylum Arthropoda; class Arachnida; order Ixodida; family Ixodidae; genus Haemaphysalis; species Haemaphysalis longicornis. Next base: position 110,088,189 of record NW_027526385.1, read on the forward strand.
TACTCCTCGGCTGTGCGGCGAAGCCTCCGCTACGTGTGCCTTTCACGCAGGCCCCCTTTGTCGGTGACTCACGCTTGCAGCAAGCTCCGACAAGTCTGGATCTCTGGCGACTATCTATCGGCGTGATCAACCTTCAATGGCGTGCCGACGCAAAACGTAGATACTTGCCCTAAGGACACAGAAGCCCCGCGTCCCCTGCAGAGACCTCCTTTCTCCCCTCTCTCGGACTCAGCATGCACCGCTACTACCGACTGCTCATGAACTGTGGAAAGAGTGTTGTGTATGTCTGTGCCGTTCGTGTCGGGTACACAATCTAGAGGGAACGCTTATTTCGACCATTAGCGCTTTCGGTATAAATACGACCCCCGAAGCGCTATAAGTCATTCCTGTTTGAGTAGTGAATCAATGCTGTCACTCTGCTCGAGTCCTGTACTGTAACCTCGCCCGTCGGGGCATGGTTCTTTGGCTTCGGCTCATCTCTCGCTATGAAGTAAACAAGTTACGTTTTGCCTACGGCTTCTGGACTTCTTCACGGCTGCAACATTGGCTGGCCGCTCGCTTCAAACCACGCTACCACACGTATGTTGGAGGCGACGGAGTTCGGCTCGGGTCGGCCTTCCCGTACGCAGCAACGGGTTGTCAGTGGTGGGATGAGAACATCGCAACAACTGGTTGGCAGCGGTCGGATGGCAACGTCGTAACACCTGGAGCCAGCGGTGCGAGATCCAACACCACGGACGTCGAGGCGGCTTCTGACTTGGAAGAATTCACGGCGGTCAAGGGTGAGTGCGAGAATTTTTTTTCACTTAGTTTTGCCAGGCTTCTGGGAATAGCTGGTGGGGCGTGTGTTTTTGTCGCGTGGGTTATTCGCGAAAAACAATTTCGGAGCACTGGGAAAGCAGTACTCTAGACGGGCCATGAATTTGAAGGCGTTTTAAAAACCGCAGTTGTTTGAGCTTGCAAAAGAGTTGCGCTTGGGTGTTTTGGACGCGCTGAGAAAGCCAGACCTGATACAGGGCATACTCGCTGTTGGGGCTGACGATGAGGAGCTGTCGGTATGCATTGAGCGGATCAATGACAGGGAGACCCCGAAACGTCACACTGCAGAGGCAGAGGCTGAGCGCCAGCGTGGGGAACGCGAGGAAAGAAAGCGAGAACCGGAGCTCGAGAGGCAGAAACAGGAACGCGAGGAAACAGAACAACAGGAGGAAAAGAGACGAGCACATGGGAGGCTCCTACTCAAGCAGGAGGAAAGAAAGCGACAGCACAAGCTGGAGATGAAGCCTCTAGAGATCGAGACATCTCGATCTAAGCGTGAGAGTGACAGCAGCGCGCCAAGCGTGCAGTCTACGGCGACTGAGTGACCTACGTTACGAATGAGTGACCTAATGCGACCCTACAAATTAGGAGAAGACATCGGTCTTTTTTTGGTCAACTTCGAGCGTACGTGCGAGAGGGCCCAGTTTAGCCAAAACTCAAGGCCGCAAAAGCTGCTTACGTTTTTGCCAGGTGAGGCATCCGACGTGACGGCCCGCTTGCCAAAGGAGGAGGCGGAGGACTACGACAAAGTCAAGTTGAGCCTCCTGCGTATTACAGGCTGTCGGCAGGGGCATTTCGCCAGAAATTCCGTGAAGCCTAGAAAGCTAAGGGTGAGTCGTATTCGGAGTTCGCCAATAATCTTAGGCCTAACATGGAAGAGTGGCTCAAAGAGGCAAAGGCTTTCGGAGAGCACGACAAGGTCGTTGAGTGCTTCGGTCTCGAGCAGTTTTACCGCCGTCTACCACAAAACCTGAGACTCTGGGTGCAAGATAGGCCACGGGTAAATACTGTGGATCGTGCAGCTCAGCTAGCCGAGGGGTTCGTCGTACGACGAGGTGCGCAGGGGGCGAAATACGGCCAAAAAGTGTTTATGCCGAGGTCTTATAAGTCAGGGCCGAAAGGCAGAGCTCCTCAGTAAGACGGTGGAGCTTACAAAGTCGTTTTCGTGGATAGTGAAACTCGCCGCGAAAAGAAAAAGAGCGTAGACGCTTAGGAGCAGCGCCGAAGACAAGCTTTTAAAGTGCGCAGACAGGTTGCCTGTTACAACTGCGGTGAGACGAGGCATTTCGCTGCCAGTTGCAAGAAGGGTAAACTCGTATTTCACGTGCTAGACCAGAGTGAGGACAGCAGTCGGTTTCTGGAGCCGCTAGTACATGAGCTGGTGGTCAACAGTAAACCGTGCCGAGTTCTTCGCGACTCCGTGGCGACGGTAGATATGATCCACCCTTTGTACGTTGAACCGGATCAGCTGACGGGACACTGTTTGGGTGAAGAAGGCCGTAGCAGCACAAAATGTGCGTCTGCCGAATGCTAAGGTCAGCATCGGGTCCGTTTGGTGAACCTGTCACGCAGGCGGCAGTATCCAAAGAACTTCTTCCGGAATACAGGTACATATTCTCGAACAGGTCGGATCAGCTGTTACGCGAAAAGGGGTACAATTTCTAGAAATTGCAGTGGAAAGAATCAGTTGGCTTCGCTGCAAACGGCTCAAGTAACGATAGTGTCGCTACTTCTGAGAGGAATGGCGAGAATGAGACAGATAGCGAGGATGGGGCATTTCCGGAGGCTCACGGCAGAGGGAAGAATAAATACACTGTGTAAGGCCCATTCTGTGAGCAGAGATGTGTCAGCGTCGTCGTGTTCGGAGTGCTCAGAGGTTCACTGGAGGCCTTGAAAACGGCTACCGACCCGAACACGCGCAGTTCGCAGGCTTACGGGGCCGAGCTCTGTAGGCAGAACTGGCTTCAGATGTGCAATGCTCTTCAAGGAAGACTAAGTACATCCAAGACGTGGAACATCCTCCGCTACCTAATCGACCGTACTAAAAGGCGGAATGAAACAAGTAAGACGATGCAAGCCATCATTCACCAATTTCCTGGCAAGCAACGAGACCTCTTACGGGAGCTACAGGCAAGATATTTTCCGCCTACACCCAGGGTGCAGTTGCCAGAGTACAAGGGACGCCCCAATTCAGATCTCGATAGCCCAATAACATCAGCTGAAGTGAGGGCGGCTTTGCTGAAGATCCACCGGAACACGTCCCCTGGCATGGACCGCGTGTCAAAGAAGGCCCTAACAAACCTGGATGACGGCTCCGTGGAGGCTTTGACTACCTACATGAACGAGTGTTGGGAGAAGGGGGTGGTGCCACCGGCCTGGAAAGAAGCAGAGATTCGTCTCCTTCCAAAACCAGGCAAAACACCTTTCACGGATAATCTTCGCCCCATCTCCCTCACTTTGTGCATCGGAAAGCTTATGGAACACGTCGTTCTTAAACGTGTACAAAGGTTTCTTCAAACGACGGACCAAATGCCTCACTCGATGTTCGGGTTCCGCCCGCACCTCTCAGCTCAGGACGTACTACTGCAGCTGAAGAAGGACATATTGGAGGCAGCCAGTCGCACCACACCCAAAGCGATCCTGGCTTTAGACTTGAAGGGTGCGTTCGACAATGTAACGCACGAAGCAATCCTTACAAATCTTGGCAACCTGGGTTGCGGAAAAAGACGTACTCATTCATCAAGAATTTTCTGTCTGATAGGACTGCGATTATTAAGATTGGCGACATCCAGTCGTATCCCATAAAGTGTGGCAGTCGTGGTACACCACAAGGGGCAGTGCTATCGCCTCTACTTTTCAACATAGCCATGATAGGCCTTCCCCGACAATTAGAAAAATCCCCAACAATAAGCATGCCCTGTATGCGGACGATACAACGATCTGGATTGCCAAAGGCTCTCCCGGCGTTATGCAAGACAGCCTACAAATGGCAGCGGACGTCGTCCGCACCTACGCCAGCCGATGTGGTTTAACTTCTGCCCCGCAGAAGTCGGAACTTATAATAGTACAAAAATGCCACACGGACGTTTCAGACATCAAAATTTGGCTCGACGGCGTATTCATCAAACCGAAGCCCTCAATCAAGATATTAGGAATGACGTACCAGGAAAACTGCAAAAACACCTTGCTTCTCAACAGGCTCCAAGAAACCACGGCTCAAATTGTTCGGATGCTGCGTAGGGTGGCGAACAGGAGCCATGGACTAAAAGAAAACGACATGGTCCGTCTTGTGCAGGCCTTCGTCGTCTCCGGAATCGTTTACGTGGCTCCTTATGCGGTTTTGGGGACATCGGAGTGCGAAAAGCTAGACGTCCTTCTTAGAAAGGCATATAAATGAGCCCTGGCACTTCCTCCAAGCACCTCTACGGTACGACTCACGGCTTTGGGATTACACAACACCATCGAAGAGCTCATGGAGGCCCACCTAACGGCGCAGAAAGTAAGACTCGGAGCAAGCCCAACGGGTAGGGAAACGCTAGCTACGCTTGGTTACACGGCGCCGCACATCACGGAAAATGCAGTGGACATCCTGCCTGAACTAAGGACCAGAATTCTCTTCCGTCCAATACCCCGGAACATGGCCCCTCAACATCATGAGGAAAGACGCCTAGCAAGAGCAACTGCGCTAGAAAAACAGTACGGAGGACAAGACTACGTCGTATATACAGACGCGGCGGAATACGCGAGGTACGGGGTAAAATCGGCGGCCGTTACCTCCACAACCGACCTCCTTTCCAGTCTGACGCTTCGGTCGTCGAACACCCAGCAGGCTGAAGAGACGGCTATCGCCCTTGCCCTCTCCCAGACAAAGGCCAGCGTAATTATTACGGACAGCCAAGCCGCCTGCCGAGTATACCAAGCAGGTAGGGTTTCAAGACAAGCGCTTCGGGTTCTGCTTCAACGGCCACCGCAGAAGCAGGTCACAATCATTTGGACCCCGGCCCACTCTGCTCTTCGCGGCAACCAGACGGCACACGGCCTGGCCCGAGAACACGCCCACCGGGCACCGCAAGAAGAGTCAGAGCGAACCTGGCAACCGCTCTTCACATACGCCGACATCACCCAACATTATCGACTAGCGAGACAACTCTATCCCCCAGTCACCGATCAGGCCACGAAAGAACAGGAAGTCATCCTGAGACAACTACAGAATAATACCTACCCCCACCCAACACGACTACACGCCATCCACCCTATTCTTTACGACCTCCTATGTACTCACGGCCAAGCACCAGGCACGCTGTATTATATTGTCTGGGAATGTCAACTGAACCCAGATCATCCCCCATCCCCAATCCCTCACGCGAGCAGTGGGAGAGTGCGCTGGCCAGCTCTTCTCCTGAAACGGTACGGTACGGTACGACAACTTTTGCTAGCAGCTTTTGCTAGCGGAAAGGGCGAAGACAGCCGGTACGACAAATTTTGCTAGCAGCTTTTGCTAGCGGAAAGGGCGAAGACAGCCGGTCGTACCAACGGAGTCTTGGACTGAAGACCCCGACCACAAATATGGTCACATCAACTGTGATTAAACTTTCTCTCTATCTCTCTCTCTCTCTCTCTCTCTCTCTCCCTCTCTCTCTCTCTCTCTTTCTCCCTCTCTCTCTCTCTCTTTCTCTCTCTCTCTCTCTCGCAGGCTAACGACGTTCCGCGGGAAAGCCCAAACCGTGACGTTAGCGAAAGGAGGCAACACGAGTCCGTTGAAAGGAAAGGTGCTTCTCCGGACGCGAGTTCAGAACCAAGCTACGCTGAGGCAGGGCCGGCAGTCGAGACACTGAACGATTTTTACAGTGCAGCTAAGCTTGACGACGACGCCACAACTTAGCGAGTCGCTAGCGCAACTCATACTCGATGTCGAGCCACGGCAAGCCGAACACGTAGCGATTCCTGTGTCACCTGGGGTTGAGCCGTCTTGTAAGACCGGGCCGCCCGTACCTAGATTGGCCTTGACACGCGGAAACGAGAGCGAAAACACCCTTCGGTGTTCACTTAACGTCGGTGTCGCAAAAAAAGTGTGGCAAGAACTCCTACGCGGGCCTGCCCAGTGGCAGCGCCGCACGCAAGCTATGCGCCGGGTCTCAGCGGGCCTCGGAGCGGCCGAGAACGGAAGTACACGCCTTGCTCTAGCGGTGGAAAGTAGAGCAGTTTTCTCCGCGCGCTCGAGACACGTCTCGGAAGAAGGCCGATGTCCTCTAGACCAGTCGCAGTCGCTTTTAGAGAGTGGGCGCACGTAAGGTGCGTTTCAAAATAGGGAAAGCTCAGGACAACGACGAGAGCTCAAATCGCAGTTCTCAGCCTGCGAAGTGGCCTGTAGACGCCTCACTTTCTCAAATTCATTGTTTTCCTGAAGCACGTTTCGCCCTTAAAGATTACATTTCGTTTTGTGTGGGACATTTCCAATCACGCAAAATGTCACCTTTTAAATTTGTATGCTGGCAGAAGTACTGCTGGGCTAAAATATATTTAGTGTAGTTAGTATAGCTTATTTTATCTCAACTAAAAGCCTGGTAGAGCGTCAGTGTGGATTTGTCTTCGCACTTGCCGGCGATGCGGTTGTGTCTTCCTGTGTTGTTCGGTTGCTTGTCTGACCAAGCGAGAGACGTTCTTGGGGGGTCACTATTCGTCCAGTGACCGACCCCAGTGAAGCTCCAGCACGGTGTCGTACAGCCCAGGCCCGGAATCGAGCGTCTGGCAAGCACTTCTCCAAAAGCATCCCTCCGGACAACGGATGAAGACCCTTAACTATCGGGATCTCGGACCCCCGGCGGAGAAGCTGTTACGAATGAGCCCGCCGCTGGGCTTTGTTTCAATACTCCTCGGCTGTGCCACGAAGCCTCCACTACGTGCGCCTTTGAAGCAGGCCCCCTTTGTCGGTGACTCACGCTTGCAGCAAGCTCCAAGAAGCCTCGATCTCTGTCACCTATATATTGGTGCGATCAACCTTCGATGGCGTGCCGACGCAATAGAGATTTGCCCCAAGGACACAGAAGCCCCGCATCCACTGCAGAGACCTCTTCTCTCCCCACTCTCGGACTCAGCGTGCGCCGCCACTACCTACTGCTCACGAACTCTGGAAAGTTGTTGTGTATGTCTGTGCCGTTCGTGTGCGGTGCACAATCTAAAGGGAACGCGTGTTTCGACCGTTCGCTTTTGGGGTATAAATACGACCGCCCCCAAGCGCTATAATTCGTTCCTGTTTGAGCAGTGAACCCACCGCTGACATTTCTAGGCGGCTCGGGTGATTAGCAGAGAGAAAAGCTGACAGACATCAAATTTTTTCTCCTTCACATGTCGCTGCAAACAATAGTCTACTTTCAAGGTCCCGCTTAGTACCAGACTTCAAAACTTATTTTACTAGATTGTTTTTGAGCGACGAGCCGCGACCGACCTGCGTGCAGCAGAACAAATGTGGCAATAAGAATTGTGAAGGTACACTCAAAGCGATATTTGGTTCCCTTGTGGGTACCTGTGCGCCCCCTTTGCGATGTAGTGGTTCGCTTGAAATGCTCCTAAATTTTCATGCAACTCCTCCTAGGGTTACGCTGTTCTGAGGAAGACTATGCTCCGGGTCCTGTTCCTGCTGTTTTGGCGGTACCATCCACTGTTTGGAGGATGCGTGCGCCGTCTGTCTGGTACAGCCCTGCTGAGCTTAGAGGCTCCTCTAACTGTCGGCCCCGCATGATCACCTGGACCAGCTCTGGCTACCTTCTTGGCTGCTGAAAGTACAGCTACTGGTCGCCGTCCTGCTGCTCGGCCAGGATTTCCTGAATGAAAATTTGTGCAGGCAAGGTAGCCAGGCTAGAAGGCTGGAGGCGTTTGTGGTGGGCGCTTTTCCTTGTAACTTGGGAACGTTACATGTACGTGGCTCACGTAACAAGAGACGGCAAGGCGAGCTTTTTTATTTACTTCGGGATCGATATCCCGTTTTCTTGTTCAAAATTCCTATTTTTCAGAAACAGAAATTTCATTTCAGATATGTAGCATAGATGAAGAAGTTGGCTTGGTCAAGAAAACTACAAAAATAGTGATACAAGGTTTCGAGGATTCTGAAGATTTTTTAAAATTGCTGTCAAAATGCACTTCCTATGAATCCCTATGGAATAATTTCCATGGCTTTGGAGTTCCCGCAACGTGCTAAGTTTGAAAGTCGACATAATGCAAGCTTTTATTCCAAATTTTAGGTGTACAAAGGTATATTGCATTCCGCTGAACAACTACAGAGTAATCACTACTAAAAGGACTGCCACGAGCCAGAAAGCTGCGCCTGAATACTTCAGGAATTGGCCATTCCAGAAACCAAAATTGTGTGGCATGAAGGGGGACATGAAAGGTTGTCTCCTAGGTGCACTCTCTTTCTGGAAAAGCAATGAAAACTTGTATCCACTGATTCAGAGGGGCGCCTACCATATGTGACCTAATGTGGCATGTTATCGCAATGCAATCTGATCTAGGTTTGTGGTAATTTACGCACATTTTCAACCTCGGAAAAGGTGAGGATTTTCTATCATGATCGACACGCTTCAGCACTGGGCGCCGCTGAATGTTCCCAGGGGACTTCAACTGTGTGTGTAAGCCGCGTGACAGTTTGGGAGAAGCAACAATGAGGCTTTAGAGAACTAACATTGGGTAACAATATTTATGACTTCCACTTTTCTGACATTGAAAAAAACTCCCGACCGCAAAATCACTTCAACATTCTCATGGGACCCGTCACGCTAGGCAAGATCGTATTAATGTTTCTATAGGCACACTACGGTGTGTTCATAGGTATTCTGTGCATCCGGTATCTTTCAGTAACCATTGCCCTGTATCTGCCTCGTATGGTAGCTAATAGTGTAGGAGTCATCGCCTGCACTTGGAATCGTGAAAGTAGAGCAGGAGAAACTTTACTTATCCAATGCGAGGGGATTGCGGCTACTCCGGAACAGTGAGGGGTGTCCTCAGTCCAGGACTCCCTAGCTGTAGACGGCCTTCAGCGCCCTGTTCACCAGCTAAAGCTGGGAGCAGGGGTAGGAGCTGGTCAGCGTCGCCGCCCACTCTCAAGGGGGGTAACTGTGGAAATTTCATAATTCCTTACTATCCCGTAAGCCGTTTTAAATCGTGCGTCAGAAATTAAAAACATGCAACGAGCTGCTATTATATGCCTTTAGGGCTCCTGGGCTGCCCAGGCGGCGTTTCACGGCGGGAGGCCAAACCGGCTTTCAGGTATTACAAAGCTGGGGGGGTTCCATAGGGGGTTCCCGTGTTTATAGAAGCCAAGTGAGCTCGGTACTCTCGATTGTTTTGGGGCATGGTTTTCAGCCTATCTCTGGCGCGTACGATATCTTCCGGCGATCAACCTGGCACGAAAAAAAAAACGCTTTGCAGCGCTAATTACGTCTACAGCTTCGAGGGAAGTGATGGGACGGTGACGGCGCTCTGCGGCTCGCAGGTTTCCCTATGGTTGTATGAAATGGAAGTTGAAGTGAGAGATGCGCGTTTAAACTAATATATTTCGAGAAAAAGGCTGTCCAATGATCGCCGGTTAAAAAATAATAGAGTAACACATTCGTTGACGATCGGGCGTAAACGTCTGCGTGTCCAGCGGACCGCGCAGGCTCCAAAGCAACAGAAAGTGCCAAACCCAAGCATGATAAGCCATCCGTGGCCGGTGTGTCCATAGTGTTTCATAATAATGAAACTAGACGGGACACTGGCGCTGCAATGGTGCAACTACCATGGAGCTGATTGTGTAACGTAGGCTCGGGATTTTCGAACTTGGCTTAATTTGAGGATTGACCGTGTTTATGAAAGTACTAGTCTTCGTACGTTTTCGCGCCTTTATTTCCGGTTTCGGTGACAAAAGCATCGTAGGCTCGTTCCGGGGCAAAATTGCTGTTGGCGTCCGATTCCGGCGGCTGCAATGAGCAAATACTACACCTTCTAGAATATATAAATACGGGAAGCAATGGCATCGCCTTGTATCTTCCACTGGAACCCTTCATGTGATATGCCATTTTAAACGAATACGAACTCCAGTTTACGCACCGGGCAGCACGAGCACTCTGCTCCATACTAGTCCCGTTCATTACGACGCTTGCGATGACAATACGATGGCGGTAGCGTCGAAGCCAAATAAAAAAGGGCCCATCTCCCCGCGAGGGGGACTCGAGTAAATGCGTCGCATAGGGGGTGGGTGTATTGCGTTACCGTTTAGTGTTTGGGGAGTTGATGGTAGTAAATGCGTTGTATCAGCAGCTTCTTGACGTAGTTTGAATGAGTAAAGGATATAAGGCGCGTTCGTAGCCTTTCATTCTGTGTCGGTTTTGTGGCGCAGTGGGAAGAGCACCATGTACCTCGCGTTCCGCCCACAGGTAGTGAATGCGTTGTATCAGCAGCTTCTTGACGTAGCTTGAATGAGTCAAGGATATAAGGCGCGTTCGTAGCTTTCCATTCTGTGTCGGCTTTGTGGCGCAGTGGGTAGAGCACCGTGTACCTTGCGTTCCGCCCGCAGGGTCGTGGGATCGAAACCAGGCGCCGGTAAGTATTATTTTTTTATATAGTGTAGGGGGAGGGGTGCGGACCTGTTGTTGAGAGCGAGGAGGGTAGCGTGATGCGGAGAGGAGGAGCGGGGGAGAGGGCTCACCTGCGAGCGATGCGGACAACTACGGACGCCTAAAACGGGTGACATCGTGAGTTAAAGAAATGCTCTGCATTTAAAATCTTTTATCAGCATTAAGTATGTGTGTACAGCCGGTGATTTTTTTTATATTGCGCGAGCGTCTACGAGCGGATGAGTAAGGACTTTATCGTAGGAAGTGGCGAAACAAGTAATGGTAGCTCGCATGCACAGGACGATCCCGCCAGTGCAACCGTCGTCTGCTAGCCTGTTCCCGCAAGCACAATTTAGCCCTGTTTTGTTGCTAATCAGCTGCGTGTATTCAGCGGCGTGAAAAATGCGCACGCAGAATCGCTGTGACTGCACGTAAACATGCAAATTTGTGGAATACTTTCAGTGCATACGCACGGTGTTTGAAGCTAAAGGTTTAAGCAATGTAGTGAAATGAATATTCGGTAATATACCGCAGTAGGATCTCGTTAAGCCGTACCAGACAGGTTGGGACAAATGTACATATGCAATGATAGAATACCTTTCCCTGTTGAAACAGAATGTAATAGTGATTGCTTGGGGACCTAGTAGTTTGGGGCAATAAACTGTTGCTTACATAGCTATGTACTGATGACGCTATATGCCTGTATGAGGCGATCACCGACATGCATGCTTGCTATTCAAGGAAGTCGTTGTCAGTGTACATTGGTCACAGTGTTGTCCCATCCACTGGCAGGTGTTGCGGCAGGAACTGTTTGCATTAGCGGAACCCTGGCTCAGCGCATGGAGACAGGCATATGGAGCAGACACAGAAGGAGTTGGCAAGGGCAAAGTGTGAATTTATTGTGCCAACAGCAAAGTCCAGATCTACGTGTCACTAATCTATAAAAAAGCACTCGCAACAGTCATACGCTGTAACACAAATACCATAAGCACAGCATTGCTTAATAGAACAAAAGCCAAGGTGCCGACTTATTTTGAGGAAGTTGTTTCGAACGTTTGAACGCTTGTGAGTAGCAAATATCCACGCTACGCAATGATAATGAGTGAAGGCATAAGCAGCCGCATCAATGTATTTATCGTTTCCTGCAAGCGCGACTGTCAATATATTGTTACCAGGATTTAGTTTGCAGCTACCTACCTGCATAGCCATTTACGCAACCAGCATACCAATGTACGCAGGTTGCTTTATGCATGAACCAAAAAAATGGTTACTGTAAGTGAACACATGCATATGTTAGGTTACGGTAAAAAGATTACGTGAGAAGAACCGTGGAAAAGCTTAAAGCTGTCGAGAAAAAATGTTTTAAACCCCATCTGCCAGCAGCATAGAAACAGAGCAACAATATATATTCACGAAAAAAACAAGGTTCTCAAAACAGCGTACACTCGGAACGGCAACGTACAGCCGCTCCGAACACCAGTGAGTGGATACAATCTGCAACTTGATAACAGCCAGAAATAGGTGAGGCAGCCTTCTACCCCTTTGATCAGAATCTTTTGAGCCGGGCAGCTTCAGGGCAGGGACAGCTTCAGGGCACGGACAGGGCAGCTTCACATTTGTCAATCCAATATCTGTACAAATATAGCAGTTGCATAAAAAACACTGCAGCCACAACGAATAATGCCAGTTTTAAGTGCCATTCACATGGTGAAAGCCAGTCCCCTACGTCCCACCTTCGTGCATATGTTGTTGGAAGAGGCGGCGGCTTCACAAAAACTGTTTGTGAAAGGTGAACGATTGCACCCGGCTCCAATGTCCCCGATTGGCGGATGAATTTACGTTTCAATCCGTTTTTGCCGAAGACAACATCGGGCTGCAACAGCCTCCCCGCCTCCATTGCCAGTAACCATGATCTTGTTCCATTTAAGACGGCCATAACTTACACTGTATAACGTTCCCACTTCCCTTTGTAACGCCTTTCGCGGCACTGAGAGTATTAAAATGAATAAATTAAATGAATAAAGAAATAAGCAAAAATAAAATGTGTATATAAATTGGCAGCCAGGACGTGCATCTCTCTCTCGCACCCGTTGGCATCATGCACATTCCTCCTGAGCCGGGTCCCTCGTGTGAATACCACTTATGGAACAGAGTGGTCTAACACACCACGTAGAATAGTTCCTCTTCCTTCTTTCAGTTCAATAAACACGTCCCCAAGTCTTCCAATGGCTGTTCACGCTACTAGTAGTTAAATGAGGTTGGCATCATGTGGTGCCTAGGCTATTGCAAAGTCAAGCCACTGCTACAAGTCATATTCATACATACAATGAATGGTCTTGAACAACTAATGTTCTAGCACCTAAGGAAATTATTTTGAATCTTGAGTGTCTAGCGCTCAAGATTCAAAGAACATCTTCCATGGCTCTGCAAGGCACTCTGCTCACCAGTTGTTTTTCTCCTCATTGTGCGGCTGAATGTACAGGAATATTTTTACCGTGCACACATAGCAGGTTGCAGTCAACCTCTCTCCAAACCCTTCTGCTTTTTTGAGAGTGGTCATTGCTATAATTGTAGTGTTTTTTAGAGGCTGGCGGAATGCCTGCCTCGTCTTGCACTGCTGATCATCCATCCAATGATCCTGACTTGGAAACTGGTTGCATGCCTGGTGCAGCTTCTTGTGTTGCCTGCTGGTTGGCTCCTTGTACTGTTGACACAGCTGGCACCTGCAGCGAAATGGCTGCCACTCTTTAAGGCTTTGCACGGCATTTGTGCAGATGTTTAGAGCACAATTATTATCTTAAAATCCCGCAACACTAACGTCTACATGGAACGCAACACTACACGCAACACTAACATGGGCTCCGCCAACTTAAGATATGCAATGGCTCTGCATTTGTTGCGAAAACCATACAGTTACGATCACCCCCTTGCTGCCGTGTTGACGTTGAAATTTTTATTTAAACCAAAGAGAGGACACATACACAGAACCCAGAAGGCCTCAACAATATTTTAAAAGGGGCGTGCTTGAACCAGACAGGGTTTTAGCAGTTGGATTATTCAAGACTGAACAAGCACCTCACAAAAAGGGGAAATGTTTTGAACTTATTGCGGAACAGCTTCGGAACAACGAATGCGTGAACACAGCTTGTGTATCATAGTAACGATACGGCAGAAGCACTATTTAGTTGATATTTAGGCAAGCACCTTCTGACTAGCAACATTTACACTGTTTGACACCATCAAACGTAATTTCAAAGTGTTCCCTCACTTCGGTACGCTTGCATGGGTGGAACTGTAAAAAAAGTGAGCCTTCAATTTCACACGCGCACCGGGCTACATCAGGACGCGAGATATCGTTGGCACTCTGTCTTTAAGCAGGTGATGATCAGTTATCGCAGGAGAGCAGTGTTGTGGGCGTGTAATGTACACCCACGGCGCTGAGATACATCAGTGCGCGTTATTGCTTATCCAATGGAAACATTCGAGGCGGTATTTTTCGAAAGGAGCCAGGTCAACCTAACGCAAATCTGAGCAACAAGCGGAAGTTCGTTACCGGACCTAACTGCAACGCCGTCGAAGCTATGTTATGATATATATTACATGTCAGCTACGGAAAGTTTATGGCCACAAGTAATTAAACATTACGCCGTGAATTTGAGCAATATTGGGGTGCTAAGTTTGCACTTGGCTCAAACTGAATCGAAACGCTCAGGTTGAGGCGGAATTATCTGATGACTTTAGTTAAATTGACCTTGAAAGATAGTGAGATTGAGTTTTGGTAGTAAAGGCAATAAAAATGTGCGACAGGACTTCAAGAACATTACAACCATGCATGAGAGCAGGTGAGTTCTCTTGGCACCATTAGCACATATTTTCAAATTTTCCCTGGGATAATTTACTTGGGCACGCCTGAAATCACTTACGAAATAAGCAACCTCTTCATTGCTTTGCTATGAACTTCCAAAACACTTCACAAGAAGGCTGCCTATATCTTCTCTACCTTAATGAAGTGGTTCATAGTGTCAGAGGGGGGGGCAGAAGAGGCGAGCTTTGCCAGGGCTTGTGAGCGGCGACTAGTTAGTAAGGTGCTATAATGGTAAATATGCTATAAAAAACAGATACAACCGGAATTATTTTGTAGGGAAATGGGAGACGAACTGAAATCATTGCTTCAGATCTCTCAGTTACATTTCGTTCACTTCTTCTTTCGTTCAATTTGTCGTTGACATCTGGGGACAGATTTATCACCTATCTCATAATTGCCGTCTGTATTCATAACAAGCCAGCTCCAAAAGGCAAAAAAACCTGTGAAAGCACCCATTTGCCGAGTTTTCACATACGCTGCAAAGGAGGCAAAGGAAAGGCTAATTATTTTAGGAGACTTTAATGCAGCCCACCCTACATGGGGTTATCAGACACAAAACCCAAAGGGCCGGCGGCTAGCTCTAACGATTGCACAGCAAGGCTTGACCATCCTTACCCAACAAAGACGACAAGGGTGGGCAACAGTGTCAGTCGGACACGTGCCCGGACCTGACACTCGTCAAAGATCAAAGGTACCAGGGATGGCGCAACCTAGGCGAAGTCCTAGGTAGTGACAATATTATTATAGAAACTGAACCTACTGCAGCACGAACGAAAATCAAAGAGCGGAAAGTAAAAATAACCGACTGGGACAAGTTCCGGGAACTGCGCGTGCTCCAACGTGAAAACGAGCCAGGCGAGGATGAAACGAATGGAGTAACTCTTCAGGAACGGGTCTGTCAGCTCCAAGCAGAGTTAAAGGAACCAACCAACCTCATAGACACGTCTCCAGAGCACTGGCATGTAGACCGGCACTTGATGCACCTCTGGGATGCCCGCAAATGCCCGCAGAAATGATGGCGAAGGCAAAAACATAACAGAAAGCCCCAGCAGCGAATAGCCGCAATAACAGCACAAGCAGAAATTTACGCAATGGAACTGACCCGAAATAATTTGGAAAACTTCTGCGATCGCATGCAGGGATCCCTCGGAACGGCTAAAACGTGGGCGCTGCTTAGCACCCTTATTGATCTCAATCAAACAGAAGCAACGATCAGCAAAACCCTTCAAAAGATTCTCAGACAGACACCCGGGGACGAAGCAGCCAATATAGAGGAGCTAAGGGTACCCTACTTAGGCGCTGGCGCCACACCGTCCTACAAAGACTATCTACACGCGGCGACCACGGAATTAGACAGGGATATAACAGAGCAAGAAGTCAAAGCGTCATTCCACCGGATAACAAAAAACAATGCGCCGGGGGCAGACGGCATACAATATCGTCTTCTAAAAAATCTCGACGACAGGTCTATAAAGGAACTAACCACCTATTATCAATATCACTGGCAGGAGGGAACGCTACCACAAGAGGGGTGCCACGTCGATATAACCATGATACCGAAACCGGGCAAGCCACCGTTCCTAAAACAACTGCGGCCCATCTCTCTCACGTCGTGCGTGGGAAGGTTACTTGAGACTACCCTCTTAGCCAGAATGCAATCATACCTAGACGAACACGTGCCACTGCCGCACACAATGTTTGGGTTTCGACCAGGGTTATCCACACAGGATGTACTAACGCAAATTAAAAAAAGAAGGTATCGATCGAAATAACAACACACATACGAAAGTCATTGTAGCCTTAGATCTTAAGGGCGCTTTCGATAATGTTGCTCATGATATTATACTTGACAGCCTCGCAGGAACAAAGTGTGACTGAAGAACGTACAACTACGTACGAGCATTCCTGAAAGATTGCACAGCAACAATAGGGGTGGGGAACATTCGCTCAGACACCATCCCTCTAGCAGGAAAGGCACGCCACAGGGTTCGGTTCTTTCTCCAATGCTGTTTAACTTAGCAATGATCCCACTGCCTCCCCCCCCCTTCCCCTTCAAGATGCCATACCGGGAATCAGACATGCGGTGTACGCGGATGATATTACCATCTGGGCCACCAGCGGCTCTGATGGAGAAATACAGGACGCGTAACAGGAAGTAGCGAACGCCACCCAACAGTATGCAATGGCAGGGAAACTAACCTGCACCCCACAAAAATCAGAACTGCTCACATAAAAGGCCGCAGGAAAACTGACCCACCGCCCGACGTTGCGGTCACTGTCGAGGGCGAGCCAGTTAACAGAGTAGGCAGGCTACGGTTGGCTGCATGTGCAAACGAATGCGAAGGCCACCAACACCATGGGACCACTGAAAAAACAAATTAATCAATTAATCCACATGATTCGAAGGATGACCAACCGCCGCCACGACGTTAAAGAAGCGGACGTACTACGCATCCTGCAGGCTCTACTCATAAGCTGCATAACCTATCGTACACCTTACAACCGACTTACCCAGGTAGAGGCTAAGCAGCTGGACACCCTAATCTGCACCGCCGTAATGGCGGCGACAGGCATGCATGTCTATGCCTCAACGAACCTGTTATTGCGATTGGGCCTACATAATACCATGATGAAATTAATCGAAGCACAAAAAGTGAGTCAATTAAAAAAGATTGAAACGCACCCCTACAGGGAGACACGTTCTCCGACAACTAGGGTACTGGACGTCTGAACGTGCCCCTCGCGAGCTCAAACCAATACCCCCGGAAGTTAGAGCGAGAATAACAGTATCACCCATACCCAGAAATCTGCATCCAGAATATCATGCCAGCAGGCGTGTCGCGCGGGCTAAGGCCTTGCACTGGATATATGGCAGTAACTCCGACACCCTCAATACGGATGCAACAGACTATCCAGCCATAAATGCCAAGGTGGCAGCGGTAGCCGACTGGAGGAGTGAGACGATAACATCAGCCACCATACGCTCCGGGAACAGCACGGAAGCGGAAGAGTGTGCAATAGCACTTTCTATCAGCACTCGCCCTTTAGGGAACCCAATAAATATTATATCCGACTCGCAACAGGCACGCCGAAATTATGCGCAAGGACGTATCACCCCGACCGCCCATCACATCCTGCAGCAAAACCGACACATTCCACCAGTCCGTCTATTCTGGACACCTGGGCATGCGTGTTTCCCTGTCACTGAACGCGTTCATGCTGTAGCCTGAGGCCTCACCTTCCGGCCGCCAGCGGAAGACCAACCCAAATCAGACAAGACAGAAAGTATCCCACTTACATACACACATATACTGCAACACTACCGACTCTCCCGTGGGACACTTCCTCCGCCACACGCGCAACTCACCCGTGAGGAAGCCGCTGCATGGCGCCAGCTACAAACTAACACGTTTCCCAGCCTCTCACTCCGGCACACATTCTACCCTACCATGTACCCAGACAGATGTTCATCCTGCGGAGGACACCCGAACCTGTATCACTCCACATGGGAATGCCCCAAACCTCCGACCCAATTGCCTATACCCAGCCCCTCCGGATGGGAAGCCGCTCTTTCCAGCTCAGCCTTGGACGACCAGGGCGGACTGATCGACGGGGAAAGACGGATCGCAGCAGCAAATGGGGCCCTGGACTAAGGGCACCACCCTCTGATAGCTAAATATTCTGACTTTATAATAAAGTTTTCGAGTCCTACTACCCACGAAACAACCTGAACAGTCAAGCCAAAAGCAAATTCACATTGGGGAAATGAACCTGGCTCATTCTTATCCGTTAAACAGCAGGGTCTGGCTCATTTCCGATAGAAACTGTGATCTGCGTACACGCTTTCAGGGCGTTATCTCAGCTCTTTTCTTGCCCCCCCCCCCCCTTTTAAGGGGAACGGTGCCGAGTTCTTGTCAGTGCAGTTTTATCCGACTTAGTTGGGCTTTCTGGATCTGGCTGATTTCGCAAAATGAACGCCTCATTCTACACGGGAAGTTTCACAAAATTACGAGCTCTGTGTGGTCTAGTAAGATTACTTGCTTTGTATGTCTGTCCCTGTTAACATATAAAACTAACATTTGCTCACACAAACGGCTCTACAGTGCGTCAAGATATATATACAATAATACACGAATATTACAACGAATAGTACAACAAACAAACAAATAAAGAACCCGTTTAACCCTCAGGTCGATAAAAGGTCCACTTAGTGTTAGCTACAAACAGCGGGGACGCATATGTTCGAGTTGGCCGTTATGGCTTGTTTGAGGCACCAAAGTAAACGATCAGCTGTTACTCAACGTAAATGAAGCGCCCTTTCACGATTTTGTCACCATGTCCACCGCACGTTGGATAAGGCGACAACAGTTGATTGATTGATTGATTGATTGATTGATTGATTGATTGATTGATTGATTGATTGATTGATTGATTGATTGATTGATTGATTGATTGATTGATTGATTGATTGATTGATTGATTGATTGATTGTAGACTTTAACGCGCCGACGCAACGCAGCCGATGAGGCGCGCCGTAGTGGAGGGCGCCGGAATAATTTTGACCACCTGGAGTTCTTTAACGTGCGCCGCAATCTCGTACACACGGGTGTTTTTGCTTTTAAGTCGACAATATTTACACTTATTAGTGGAAATCTATAACAACCATCTATACTTACTTGGGGTTCCAGAACGAAATTAAACCCAGTGCAGAGGCCTTTTTTTAGCCACACGCCATCGCTAAATCACACGCACAAAAAAAACATGCTTCGCAGCTGAATTACCGGCTCCGCTGAACTCAACCGTGTATACAGTTTACACATCTCTTCCCGTCTTATAAAAGCATACTTGTAAATCTCTATTGAAAATTAAGATGTGGTACATTTTTTTTAGATGACTAAAAACTTATACACTAATAAACATTAGTCATATTTTGTATTAGAAAAGAGTGTATTATGAGTCAAGTCAAGATGACGGCTGGTTAAAGCAAAATTCGAAAATGACGCACCCTTCAGTCATTGCCGCCTTCATGCGGTTTGAAGCGGAGAATCGGCAGCTCGTATAGGCACTAGCGCCAGTGTCCCCTCTAGCGTATATTAGTATGAAACTCTATGGGTGTGTCCGAACTTGGCAATATCTCGGCCGTCATTATTGGCTGGTATTTGGGAAAGGTGACAAGCCAACAATTGGCCAAGCTCTGGAAGGCCAGTATTGGACAATGCTTGGCAAAGCATAGTCCCAAGATGAGACCTATGCTTCTGTAATGCCACCGCCCGGAATTTCACAGTGCGAAATTTCACCGAAAATTTGCTTCACACTGTCGTGGTTGTGCCCAGGTAATAGGAAAAAAGTTTACGAGACAAAGCAACATGCCAGCGATTGCGTGAGACTTTGTTGTGCTTACCGTAGTCACACAAAGTTAATTGCAGCAGACAGACATATCGGGCCTTCAAAGTTTTATTATCGTAAGTTTTGCTTTTTAACAACGCGTGGTCAGGGACAACAAGGCAACGCACTACACAACGGGTTGGAAGTTCACGAACATTCACATGTTTTTTCGCAAGACGTCTTTGCCAGCCTGTAGCTGGATTAGGTGCCCTGTGACCTTATCATGCGTTATATTTTTAAGGGGTAACCAAATAAAGCGACAATTCCAGGTGACGCTACAAACCTATGCCGCCTACTTTCGAAAGTGAGTTTAAGCAGGAAAAGGCGATGATTAATGGGAAGGTCACTGAGAACACCTCCTTCCCAGAGGCGCGAAAGAGGTTCGCCTCTTTCCCCGTGGGGAGGTACGCCGACGCAGCTCGCCGGGGGGCGGAGCGGCGTCTGGATTGGGTAATAAACTGGTTACGGTGTTGCTGTCGCCGTCGCTCACTTGTGCCTCATCCGACGCGCCAGAAGCGAATGAAACCCACGTAGAAGCCCAGCGGCAGTATAATTACTTCGTCGCTCGGCAATATCTCTACGTAGATCAGGAATCTGATAAAACGGAACCTTCATTTATAGCTAACGTTTAATGACGCCAGCTTAATACATCCGTCAATCTTATACTCTACGCGAGTCTTGCTTCGACGTATGACGCATGCTAGGCGTCGTGAACCCGCAGTGGAAGCACAGCCGCTTGTTCGGAAAACACAAAGCCGGCAAGAGGACAGCTGGAACTGGTGTCTCCCAAATGGAAACGCATGTATGTGACCACGTTATTCTTTGCAGGAACCAACAACATGAATAAGCACTCAAGCGTGTCAACGTTATGAACGACATCTGAGGTTTAGGCGGGAACGAGCGCGAGCTTTCGCGTAGCACGCACTGAAAAATGAAATGGGCACTGACGTTTCAAGCTGCCGGTCGTAGTAGGCAAACGACGTTATTCCTGCAGTTTGATATACTTCAAACACAGTCACCGACACCAAAACGCACCTCACAGACACCTACAGGAATACTACGGCGTTTTGAATGCCACAAATCACACGCAACCAACACAGCGACGCGCCCGTCCGGTCCGAAGCCGCGAAGACAACCCGAGCGCGGAAGCGCACGTTGAAATAGTCCACGGAAACCGTTGCGTTAAAACAAACAAATGACCCATTCCTACAGAACTCGTAACACTATCTCGGACGCTATTTCGAATACACTGCACTGTAGTTTGAGTAGGCGTTGTTTCATGGCACGGTGCTGTGGCTCTTGCGGTATACGTTTTGCTGCGTTCTTGCCTGTTCACCGCGACACCCGTCGTGTTTGCACACGCAATGCACGCGGCATGCGCTTGGCCAGGAACCACTTTTATCCGTCTGCTAAGGCTTGGCCTTCGGTGTGCTTTCTGTGTGGCACTCCTTCCGGTCATCGACTTCTTGGTGCTCAAACAATCTTTCATGCGAGTGACCGATGGTTAGCCGATATCTCGGAAGCCAATGGGGACGGATCGGGTTTCTAAGCATTAGCAATCAGCCACTACCACTTGGACTCGTCTGCTACACTGCGCCTCGTTTTTGCGCACCTGTGCAGTTTTCTGCGCACTCTTATTAAATACTGCTGGTTTTTGGCCGCAGTTAGAAGTACGTGGTGCACCGCTGGCTTGTATTTTTTATTGCATCGTGGCTCAGTGACAAAATACAGCGATCGTCAGAAGCGTTATTTCCGTTTTGTAATTCCGAAAGAAGAGGTCGAAGAGCAAAGCGGTCGGACGAACTGAGTGGTTGTTCTGTTTTGTTGTTTGCTGACACTTTATTTAATTACGCTCTTTCCTCAACTATTCCCAGTTCGCACTTTAATAGATTAGAACAGGTGTCGGCATTGTTTTGAGGTGGTGGGCCGAGTTGCATGATGCCGACACGGTGGAGGGCTGGACTTCAAATCGGGTGGGAGGGAGAGGGGGCTTTTAAGGCAAAGAGAAATAATTCAACGAATGGCCAATAATATTTGACAGTAATCGCGAATCTGGCTGAGTGTAAAGATGAAGGACAATTCTACTAGAAGCAATCAATCCTCTGTTCTTAGATCGGGTCTAACGCCATTTGAGGTCAAAACTGGCATGTCGGACTTCAGATAGTTCGTGACACATATAAAGAGAATTTATTATAAACCACATATCAGCGCGCATCGACTAGTGGTAACAGCGCTACCATAGAAAGCGAAAAAAAAAAACCAATCAGTTTCTAAGTACTCCAGGCAGTCAACACTTTGCACGACAAATCTCTATGGTGGTGAAAGAAGCTACTCCGAAATCAATGGGGCTTCTGGCGACATGATGGGGGCCGCATACTACTGCCCCGCCGGCCGCAGGTTGTTGACCCCTGCACTTGAATCTAACAAAAGAAGTCAGTGGCGATTGTATGAAATATTCAGGCAACGAACCATGTATACAGCTGTGTTATGTTATGTAAACATAGAAGTATACAGCTAAGCAGACAATGGACGAACGATCCGGTGCTTGCTTCGCGCCCTTTAATTGTGCTTAATTTTTTATTTGATGCCATTGCCTCACTTTCTACCCGCTAGTATATATGTACCTAGCCGTTCGTAAATTGTGCGGCGTAAACTGTTGCGTAAAAAATCAGCCATTTTGCGAAATTATAACAGAAAATTTCCAGTCGTCTTAAAAGCTGAGCCTCTCCACTGCTCGCGTCCGCTTGCATGCCCCCGGTAAAGCAACCTTTTGCACTTACCTATGCCTTAGGAGAGCAGGCTTATGTGTCCTATGCTGCTTGCGAACTGTTCCTTTGTCGACCGTACGCAATGAGAAATAACCATAAATAGCAAGTTTTAGCTGACCGTTTTGCACGGTCCGCTCGGCTCTGATAGCAAGCGGGAGCCCCATTGCGCATGCGTGGCGCGCTTGGCCGCGAACAGGATTGGCTCCGGTTGCGCTGAGCGGGCCGCCAATACCGGAGTGGACCGTGGGAGACGGTTAGCTAAAATTCTCTATTATCGCCAGGAAGTTAGACAACCTGTTCTGGCCATGCGGACTCGCGTCGCGACGATCGCGGTAGCTCGCTCACAGAAAGCCGACAAATGGGCCTGTTTTAGCGGATATTATAGCGTTATTAGGCTCATTTTTCGACTCCGCCGTGGCTACTAGCCATCCGCTATCAGCCGTGCTCATCATGCGTCCATGCAAATACGTCACTGCTGCTACACGGAAGCTACGATTGAAGCAGCCTCATTCGAGGGCTCCGCTGAACCTGTAATGTGGCGCTACGGCAGCAGAAGTTTGGAAAGGAGAACACTGATACAACGTCGGGCACGAAGGAAAGGACAAGCGTTTTCACCAGGCGCCGCGTCCGCGTGGTGAAGTTTCTTCTGTGTGAATCGGTGGTAGCACGCTCAGCTGACACGGTGTCCGCCGTACCCGCAACTTACGCCATTACACCGAAGCGTGTTTCCATCAGAAGATCAAAAATATGTTTCCAGTAGCTCGATAATGCGCCGAAGCTACTTGTGGGCTACGAGAGATGTAGTAGTGGAAGTATCTGGAAGAGTTTTGACCACTTTAGGATCTTTTACGTACGCCGAAATGTCGCCACACTAACGTTTTTGTTTTCCGCTTCCATCAGGAAAACGGCCTCCGCGGCCGGGAATTGAACCACCATCCTTGGGCTCAGAAGCCAACGCCTCACCCATTGAGCCACCGCGCTTTTTCTTCTGTATTACCTTTTGGTTTCACACAAGACAGGCCACGGATAGATTAAATACCGTCTGCCAAACTTTGGCTGACGGATAAACATACAATAAACATCAAACGTGCACGGTTCTTCTAGAACAGGTGGCCATTCCAGATCCGGTGTCAGCAACATATACACTTCAAAAAGAAAACACACTTTGTGCAAAGTATTTGCTCACAGTGAGCGCGTGTGGGTCAGCGTGGCGCACCGGCATCCTTGATCTCCGGATTGCTTGCAAGCTTAGAGCCATGATGAGGTCATATGCCACACTTTTGTAGCTAGGTACAGCCATGATCAAAGTTTTACGAACCACTAATATGACAATTTTAGGTTATTTCTCTTCCTATAGCAGCCGACAAGCTGTCGAATGCATGCGAGATGTCTTATAAGTTCTGAACTAATGAAAACTACCGCACATAGTATTTCGGGCTGCTTTGCTGCAAAGAAATAACTCAAAATGTCTGCTTTCGTGGTCCGTAAACTTCTGCTCTTGGGTGTACATAAAGAAATCGTATCCCTTGTGGTGAAACGGGTAGGTCACTCTTTACGTTCTCTGTAACACATCCCGGAAAAAGATGGTGTCCCAGTACTCTATGAAAACGTGCTCAACAGTTTCCGGCTTATTGCACGAGGGGCACGTTGTAGGACCAACAAGCCTTTCTCCTACATCCATGTCGCAACGGGCAGCGTACCGGTGTGAAACTTAAAGAAAACGTTTTCACGGATACTGGGACGGCCATCTTTTTGACTCGTGATAACACGTCCTGGCCAGGAACTGAGCCACCGCGCCGTATTTTCCACCGGCCCTTAGGCCGGCACCAACAGTGGGTGACCTAACTACAGGGGACAAATGATTAAAGGGACACTGAAGTGATATGTAAACATTGCGGGATTACTAGCGCAAATTGTAGTCCGGAGTCTCCAGGCCATGTTTCGACCACTCTGGGCGCGTTTACGCGATTTTATTTAGTAGAAAAATTAATTCGAAAATGCTGTCCTCCTCTCTTTACGCTCGCCCATGTTCTGTGGCGTTTTCGTGTGACGTCAGGAGGAGCCGAGCTCGCAATTGGCTGCGCCACGGCTGCGCTACTGCACGGCTCCCCGGCCGACAGAGTCAGTCGGCCCAACGTTTCGTCCGCCGGCCGCCGGCGGGTCGTCGCAATCAAGGAGGTTAAAAAAAAATTGGCTTGGTCGCAATTCGAATTCGCTTAGTTGAAACGAAGCCAGTACAAGTTTGTGAATGGAAGAATGTGCCTTTCTTTACTTGGTTTGTTTGTACACTGTATCTAGCTCCAAGTCAAGGTCGCTTCACACAAGCGCTGCACATGCGACGCTTCGCTGACTGGTACGCCAGTAGGAAAATATAAGGCCTCTTGAAGGCGGGAGAAGAGTCAGCGAAGTCAATATAGGTACTAAGGAAATAAAATCAACTGATATTTTTACCGCACAGCGTAAAACAAAGGGTACGGGAAGCACTTTTTTGCGCTGGGCGAACAAGCGCAGCGGCCAGCAGCACGACTACGCATCTGCGAACGCTTTTCCGTCTAAGAAATGCAATTGCTAGACGAGAGATATTGTGGAAACTTGGGGGATGCTTACTGCACGAGCGCCAAACAACAAATAGTCACCTAAACTGCTTGGAATGCTAAAACTAAATAAAAGTGTAAATTGGTTATACATTATATACCTTATATTTCCGAGGGCGGCCGCTGTCCCCTGTGGCCGAGGGGTTTGGAGCGCTAGGTATGTCATCGCAAGCGTTTTGCAAGTCACAAGTTCAAATCCCCGCTCGTACATGCATTTTTTTAAGTTACCTTTTTCGTTTTTCGCCGATGTTTTCTATACTGAGTTCACCTTTTTTTGGGCCGCAACGTTCACTGCTCCACGAACTAGTCCGCAGAACTCGCGCAGCCTGGCACTTGCGCCGCGCTAGCGAGTTCTCGTTGGCGTGCTGTTGCCATGAGCACCGACTGCTTGCGGGCAGTGGGCACAGGCCAGAATCAACAGACCCTTGGCCTGGTGCGAACACGCTTTTTACGATACAGGCATGAGTGATGCAAGCTCCAAATATGGGGGAATAGCGCATGGCATTTGAGCGTCTGCGGGGACGCGGAGGGCGTTCATGCACTGCGTAGGCCTCGGCTAGTGAATGCTACGATTTCAAGCCGTTCTGGGAGGCTTATCTTATGCATTTTACAGCCGACAACATGGCAGAAGCGCGGTACGATGATTACTGAGATATTGAGAATGCCCACCCAACAACGCCATTGGTTGTGTTTTACAAAACCGAAACAGAAACCGAAACTTGTTTGATTGCTAACCTTGGGTATCGTCCAATCACGGTGCCCCTCCTCCCAACGTCACAGCCTTAGTTAATGCGGCCGCCGCAAACCGGGCATGGTAGTTTTTCTTCTTTCGCGCTTTGTAAAATAATTACCGATTTGTCAACCGGATAAACGATGAAAAGTTTGCTAATTTGAGCCAGTCTACCCAGTGCAAGCAAAAACGGGAGCTTGACAAATTTACTTCAGTGTCCCTTTTACGCCAGTCTCTGAGAAATCAAGGCAGGCATAGACTATAAGCCGAAAATAGCTGAAATAAAGCCCACTATCGTCAAATCACACAAGTTTTCAAAATACGTTTCAATACAACCATGGTTATGTGTCCGCTGCAAGCTGGGTTTGGTAAACGACAGATGGCGCCACGCGGCCATGTACAAAATCACCCTAAACATTGGTAATAAATATCCTTCCAGAGAACAGCCACGTAAGAATATTCGGCGAGGTTGTAGACAACCGGGTAGTTCCCAACTCACAATTGCCAAAAACAGAAAATCTTTAACCAATATTTCCCACAAGCAAAACGTCCAACCAAGAGAAGAGCATGAAAAAGAGAAAGGAAACGATAAACTCATGCAAACAGGGACCATGAACAGAATATTGTAGAGCCTGTCGTACCACAAATTTACCCGCACCAAAGAAAGTGAACGAAACACAGTCAACAGGACAGCGTAAAATGCAGGTCTCAACCTCGCAATTTTGGCCGTGAGACCAATTAACAAATGGTAACAGAAGTATGAGTCGGGTCTAGAAGAAGGGGACGGCCATTTACTAGATGCAGGGATAAAATAACAATATTTGGAGCACATAATGGCCTCTGGAAGCGCAGGACAACAGCTGGTGAAGGACAATGGGAGAGGCCTTCACGCTGCAGTCGTCCTAAATTGGATGTTGGTAATAATGACGATGTATAGATCCTCAACTTGTGCCTTTCTAGCGCATTTCAAAAAATTGGAGGCACCACTCTCCTAGCACCAAGAAAGCGGATGTAAAAACAAAATCGGGAGGGGCCAGCATACCCCCTTCGAAAACAAACAGGCATCCAAACAGGCACTCCCACACAGAAAAGAAAGGACAGGCACTCGCCCCCCCCCCCCTTTGGAAGGAAACCACTGCACGCCATGATAAACACGACACCAATCCAGTGACCCAGCATAAAAACTCTTGTCTACCAAAAATATGGACAGAATTCTACAGAAGGGACGGTATGGCAGGCTAAAGTTCATTTGGGGAAAGTTTCAATATCAAGAGACCACAGTACACGCCGACTTTGGGATGTACGAAAGCACGAGGCCGGATTTGTTGTAGTTGACTACTCTAGAAATCTTTGTGACTGCATGACCGTCCAACATACAGGAACAAAGAAGTGTAAGTTAGAGTTATTCTCTTGGTAATCCGAATACCGGAAGTATGAAATATAAGCGTGAACACATTACAGACTCACAAAACACATGATAGAGCTTTCTGGAGGCAGAGTACCAAGTGATTCTGTAAGATATTCCCATTTACAATGCAGAAAGTTAACAACGTTACCTCGAGAGCCTGATCCAATGATCTGATAGTGAACGACGCACTATGCAAGATGAACATGAACTCGCATATCGTGCTTCTTGTGACCATGACTACCACACTGCCATCTTCGGAAAATGTTATGGAGGAATCCTTATCCTATGCCTAGGAACACAATCTTTACCCTAGCTGCATCGAGGTCTCAATGCCGAAGAATCACAAACTCCGTGGACGAAAAATCAACACAGTTATCTGAAAATCCATGTGCGTTACTGTGTTTGGTGGGAACATGAGATATTAATATAGAACTATACAGTATAGGGGAAACATCCACCCTCTTGCGCGCAACCTTGCCATGTCCAAGGGTATGGCTAGGGGAGAGCAGATGAAACATGACATATTCCACTTCTTCGAGGTGTGGGAGGCGGATTTGACCAGCTCGTTACCTCAAGATCAGCGCAAGCTGATTGAAAGGGCAAGAAAACGGGCTGCTCAATCTAGTGCCGTAGACTCAGCTTCCACCTTGCAACCTTTGCAACCTTTCACGCTCACATTTTAAGCCACAGAAACACCGAGAGCCTTTGTCCCTCCTGGGACACGGCGTTTCTCTGGTTTCTCTTTCTCTTTTCGGAAACTATTCTTGCTCATGCAGCATAGATTGGAAATGCAGCAGCTGCGTACGAACACGTTCGGTGGGATTCGAAGTATCGCTATCGCGCCTTACATCTTAAGATACAAACAAAGATGTCTCTACGATTTTTTTATATTTCGTTCAGCCTCTGAAACTACTTTAAGCGTTATTTTATTCAATATTCTATAGTTCAAACTCACCAAAATGGGAATAAATTAGGTACAATCAGCTTTTATCTTGCTTGTTTTGAAAACAGATGGAAAGCGGCTCACGTCGTTTGCTTCTCGTGCCCGCCAGACTAGGCGGGCACGAGAGGGCGGTGCACGTCGCCAAACCTCCAGCATAGGAGCCCTATAATCGCACGGAGGGAATTATTTAAGCAAGAAGTGCACGTCTCTGATTTAAAAAGGCTACACTGAGGACGTTTGAAAAAAAAACAATTTTTTAAATAAATGGTGGAGAGAACTCTATGAACTCGAAAGCGGGTAGAATGGTCAATATATGGATCACATTCGGGGCGTGAAGGCGGAGCTACAGGCCTGCGATGTTGTGATGTACCCGGAAGCTCCAGTGGGGGAGCTCTCTCTACGCTTTGTGTAGTGCAACCGTGTCGTCGATCTCTAGGTGATTTTCTCTTTCACGCACTCTCTAAACATGCACTTGAAGTTTAGTACAAGCCAAGGTTACTGATGACGCTGATGTCATACTGATGAACTTAACGGATTATTATAGAACCATATTCTAATCACCCAACAAAGCAGTGAGTGAGGTATCTATTTACAAATTTATTAGTTTGCTGCGAGAATTAAGCCAGTACGATTGTGCTCCCATTGATGAAGAGGTTGGGGCGAGAGAACTGGTGTGTAGTATTTTATCATTATCGAAACGCGAAACCCCATAATCCACATGTCACTGCAGAATTTTACCAGCGATGATGTTCTTTGTTGGCTCCATTGTTAGTTGAGGTTCATCGCGTAGCTTGTAAGATTGCATATCTTCCGCCTGCGCTGTACGAAAGCCACCCTGTTCTAGTTCCGAAGTAGTGGTTCTGATAAACTGCATAAAGTACAATTATACAGTATCACGTATTTACGCAAAGTCGATTATAATCTATTTGCTAAGATTTTGGCCAACCCCCTTTAAAATGTTATTGAGCTTCTATTTGCTGACAATCTGACATGTGGCATCCGCGAGCTGTCTATTAAAACTAATACTAACATTCACATTGCCAGGTTTATACTTGAGTGTGTTTTGGGTACTTCAGCACAAGTAGGCCTAGTGCGACTAGATTTTCCAAAGGCTTTCGACTGTGTCAGTCCCCAATTTCTATTTCGTACACTACAGCATGTGAACGTAGGATCAAGGCTTACCGACGGCATTCGAATCTGGTTTGCCAATGACTGTGCAGGAGTGATAGTTACCAATCAATTAGCCCAACCAATGCACCTTCTTTCATCGGTTCGTCAAGGATGCTTCCACCACTCATGTTTTTCGTATACCGGGAACCGTTATATATGCACATAATACTCGACCATTATGTTCGTGGGTTTACGCTATCATAGTTCAAGAGGATAATCTTAGCATACACCTACGACATAGCTTTCTTTTGTACGGACAAGGCAAGCGTGGAGAATACTGTTGCCATTTCGCAAGAATGTTGTGAGGTCTCGGGTGCGGCCCAGACCCTCGAGACAAGCTGTGGCTTTTCGTTGGGAGAATGCGGCCCGAAACCGGAGCGTTTCGCGCGAATCAATTCGAATCGTCACCTGACGTATTTAGGTGCTCCCCTAAGACCGTTACACAATACTAACTCGCATTGGTCGGAGCAGGCCGTGAAGGTATAGCGACAAGCACATGGGTTGCAGCGACCGCCACTGTGCACCTTTTCTCGTGCTCTGGAGGGCGACACGTTTCTTGTAACCGGTTTTCTTTATGTCCAATAGGCTTTACATTGCTCTCGGCTCAAGATGGAGGCATTTCGCCGGATTTTCGCAACCGTCATTTTGTAAGACGTGTTGTTGGGCGAGTTAGTTCATATCACAGAAAAAAAGATTTCCGCAACGAAAGACACGGGCAGCGAACGAACTGGACGGTGGCTAACTCCAAACTGGATTTTTATTAAAGAAGACGGCATGCATGCATACTTTCGGCGTAATCACAAACATGTACAAAAACTAAGAAGCATCTGGTGAAGGCACAAAAAACAAACACAAAGAATAGTATCAAGGAACGAACGCACACTCTTTTGCGTAGACTAGCAGCGATGGCGCGCTCCCGAAATTATCTCCCTTTCTCTTGATGTAGAAGGCTTTCGCAACTTCACGTGCCGTGACGTCCCAACTTCGTTTTCGAATTTTTTTTGTACGATTCGGGTACACAGTGACATTCTTTGCAGTGGAATGGCAAGCGTGATCCGGTTCCGTTTTTTATGGAGAAGGCGTGCTCTCGCAGTCGTTCATTCACACATCGACCAGTTTGGCCGATATATACTTTGATATATATATAACATCTTCAATGCAATTCACAAAAGGCTTAACACGCTTGCTGTCGCATGTTTTTGGACGTTTCTTTTTTGGATCGGTTCGCGCGCATACTGTGCCAAGTTTGAAGCGTGGCTGAAAACACTACCGAGACCTTATACCTGGTTCCGACTTTTTTTAGATTATGTGCGACTCGGTGAAGGTGAAGTATAACTACAGGGAGTGTTTTTTTGTGCAAAGGCTCTGCGTTAGCTCTTTTCAAGACGATCATTGTTTTGCGGAAGGCCTCAGCCACGACAGTGAGCCCTGATCGCGGAAAGCCTGTGGCTTCTATAGTCATCTGAACTCTTTTCTATAGCATGCTCACATGATTTGTAGAGCGCAGATTGGAGGCACGAAGTCTCTATAGCTCGCTTTGCTGTCTTGGAATGTGCAGAATTTTAAGGCAGCAGTTCCTTGGCTGTTCGGGGTGAATATTCCCAGCAAACATGGTCTTCTAAAAAATTAAGGTTAATGTCTAAAAGCTGGAGACTACTCTAAATGGGTAGCTCATGAGTAAACGTCAAACCATTAAACCCTTCGCATAGTGAGCTCACGCGTGATGAGAACCTTCTCGTCCTGTTGTGCGAGGGGTACTTGGGAATGTTTATATTTTTTTGGCAGCCTGTTTCTCGCTTATGGCACTTTTCAGATGTTCAACACCCGTTTTTGAAAGCAGCACTGCAAACTCGTCTTACCCGTTTCGTCCCTAATATTGTCGTGTCTTCGATGTAATTAGAAGCCCCGCGAAGTCAACGAAGTTTTCTCTAAACAATGGGTGACATGTTTCCCTTCTTACAGGGTCGTTCTAATTGTGAGTACATAATTACGCCTCGCCAGAGCCTATTTTTGACGCTCTAGTTTCCGGCCTTTTTTCTATCCATGTATATTGTGTGCCGTACCTCCATTGTCCACTCCGCACGTCCTGAATTGACTGTGTAAAATGTGTGCTTGGTGAGCCATTGAAACATTTTTTTAAATTACACATTGACACGCTCCTTCCAAATACTTGGATCCAAGACCATGCTCCCTCAATAGCTTCGCCGACCGACTGCTGACTGGGTTCACGACCAGCAGCAATTGATCACTGTTTTGTAGACGGAGAGACACGGTCTTTTCTGGGACATTTTGCTGCGAACACTCGAAAATAAATAGATATCCCGCCATTTTCAATGCGATTTTTACAATTCGGCTGCCCTGGTGTGCCACCCTACGACATGTTTGTTTTAATTGATATGTAAAGTCTGCGGTGCTGTAGATTAGGTGATTGGCATACCGAGCAACCTAGATGAGCAAAGTCGTATTTCTGTTAAACTGAGGCGCGTGTACATAGTGTGCATAATTGTTTTGACCGCCCACTTGACTGGTTTTATCTTTTATATACAGCTTGTGTATTTGCCTGAATTTGAACAGCAGACAACAGCCATAACACAAAATACCCAAGAATTTCCAACGTTGATCTTTATTGGTCGCCGGAAATACTGCCGTTCGTTGCTTGGGCGCCAGCAACGAGCACTGAAGAAGGTAACTGGGTGGAAGGGTATTGCAACTCTTCTCCGGTCACCGGCTGGAATACAAAATGTCGTGTACTCCCTCCATTGATACCGAGCAGCTATCGCCGTATTACTAGTGAGACCAATGACGTTGCAGATACAACAAGATTCTTTCTGGTTTTCTTAATCGGAAACCAATTTTTAACGAGAAAAATGCAAGAACAGGAAGCATAGTTTCTCTTTGAAAACCTGCAGGGTTTTTAATTCGATTTGCTGTGACATTATCCGCATATGAAAATGAATCAAGAATATTTCCATTGCTAAGCACCGAAATTCAAAAGCACCTAATCAACAAACTCCATTGGTATTTGATTTATTAGGCAGTTTCAATAATTTTTATATCGCCCTTAGATATTGCAACACAGCGACTTTTGTTTTTTACTCCATTAAGGCAGGCATAAGTACCTTAAAGTAGTTGCTTAATACATGGTCCTTAAGCAGTTACCCAGGGACTTCCTTGGGCTGTACTTCCACCACGTTTTTACATTCATTCCAATGTTCCAAAAACTGTATCTGTCTTGTTTAGGTTAACTAAGGCAGCTTTGATGTACTTATCTTAACTTATTACATTGCTCCCTTACGGCAAATACTTGTCCTCAACAGTGTAAGTTCGAACTCTTGTACTGAGTGAATTTTTTGCAGATAAATCGCAGTACTTCTATACGGTTTTTAAGAATGATTAGTACCGGCTACTTGTTGGTTGATTCATCTTGTAGTTTTAGTGGACATCAACTATATGGGGCCTTTCGGCTTGTAATTACATGCTCGTTACTATTAGTAATGTATTGCTTAGCAAATGCTAGCAATTATTCTATGAAACTTCTCTAAAAAGCTATCAGTGTCAACATGTGCTGAAGCATTTGGATAAATAAGTCTCATTCAACGTCGAGGAGCCAGTGACGGAATTCACAAGGGCAACAAATTTATTTCCACAAACCAGATTGATTTCTCGGTCAGTTGACGTTCCATGCACAGGACGCATGATGAAAAACAAAGCTTAACAAATAATGGGAATTTTTTTTTTCGAAAACCGCTGTTTTATCGAAGCCTCGACGTGCACAACTTCCGGTATTACGGGATGAGTGCTGATCCCTTCAGCTCTGTTTTGGTTAACTCCTTGACTGCCGGTGTAACTTTTCTGTATTCAGGGACACTTTGCTCAGCCCAGCACTTTATCCTGGGAGTTCTGTGACTAAGCTTATCTGAATAGGTCAATTTCTCTATGAAAGCTTACATGCACAATAATAATAAACAATGTTAGCGTGGGTACAATATTTCAATGGCAAATGTGCACGTTCTGGGTGGGTGAAAGTTATGTCCTTTTAAGTACTCATCTCGCCATCGTGTTTTATGATGCACTCAGGATATATCGGCGCCTGTATGAAAACCGGCCGCTGTGCTCCCTCTCTCTGCGTGATTAGTCATTCATCATATCCACTTAGTGAACTTTGATGTAATCATAGTCTAGTTACTTTCGGGACTTCAGCAACATTTGCTAAGTTTCTGTAAACTCACCAGCTGCGGCGTCCTTTACAGACATGAATTCACCATTATTGCTCACAATCATGCTTTTGATGCCGTTCGACTAAGAGAAAATGGTGAAGGCCTGCTATACTTACTATATCCTCGAGTAATACCTTAAACGCCCCTCAACTGCAGTAGCGAAACTGAAGTTTGCAAACTATAGACACCTACAGAAAAAGAGTAACTGAGGATGGAATGGCTAGTGATTCTCTTGGTAAGGAGGCTCTCGCATTTTACACGTATCATGTGCAGCGATTGAATTTACTTCATTGTCGCTCAACACTTGAAATTCAGTCTTCACAATTCCATTACGCCAAACACTTATTCGGTATCTGCGTTCACAAACGCGGCAAGTAGTATAATATGCTTGCAAGTATCGCGGTAATGGTACGGCTCATACACGTAAACATCGTTCAGCGTAGGAGCAGCTTTATGTCCACTTGAAACAAAACACAACAACGCAGCTGAAGGCAGCAGTTTTTAATAAAAATTGGGGTTTAATTTGTTGTTTCTGACAACAGGTGTGAAAACACGGTAACTACGGCCGCAAAAAGGGGAGTTTATGGCAAATAATAGCGCGAAAACGTCAGCAACGACCACCTGCGGGACTGGTTTCAATAACAAAACTACATTATGTATTTTGTCCCACGTAGATGGGGGCAACACCGCACGGTGTGCACTGACGGGCGAAAATGAAATTCTCGGGGTACTTTGTCTTGCTGCATGCGTTGAAGGTGAAAGGCGGCGAAATTTCTGGACGACTGCTGTTCAGATACATCGGGCCCGACTCTGTGACTCATGTGAAGACAGGTTTTTGTAAAGCCAAAATTGCTAGCTTGAGAAAAGCGTTCGAAGCGAGATGTATTCCGTTTAAATCTTTGGCAAAGGAGGCTTATGTCACCATATAAAGTTTCTCTATGCGGAACTCCAGCCTGCTGTTCCAGTGGTGTCGGGCGTAAACGCTGAATTTGGTGTCTGATTTGGACCGAGCCCTGCAGCTGGTGTCTGACTTTGGACAAACGGGGTAATTGGCGTTTGGCCTGGGTTATACCCGGGACTTTGTGTGGGAGTTGGGACATACCCGGTACTTGGTGCTTGACCTAGCCCAGACTGACCGGATGTAGTACCTGCATTTGATGTTTGTACTTGACCAAACTGATTCGTAGCAGGCGCTGTACCTGATGCAAGACCTTGGCCAAACGAGCTTGGGGGAAGAAGCCCTGGACTTTGTTGCGGTTGAACTGGGCCAAACTGGCTTTGGGCAGGCACTGTAGTTGATGCTGGAGTTTGGCCAAACTGATTTTGACCTACCTCTGCACCTGCTGCTTGAACGGATCCAACTTGACTTGGGGCAGGCATTGTATTTGATGGTGGACTTTGGCCATACTGACCTTGGCCTAGCCCTGTACTTTGTTCTGGAACTGTTCCGAGTGGACTTGGGACAGGCCCTGTACTTGGGGCTGGACCTTGGGGAAACTGTCCTGGGATAAGTCCCATACTTGGTGTTTGACCAGGGCCAAACTGACTTGGGGGAGTCATTGTATTTGAGGCTACACCTGGGCTAAACTGACCCTGGCCTGCCCCTGTACCTGTTGATTGAAGTGATCCAACTTGACTTGGGGTAGGCCCTGTACTTGATGTTAGACCTTGGCCAAACTGACTTTGCCCAAGCCCTGTACTTTGTGGTTGAATTGGGCCAAACGTACTTGGGGCAGGCCCGGTATTAGTTGCTGAACCTTGACCAAACTGACCTTGGGGTAGCCCTGTACTTGGCGCTTGAAATGATCCAGTCTGACTTGGGGTAGGTCCTGTATTTGATGCAGAATTTTGGCTAAACTGAGCTTGGGTAAATCCTGTACTTGGTGCTTGATTTGGGGCAAACTGACCTGGGGAAGGCCCTGTACTTGGTGCTAAACCTTGGCCAAACTGTCCTTGGCCAGGTCCAGCACTTTGTTGTTGAATTGGGCCAAGCTGACCTGGGGCAGGCGCTGGTATAGGTGATTGAGGTGGGGCTAATCCTGGAAGTGGTGGTTGATTTGGGGCAGTCCCGGGTATGGATGATTGAGGTGGGGCTAATCCTGGAAGTGGTGGTTGATTTGGGGCAGTCCCGGGTATGGATGATTGAGGTGGGGCTAATCCTGGAAGTGGTGGTTGATTTGGGGCAGTCCCGGGTATGGGAGGTTGAGGTAGAGCTAATCCTGGAACTGGTGGTTGACTTAGGACAGTCCCCGGCATGGGTGACTGGGCTGGGGTTAATCCTGGAACTGGTGATTGACTTGAGACAGACCCTGCCATGGGTGGTTGAGCTGGGGATAATCCTGGAACTGGTGATTGACTTGGGACCGACCCGGGAACAGCTTGACCTGGGACAGGCCTCGAGACTGCTGGACCTGGGACAAATGCTGGAACGGGTGATGGACTTGGAGAGGCGGGTTTTCCTCTAGGAGGAGCATTTTTCACCACGATACGGCCTTCCTCCGCTGTCTTGATGGGAGATAACTTGGTGAAGTACTTCGTGAAGACGTAAAATGCGCTCACACCTGCAAGGTACCGTAGAGCACACGTTAAGCTTGCTGCATAATCTAAAAATGAATAATTATGCGGACACTGCGGAATCAAAATACTTTGTTTTCCACATAGCCCTAGCAAAAGGAACGTAATGTCATAGGCTTGCAATAAAAGTGAGCTAGCTCTTCGACTGCGCTGGATTGTGCTACATGAAAGCAGGCCTTCGTGATTAGTTAAATTATTATGATTCATACTGCTGGTCGAGAAACGATTGATCATACCACCGAAATTGCAACATACAAATGCAATTAGGTACTGCTTGCGAAGTTTCCACTTCGGCAGAAAAAATATCAAAAGTGTTTTCTCCAAAACAAGTTGTGCAACCATTTCAATTACACGTAATGAACTCCCACGAAATTATAATTACTTCAGACGGTAACTCATTAGACTTACGTAGTGTCAAAATAATGTCAACCACGTCTTTGCTGCGAAGCTGTTAGTTTCGGCCCCGAAAGCCCACAAATAATCTCAGAATAAAATTGTGCATGTAGAAGCGCCTCGCACTGATTCCGTATACTCCCAAAAGATAAAAGTTACAGTTCAACTTTCAATTGTTCCACAACTACAACTTATGCAGTGCCCGCTCTATGGGGGCTTCCTCTATCGACATCCGACCTCGGGTGTGAACGCTTGGAGAATTTGTAACAGTGCACTGCATAAGCAGGGAAATTTGTATTAGTGAAATGCTTCCGGCCTATCAAGCAACAGTTTATTAACTGGATAATGATTCGTGAGGGCTTAAGCACTAAGCTGTAATGAATTACCAGGGACGTTTTACTAGCCACCTCATTTGCTTTCATACCGAATTCACTGAACTTTTCCCTCCTTCGCTTCCTCCTTCGCTCCCTCCGTCATTTATGTCATTTATCTCTTACTCATAGACACATGCACACATATGTGCACGCACAAGAACGCACGCACACACGCACGCACAGACGCGCGCCAATACGTATATCACGATTTGTAATATCAATTTTACAATAGAAGTTGTAGGCAGTTATTTACGTTGCGCTTGTATAATACCGTTATATTATGGCGGGATAGGTAAACGTGGGTGATTTCGCACGAGAGTTAAGCCCTCTAAAACGCCCTTATTCAGCATGCTGGAGATTTTCAGTGCTCTTTTAAAACGTGCGACAGAAACTGACCCAGTTAACAGGGTTTCCGCTTACCTTACATAACGTGCCATAAGCAAACCCCTCTCGAACCGAATTCAGCCCGAAAGGTTGCCGTATCACTGAACCGTATGCTCGTACTTTCATAACAGGCAAAGGTGTGCTCCGATGCGCGTTAGGGAGCAAGCAAAAAGATATTGAGGGGTTTTCTCACGTACCTTCTCCGCGTTTCTGAACGCCTTGGTCGAATTTGAATCCATCTCCACCGTTGGCAATGAAGGAGGTAGTGACAATGGTGTACCTCTTCTGAAAGTGAACATCCTCATAACGTGGGATGCTGCAGTTGGCACACAAGATCCTCAGCCGTGCCACTCGCCAGCCGCCCGGACGACTAAGGTCGTAGGTTACCCGCATTCCTGGGGAAAGAATAAGACTTTTGATAAAGGCACCACAACTCAACCTACACAACTCAACCTACCTGGTGCCTAAAAAGAATGAACGAAATGTGCGGTGTACAGCTTTATTTCGGGATACCAGTGCACATTGGTTTTTTACTTACGAAGTCAAGATTATAAGATTAGAAAAAAATTAATCGGTCCTTCCACCCTGCGAAGAAGGACGACGAGAGAAACTGTATTGTGTTCATCTAAAACGACAAAATGACAGCCCCTGTTGAAGCCGCAAGTACGGCATCGGCAATTGCCCAATGGCTTCTTATGGAGGCTGCTCGGTAGTGCCGGTACGAGCGCGAAGCGAACTGCGCAGAGTGCAAAGTGAAGCCGAAGTATGACGAGCGATATCGCTGTTTGCGCGCAGAAATCACGCAGTGAAGACAGCACGCGAGGCGGCCCCGCCAATCGTTCGCGCTTCACAACGGATCCGCATTCTAATTGGCTTTATTGAGGTACGCTTGGACCAATGACATTGAAGCTTGCCACAGCGTCACCGAAAGCACCCAAGACCCCTGAGTAACAATGTTTTTGTAATCCACAGCACAAGGCCGCTCGCACTGGTTATCCTAACCAGACCTAACGCCGTGGCGGTACTTGTGCACAGTACGTCTAGCTGGCCCCTGCTCCCTGATGCACGTAGCCCAAACAGTGGCTAAGGAAAGGAAAATGGTCGGTGACCGCATCACCCCGACAGAACTGCGAACACAGGACTGAAAAAGCATACGGAGCAAGGAGCAAGCCCTCTATTGTACCGAGACTCAATCCCAACAGATACGTCTGCCCGCCACCTTCTACACAGAGGCCATAAAGACCAGGCGCCGAATAACTGCAGTCAAACGCTTTGCTCCGACCGACACCAAGATTGTTTTTTGTCCGTGAGGAAGACTAGAAATCACCAAGCTATCCCTGGAGATTCTAGCGCAGGAAATCCAAATCCAACAGCACGCAAATGTTTAACCCGATAGTGAAGATGAGACTCGCGTTCAAGCCAAATCTAACTTTATTATAAAACCGCGCCTTAAAGGGAGGAATAAGAAAGAAGCACATATAACACAGGACGTGGCGCACAGTATCCAGGGATTTTTAGTAAGGCAAAAGTAATTCATTTCAGAAGTCAAATCTACGCGCCTGAGTACAATCAATGCTTCGCACACTAAAACCATAAAAATTCCTCTTCTTGCCCTCTCAGCTTTTTCAAAATCTAGAAGCGCTGTATCGTTCTTGTGCCGGGAAATGGATGGAGGGCTTACACATGACGGGGTTTCAGCGCATGTAAACGTAAAAAAATCATCAATGGTTTCGTTGACAGAGCGTCTTTGTGCCCAAACAACATGGTGTCCTCTTGGAACTGAGGGCGACATATGCAGTCCCGATAGTCCGAGGGAAACTAGCGGTCCCTGGTGTGTCGAAGCACGACAGTTTCCTTGTGCCTGTTATTCTGCAACTTTTATGCAATTGTTATGATTTGTGTGTACGGTGCGTCGATAGTGCGCAGGTGCGAATTTGGCTCTCATAGCAACTACTTATTTACTGAATAAAAATCAGCGGTTAGTGTGTGCCGCGCCCTTTATTATATGTGCCTATTTATTAGTTCCTATTTTACCGCCCACTTTAATAAGAAATCAGTACTCATCCGCGAAGTACGCACGACTCCTAAATCCAACTTCATCGTAATCAGCATTCCATCCGGGTCACGTCCAATGAAGTATGCCGGAATGTCCTCCCTGCTCATTGGGAAACAACGGTACGACGTCGCGTCTCACGTCGCGGGCCAATGCCTCCTTGGGCACCGTCTTCGACATTGCGAGAACGGCCACTCGTTAACAAATCAATTATAACCTCCGCCGCCCCCCCCCCCCCCCCCGCCCCCGTGAACATCTCCACGTCCGCCGAGTAAACCGCTCCTAGATTTGGCAAATAGCTTTCCGCGGACTTTAGGTCCTATATTGGGCTCGAACCGGGCCACCATCTACCGCTACATAACCTTCCTATGCACAACCGAAGTAAGCACCAGCTGTCAGAACACGGGTCATCACCAGGTCGTGTGCCCTATACAGCAAATTGTGCCCCGTGGTTCTCGGTATGGCACTACAACTGCTCAAAAGAATCACTCCTGCAGTCCACGCTGCATAGTGTGTGACGGAAATCCCCTCAAAGGTTCGCGGACTTCCGCACCGTTACCAACCCAAACCACATACGATCTGCTACGCTCAAGCCGCGCCCCAAAGCAGGCTTCTCCCAAATGATTCCTGCCACAACTACAAGCCAACACCGCAAGTCCGCATCGCACAGGCCAACTAGCAGCAGAACTCTCTCTTAACCTCAGCACCAACTCCTCAAGTCGTCATTTGGCTAACAGCCCCAGGCGGTGAGAAGCGAGGAAGGGGGGCCCCCTCGCGCCCACCCCCCCCCATTCCCCAGTAACCCCCTGTAGCTACTCCCATAGCAGACCTGCATAGAGAGCTGCAGAACTCCCGAGCTGAAATTATATCTGTCAGAGAGGAAAATGCAGTTCTCAACCGCAGAGCGTTTTTCTGTAAAGAATATTCGCATTCAGCGCCCCTTCTAAGCAAGAAAACCTAACTACCCCACAACAAAAACGAACAGCTCCCTCCGTATCCCAGGATGAACTTCGGGGACAGTCATCTCAGCAGTTAGAGGAATGTCTCGAGAGGCTAGAATATACCCTGTAAGAGCAAAACGAGCAGTACAGTAACCGCCACCAGTCCTTGCTTAACAATAAGGCAGCTTGCAGGGACCATGAATGCAATCAGAGCCGTAATCCATGGCCACCTCCAGCGAATAATGGCCTATACCAAGAACCTGCTAGCTCCATAATTAATTTCTTAGAGGCGCCCATTCCAAATAGAATTCCCAGCCTGGCAAATATTCTTTTTCACCTAATACAATGGCTCCATGAAACTTGTTGTTGGGCAAGTTGGTCCATGTAAAAAAAAGAAAGTTTAGCGCAGTATAACGCTGGACATGTCCGTTCAGCGCCCTTGTAACGGTTCTAAATCCTTCTCCCATGCTTACTAGCTCAAAGAAACACTCAGTGTCTTGTTTGTTCCTTTGGGACTCGTGACAGTTCGAGGTGGCTGATTTTAATATGGAGAACAGAAAAAGTGCCCGTCCGTGTGCGCAGTGGCCAAAATTAGTCCGAAGGACGCCACTACGACCCGCCTCATATCCCATGTGCAGCTTCGGTGCATTAACCGTCATGATCGGAAAGTTTCGTTATGCATGAATTTTCGGTAATGTTCTCTTTGCCCTAATATCAGAATTTTTCGAAATTGTAATGTTACTACGAAGGGGGGAGTAGTTCGCCTAGCAGCATTTCTCTCTTGGGAGTTCGGCATAGGTACAGAATATCAATACTCACCAGACACCTGCAGGAACTTCCCGTTGTGGGACGGCCCAGACGTGAAGTTTGAAACTGCGTGCTCAAACATTTTATGCAACTGCGAACCATTCATGGTCATGACAACGAGCTCATTGTCAATTGGCATAGCACGTTGCAAGTCCTGCACCGTGACTTTGGCTGAAAGAAATAAAATGCACAATGGTTTATTTCACGTCATGTGCAGAAATAAAAAAAACATTACTCTCGACTTGCCTTCTGGAGATACACGTGTACTGAGTAAAGGCGGCCTCTATACTCACCATCTATATTATTATCCACAGAATAGATAACCACAGAAAACAGACCATACGCTGTTACAAACAAGAAAATTTTCACGCTAATTATTTAGAGTGATCTTCATTCATTGACTTCTAGTGACCAGGTGTTCATTACAGCTCATTGAAACAACTGGGGTTTGTTAGCCTCTTCTGGTCATCAACGAACACCTTTATTTCTTTTAATGATTATCTTACCTCGCTCTCAAAACAAAAAAAAAAGCTCGACTCAACATAATGATTCGCCAAGCTTATAAAAATGCGCTTGGACTCCCCCCTGCCACTGCGACTCATAACGTACTCGCTTTGGGAGTTCAGAACACGTGCGAAAAGCAGAAAGAAGCCCATCATTCATTTCAACTACGCCATCTGCACTTGACTCCCACAGGTCTCCAAGTCCTTACAGCATCAGGACAACGCCCGATACACTGCGGGAACAAAACAAATCGCGTCCTTCTAACCCCGCGACATTGCTTCCGGGTGGCCCCAATCCATCTCAATATGCACTCTGACTGCCACATTGGCCGCCGGGCTTCAAATGCTCAAACAACTGCACGATACGGGAACTGCCCCACCGCCCTGGGTGCGCCGGCCTCGTAGCCCGCGTAGTTACGCATACTGGCCAATTCATCAATGCCGCCACCCCTACCACAACCTCAATCGATGCCGCTGAAGAAAAGCCATTGCCCTGGCCGCCGCTTCCCGCCCTGAACCAGTTACTAATCTCACCGATTCGCAGACAGCCTGCCGAAACTACCAGATTGGCAGCATTACATTATCAGCCCTACTCATCCTCAAAAACTGCTCCACAATCCCGGATATCCGCATTGTCTGGGCTCTTGGCCACGCCGCCATCCCCGGCAATGAAGTGGGTCATGCTGCGGCTCGCGATTTGATACACCGAGCCATTGCCGACGGTGGCCAATGTCTACCCCCTCAAGATCAACCCTACATATTAAGTTGGTACACAGGGATTCTCGCCCATTGCAAGCAAAATTGCCGCAGCCTCCCATCGCCACACTGGCGCCTCTCCAGAGGGGGAGCTACAGCTTGGCGGTGGCTCGAGAGGAATACCTACCGACATCCCACCCACCTTCACGTCATCTTCCCCACCCAACAACCTTCCCTCTGTGTTTTGATTGATTGATTGTAGGGTTTAAAGGGACCCTGCAACACTTGCCATCGACTACTAGTAATGTATTTTTGGATAAAGTTTACTGCCCCAGAAATCTCCTCCCGCAAGAATCATGAAAATCCGTTCACAATTAACGAAACTACGCGCGATGAGAAATCGCGCATAATCGTTCCCTCTCAACTCGACCGCGGACAACGCGACGAAAGCTGCGCGCTCTCTCCCAGAGAGGGGGGAGGCTCGCGGCATTCTCTTCGGCGGCCTTCGATATATCACATGCCGGGTAGTTTTCTCCTTTTCTCCGCAACGCAGAGGGGCTTATTTCCGGCCTGGTGCCACAAAAAAGCAGGCATGGGTGCCTGCTCGCAAGTGCGCACTCGGGCTGGTAGGGCGTTTTTGAAGTAATAAACGTTTGTAGTCGAGTGGTCCCGTTGAAAGGGAAGTATTGAGCTCATCACTCAAGCTGCGCGCTCACTCAAAACACGAAAGAAACGGCAAAACTGTGCCTACAGGTTCAGGCATAGAAGAGGTTCGTACTAAGTGATGACGACGACGGAAATGGGAGAATTTAGCCGCGAAGTTGACCAGTGACAGCCGATCAGGCAGCCGTGGCCTATGTGACGTCCCTTAGGCATGCCAGGGGTTGCATAATGAGGACAACTGAAGAGAGAGCGGTTGGTTTTTCCGCGTCTTTCACATCGATTTGCGCGCTCACCGCTTCACGTGCACGTGTAATATTTGGCTCAGGTATTTCTGGCAGTGTAATGTAAACGTCGCGCAGGTTTATTTGCACTG
This sequence comes from Haemaphysalis longicornis, assembly GCF_048455015.1. Classification (NCBI taxonomy): domain Eukaryota; kingdom Metazoa; phylum Arthropoda; class Arachnida; order Ixodida; family Ixodidae; genus Haemaphysalis; species Haemaphysalis longicornis. The sequence continues at coordinate 110,131,439 of NW_027526385.1, forward strand.
TTCAAAGAGTGTTGCAGGGTCCCTTTAACGCGCCGACTGCAACGCAGATGATCAGGCGCGGCGTAGCGGAGGGCTCCGGATTAATTTTGACCACTTGGGGATCTTTAGTGTGCGCCTAAATCTCATACACACGGGCGTTTTTGCTTTTTGCCTCTATCAGAAAAGCGGCCGCCACGGCCGGCAATCGAACCCGCTACCAACGCCTTACCCAAGGCCTCTGTGCTTACTGTCTCAAGCCTGGAACACTCTATCATATAATATGGGAATGCCAACGTACTTAAGACGTGCCCTCACTTCCAAAATACGCCTTCCAGCAGTGGAGGGCTTGCCAGCCAGCTATCACCAAGATGTCCAGCTCAAACTGGTGAAACGAGAACCGACGGCCAGCCGAAGTCAAGGCATCCTGGACTAGGAATGCCTTCCACGCGGCGAGGCCCACCCATCAGCCTCTGCTCGATAAACAAAAATATTTACTCTCTCGCTCCCTCTTTCTCTTATAGTAAATCTCCTTGGGCACAAGTTTGCATCTCACGTCCGCGCATGAGGTGTTAAAATTGCTAACGATTCTTTTTTGTCAAATACCCTATAATCTGCGCTGAACGGTATCAGTGTTTTTAGTTAATAATTTTGCCCCGTGAAGAAGAGTTATTGTTAGACGATTAACAATCACTATCATTACATCCAAACAATACACAGATTTGTTGAACCATTGAATGATTACGAACTTCTGTGCACCTTATCAAATTGTGTTTCACAGTGTACATTGCTTTCATTACATCACACTGCCAAATATATTGGTCCAAACACCTGCTTGCGTCACCAGAATAATTAATAACGAGCAGGTGGACATAATGCAGCCCTATCCGCTTATGCGGTTATGCAGTGAATCGGCGTAAAAAGAAGAGGCAGAAGGACGCTGGGCATGCGAACTGGCCGAACCTTGCTCCACCGGGAATAAACCCCTCTCCAACCGGCTACCCAGGCGTCAGCTATCTTCCTTTACGATATATTTAAATAGCAATAACCTTTTGGGTATTATATATTTACGCGAAGTTCGTATAAAATACAATTTAGTTTAGCTTTATCATATCGTCATGACATTTTTTTGCCATCGTTTGGTGCATCTAGTCTCCCTATTCAATGCAAAATAGGAGGGTGGTTCTTCTCCAAAATACGGAAAAAAATCTTCACCATCGAACCACCCTTCAATTTCCATAGCAAGTGCAGGTTGTAAATTGTCGCAACGAACAAGGATCACCACGAGCTTCCTTGAGTACAGCTTATTGTACGTCACTCCAAACGATTTTTGAAAGTCTTTTTTCTTTGGTACACAACTTTTCTCGTATATTCACCATTACATCTTTCTTTAGATCATTCGTATCTGAATTATTTGCATTTTATTAGATTCTTTAAAGCTTTTTAGAAGGTGCCATCGGCCCAACCAACTTCAACTTTACCCTATACATGCCCAAGTAGAGGGAGGACTTCTTAAATTAGCGCTGACAATGCTTTCCCGGAACAACTGGAAGTTTTCACTGAGGCACGTTTTTAAGGTTCCTGAGGGATATCTTCTTGATCCGCCCTGTAAATTGTTAACCATTTTGTCGTCTCGTCTATTGTATTTTCTAAGATTCACTTGATGCTGCTGATGGCGTTATTATTACTGTGTTATTGTGATGCTGCTAATGGCGTTATTATTAATACTGTGACGCGAACCTTCTTCGGGCCACTCTTTTTAATCTAACAAACTGGTCTCAGGAGTGGCTAATCGCCCTAAACTTCTAAAACGCCCAGAATGCATATATCACGGTATCGTAACAGCCCGCTTGTATACAATTCAAATACTATTCCTTTACAACCAGTCAATCCATACAATTCGTCCAAGTAGGTAAGAGGCCATATTACAGTTAACCTAAACTGGATGGTATAACAAATAGAAGCGTGCCAGCCAGTCGAGGGTTTGCCCTGACGAAGGCAATTCTCTTTGCTGAAACGTTGACAAAAATCGCTACGTTGTTCGAAGTATTCTTTTCATACACACGCACACACACACGTATATATAATATATATATATATATATATATATAATATATATAATCCGCTTAATTAGGTACCCAGGTAAAGCGTTACCAACTACAAAGAGAATATATGTACATTAAAATAAAGTTGATGTGTTGTTGATGCGCCAAACAGTATTTCAAAGTCACTAGAACGGTTCGCATGCATTTCCTTGGGATGAGGAATGCTGGTTCTGTAAGTTAGTGAACTTAGGTCAACCGCATGCGTTCGAAAATCTCCTTACAGCTTTGTCTAATGGACTCTCTAACCGTCCCTCCGTTGATGATAGCGGCGTTGACTTCAGACCACGCATGGGGCACCTTGCTTTTCTTGTTGGCGTAGAAGTCGAGGAAGGAGTCTGTGATGAGATTGCCCAAATTGCACTCTCTGGAGCGGCAGACTTTGTGGCTGGCTTCCAGCAACACCTTCGTGGAGCCCACAACTTTCCTAAGCGCGTCCTCCACGGTCCGTTTGAAGGGCATCAAGCCACGGAGAATGTTCGGGTCTGGAAAGGTTAGAAAGAAAACACGAAGAATTCATATTTCGAAGAACTTGCAGGAAAATGGGTGTTAGCATAGGTAATGGTCACATTCGCAACGTACGAACAAGCGCACGCACGCACACATCTGCTCGAACCAGTGTTGAACCTCAAAATATAGCGAAGATGACTGGAGGACAGGTTACTCATGAGGAAAATCATTTCTGTTTTTTTTCAGGGAGGGAGCTCAAACAGCCTGGCTCTGCTAGTTTTGCTTGGAAATTTCTAAAGCGTGCTTTTTGAAGCCTGTTTTTTGAAGCCCACTTCGTCAAGGTTCTCGTATTTTCTAGTTTATTGTTCACTTGGACTAAGACTGGTGCACAGCATAGATAGCGCGCGACGCCAACAAGCGCCGTCTCGACTTTTGGCCTACCATCAAGTTCTGACGTGATCGCAGACAGCGGTTACAATAAGTATGACATTTCTATGAGCGTAGTAAGATTGATCTTCAAGACTAATTAACGTTAAGCCTAAATGTTAGACGTTATGCTTTACATAACATATTGTGGTCCACCTCGCTAACCGGTATCCACCTCACTCAAGTACTTATAGGCAAGCCCCTCTTCTTAATGTACAAGCAGAGGATACCGACTGACTTTTAGGCCTCAAACAAGAACGTTAGGCCTGGTCTGGCGGATACCGGACGTATGTTGCTCTTGTCTCGCAAAGTGATACCCATAGCAACAGGAACCCGCAATGCGGATGGGCCAACACATTACAAGCTTTGTGCATGATGAGACAAGCACTGCGCGATCATTTGATAAGTCAATCATTTACTGAGTGCTGGGGCCCTAGTATGGTCAATCACAACAAATCTTCCCCCTTCCTCTGCCTGGTGTACGTGTACTTTGAAGTCTAGCGCCTTACTACACACAGAGAAGCCTACACCCGCTGTGGAACGTAAGTCTACACGCCTGATAAGACGGAAAGTGTGTTGCGTTCACACAATACTTCGTGATTTGCAAGCCCAAGGGATCGGCTATTTTTTCCCCTGAAAATTCCTTCCATTAATTACACCCCAAATTAGGTACCGTGATAAATGTCGCCGCGTGTCGTGAGGACGGTTTTGCGCCGCACAGATTTGCGTAGCAGTGTGTTCCGCCGGCGACCTCGCAATCCCATTTGTCACAAGCCCGGAACGCCCGCGGAGGTGCAGAACGTTAGTGAAATGCGGTGGTCCGTCACGCCCTTTACGTAAGCCGAATTAATTGGTACCAAACAACCTCCATCAACTTGGAAAATATAGAAAACCTATATTAGATGACATTTTCATGTAAAAAAGCACCTGTGACTTGGAAAAAATCACAGACACTTTCTCTAGAGAAAGATACTTAAAATCCCAAGCTTGCTCCAATGCAACCTGAGTGAATGTCTAAGTCTGATATGCAAACTGCTTCGACCATGTCGGAATGGCACAACCGGATCGACGTAGACTTCAGAACGCGATGGACCCACGTTCGATTGCTCCCACGAGGAGCGTTTTTTTTTTTCTTAATGGGGTTCATGTGTCTTTCTGGAAACACATTGTGCAAGCAGGATATGCTGCAGTGCTGTTTGGGCGTAACAATTTGGATTGTGGACTTTGAAGACATTGGCTTTTGACCAGACACAGGTTCGCGTTTCAACATTTTTCACTTCACACGATGCAGCAAGGCAGTGTCTCGCTAGTACCCGTCCCCTGGACGACGGCGCGCCGCGCCCCTGTCCTGACCCTCGCCTTCAACTTAACCCCGCACGCCATGCTGGGAAGGTGCGCCTTGCTCCCGTTTCTCCCGCTGGCTACTTGGCTCTGGCTCCTCCGATGCCTCACTCTGCGGAAATCTTCATAAACAAAACTATTGCTAATGCAGCCCTTGCACCCTACATTATGAGAAAATAAATTCACTCGGCAAGGTCTTCCCCCCTTACTGTCCCTGCTGTCAAACGTTAGTGTTCTGCCACCTTCTACCACTTAATCTGGCACTGCGTCGCATTTTCTTCGTACCACCCTATACTTATCAACGCTTTGCCACATGGCGCCTCTCAAGACGACTTCCCCCTTCGAAGACGCTAATTTTCTCACAGGCCTTGAGGTGTTCGGCCTAGAGAGTGGTCTCTCAAGAATAGTGCAAACCGGGGAATAGTTGACTCGACTCGTATGATCCCAACACTAGCCTGGCTCTCCTGACGGCAGTGATCTCTTCTATGGCGTTCAAGGACCCACCATTTGTGCTACTCGGCTACTCCTCCCTCCCTCTTTCCCCTCTTATCGTACTTTGGCCGCATAGCCTTCCCTTTTAAAAAAAGGCTTACAATAACAACACTTCACCCAAGATCATCATCATCGTCAGAGAGAATTGGCTTTCCTGCAGTGCGCTTCGGTGCAACGTTGCCATCGGTGAAGCATATAAAGCTCCACTTTGAAATGTAGAATGGCTGGACCCGAAGCCCGGCCGCTAGCCTCCGAAACGCCGACTCAACCACTAGTCCGTAAGCCGTCCATTAATTTACTGTTTGCTAGGAAGAGCAGCAGCAGTGCTCAAAGCAATCGATGGGACGCATTTAGCAGCTCAATAATGTTTTTCTGGGCCAGACGCGAACGCGAAACCGGATAGTATCACGGAGTTATTTTCTTCTGCAATAATAAAAATTCGTTTTCGCTGCGAATTATTTTGCCTTTATTACGAAAGCTATCCAGGGCAGTGGAGCCTTCGTTACCAGCAGTAGCTTGTATTTTGGTGGCCTAGCCACAAATTTTAGACATTTCCCTTAACGCGAAATTCCGCTTATATCGGAAGTTTTAGCGGATTTTACAACTTGGAGTTAACGAGGGATTACTGTACAGGTGATCGTGTCGATGTGTGAACACGCCCGTACGGAAACACCAAAGTAACATTAAAAGCGAAGTGACATGTTCCCACATATCAACGCACGGATAAGCGTTTGGCTGATCGCCGCGTTTTGTTGTCGGCGACAATTTGCATATCCCCATGAATCCGCTGACTCGCTAAGTTGTTAAACAATGCTATATAAACAAGAATGTGGGAACGTGTGTAATCCACCATTTCTGACACTGTATGTGGAGGAAATAACTCTTTTAGAAAGGCAGTAGGCATACGAACGGTTTGGTGCCTTTACTGTGATTTTATCTTATGTTTAAATTTTGTTTGTACTTGCATTATACAAGATTGTACCTGTAGGTTACAGATTGGCACGTTTTCTATGAACTATTATTGGCGAGTCAGCGCCCGTTCTGTGTTCTTTTCCTGTGTCCTACATCTGCTTTCGCGGTACCATCTCAACATGAACACCCGCCAAAAGGCCAACTATCATTGTTTTTTATTTGTGCGTGTGATACACGTTTCTACAGTTCAGTTACGGGCGTTCCAGTAACGATATGTTGAAATACAGATGAGCGTTATTGCCAGCCACAACGGCAATAAGAGTACTTCAGAAACTGTCTCCACTGAAGCAATAAATTTCTAAACCTTCGCCCACCGAATTAGCTAAAATTAATTGTATAATTAGGAAAATTTATAAAACAGCGCTGCAGGTACCTTAGAGCACATCCACTGTCCGCCTTGAATCACTTGGGGTCTTTAACACCGCCGAAGAGTTGATTGAGGCGCATCTCTTGTGTCAGCTCACTCGTCTCACAGCCACGCTCTCAGGCAGAATGCTTCTCCGACGGCTGCGCCTCGACAGCCCATTCCTTATCGACGCGCCCATTCCCCTTCCCAGCCACATTCATGAGCTAATAACGGTGAGACCCATACCGCGCAATATGAACCCGACGTTTCATCGAGCGCGCAGGGAGCACAGGGCGAGGACGTTAACCAAGCGCTACCCAATCACCCCCTCCACCGTCTACGTCGACGCTGCGAGATACAGGAGCCGTGAAGCTTATGCGGTAGCGGCCATTAATGGCCCTGACGCCCCTCCGCTTGCTTCCCTTACTCTGTACACTAACTCCCCGGCGACCGCGGAAGAGGCGGCAGTAGCCCTAGCATTTACCCTCAGGCCGCCCCCCTCCATCGTAATCACCAATTCCAAAACTGCCGTTCAAAGTTTCGCCAAAGGAATGATCTCGCCTTTGCCCTCAAAATCCTTCTTCAAAATTCTCCCACCACCCCAGTCGAGCTGGTATGGACTCCGGCCCATACGGGTGTGGGGGGGAAAGAGGCAGCACACAGGGCCGCTTGAGAGCTCACCGTCCGAGCTGGTCCTGGCCTTGAGCCCTTCCACGGAGCCCTATCAACCCGCGACAGACTTGTTACCTTCAACGACATACCCTCGCACTACCGCCTCTCCCGCCGCCAACTACCCCCAGCCACTCCGTCCTTCTCCAACGAAGAGGAACGCCTATGGCGACTCACCCAGACACACACGTACTCCCCTGCCGATATCGACTTCACCTAATCTATCCACCTTTGTACCCCACCCCTTTGTGCCCCGACTGTGGGTCCCTCGATACCCAAGACCACTGCATGTGGCAGTGCCCCCAAAACCCATTCCCCCCTTTCACAGACGGTGAGCACTGGGCGAAGGCGTTGTGCAGCTCGTACCGTGAGGTACAGGCTATAGTCATTCAGCGAGCTGCAATGGTCACCGGCCGGTTACCACCGCCGGTCACCCGCCACCCAGACTAGCCCCATGGGGCTCAAATAAAGTTTCTCTCCCTGTCTCTCTCTAATGCCGATCGCATACTAAGTGATCACTAATTCAGGAGAAACACCAAAACAGTGAAAATGTGTAGAAATACAATTTTTACGATTACCATACTCCTTAACGCGAAATTTGGGCGCAGCGTGAACTGGAGTATCATCGATCACGGAGCACATATCTGCCGCGCCTCAGGAAGGCATCAGCAAACTCCCGATGGTGCGCGCTACTCTGACGTTATATGGCAGCGCTTCGCCAATACGGACCATCTTATTGTAAATCGGGTTTGAACCTCTCGCGCAATTGTCCCGCGGTTTTGATGAGCCACGCAACGAAGAGGACGACAAAGGACCAATGCACATGCAGCACGCAGCGGTTGCTGGTCTTCTGTACTTTTTGTGAACTTGAAAGAAGACGACGCTTGCTTCCATGGATGTCTGGTTTTGCGTCACATCTCTAGGGTGTTTCTATACAGACGCCTAGTCGCAGTTTTCTCATACAGGTCTTGCATGGCCTCGGCATACTGCCCTCCCCCTGACACTTTCGCCAGCTTGCCTGCTTGGTCTACCTCGGCTGCCTTCGCTGTCCTCTACGTTCTATCGGTTACATCAAGGGACGGCGGTGCCTCGAAACCACAAAAGCGGCCGATTGAGAGCCTTCGGTTTCAAATAGAGTAACTTGGCGGGCAATGTAGCGCGGAGAAATGATAACCGGTGGACATTGCATGAGGGGAAAGACTGGCTGTCGAGCGGCTGTATTAAGGGGTGGGAAGATGGTTAACTGGATGGAGTGAAGAATTTCATTCCCGGGCAAAGAATACTCTTGGGCACGGGCATCACGGACGAAGAGTAGATAGAGGTGTGTGGCCGTCGTTCTCCAGTGGGCATAGATAAAAGGATGAAGAGGAAGAAGAAGAAGAAGAAGAAGAAGAAGAAGAAGAAGATAAGGATGTCTCTTATCAACTTTTGATCTTGGCCCAATTAATAATGCTGCTCGCCTTAGAAGTGAGGTATGCTAAGGACGGTTGCAATGCAATGCCTTGACGGTCATATGTGCGCATGTACGCGCGGAAAAACCAACATATTTGTATTCAGCTAGGCATTTAGAATCGTATACTAAAAAGGTATTGCTAAAAACTTACCTTGACCAATACTCTGATCAAGCAAAATGGGTCTTCCTCTCCAGTGGGTTATCTCTCCTTTCCGGTTGAACAGAACCTCAAGATTTCCAAGGTATTTGCCATAGCGATAGCCTTGCACAATCACGCAACTTCGACGGCCCTTTCTTGAGACTAAAAATGGGTAAGGACCTCGCACTCTTCTCGCATCCTCCTGCAGCGGTGGCGGACCTAAAAGAGAAGGCACAAATAACCGAAACGCATATTCTGAATTTGTTAAGCAATGAGAATGAACGGAAATGCGTGCACGCATTTTGCTTGCCACTAGACGTAGGGCAAGCATGCCATCTTGATAATTTGTATTATTGCTTCTGACAGCTAAAGACCTCTAGGACACCTAAGCATTCCTTGCGATGCCGTCAATGCGAAAGCGTTGGAGTTATAATCTTGAACGATTACGCCTATATAATGTTCACCGCTATGCTTAACACTTCATTTTGATCTAGACGATTCATGATCCATCACCGAATCTACAACACAAAAGCAATTTGTAGAAGTTCCACGTGAAAGACTGTACTTAATTCTATGCACGGAATTGACACAGAGCCTACCGTGGCACGGGTCAAGTGGCAGGTACGTGGCTGCTCATAATCGCCATCATTTCTTTCCCATTTGCAACCTCTCCTTCCTGTTTCAATTACTATGACTCAGAGGATTTTCCAATTGCTTTTCTTGGCCACATATAATCGGTATTAAAGTTAGCGTGCGTAGCTGGTCTGCTAATTCTGACTTCTGCAGATACCCTTCTGAGAATTATCCGGCAGAGTAGAGAGTACATATGTCTCCCACATATTTCTAAATCGAAGGCAACCGCTCATTAGCTAGGTGTCCTTTAGTCAGCTCGAACTAACGAACATGGTGGCGAAGAAGATCCGTGCCCGTCTCGTCTCCTGTGGGAACTTCTTCGAATCCCACTCAGCGCAAAATGTACCCTGTTTACCTTTCAACTCAATCAGTTTCTTTGAATATAGGGGCTTTCTTGATATATGTGACATCAGTGCAAACTCTCAGTGCCCCTGTTTGATCCTCAGAGCAGTCGGTGGTTCGCTGTGTCATGGACGCCGGATTTTGGATCTCCTAGGTAATTAATGCTAGATTATTAGTCGGAGCCAGTTTCAACTCTTTGTGAGGGTAAAGATATTTTGTAAAGCTTAAGTCGCAAGGATGTTGAAGTCACTTGGCGGGAGAGAGAGGGGTAAGGGAAAGGTTGCGATGAATGTTTGTCGCGTGTGTGATCTGTGCGCAGCCTCTCATGCAGTTCAGGTTGTCAGGGTAAGCATGCTCGGAACGCCGGCAGGTAAGACGGCCGAGTTCATTTTCCATGTAGTCCCGACGGCGGATGCTTGGGTTCGGCTGATAGAGCTCATTATCGATCATGGGCAGGATATAGGAGGGGGGTAGTAGTTAATATGACGCACACAGGAGCTGCGTCATTAAAGATAAAGCCAGGCACGAAGCGTTGGTTGGATAATTCACTGACAAAGAGGCTTAGGTGTAGCTCTGACGTAAGGCCTCGGTAAAGGTACAAAAGATCTGTTCATTTCACTGACGTTGGAAACAAGGGAGAAAAGAGAGCCTGCCTGCTGTATTATATAGAAAACGTTTTTGTTCTCTACGACATTCGTGTTTCTAAAGATATTATAACGTCAGTGCTACTCTTGTAGAAGCCGAAGCGTTTGGGCGGGTCGAAAAGAAATTGAACGCCCGGCAGCTGCGAGTTTCTATACGCCATACAGCTGTCAGAGTAATGGCTTGCGTTGCAGTTTCCTAAACAAAAGAAACTTCTATCGTGGAGCCCCTCAAGCATATGTCTAGTGAAGTAAAATCCGTTCACAATAAAACAATTCTTTCTGGACTAGCGAGACAGAACAAACTTAATTTAGCCACCCAAGTGCGAGCCGCCACATGATGCTGGTCAACAATTCCCCGTAAATCGGTCTACCGATAATACATTTACGCATGCTAATTACGAAAGAGAAACCAAGTATGTCTTTGATAAATTTCCGCTTTTCTTGGCGGCTTGAACTCGAGACTATCTCTTTGTAGCTTGTCGAGCGTCTCATCGCTTACAGTAACAGAGTGAAGCATGTTTCTATTTGTAAATTAATCCATTTGTCTGAAATATCCCCAAAATCCTTTTCAGAGGTGTGAGAAACGGGTAAAAGGGGTTTTGGATAAAAGTACAAAATGATCAATTATTTCAACTCCCTTTTCGAGGAATATTGCTTAGACGCAGCTTACCTGAGTACAAGAATGTTTCCGAATGCCCTCCAACAATAACGTCAAGTTCGGGACAAGCCACCGCCAAGCGCTTATCAGCCTCAAATCCAGCCTGGCTGATAAGAATAAATATCTTTACTCCTTGTTGCCTCAGCCGCCATACCTCCTTGTTGATGCTTTCAGCCAGTGGTAGTATTCTTACGTGACCTGAAAACAAAGCGTAACGTATATTTCGTTGATTCACTCCCATACCCACTCGAATTAGCAAGAGCATTTTAAGGCATTCTCCCGCATTTTGTATCGCAGCGCAATATTTTTTTCCCGTTTTTTTCGAACCCATACTCACCGCGAACAATAGCTCTAAAAAACCACTTGGGAAGCCTGATGCATTAGCAACGAGCCGCCGGCCTTTTTAAGTCTATCAAACGTTAAAACGTTAAAAATGCCTCACGTGGTAAGGTTTCTAAGTAAAAAATGGGTGCAGCTTAGCTCAGCAAACCTTGGATATGCAAAGCAAAAGCTTGGCTTAGTCTGGTTTAGTCTTGGTTTCGCTCGGTTAAACCTTTGGTTTAGCTGTATTGACGACCATGTTTCTAAGCCGTTCGGTTCCGTGAAACGCTCACACAAGGAGGACGGGCGAACGCGGCGTTCATTCACGGCGACGGCACCGTTCCTCTTCGCCGTGCGCGAGACGAGTCACGTTGCCCGAGACGACCCAGCGCAGCATGCATGGGAGGCTGCGGGGGTAGTCGGCTGCCTCGGCCGAGGCGGTTGCGACCGCTGCTCGTTCTGCGGAGAACGACTGAAAACGCGGCCTTGTGCGCAGTGCCGACCTTCGGCACAGCGAATCACGCGATGTGCTTCGAGGGGAGTGTCGCCGGGGATGTGTCTCAGGTCAAAAGGGCACCTTGCGCATCCTCCACAAAATCGCTGGATGAAAGTAGTAAAGGTTTTAAAAAAATGGATGTAGTGCCAACCCCTCGCCGTTCCTCAGCAACACACACCAAAATGACAGGCTGGTCCCCGAAAAACTGGACATTTTCTTCTTATTTTGGCTAGTGCTATGCACGAAAGGCGACATCAAATAAAGCAAAGGTAAAACTACACTTGAACCACAATTTAAAAAAAAAATCACCCGGACCAGCGAATTATTTCGTTAAATTAGAAACTTTATAAAACCCAGAGAACGGCAAATTTTGTTTCTAGAGAACGACAAACTTATGTCCAAGTAAAAAAGCTCGTAATTTCCGCCTACGCGCGCATTGTGAGCAGTGGGAGCACACACTTCTCTTTGCTGGCCAGTGAAGTCAAAGCGTCTGCGGCACCCTCGTGTGCTCCAACAAACCGCCTCAGAAGGTGGACGGCGTCCATCCCTGGCTTGGTGCGGGCACGGGAGCTTCGACAGTATCCGAATCGTTCGCATCTTCAAACTCCTCTTGTGCGTCGGAAACAAGCTGCACTATCTCCTCGTCGTCGAGAAAGTCTGTTGTGTCAAAGTCGTTGTCTGCGTCGACGTTCGCGAAGTCGTCGAAGTTCTGATCTGCGGCCACCTGGTAACGCCGATGAATCTATTCCCAAGAACTGGACGATGCCGATTACAGCTCGTGTTGCGGTCTTGTGGAGCCCGACGCTGCCTCGGAAGAAGACGTGTGGAAGCCAGCATGCCGGAAACGATCAAGGGCCGGGTTGATCTGCACGATTTTCCCGGAATGCTCCGTTAAATCGAGTTTGACAGCGAAGTTTTTTGGTTATTTTGAGTTTAAAAAAGCATTAACCCGCTGGGTGACTGCGCGTGGAATTCGAATTTGTTCGTTAAATCAGAAAATTTGGAACATCGGGTTTCGTAAAATCGAGTTTCAACTGTATTAAAACTGCGCAATGGATGGAAATACAGGTGAAAATTTATTTGCGCCCGTTCCTACGGAGCACTGTTATTAGCTCATCTGCATTGTTAAAAGCTTCGGTAGTGATATTCGACCGTAGTGGAGCAGACTGTGCCAAAATTATAAAAAAAGAGACGAAGTTTGCAGTACGCGTCTTGTTTGCGCTTAGGTACCCTCAGAAAAAATGCAAGGTTTGCAATATTTTTACAAATTTACCAGAAGAAGAGAGGTTCGCTAACAATTTTTTTTATATTTTTATGCATTGCTCTGAATTAAGGAAACGAAACATGTCTAAAATGTGGTTCGTCGTCTGTTGCTGTTTAAGAAAGAACCTGAACTTCGAGGACAAAACTACAGATGTCGAAGGCTGTCGGAGAGTCGGCGCAAATTGGATAGTATCTGAAGTCCTCGCATTTCCGGCTATCAATTGGCAGATACCAACGAAAGGCTAATGGCGAATGCGACACCGGCTAAATATCAGGGTGGAGCAAAAATTTCGTGCACCTCCACTCTGCGAAGAAGGATGACTGCAAAGCAGCACGTCATCCACGGAGTCCATGAAACACAAAACGTTTGTTTAAAATTTACAACTGAACATACTTCCTAGCCAATTACCTGAATGAAGTTTGGAAAAGACCCTACCAGTCAAACGTGTAGCTGTCTCCTTCCCTCCCGCGTCGTAGGTATCTCACTGTTCGTGTAACGCGCCAACCCATTGCATCTGCCACAAATATCACCGGACCGGTCGCATTCGGCTGTTTGACGGCCACGTTGAACTCACATAAACTCCAACGGACATGTCATCAGTAAGGGTATGAAACCTATATCTGCGCGTGCCGGCCGCTCCTTCCTACCGCTTTTTCCAACCCATGCACGCATAAACCGACAACCGATCATGACTGGGTGCTTATAAGTGAAAGATTCTGTCGAACATGTCGCTCTCAAAGCCCTTTAGTCTGGATCAGTGATATTGGCCCACGTCGGCGCTTTAAGCGGGCCAGTTGCTGTTCATCCGGGAGGGATTCGCAGCTACACGACAAGCTAGAACTTGAGGCGCCAACGGCGGTGGCAGTGGCTATCCGTGATTTGCGCGCTTACGTTTCCGCTCTTCTTCCTCCAAGCGAGCGACATGCGTCCGTCCGTCCCATAGCGAGTTAACACCTGGAGGGCTTCCACTTCTATACTAGTCGACACACACTTGGGTGTCCCTTTCGCTGCCCAGCAGTAGGCATCTCATTGTGTGTGAGCCAGACCCAAATCACTCGATTGCGGAAAACAGCTGACTGGGCGAATTGAGCCATGAGACTGCCACGCTCAAGTCGCCCACAACCACAACGGATATGTCATCGGTAGCGGCATTAAGCCCTGCTGTGCATGTATGCCCCCTCCCTTCAACCCCAACCCGTGCACGCCTAAACCGGCAACGGGGGATAGGTGGGAATGGAGAGACAAAGACTTTATATGCGACCAGAATAAGATTTACTATTATTCTTCCGCCAGAATAACTGTTACCAGCTGGTCAACAAGGGCCGCAGACGCGACAATGCTGCTCGGAATGGCTTGCAAGCTAAAGAAGAATATTGCGCTCATGCCGGCGTTTCAATGGGGTAAGTTGCTTTCAACCGGCAGGGCGCGCAGCTAGTGGGCGAGGTGGAATTTTAAGCGGCAACGGCTGTCGCTACATTCTCGGCGGCGGAGATGACGGTGGCTTACGGGTGTCTTTACAGCGCTGGTGTTGATTCTCCGCAATCATCTCATAACGGTGCTACGGCCGCTGTCAGCCGACTGCGCAACTTATGAAAGAGGCATCAGGGGTGGCAAGGGGAATAATCGCTGGGAAAACCGTTGTAAAAAAGGGGCGGCGGTGGCGAGGAGCAACCCCTGAGTGGCGCCGAGTAAATCTGTTTCACCGGAATGAAAACTCATGGGGAGGGGGTGGGGGGGGGGCAAGAAATATACTGCTTTGCCGTAAAATGAAAGCCATTTCATTAGAAGAAAGGTTATTAAAACGATGAGCTTTCTCCAATGCAACCAGAGTCAAAGCCAAAGCCCAATTTGAACAGGTTCGACCATGTCCGGATGACACAATCACGTAAACGTTGGCTTCGTCACACGAGGGTCGAACGTTCGATTCTTACCACCGGAAGCGTTTTTTTCTTGAAGCATTGATTGTGTAAGTTTGGCTATCGTGCAGTGCGTTTTGGCAAAACAATGGACGACACCAGTGAGGGATAGAAAAATGCCCCCACCTCCCCGAAGGGAATCGTGAGGAAGTGCGAATGCATTTCTTGCGCCGAGAGTACACGGCGTAGTAATTCTGCTATCGCCTTGAGAGGCGCAGTACCGGCGAGGGGGAGCTGTCAGGCGAGGGGAGAGGCGCGCGCCGAGGGTGAGTGCAAACCTAACGGGGGGAGAGGCGCACCAGCTGCAGAGCATGTGACGTCACGGCGCGAGGAGAGGGGGAGCAGACGCAAAGGCGCCAGTGCGCGGTCACGTGGGAGTGTGACGTCACGGCGCGAGGAGCGGTGCGGGGGCCGGCGCGGGAGGCGGAGCGCGCGCGGGTCACGTGGGGTGTGACGTCGCTGCGCCGTTGCTAGGGGAGAGGAGGAGGAGCGCGGATGACGGCGGATTCAGGGTCGCTTATAAAGTGCATCGCACTTAAAAGCTTCGCTTTATAATATAATAGAGTCATGACAACGTGGTCACCGGCACCTTGATTGCGCGAGTTGCAGAGGTGGTTCCGTACCGACAATTACGTGCAAAATTGTTATCTATTTGCTGAGCAATCAACAAAGCCCATATGCGCTGATTCGTGCCATATTCGCTTCGCTAAAGCCTCCATTCCCACGGAAGTATTAATTTAGGCGGTCCTGCCGGGTACATGACAGAGATTAAACTGTCGGAAATGTCCTTATGTCCGCCGACGGCAAACTTGATGTTGTGTGTAGTTTTCCCGCGCTTTTACATTTTAAGCTTTATATAATGATGTCCAGCAACATTTTATGTATTGTACACGGGTTGAATATCTTACTAATCACCCCCTCCCCCCTATGTATTTCCCTCCCGTGTCCTTAGGGTATGAATATAAATAAATAAATAAATAAATAAATAAATAAATAAATAAATAAATAAATGAGTAAATAAATAAACAAATAAATAAATGAAATAAAATAAAATATACTTAGTGTCCTCTGACGGCACCCTGACAACTGTGTTAACTGAAAGCAGTGTGTGTATGCTTGCATATAACCATGCTACTATAAGAGATTAAATTGTTTTTTTTCTTTAAACGGATAGAAATATCATTTTAAAGGTTCCATGGCATGCGTATTAGCTTTTTGTTAAACTGAAACGGAAGATAGTTATGAAAATTGTGGGGTTTACTCAACTAATTTGCTGCACAACGTATGACATGTTCTGAGCTTTCATGGCGATTTAAATGAACATTAATCAAGCGTAAAAGTGTGTTCCTAACGCCAGTCTTCACTGCACTATATCGTGTGCCTTTCTGGTGGGGTCGGGTTTGATGACACATTGTGTAGTCTGTAGCGCTAAATGTAGCATACTTCTAGCATGTTTAACTTGTCGGAACAAACGTAATCAATTTTATCCGCACAAATGGGAAATATAAACTATTCGAAGGCTCAGATATTAGCGAAATGAATTGCGCACCTTACGCCTATTGTTTCTGAAGTTGGATAGGTTGCCTGGATGGGCGCAAGGCGTTTTCTGCTCTGCAGATAAACTAAGCACGTAGACTGCACATGAATTACATGCACAAACTGACCACTCCAGCTGCAAATACGACGTCGATAAATAGAGTGTCTGTTTAGTAGTTTGCCACTCAATATGTCACCTTAAATTGCAGATGGTGTGACGCTGCTACAGACCAGGGGCTCCAGGGCCGACCAAGGGCCGACGCTTAGGATCACAAGGTTCTCCCAATAAAGTTACCTTTCTTTCTCTCTTTCCCTGTTTGCTACATAGGAAATCTTTTTTTACATAATAGCGCATCAATTACTGACATTTACTTTGGACAAGCAATGTATCCCTAAAGCCGGAGAGCACCCTTCCAGCTACAGTTATTGTTCTAAGTACTAGTTAAACTCCCATGGCACGACAAAAACAGCTGTACGTTCAGGCGACTTTGAACAGGAATTTAATGTAATAATCTTG
Source organism: Haemaphysalis longicornis (assembly GCF_048455015.1). Taxonomy (NCBI): domain Eukaryota; kingdom Metazoa; phylum Arthropoda; class Arachnida; order Ixodida; family Ixodidae; genus Haemaphysalis; species Haemaphysalis longicornis. Next base: position 110,148,132 of record NW_027526385.1, read on the forward strand.
GGCAATTAACTTACCCGGCCTCGAAAAAAGTTCCGTTTCCTTTGGTACAACTGCCAGCAGAGCTACTCTGACTCCCGATATAGTAATCACGTGAGATCTTGATAGTGGCACGCCCTTAAAATGTGGTTCGCGGGAAACATCGACATTGGTTCCCACCACAGCAACACCGGATTTCCTCATTTCACGCACAAAAGGCGCCAGCTCTTTTGGTCCATCATCAAATTCGTTGTTACCCAGGCCCTGCAAGCAAGGATGAATTTGTGTTGAAGAAAACATTATTTAGAACAATTCCACGCAACCGACAAGTTTATACCAAAAATAGAAATAACCATTTTTTTTAATTTTTACACAACAGTGGGGTATATGTCCCGCGGAAACTCAATGCAGGAGACTCTGCAGCCATACGTTCTCATTAGCAAAGGAGCGCGGTTACTACTATACAGTTTCCCTATAATTGGTTCGAGGCTGTGGTGGTATCTACCATGCAAGCGGCATACCGAGGCTTTCAATAGGCAGCCTCACTTCGTGCACTGTGGTATTTACAGCAGATCCTCTGACTGGGTTCCTCATTTGAATGCTCCGTTCTGTTAGGCCGACTTTTTGAGTAACCCGCATGTACTCTCTTTTATCTTCTTGAGTGGGCTTCCTCATAGCATCCATATAACATACTTTTGTATATTTGGTTGTGTGCACTCTTCCACGATTGAAGGGAAAACAATCATTTCTTTGGGGTTATGTCTCGTTGTTTCCAATATTGAGAAGGGGTTCGGCACCCAAACTTGTAAACCAACGAAAACATCTTTGCGTGATATGTGCCAGTGCTGACCACGGTCATTTACACGAGCACAAACATTTTCACAGAGGTGGCCATTGTTAGAGGCATTCATCTCAGCTTTCTCCTTGACGAGGAAGTAAAAGAAGCTTTTTGGGCTATAATATAGCCCAGTTATGAGGAGGGACCGCAACTTTAGTCAACATGCCTATTTTTTCCCTTCAATCCGTATCGAGCTTATCTGACATATCAACACGAACTAAGGGAGTACGAGCATTTTTAGCAATAGTTTATTGCGCCTATAAGTTCCCAGTTTTACAATATGGGCTCTTCAGTGCATTTTTTACTGTATGGGTTTCTAGGCGCCTAATAATGCCTTCCTTGTGTTATAAATGATTGTTTTGAATTTTTTAAGTCGATGTTGTGCAAGAACTGCTCTAGTTTCAGAAGCCCGCAACTGGGCCATGGTCGAACGCCGTTTGCGAGGAAAATTCGCAAGCCGTGCCAAACACGCCAAAGCAAACACGCCGAGAAGCGCAAGGTCAAGCCGCCGCCACCTTAACCTTGCCACCTCGGCCTGGCAAGATTAAGCCTGCAGCCAAGCTTACCGACGCCACCCCTGTCCGCACGAGTCTTTGGTTCTATGTCTGCTGACATTTCTGCGCAGCAGCGGCCTCTCAGAGATATTGTAGTTGAGGCCCGTCCGGCTTAACTCTAACACATGCCCAGTATCGGTATAGACATCTTCTACACATAGCCATTTATTTATTTCTCCGCCATCTTCATCTTTCTCGTCCTCTATCCAAGCTCTTTCCTCCCCTTTCCCTTCCCACACACAGAATAGCTGGCCAGATATACTACCATCAGGCCGACCTTTCTGTGTTTTTTTTTTTTTTCATTTCAATGAAATTCATCTCTCTTTCTCTTCTTGCGCGCTGTGTCCACGGACCAACAGCGAAAACTTCAGCAGACGTGCCCTATCCATTGCTAACGCAATGAAAAAACAGCAAACGATAAATGAACACTACACATCCGTGCACATACCGCTGAAGTTCAAAGACGGCTCCTCGAGGATAACCACGCACAAATCTGTGAAATGAGAGTTTTAAGGTGATGCCACGAACACGTGCGCTGCCAGCCGCTGATCAAGGGTACACCGCCGGCCGGCAAGATGCAACACGTGTAGCACGAAGAAGAAACCAGGAACGAAACATAGAGGAAAGTGCATCTCGGCACTTTATAAGCAGTCTAGTCGTGACAGCCGTCATCTGGCGTGTCGGATAATCTTTAAGGGCATTTAGAAACTTAACATTAAGAGAATTAGTTTCAAAGGATCTGGTGTGCAGTCTAATGTTGATCATCGGTATATAGTGCATAGTTACTGACTTGTGTTACCCACACAGCTTCGCCAATTATCAGCTTCTGGAGGACAGAATGTGTCAATCTCTTGTACAGAATTATTGTACTTCACTGTAATATCCATGAGATTAATCGGTGTTGTGAAGAGCTGAGAAGGTCATTCTGCTATGTGAACGAATAATAGGTCGCAATTAAGATCTTCCCTCGAAGCGCAGTTGCGTCTTCTAGGCACATTTACCGATTGTGCTTCTTCCACCAGAGCCCGTTGTTACACCTTCAAGAACTCGCCTGAAGGCAGAAAACTGCACAAAAAACGCTCAGGCGGTATTAACGGGTTTTCAGTCGGCAAAAGCCCCGCAGCCCAACCGATTCACTCCACGCTACACTTCAACGTGACATAGCAAATTCGTGTGCATATTTCGCATTCCTATCAGAAAGCATTTCAGCAGTTGAGAGCTTTTCATGCCACTGTGTCTAAGAATTATGAGCTCATTTTGAAGGTCCAGGACAGATTCGCCGCCATTATTGAAGGACCGGTTGCCTAAACCTATCTGACATAAAATTTTTTGATTCCGTGTGCTAAAATAACTGCCGACCGAAGACACTGAGCAGCAAACATTGTGATATTCCAGATGGAATAAGATCATGGAGCGTCCCGAAGAAAATCCCGCTCCCCCGACTTAAGTGGACTTCCAGCTTTGTTTTTCACACAATTACCGACTGTTAGGAGATACAATTTCATGTTGCAAATTATTGAGATTGGTGTGGTTTGTCGAGCATCGGTGACAACGTTTTATGGTTTACAAAACGCCTCTAGTTTGCATTCTATAACTTCTCACATTGCATATGTACCTCCCCTCCCCCCTGTTTTTTATTAGTTCCGAGTTATTTTCCTAATGTTACCCCCCGCCCTTCATCGCGCTCGCAGAATTGGAATTTTACGCTGTTTAGTGCTATGTAAGATTCTCTTATTTGCAATTCCCGGCTGCGACTCGTCCGTCTGGCCTGTGAAGGCTGAGCGTCTGGTGTCTGAGCTAATGAAGAGTAAACTCATTTTCTCTGCGGATACACTTAAACGTGACATTTATGGAATATACTGCTGAATTATCACCCGTTAAAACGGGCTTACTTAGGTTAACGCTGAACACCCAACCTTGTTTTAACTGTGCGAGAACTCATTGAACCTGGCTTCCAGTTGCAGTCGCTGAAGTTTCTACTCGGGCTTCCTCAAAGATCAAGAAAAGTTCTTGCTAGGCAATATGTGAAGCGAAGCTTTTTTTTAGGTTGTCCGTCCGGTTTTACGTGGGGCTGTTTCTGCTGCTGCTCCTTTATGACTGATTGCGCCGCTGTGCATTCTCAAACACCAGAGAATTCTGGCGTCCGAGTACCGCAGCCGCGTGGCCCGGAAAGCGAATCCCAGGGTGTGGGGTGAATTCGGGCTAATTCACGCTATAACGCCGGTTTACCCTTACCAAGCCCGGACTATCTGCCAGCAACGCTATCCGGGGAGAGATGGTGTGCAAAGGAAGCCCTAATTCATGCCTTTCTTCTGTTCTCTGCGCTTGAAGCACGTGGCATCTCCAGCAGCGAGATTGAGATGACAAAGGTTTCTCGTTTTGGCTCGTATTTCTCTTGACGCACTTACTGTTCACCATTCTGAAAAACCAAATACTACGCCGAGCACAATATTCCTAAAAAATGGCTGGCCGCTCTCCCGCGGAATGAAGCACGCGTGGCCTAACCATGCCGTCAGAAGATTAACTTCGCGAATAGAGGGAGCTACCGCACCGGAGATGCGGCATGATGCGAACGACGGCGCTGCTTGGCTCCCATTGGGGCGTGATTTAACGCAAACTTGTGCGCTCGCGCCCGCGCCATCTGCAAATGGTGAACGAGAGCTGTGCCCGAGAAGGGATACGCCCCGGAGGGTTTCAATCCACAATACAATTTATAAGCTCCGTCAAGGGTACAATCAAAATTTAGCCCACGCCTATCCCTCCAGAAAGGACGGGCCAAATACTTCAATGACATGATCACCATAATCGCCACGACAGCACCTGGATATAATTGGCTTTGTCGCAAACTTCGGCGTGGGCCACCACCGACGCCGCCACTAGGTCAATACACGCTTCGCTTGAAAAATGGTACATGTAACTTCATTTCACCCCCGCTAGGCCACAATGAAAGCGTGACCTTAGGTCTATTCAACCGTATGCGTGCGATATACAATTTTTTATCCCGCTTGCATCATTTTGCGAAGTAGACGTCGATGGGGGCACTCCACGTAATGTTTTCGTTCAATTATACGTAGGCCGAAGAAATCTTGGGACCTTCAGGCAGAAAATACTAGCGAAGCGTTGCTGTTACAAGACCTAATCGCAGTGCTGTGGTAAAAAAATTATTCCACAAATGATCACATCAGTATAATGTAGACTCTTCCCGTGCCTTCCAAATAGTACGGTATACAACGTGAATTAAAGGGTTAAACATGTATCCGTCCGTCTCGAAAGATGAGATTGGATTGGAAAAACTTTATTGTGAAAATTATCTGCCGTTATGGGAGGTGAGATTGCCCCTTAGCATCTGTTGACAGGACTGAACAGCTTTGAACAGCCATCACCATTTTTTGCTCAGTAAGTTGCGTCTCAGCAAGCAGCCGCCAAATATAAGTATTGGGCGCGTGCTTTAAAATAACAAAACGGAAGATGTAACGTATTCTTCTCTGCCAACATCATTTATTGCAATGCGTCTTTTCATGTGAAATCAAATAAAAACAAAACATATGCACCCAACGAAAAAGTAGGATTGTAAAAGTACTTACGATTACATCGTAGCCCATTCTAGACATCGCATATGTTACAATTTTGTGTTTTAGTGTCGAGTACCATAGCGTTCCTTGGAAGAACCCTCCAGCGTTCAAAAACAAGGTGTTTCTGCGGCTGCTCTTGATTTCTCTAACCTAAAAGTCGAAGAAAAAACACACAATTTTGTTAGTGCTCGTGGTTCCTCTGTGACAGAATATTTACTTTGGGCGTCGGTGTCCTTTAACTCCTCTATTTCAGTTTTGTTTCTGACTTACCAACTAGGGTGCGATCACATTCCGCCCTGAGATTCCAAACTGAGATGTGATACTGTTCTTGCTTTTGTCGTTACGTTTTACAATTGGACACAATTTTGTTGCATCCGGAGTTCCCCAAGGTGTTTTCCATGGCACCGTTTTGTTGCTGTTGTTTATTTAAAAGAAGTGTTTTGTGTTACTACATCGTCGTATAAGATGTTTGGCGGTGATTGTATAGCACGGAAGTTCACAGATAATGCATGCTAATATAAATACCTTCAGACAAACTTCACAGACACATTCAGGTGCGCCTAAAGGGATACCGTGTGGTTGGTCACTCGTATAACGAAGCGTTCATAAAGCCTGCATTCGTGAAGCACAATATACGCCATTTTCATAATGGTCTGACATTCAAATAACTGTGAATTTGTAAAGTGTATTATGAGGTAGAATAACTATGTCAAAAGACGGTATGTAGGGCGATGCATCGCGTACGCCAGGTGTACTGTTAAATAGGGAATCTTTGAGCCATCGGAGTTTTGATAATGCATCTTCACCATCTGTTAGTCCGGGTACAAATTGCGATGTACTGTCCAAAAACGTGGAGGGTGGTTGAACATGCAGTAAGCTAATGCTCAAGATTAAACCTAAATACGAATAATTAAAACAATAAAGGAAAGCATAGCACTGAGCCAGCTGTTGAGGCTAGGTAATGAAGCATTTGAAGAGGTCAGTGGATGTAGGTACTTTGCACGACATCTCGGACTTGATTACAGCGTTGAGGAATAAATCAGAGTAAAATTTGTGTCGCTTGCGTTGATTATGGAAGCACAGCCTAATAATAAACAGTTGCATTTCTTCGTTCGTCAATGTCGCTGCAGACCATGCCTTAAAATTTGTTTCTTCTGAATTTGCCACCAGTGCGTGGCCGCGCCTGGTTTTTTTATCCTGTGTTTGAAACGGAGCGCACGATTGTTCCTTTTGTAAGCCGAGAACAGCAACCTTGTCTGATACAAAAGGTATAACATTTCTCTCACTAAACAAAATGGTTTGTGTTTGACCAACAAGGTGGTTCTTGTTGGGCCGACGCACGGTATGCTGATGCACTTTTCCTTGTCTTTGTGTATGTCGTAGGCTTCAATCATCCTTCCAGTCGTATGTGAGGCTCGCTTGAGGAACTTTGTTTTTCCGAGTTCTTGTGTGAAACCGTACTTTTTACAATAACCAGCCTGGTCACCTGCTAAATGCATGCGTGCGGCGAGTTGGTGCTCGCGTGCTCAGTTATTAAAGCACCGGCCTGTCTCCTCGTTACAGCAGTCCAGGCTGAAATTCCACGAATCTTCGCACACAACGTTACGTGTGCACTGGGTGAACTGAGTTGCATGTTTCTTCGAGAAAACCACAAAGCCCTCTAACTTCAATACCATTGCGAACATCTGTGCCAACGTGCACGCGACACAGAATAGCACGTTCACATCATATCTCAGCGCAACCTTCTTGGCAATGTGAGAGACGCCATGGAAGTATATAACGTGAGTTTTGTTGCATTTCTACGGATATTCTGTCAATTTTTTTCTTTTCTTTTACCTGTCGCTAAAGGCTTTCACAAAGGCCAGAAGGATAACGAGCATTGTTTAGCCAAGCGTTCTGATTTTAGCGTTGGCATCTATTTTAACTTGACAGAACTTGACGAGTGCCGCTCCAACTTGACGAGTGCAGCTTTTGAGTGTACTATAGGAAAGCTGACGCAATGATAAGTACTAAGGAGGTCATGACCTCCCCGCGCTTATTAGAATGAAAAACGCCGTCCCGATTTGTTGGCCGCACTCCCAGCGTCTATTAAAACTTCGTTCCTCAGTCAATCATTTCGGACAACTCAGTTGAGAAATTCTAGTTTGTGCTGAGGGGAGTGCCAATTAACAAATGATACTGGCATCTGTAGTCATTAGAGTCAACCAAAAACACGAAATGAATAGCATTGGTTCCTAAACACATATCGGGTACATTGAGCCTTAAGAAAACAGCTGTGTTCAAAAAACAATTCTGATTGTCTCCCCAGCTTTCTTTCTCGTCATACAAGCCGTGCGCATGGAATGTCAGCTTCCGATGAAAAAAAAAAAACAATTCCCGTTTTATTCTCAAATTTGTAGCTGCTTTAAATATCGTCATTAACTGGCCAGAGTTAAAGCTGTCTAAGTAGACAGGATAATCTTTATAGGGCTACTGTAACTCGAAAAGTTTGGTCTGCCTCTTGGAAAACCTTCATACCGGGTGATCAAAGTTATTTCGACAGGTTTTTTTTTTAATTAGGCGCTTAGATTTGCGTGAAGACCATCTCTACAGTGAGGTTATGCGCCCAGAAGGACACATAATTAGGAGGCAATTATTGAGTTCGGAGGCATAAAACTAAAATTAATTAATTAATTTTTTAGGGGCTACAGCAAACAGGCATGTTTTTATTGGAAAGTAATATGCAATCGTGTTTCTACTCCGTTTCACTCGAGAGAAATGTTTAGCCCATTCGTACTCCGAGATATTAAACTGCGAAGTTTAATAGCCGTTCGCATGATTACGCATGCAAGACAGTCGGTACCGGCGCAAAGCTCCTTCCTTATGTGACGTTCCTGCTGTGTACGGTGTTGAGTTCGACAACGGGGTGGAGGCGTAGGCAAAAGTGATTACTGGCATCCATTCATTCTTGGCTGGCGTTATCGCAATCTTGAGTACTCGGAACCGCTATCGAAACACAGAACAAAAGGGAGGAGCTATGCACCTGTCTTGACTTCTAGCATGCGGAATCATGCAAGCGGCAATTAAACTTCGCAATTTAATAGTTCGGAGTACGGACGCGCTGGAAGAATTCTGCAAAATGAAACGGCGTAGAAACGCGACTGCGTATGACGTTTCAATACAAACATGCCTGGTTACTGTATCAACTAAGAAGTTTTTTAATCAAGTTTAGTTAATTAAGCCTCCTACATCGATATTTACTTTCTAATTATGTCCCCCTGGGCGCACAACCTCACTGTAGGGGTGGTCTTCCCGTAAATCTAAGCACCTAATTTTTTAAAAAACCTGTATACTTAACTTTAATCACCCTGTATATGATAATACATGCAGAACTTTACACTACAGGCATGGGACGCAGAACATCGATTTACAATGCATACAGTTATATTCCGTCAATAACAATGTTCAGCATAATCACGCTAATTATGTGTAGAAGCAGAAATACTGTTGTAAACTGTACAACCCCATACGTAGCTATTGTGACCGCGAAGCTTTGAAGTGTCGAAATTAATTTATTTCATCTTCACATTATCCTCATCATCAAACACTTCAAGGGACACTTTGTCGACTTTCTCGGCTGATCATCAGCATCGCGTCTTGGGTGGGTGTTCGGAGACGGCTGTAACGCAGAATAAACGTCCTGCTTCGCGAGTAACCCACGGACTTTACGCTATGTACCAAAGTAAATGGGAATAGATGTTACGGAAGTAAATCAGCTATGGCCATACTGGTTTGAAAGTTAAGACAACTTGCCCTTTTTGTACAGAGGCTAAGGCACATGACCACTGTCTGTGGAGCAACGTGCGTCATTTGGAGGAACCTGACCTACAGGGCTTATGCCACAAACGGGAAAGCGCTGTATAGTGAGATTGATGCAGGATTGTATAGCAGTGTAGCGGAAACGGAAAGGGAGAAGGGAGAGAGACTAGAATGGAGATGTGGTGTGGTACGTGAGAGAGGAGGGCCTGAACAGATGCGTAGCGAGAGGGAGGTGTTAGCGGAATAATGAGAGGGAGAGGGAAGGGGTGGGGGTATGAAGGAGAAATATGTGAAGAATAGCAGAAGGGGATGGAAACGGGAAAGCTTAAAGGAAAAAGGGGGTCGGGATTGTGGATATCAGGAAAGCAGAGGGGAAAATAAAAGGTGGAGGAGAGAAGAGGACGGCTTACGTGGCAGTGCAGCCAGAAACGGTGTCATTTTTCCCTGGTGTGCCTCAGGAGAGGTGTATGTGCAATATGACACTGAGTAATCAGGAAACACATATGAGTAGTTATTGACATTGTTTAGGCGCTAAGTAGAGGGACGCACGATAGGAAAAGACTTGTCCTGTCGTGCGTTGATGTGTCCTTTCGCAGACCTTTTATGCGTCCTTTTATTAGCGCAAGCAATATTAACTAATATTCACCAGCGATATTCACTAATTTGTCTAGCACAAAGTTTTTACCTGTTTTTCAATATGCCGAGGGCAACCGCATGGCTTATGTTTGACTCTACGTTCTAATTTAACCCAAAAAAATCATTCCGCACTCACCTTTTGAGCTATCCTGGCCACTCCCCCGAAACACTTCGACCGGTCACGCCGCCTCTCGCCGCATTCTCCGCCCCACTGGTCGCTTTCAAGGATTCGCGAGTGAATGTCATTGGTGTGTAGGATGTTCAGGTGCAAGGAGGAAGATCCAAAGAGGGATTTCGGATACGCAAGGGCATAGTCCACATGCACTAGGAGGCATAACGCCGCGAGAACCACCGGGCCATACATAGTTTCTGCACACTGAATGGAAGTGCGTGGATACCGCCGCGCTTTTCTACTCTCTGCACGACAAGAAATTATAATTTTCTGCTTAAACTTCCATAAAGAGGTAATACTTTCGAACAATAGTCCGCCTAAAAAACGCAGCTCGTGCGTCTATGTGAAAGCTGCGTATCAAAAGACGTTTTCATCTTGTCAGTGCTTGACAGGAATTGTCCTTTCGAATTCGTTTCCCCTTTCCGTTTTACTCGTTGTTCTTGAGCGATATATTCGCCATGCCTGCGCCCGTTAACGTTAACTGATTTGACTTGCTTTTATATCCAGCTTGTAAGCATGGAAACCGATGGGGCATCTCAGCTTTTTCTATGAAGGGACAATGTGGGAGTATCACTTCTCGTTGAATTGGGCTGCTGGGTGAAGTGCATTTGAGTTACGTGCATCTAAGTTTAGGGTTCTATGATGTTGCGAAACGCGTAATGTCATTTTGGATCTTTTCCTTTTATGCCTTACAATGACCAGGAGCCATGGCCAATCATCGTTGTTACGCCTATAATTGAGACCTAACGTTATGTAATCTCAACGTTGCAACGTGCCAAGAAAAGTGAAATTTATTTCTCGTCGAGCTCCGCGTAGCTTGGTGACGACGTGAGAGTTTAAACAATGATGTTCGGAATATTAAAGACGTGGGTCTAACATCAAATTAAGACCCGCCGCGGTGGCTCAGTAGCTAAGGCACGGCCGCTCGATGGAAACTAGTTTCCATCGAGCGGCCGTGGCTAAGGCGTCGCGCTGCTGAGCACTAGGTCGCGGCTTCTATTCCCGGCTGCGGCGACCGCTTTTCTGATGGAGGCGAAAAGCAAAAACGCCCGTGTGCACGATATTTCGGCGCACGTTAAAGATCCCCGGATGGTCAAAATTAATCCGGAGCCGTCCACTACGGTGCGCCTTGTCGCCTGCGTTGCGTTGGAACGTTAAACAGTAAAACCAATCGATAACATCAAATTAGGAAATGGTTGACTGCATTTTACAGCGAATTAAATCAATTATTTGTGGCCAAGAATCGGCCCCTGTACTGACGATTGTGTATTACACGACATAGTTAACACGACTGATAACCATATTTCACTAAAAGATTATCTACACGATTTCTCAGTCGGTGGAACAAATGGGAAATGTATGAAAACTTACAAAAACACTTACCGTATCTTTTAGCACACCCAGTTCCGCTTCATTGTTTATTCATTCGTTTAATGGCTCTTCCTTACAGCGGGTGCCTGAATATAAGTACCTAGGCGCCATCTTCACACCTGTTTTGTCGTGGTCGAAGCACATTCAATGTAAGTAAGAAAGCCCTAAAACATTAGGCTACCTGAATCGTACATTGCGCGCAGCTCCACTTAAAATAAAATTTCTAATATATGAATCGCTCATCCGACCCATCCTGCGCCACCTGGAACCCTTATAAAGTATTTGAAATTAACACGCTCGGATCCCACCTTGCTACACCATACTTTCAACCCCTGTCCGAACGCCGGGATCGCCAAAGTCTCGAACGAATACTCCGCGCTACTTATTGGAGAGCAGCTATTTTCCCCTGGTGAACTGAGAGCTACTAGAAATAGCCACAAACTTAACCTTGCACCTTTTAAAGCACATATTATTTTAATCAAGTAAAGCTTCTTTTCCCGGACGTTAAAAAATGGAATCTGCTGTTGAAATTAGGTCATTGCTTTTAGGAAACGTTTTCTTATTTAAACTGACTGTGCTGTGAGAAGTTTTTTGTAGTTTCATTCATACTTTTGTTGCGTTTATTGTTACCCTCTGTGTCCGAACCTTGCCGAACATTATAATTATTTTTGTGTTAATCGGTGGAGAAGCGTGTTTTTTGCATTCTATGTACACACCCACTCCTCCGATAGCCAAGTTGGACTGCAGTATAAATAAATAAATAAATAAATAAATAAATAAATAAATAAATAAATAAATAATCAAATAAATAAATAAATAAATAAATAAATAAAAAAATAAATAAATGAATAAATAAATAAATAAATAAATAAATAAATAAATAAATAAATAAATAATGTTGTGAAGCCACAAAGTGTCCAACGATTCTCTGCTTTCTCCTCTTCTTGTGTAACCGCCATATCCAGCCCCTGACACGTCCTTTTTTTCGTCAACATAATTTTTCTTGCTCCGGCACCAGCAATCTATCAAGACTCAATTGAGGACGTCGTAAAGCCGCGCCCCTCTCCCTCTCTCTCATGCGTCAACAGCGCGGCTAGTTATATCTGTAGTTTTTATTCACCAGCCTATTTTTTATGCACGACAATGACTTCGCAAGATTCAATAGGAACGTTAGGTATACCGACGTGCGGCGCCGATTCATACGTCTCTTCGCATCATGCACATGACGTATCAAAGTCAGAGACGTTACGCTGAGAGGTACCCGCGTTCGCAAACAATAAGAAGTTTGATGGTGGACCGTTGACTGGAGTTTGTGGTAGCGCTGGACTGAGTCGGGGTTAGTTTTTCATTAAGGCAGTCAAACATCCGGGAGATACACGCGCGCGCAAGAAATTCCCGGTTCCGTAAACCTGCTTACGTGTTTTCAAAGCGAGAGCCTGGCGGCACTAATTAACCATTTCCTTACCGACTCATTGTATTCGCGTATCTTTCCTTGGTATCGCTTCTTTGTGTTTGGGCAAGTATTCCTTCGAACTGCTTCTTTTCTACCGTGCAGTGTTTGAGTCTGTTTCTTCAATTTTATTTCTTCGTTTTACTGCAGCAATAACGTCAGCAGGCAGACTGGCACGCGTAACAGCTGCCCTAGAGTCGGGGTTCTGCGTGGCTGGCGCACACCGGTTCTACTTACGGGCCATCCCGTTCAGGTGTCACGCGGCGGGCAATATTTTACAGTTTTACGTTTCAATTCACAGTTTCGTGAATATTGTAAAGATGGCCCATTAGCCCCTCAACACTGCCGATTCCGAGCCAGTCTTCCAAGTGGACATTTCTTATGAAAAAAGCAACAATGACAACAATGTTTGTTCTACTAGCATTCACCAAGGAACATCATCACCATCATCGCTCGTGCGCAGTCTTTAATGCCTGTGGCTGCTATACTGTGAGCAACCATGTTCATATACCACAGGTGCACGCATGTGCTTTGAGTTATTAAAGCAAAGCTTTACGAACCGAGTCGAGCCGAGATTCGCCGTCGCCAGCAGTTTCACCTTCATTTCACCGCAGCTGCGCCGTAGCCTTGGCAAAGCATCACGTGACTCGCCACGCCGAGCTACGCCGCCGCCGCCGCTGGCTTGGCGCAAGCGCCCTCTTCAGCTGGGTCGCCGCCTAACCACGTAACCCACCGCGCGCCCGGCTAAGAGAAGCGCCGCTCTCGCCTAGTCAGTGCGAGCTTGCCCCAGGATTTGAGCCAGGTCGGGCCGTCTTCTTTGAGCGTTGCGCGGAAGCGGAGAGGCTTTCAGCCATCATCGGCAAGCGGCGTCTGACCACCCCGCGTATGTTGCCCGGCGATCTCCGTGACTGGATAGGGACCGGAATGCGAAGCGCGCAAAGCTAGCGTTGCAGACTGAGCATGAGCGGGCAGTTCGGCTCACAAAACACCAAAAGTTTGCATATCCAGGCTTGCCTGAGCTAAGCTGCAGCCATTTTTAAAGATGGTGGTTTTTGTTGGGCTACTTGAACGCGGACATTTTGGCCTGTCTGTCTGTCTGTCTGTCTGTCTGTCTGTCTGTCTGTCTGTCTGTCTGTCTGTCCCTCGATTCAACCAGCTGGCCAAAGCGAAACAGGTGCTGCGCAATAGTCTTATATACTCACAGCCAAATCTAAACCTGGAAAATTAGTGAAAGTGATCAAGAACAAAACGTTGCGCAAATATGAGGTAGAAATTCAATACATAAATGATATTTGCATTGTCTATAAACGCATTATACGCATTTGCATTGCATATAAACGCGGTAACTGCGCCGCTCCGCTCAGTCGTTCCGCCGCCGCTCCGCCGTAGACATCCTCCGATGACCACCGATGATTTGAATGGAGACTAACAAGCCTGCTATCGCGATGGTCGGCGCAACCGTAAAAAAATGCTTCGTGAAAACATGCTGCGTAAAATATTGACACACAACAACAATGGACACGCTAACATAACGGAAACGCAACGGAAACCCCCCATGCGTCGCATCTACCCCATGGTTCCTCTCGCAGGAAGATGGTGTAAATTTTTTCTTGCTCCTCAGGTTTTTTGCCAGTTTTTTGGTAAAAGTCACTGGGCCTGACGGGGACGCTGGGCGCTTGCCGTGAGGCACGCGATCAGGAGCGCTCGGGATTTTATTGATATTTGTTGCAGCAACGACAAACATACGGCCAGTAACAACAGCTCCGCTGTTATTAGCCGAGATAAAGAAGAGGGCGAATTGAGGGGCAGCCTCGGGTAGACAGGAGGAGGAAAAGGAAGATGGTGAATTCTCGCATTTCAAATTTTATTTATGCAGGACCCAGTAGTGAATAAGACATTCCTTACGGCGTTCCTAGTGTTGATGTTTGGCCGATCTACTGCTTGGGTATAGGCCATTCACCAAGGGACATCACTATCATCGAACGCCATGTTCATAGCAGGAAGGGATTCAACCTAATCTAAGAATATTTTTTCTTCAATAAAAAAATCTTTTTTACTACGTTCTTGTTGCTTTGGACTGCTTTTTCCCGCAAGCAAAAATAGACAACCAGTAGCCCACCGATTTGCAGTTACTCGCTCACCCGCTAATAAGAAGACTCAGCGGTAACATTTCTACCTTGCTCCGGTGACAAACAGCAAGACAACTTTTTTGTACTCACGTATCCTGACAAACACTTATCTGCTTTGAAAATCGCACTGAGTGTGAATTTCTTTTTCTCCAAAAACGGAGCTTCTGTTCGAAGCCTCGATGTACGTGACTTGCTTCACTTCGTTGATATTAGTACTAGCCCTTTCATCCCTGTTTTGTTAACTCCATGACTGCGGGATTCTGTGTTAAGCGACACTCTCCTGAGCCTTGCAGACCGAGCGAGGAGCCCCGTGACTACAGTTAGCTAAAACGACCGTCCTTGTCTATAAGGCTCATGAATTAATAGCAATAAACAATGGTAGCGTGGACACAAATCGCAGTTGCGTTCGTGCACGGCCTACATGCGTGGCGGTTATGTCCTTTCATCGTCATCGAGCCGTCATGTTTCCCGGTGCACTCATGATATATCGCCACCTGCACGAAAGGTGACCGATGCGCGCCCTCTCCGCTTGGCTATTTATTCCATATACGCACGTACTGCGCTTCAACGTAATGATTGAGTAGCTTCTTTTCGCATTTTAGCAAGAAGTGTCCCTTTAGCGTTTTTTACTTGGCATACACGTACTTTCATTGCACGCAATCGTGTTTTTTTTCCAAAGAGCTCGACATGCTCAAAATGTGCGGAGGCCTGCTGTATTATATTTATTTGACCGGCGCCTCAAAAGTAACACATCTGAAATATCTGAGCATGGGCTTTGCGAAGGGGCCCCACTTACAGAGAAAGAGCTAATGAAGAGGAAACGGCCAGCGATTTTCTTTATAAGAAAGCATTGGAATTGTACAAATATCGCGCTTTGCGATTGTACCTACTTGTTTTGTGGATCAGTATTTGAAGTGCAATCTCACCATTCCATTTGGAGGAAACACGTCTGCAGGAACTGCATTCATAGACGCACGAATTTAAATGTTACCCAGTTTCGCATTTAATGGGGTGATTCATACGCGTCACCATCGTTCAGAACAGCATAAACATCGGAAGCATTTCAAACTAAACAGAAGTATGCCGCTTAATGTAGCTAATAAAAATGTTGCTACGAGGCGTTTTTTTCTGTTTTTTTTTACTTGTGGTATGTTTCCTGCCTCTGGCCGCGCGCTGCAGTGTCATTTGTTTTCCAAGCGGATCGCACGTTCCCTTTTCTTTTCAACGTCACATGGCTACCTTATTTGATAGGGAGAGTGTTTCACCCTGTCAAAGACTAGAATAATATTTTGTTGTTCTCCAGTGCTGTCGGCGTAATCCGATAGTTCCACAAACAATCACGGAAAAATATAAATGTTGCGAGGGCAGACGAACGAGGCATTTGATTCGCCGACATTTTCCACTTTGTTGACTGCTCTTTAGCCGCTTGTGTATTCTTTTTCTTAGCGGAGTAAAAGTTCGCACCAATAAACTTTGTTCCTTGAGACACCTACGTCGTCCTTGGCTACGTGACAGTATGCATTAATCGTGTTTTGTGACAACAGATATAAAAACACCGTAACTATGCTTTTAAACTTTTTTTCACCTTTTTTTTTGCAAGAAAGGGTGTAGTATAAGAGTAAAAAAGGATGTTGGGACACCATTAGACGCTTGTTTTTCAATCTCAACACCTTTATTCATAGCTGTACACAATGTTGTATGGTAAAAAAGTGTTTGACAAACTTCAACACCCTTAGTTTATGATAGGTAGTTGAACGTGTGTGGAAAAGGTGTTCAGCTGTTGATTTATAAAGGCCATGCATGCATGTATGTATAATCGCCCTTCGAAGTACAAAACACCCCCTAATACCCACATCGTAAGAAATTCTCAAAAGCAAAAAGAAAACGTCCGTATGCAATGATCGCTCGTTTTGCGACACGTTTAGCTTGGGCACATGAAACGTCAATTTGAACTTCTAAAATTGAAAATACTATCACAGCATACTTTTTCACACCCGTGTTACCTAAAAATGTATTGTATAAGCGTAATGAAGGTGTTGTGAAGTCATTAAACCCTTTTTCTTAGGTTCTAGCACCATAATTTTTAGCTTTACGCTTTTTTTCTGTGGAGCAAAGGGTGCTGACCGGCTGCAACGACCTTCGTTTTCGTAGGGCGTTGACACGGTGTGAAGAAGGTGCACAGTTGCAAGAAACAGAAACAGGAGAGCTGGGTTCGACCTAGCTTCTTCCGGTGTTGCTAAGTCTTGCTAAGATTTTGATAGGCTTTGCTAAATTTTGTTACGTTTTGCGATGTTCGTGCTAGCATAGGCTAAGTGCTGATGGCTGAGGCCAAGGTTAGCCAGATTTACAAGGCTGTTACAGTGTGCCGCCCACACTGACCGTTGATACAAGGGGAAAACAAGTTAGGTCGACCTCCAGCTCCGCCATTTCTCCAGGCTAGCACCACTAGTGCAAGCTGCATCAATTTCTTGCGTTTTAGTATCCCAAAAAAAGACTAGTACCTCTAAAATGGTATAGTAAGAGGTGAACATAGATATGCGCCCCTTGTGCTCACACTCTAACATCATCAAAAGACCGCTTCAGTGAATACCCTATCTGCGGTAATGTACCATTTACAGGCGGCGAAGTGCTTTTTCTTGGTACTTTTTTGCTAATGCAACCGAACCTAGTTCAAGCTTAAACAGCTGCGCTGGTAGTGAATTATGCCAATTCATATTTTTTACACATTGTCAGGCACAAAACATCCCGCTGCTTGTAGAAAATGCTCAGTCGATCCTTGTGAACGGGTATAAAATACCTCCAAAGTTGGTGGCATTTCTTTCTGAGTAGGTGGTCTTTCCCACCTCTGTTCTTAGTTGCCAATACCCTAATTTGTAGCTTTATGCACTTGAGGGAAACGGGGTGTTGAAACAACGAACGTCCTTCTTTGTGGGTGTTGAAATAGTGCGGGATATTGGTTTGGTATTTATTAAAATTCTACGACTTCCTGTACACAATTGCCAAACTCGCGATACAAAAAGTTTTTTTGCAAATACGCATGCTTACTTCGATATGGTCACATTAAAATGCATAATTACAAAATTTGACCTAACATATATATCTGCGACAAGCCCACCGACAATATCAGTACTTTCCTCTGCTGGCTATGAAAGCAAGAAGAGAGGATGTATTTGTATGTAGGTGTGTAATCGCTCTCCCCATGCATCCCGCTCGTCTTGCTCAATTTCTTTGTGGTCCAAGCGTTACCTGCGCGTGTTCATTTGTCGGTAGGTCATGCTGCGCGCTCACGCGCTCCACATTGTCACGCGTAGCTGCACGGCCCAGAACCTGTTTAACAGCGAAGCTCCTTAGAAAGTCGCAATTTGTCGTGTCCGCAGTTAAAAATACCAATACATTGCCGAGTGCGCGCACATGAGCGCCCGTACTTGAGCACGGGGGTGCAGCCCGAAACAACCCATTCCCGTTTGAACCCGTCCCGCTTGAACCCATTCCCGAAACGCCTTTCCCGTTTGACCGCTTCCTGTTTCAACCCGTTCCCAAAACACCCGTCCCGTTTTAACCCGCTCCCAAAATTCCCGCCTCAAATTGTTCAGGTAAGTTTCTGAGCTCAAAGCGCGCTTTTAGGCCTCCGAAATTGTGCTGGGCAAGGTGGTGTAGGCTACTTAGTAATGACTACGACATATGTCACTCATTCCTTGCCTAAATATTTAGCGCGGTGGCAAATTCTACTTCCCCTTGACTCTAACTCTACTAGGTAGATGGCGCCACCGACACGCCACCGCCACCCATAATATTTACCGCTTTCATAAAATACGTTTTTTTCTGTAGTTAGTTAGATTTGGTAATTATATTTCGCGAGTTAGAATACTCGCGAAATTCTAACTCGCCAATTTCGCGAGTTAGAATTTGTTAGAATACCCAACTTCATTCTCGGCAAGAGCTATGGACGCTACAAACTATCACTGCGACTGCGGAAAGGTTCTATTTTGTTAATTCTCGTCCTTTCTTTTGTGTGTGTGTGTTGCATATAAGTGCATGTGCATTCGTATATGCAACCGTAGGGACTAGCACCATCACCGCTGCCGTGGAGTACGCATGCGAGCAACACGTTCCAGACCGCTCGAGCGCAGAAGCAGACGGAAGGGTGTGGTTTCAGCTGTAATTCATATACGCTGTATCGTGTTGGACGGAACGCAGCAACCTACCGGTTGTTTTTTAATTGGCGCCACGTATCGTAAAACGGGCCATTGCAAAAAGGTTGCAGGTTAATAGGGCCTCTGCATACTTTGGCGCCTCCAGCCGTAACGTTTTTTTACGGTGAAATATACGTTCGACATAACTTCCGTTTAATTTTCAGGTTGCGGCGGACGCAAGTAATTTCTGACTTTCGGTTGCGTCCGACATAACTTAAAACATGAGGTTAAAATACAGTCGGACGCAACTTTAATTTAAAAAATCGCACGCCTCGGTACGAGTCACCCGAGTCGAAACTGGGTTCGTTATTCCGGGAAAGGGCGAAATGGGAAAATACGAAACCAGAAGGGCGTTTCACACCGGGTTGAAGCGGCAGAGAACAAACGAGAAGGTTCAAATGGGAACAGGCGAAATGGGAAATGGCGGAAAGGGAAGGTCGTTTTGCGCCGGATTGAAACGGGAAAGAACAAGCGGGAAGGATGAAATGGGAATGGGTTCAAACGGGAACCTCCCGAGCAAACAGGCCGCCCGCGGCCGCCCGGCAGTTAACAAAACCACGAAAATGCATAACCAGAAACATTGAAGGACCCTGGCCTAACTCTCGCGTGTGCGTGCCTCGCCACGACCGCTCAGCTTTTCCTGCGTATACGTTTGACAAGCCAAGCATACCCACTTAGGGACATTGTTCAAGATTGGCCAAAAAAAAAACCCGGCGTTCGCTGTAAAAGTGGCAGCACTTGCTCCGACCGAGAAAGACTCCAGCGTTCGCCTTAATCGTGGCAACACTTGCTCGGAATAAGAAAGACACGTCATAGCGTATGCCCCTCCAAGGTGATGTCCAATCATTATCACTTCCACGAAAAATATAAGCTCACACTTGTAGCAACAATGATGGAGTGACGGTCGCTGTGGCAGTGAAGAAGAAGAAGCAAATTGGCTGCAATCCTGGAGTTAAAAATTTGTGATGATCGTGAATTGCGTACAGCTTCGCTACCTTCAAGGCGTACGCGTTAGTGTGAGCCGGCTTCATTTTTTAGAGTGTTAAGCAACTTTGCCCCCCCCCCTTTTTTTTGAAGGGGGGGGGGGGTCAGAAGAACACACTTTTCCATCCTTAGACCCTTTTTTTAGCTAAAACACCTTTTTACAGGTGCAGACCCTGGGACAAGAGTTTACACCTTTTGCGGCCAAAACGTGTGTAAGAAAGTTTTTATGACACGGTAAAAAACAGCGTAGAGAATAACCCACATAATAGCGCAACAATGTCTGTTAGAACCCCCCCCCCCCCCCCCACCTTCGCTCCCATCTCCCTATCCCAGAATGCGTGGTTCCAATTGCTACATTATTGTTTTTTTTTACCACCAATGGGGTAAACGGATACCGTTTTCATCCGGAAATTAAAATAATTTTTTTCCGGCCACTGAACTCTTCCTCCATGCGTTAAAGATGAGGAATTAACGATACTTTTGGGTGACTCATTTTCTGCTACATCAAAGTTACGCTGGTTATTTCGCTTTTATTTCTTTGTCTCTATGTTATGTGAAACATGGGAATACGGTTAAATATAACCACCGCTTGCGCTGTATCCGCAGTTTCATTAATTTTTAATGCGATGCTTTCTATGCCTTACTAATGGTGTTCGACGTTGCGTGAGAGCGCCCTCCAGAAAAGCCAACTCTGCACAAGTGGTTTCCTAAAGCGGTGATGATGATAAGCAAAGGCATACCAAGCGCCTCAAGAAAAAACGCTTCCTGTGGTTGGAATCGAACCTGGGTCGCTTGCGTTATGAAGCCGACGTCTATCCTGCGCGGTTCGGACTTTTTGCCCTTACTGCATAGAAAGCATTTAATTATTAGATTACAAAAGCTAGCAGTCATCGAAGAAAAAGTACACAACTGCAGCTAAAATAAGGCGTCCGTCAAAACTCTGGAAAGCAGACATACGTATCCAACAGATGCAACCACTCTGGTGGGTCACTTTGCGCCGCTCCCAAATAGTGCAGCCTTCTCCCGAAAAACGGACTTTGTTGGCAAAGGGGTGGGGGGGGAGCTGTTCTCCATGCTGGGCAATCATGCCACACGTCCACAAGCTATAGAAACCCATGGCAAGTAACTCTATCATGATATTCCATTATTATGTCCAAAAAGACAGAACCAATATGTATCAGAAGTAATGTACGTGTCCTTTTTAACAGTTCATTGCCAAATATTCCGAAAAACACCGCATCGGGACACACACAAAAATTATCAGGGGTTTCAGGTTCATTTCATTAGTAGTGAGTGTCACGCCAAGCGATAGATTTACCTTTTCTGCTTGTCGGCAAGGGCGAAGTTAGTATGAAGCGACCATGGAATGTTTGAAAGGAGGTTGGCGACACTTTTCACTTTCTTATTACCACGTTTTCCCTGCAATATTTGTTTACCCTTACAAGGAAGGCTATACCTTTTCAAGGAACACTTAACTAGAGAGTCGTTTCCATGTGCCGGTTTGTCGCCAAAACCTATGTAGGTAACCAAATAAAAAACGTTTTTCTTTAAGCTTCAAGCATCAACACTTCCAGGAAAACATGGTTTGGCGAAAGGGGGAAATTTCCGCCGTTCCGACACGGTAGAAGCAGCATGGATTTTGGACGTTAACTTCAACGGAGGTTTCATGGGAGAAACCTTCGTATTTCAACCATCTGTAGGTAAAGAAACGGGCTATGGTGTTTATAGGGGGAAATAAAGCTGTTCCCCGGTCGTCCTCCGCAAAGCAAATTACATGCTTTAGCCAAATTGAAATGCTCTAGCATTGCTTGGGTCATCTTCACCAGCAGTCGGCGATTCTATTACAAGGCTCAGTTTATAAAACAAAACTTTTTATTCCTCACTGATGCCGGTCGATGTAGCGCCACAACGCACTGCATTTTCATATCAGGGCTTTCTGCTACTGGTGTCGGGTCCCGTAATCAGTCGGAAATTTATTTTTTCATTGCCGCTGCTTTTGGGATAGACGAATAACCACTTTGGACTCAAGCTGTTTAGCCACTCATTCTTTCTTTCCTTGTTGCCACAAATCTGTTTATACGTAAAAAGCGACATTTCTTATTTTATCCCCGTTGTTTCTACGGCTGGTCGCGTGAACTGAAGGCAGCCGGTATCACTGGATAACTTCGGATTTCGTCAAACTATTCTGCGGTGTGTAGAGTTATAGTGGCATAGAGGTTGCATAGAGCGGAATACAATTTTTGCGGCTTTCGCAACCCTGTCCTTTACAACTGATGTTTTCCAGAATCATATACCAACAAATGCAAGTGGAGAGCAGGCAGAGTTATGCTGCAATATATTTTATGAGTTTTCCCACAGAAACCTCACCCACCTACCGTTTCATGCGCGTTGGAACACACGAGGATTATTGAGAGGCCACGTCGCTAAGCTCTCCCTCTGACTCATAGAGACAACTTGTCCAAGTGGTTGAAGGTGCCCCTAGATCCCACGTGCTCACGGCCACCATGTAACTAATGTAACTAGAAAAAAATTGCCGCGTATCTGTTCCTTTCGTTGCAAATGTCGTCAAAAGAAGATGGTCTTTGTAGACATTTGCCAAGGAAAAGCCCCCCTTTGCTTTCCCGCTCACCTTTCATGCTGTTCCTGAACCGTCGCGCTCATTCCAAGGTAAACATACTAAAGGTTTGCGCAAGGCGATTTGAATTTACCGCGTTCCGCTGCTACAGGCCGGGTTCCTCGATGCCAGCGCTGCAGTACGGCGGAGACGCGCGTGAATCGAGGCGGCCGACTACAAGGTTTATAAAACCGCGTCGCCGTGCTCCACGTGCGTTCCAAGCAGGACGCGGAACCTAGCTAGTGGAACCTTTCGTTGCTTTTGCGGCGTGATTTTTCATATGCCGCCAGGAAGCGGCGGTTTTCTGCAGTAGATTTAGAATATAATTTGCTATCGAAAAACCAAGCATCCATGAATTTTAATAAAAGAACATTGTAAATGTCCCTTGTGTACTAATTTCCTGTCTTATATTTGCGTAATGTCTCGTTCTTGTTCAACAAAGTTGACAAGTATGAAGATATAAACCAGGCTTAGACGTGTACATCTGGCTGTGAGTATATAAGACTATTGCGCAGTAAGCATTTTACTTTGGCCGGGCGGCTGAATCGAGTTACAGACACAGACAGGCAGACATACAGACAGACCAAAATTTCTGGGTTTAAGTAGCCCAACAAAAAGAACCTGATTCGTTTCCTCTCTATCCCCTTCCATACGTTTTGCCTTCCAATAAAGACCCACATAAACTTTCTTCTCTCTCGTTCTTATTGCAGTTAACTTAAATTCATTCAACGCCCATATTTTCTACTATGGAACGTAAACTTCATGTATGTACTTCAATGAATTTTACCTATAATACTTTAACTCTAAGGCTTAAAGTGGGGCTAGTTGGTGTTGACATAGAACCATTTTACCAGCGGAAAACGGACAGGGACCTAGAAAGAAGTAGACGGGACAATCGCTAGGTCCCGTCTACGTTTTTCTAGGTCCCTGTGCATTTTTCGCTTTTAAAATGGTACTTCAACTTTCGCCAATCCCCCGTAAGTACAGGTACACAACAACTTACAGGGCATCATGATTATCATCATTAGAGCGCAGTGCAAGCTAGGAGACGACAAAGACCCCTTTTTGTCCGTTGTGTAATTGCATGCCCGTTCACCATGCATAATTACAGTGCATTTTCCGACGCGCCGCGTTACGCCCCTAGATATCCAATGCAGCCTCTTCAAGCCCCGCCCACCTTATCATCGCCATTACGGCGGGTATCTTTCCAAGAACCACGGTCAGAAGAGCGCGGTAGTGCCATCCAGGACTCCGCAGAATCAGAGGTGAGTGCTTCCGCTGAACGCCGGAAAGTTTTGGAGCCAGCCTGCGTCCTGTACAAGGACAAGTTTGACCTTTGACACAAGCATGTCGAGAAAATGTAGCACTAGATTATCCTCATTTAGGAGCGCTATTTCAGAAGGCCTGAGTTCCGCCTACTCCCGAGTTTCCAGCTGCTTGGGTTGGGAAAGTAGTGATAGTGGAGCATTCGATACACATCGAGTGGCGCACCCCGCCTGGCATATTCAGCACGCTGCATTGGGGCCGCTTACGTTGATAAAGTACGGCTTGTGCTATCTTCCGGATGCCGCACCATCTGAAATCGATCTGCAATATTCATCCCCTAGAATAAACTAGATAACCTCACTGCTACTTTGAAATCCTCGGCCTGGTTGTTGGCCACGCCCGGCGCGGGCCGGTCAGTTCTTTTTCCGGTGTTCTGTTAGTCCTATTAATTATCTTTGCTATGTGGCTCAAGGGCAGACCTGCAGTGCAGCTATGCGCAAGCACGAACCAAGTAAGAAAAGGGGTTCACTGTAGTGAACGGAATGCGCCCTGCCACCGACCATCAGATATGGCTTTTTTTCGACTTGGTTGAGTGTGCGCGTTGGTCGCTTATGAGAAATCGTCCCGTGCCAATAGCGTGTTCGAGCACTGGCGGGTGCGTTTTTGACGTTGAAGTTGTGTCATTTCTCATCGACTGTGTTTTCGCGGTGTATGAAGAAGTTCCCGTGGGCAAATCGTGTCGTCTGGGGCTCTCCTATCGGCTCGGACAACAGTGAACTCCAGTTCGAACCGAACATCCCCTGACTGTGGCACTAGTGGCCGACGGGGGCCTGGGGACTTCATTTTTGTTTGGTACTAAGTTCTTGTCTCTGCTATCGGGCATCAAACGATGACTTCGTGGTAACTACGCTACACCCACACAAAGTGGACGCCAAGGGTAGGTGTGGTTTCGGTTGTTGCGCCACGCCCACGAATAGGCTGGTTGTGTTTGACTGACATTAAAACTCTGAGGAAACTGGGGCATGGTTTTGCACGGCTGAATTGAACTCGGGACGCCCGTGCCGGACGCTCCTGCGGCGTGGTTTATTTTGATGGTCGCCGTAGCAAGCATAGCTCTACGCTGACAGGTATTTTGAACGAAGCAGGAATTTCGAGCTCGTTTTTATCTCTCGAAAAGTGCTGAGCGAAGGTTGTGCAGTCGTCTGGCGAGAGACCCCCGTTTGCGACTATTTAGAGGCGGCTTTCGCTCCATGACTGTCGTAGGGCAAGTGTTGTGTGCGCAGCGGTTTTACACGATGAGCAGCTTCTACGGAAGCGTTGGTGGCGACCGCAACATCGACCGCCACCAGTAGACCGTCAACCGGTGTGTGCGCAATATGATCAATGGAGACGCGTTTCCCACACCTCGCCTTTCTTTTAGGTGCTTTGGCGGACATGGCTTCCGCATATTTCTAATGCGCGTCTATCCGTCTCCAGCAGGAGCGTGCGGTTCAGTTATCGCCTGCTCGCACAACTGTTTCGAACGAGGCGTTGCATGACCATGCGTTTTTTTATCATCGGCGCGGCAGACAGTTTCCCTCGAGGGGTTGCGTGACGCGCATTTCTTGTGAAAACGTTACTTGCAGGATAGCTTATACGTATCACATATACTCACAAGGAGACAGTCGAAGCACCGATATCTGGTTGAGGTGGTTTATTGGCAGTGGTGAAGCCGATAGGAGCGATGGTCCGAGCATGGAGGTAACCCAGTTCGTTTCTCGCGCATGCACCTGCTAGGGTTCATCTTTCCCTGACACGTCTTTGGCGCATATCCCCTAGTCTGGATTGGGTATAATCCTACCTTCCTCTTCTACAAGATTGATGCCGGTACGGCCCATATCCCGATAGCCTGATGGCGTGTTGCATCTGTTCATTGACCTCGCTACGATACAATCAATGGTGCGTGTCTATTGTCGGAGGCGATCTTTACACATTTCAACGGAAGTAGGACAGGTGCACACCAACCAAGCAAAACCCGATTCTAGGGAGGCTCTGCCGTGTTCAAGTCTGCTTGATGAAGTAATTCACACACTAAGACGAACAAATTAAAAAGAAGAGACTGAGGCAAACTCGTAATAGCAGAAAAAAAAAACCTTTAGAAGGAATCTGTGCCCGACAGAGAAATGAAAGCGAGGGAAATGGCGGAAGCACAATGTATCAGTAAAGAAGTGGCTAATACGTATCGCCAAGTTTTCGCCTTAAAATCACGTATGCAGACTGGAGTGCTTAGAGGAAATTTTGTGTCGAACAGCGGAGGGTCTCAATAACGTAATACGAGCAGCAACTGTTTTGATTTGTTTAACTTTGTTTAATTTGAAAGAACTAAGCTTCAGTACCTCACTGAAGTCCATCCCAGCCCCGAAAGACGTTTCTCAACCGAGGAAACGCTAGAAGAATAAAAAAAGTCAAATTTTGCACTGCAGTGAAGTGTTACGGTCAGGAGTGACATCACATGGTCCAGCGCTGAAAACGTTATTATTGTGTTGACTGTACGGTAGCATCCAAGTGATACAATCAAATGGAACTAGAGGCCCCTCTACAGTCATTAAGTCATTTGTCTCAGCGGTGGGTTAGTTCGATGGCCGGCAATCGCATACACAGGGTCCTGTGACGTCCTTGAAAGGTTGTCGGAAATGGCGAGGGAGGCGACAATGCTTCACGTTTTCTTCAATATCACCAGTATTTTTTTCGAACTATGGCATAAAATTTGTGTTATTGTTATCAAGACAAAGCACTTTTTCTAATGAACTTAAATTGTATTTTGTCTTCAGGGTTCCTTTATACAATGTAACTATTAACCCAATTTATTGTAAAAAAATTGCGTAAATTTTCCGAACAGCAAGAATCTAACGACAGTCTTTCGGCTTGTGCGACGAGCTCAGATGCCCTGTGCAATGATGTCTTTTGCTGAGAAAGGTGAACAAAGCGAATGGGTTGTGTGATTTACCATGCTAGAATGAACGCGCTTCCTACTAACCGAAACTTGTTTCACATAGTTCATCTTTGCGGTGCATGAGGCAGTGAAATCTAAATAGTAACGCAGCAGCACATGCAGTGTGTCGCTTCGCCGAAGTGAAAACCCTGTAAGGTCAACGCGCTCGATTGTTGAAAGGAAATGGCGCCCAATGAGTAAGCTAATTTGCTTTTGTCACCCATATGTCCTTTGCAAATTTACGTCGCAGAAAAATCAATATCGGTAGTGTTTCTGTTCGCCTGCTTTTATTTTCTGCTTCCTGAAATACTCGCCGTAACAGACTAGGCGACGAGGAGAGGAACAGCCTGCTGTGGTGTTAGAGTCAGGGGCAATTTCCGTTGTGGTCCTAACCTGTAAACCTGCACATATGAACAGCAGCTGGAAACCATGGCAGCTCACACAGTACAGACATATCCGCTCCGCAATTCAACACCAATTATATTTGCATTCACTATATCACATCAAGTGCTTATTTGTCAATAACGCTTGCTCTCGAACCACATGTTCTTGCATCAGAAAAGCAAATGACTATCTATGAAATTATGGTAGACGTTTTTTATGCGGTACTAGGAATCTCTGCCCTTTGCATCATTAGAGCCGTTTCAGATTACTGCCGTAGATCCGATGGCACATATTTTAAAAGAGGAGCATGCTCACGCTTTGACTATTTTTTGCAATCTGTGCTGTGTTTGCTCGTTCACTGTTCTTCCCATTTTTCGCAGTGGTTGATGTCGGCCTTTTTTCGCGTGTGTGCGTCAATGCTTGTCCCAAACATTTCAGCTACTCTTAGAAATTCAGCATTCGCGGCACCAAAAGCGTTTACAATTGTTTTAGGAATCCATGGTTCTTAATCTCTTCCCAAGACATATTTTACTTCGGGCGTCTCAGACTTATAGTAATCCCTAGCCTGTATCTCCCTGTAACGCTTCCTCCACTGTATAGCAGCGGGCGCTTTAGGTCGAACGGCTTGTCGTGTCTCAGGCGAAGGTATCCTCCTTACGTACCGCCATCAAATATCTATGGCTAGCGCTGTATTACGAACTCCTGAAGAACTCCAGAGACTGGGTTTTGCAGCAACCGGAGAGCTCCACCACGAGCTTGACCAGCCCTGCGGCGATAACTCAACACAGCCGGGTGCGCGCCATGCCCGTGCTGCTGTTGAGCGCAATACTTGTGGTGGCCTTCGTCGCGGCGTTGTTGCTGGTAACCCAGTCCAGCATCCTACTGGCCGAGCGCGACATGTTGCCTTCAAACTCTTCCGAGGGAGAGCGCCAGCCCGTGGCCACGGGGTCGGGACGAGATCTTATCAGCAGCCCTTCGGAGGAAGACGACGATGTGATTCGGCACAGAATGGACACTGGCCACCACGGAGTTACGCAGGACACAGACCATCACGGAACAACGTCAGGGTGAGTGGGAAGAGAGTCCAAATGGATGTACTCTTAGTGGGGTTGGGTAAATTAGAAAAATAAGGTGTCCGGAAGACAGTTATTCCGTGACCAGTGATTGAAAACTATTGCTTCAGCGTGCACTGAAG
This sequence comes from Haemaphysalis longicornis, assembly GCF_048455015.1. Classification (NCBI taxonomy): domain Eukaryota; kingdom Metazoa; phylum Arthropoda; class Arachnida; order Ixodida; family Ixodidae; genus Haemaphysalis; species Haemaphysalis longicornis. The sequence goes on from NW_027526385.1 coordinate 110,176,235, forward strand.
GCTTGGCAGGGCAATGTCGCCTGTATAGGCATTCCTTAACGCGTCGCCCGCTTTCCTGTGGGAGCGGTAAGGACGCTTAGTTTAGGCTCTCATCCGGTATGTGGCGCACGTTGGCGGATGTCCCGCCTAACATCACTGCTCGCGAGTCGTGAACATTGTACCCACTTCTCCAGCGTGTGTCTGTCAGCTTGCATCGAAGGCGTCGGAGCGCCGCCTTGGGAACACTAGGTAAACTGTCATCTATTTTGCATAGTTTCCAAGAAGCGGCGCTGGCTGGCGGGCATGAAAGCACGCAGAAAGGCTACGGAGTGGGAAAGGGTCGGAGAGAGCAACAGGAGCGTGGCTTTTTGGCCATTTTTCGCTCACGCGTTAGGCAAGGATTGTACAGGCGGCGTTGGGCAGGGGAGTAGAGTAGGAGAAAGGATCATGTATTCATCAATTCTTACTAAGAGACAAGCGTGAACTCCAACAGTCGGGAGGCATGTGCACCGACAAATACAGTTTCTTTTATGCACACAAGTTTACCTTGCGTAAACATTACTGAAATGAGTGGTAGATGTGTATGTGAGAATAATGCGCTTCCTGACGTTTCTCAAACTAAACATCAATGGTATTCGTTTCGACGGTGACATCCCCTGGGAAAGTTGACATCTCGGTGTTTAAATTTCCGAAGAACTTGTAACCACGGGGTTCATCCTTGAACCGAGTACTGTATTTGATTTTCCCCGAACGTTCGCAATGAAAGAAGCCATACCCCACGAGCGCCCCTCTGGTGGTCGCTGTACGCTCTTCGTTTCACGTATGCTACAGCGAACAGAAAAGGGCTGTTGGTGCCAGATTTTGCAGCCTTGAAAGTAAGCAGTGGATGGCTTCTTTATACAAATTTCTGCTCCATTCTTAATATAAGAAGAATCACAGGTATTTCTGGCCATGATATGGCCCGTCGTGATATTCAGGACCAACAACGCAAAAACGTCCCCTTCTTACCCGCCGTGTGCAAGCTGTGCCAAATGGTTCGACATGGTACTTCAATGATGAGTACATGTTTCGTTTGGGGATTTGATGCTTCGATATTGCCCCTATGAACGCTATCAGTTCTGTACACCTGTTCATTAATTGCACATTACTGGCTACACACATAAGCCTCCATCTGCGTCAAAAATGTGATCACGCTTCTTTTATCGCGCTGATAAATGCGGAGGGCCCGCCGGACCTCACAAGACGCATGGATAAAGGCGCTGAGCCCCCCCCCCCCCCCCACCCCCCTCCGCGTCCCACTTTTTTAGCGGGATGTGTCAGAACACACTTTCACATGCATTACCATGGATCCACACATTGCGTTTCTCGGTCTCTCCAAGTTATGTCAAGATGGGCTGACTCACATTGATGTTTATGCTTATATAGATAGAGTAGCATGGCCAAGGTGCATTGTTGGTGGTTACTTGTGGTCACATGCACTAGTACGAGTAGTAGTAGCACGCTACAACATCCAGTAACGTGCTGATTTCGGTGGTCTTTCATGCGCTGTTCGAAGGGAAGTAAAGGAGGCGGCTACCAGGAATGTTACCAAGGGGCCCACTCCGACGACCACGTGGACGACGACGACGGATGGGTCCAGAGAATTAGTAAGTATCTTTGACGTGCAAAAGCGCTTAGCAACATAGAGAAGCTGCCAGCTGAGAAAGAAACATAGCGATGGTTAACGTTGCTAGTACAGGTGCAAGTGACCGATGGATTGATGATAAGATTTAACGCGCCGGCGATTAGGCGCGCCGTAGTTCTGGGCTGCGGATTGACTTCAACCACCTGGGGATCTCCACATGCGCCGAAATCTCGAACACACGGGCGTTTTCGCTTTTCGCTTCCATCATAAAAGCGGCCGTCGCAGCCAGGATTCGAACCCGCGTCCTAGGGCTCAGCCGCACGATGCCTGTGCCACTGAGCAACCACGGCGGTTTCGCAAATTGCAATTGAAGCCGCGGTTTCTAAAGCTTACGGGAGCTGTAATAGAAAGAAAAATATGCAAGTGCGAAATAAATGTATGTACACAGCGATGGTGTGGCAGTGCGCCTCACTTGCCTTGTAACCTTCACAATGCCATTCCCAGATGTTGATGATCCTGCTATTTGGCGTTGTGGCTTTACAATACCAAAAATGGACACAGCTTTGGCATATACTTTGTCAATTTTTTTACAACGGCCGGCTAGGATATATTTAACGTTACGAAAAATAAGCAGAGTTCCACCCCGTTGTAAATCTGCTTAAAACACCCAACTGTGGTTCTCTTGTGTCGGTTCGAACGTCTACGAGCGCTCGCCCGCAAATTCTACAATTCGAGCAAAAGAATCGGCAGCTAAACACCAGCGGTAATTGGCTCTATCCATCGCCCTCCACTATTGAGGGGGAGAGCAACCCGCCGTTCGAGAAAAGTGCGACTTCTCTTGGTGGGTCTGGGAACCAGTTTGTCTGGGAACCTTCTCCTACCCCTGCGTGACGCACGACCTTCAGGCAGACGTACACGACGGTCGACCTACAGCAGCTCATCTCTTGAAATGACGACGTTAGATGGGTGGGGAAATGAATAAATCGTAGTTGTTTTAGGAACAAGGTTTTTACACCTGCTTTGAGAAACTTCTATCAGTGCCGAGCGGCACAGGCCTCCATCCTGAAAGACCCCCCGACCTTCAGCGGTGGCTCTGGGGACCCCACCACCGCTCCCTTCTTGACTTCCTTCGAGAGACGGGGGCCCATGTATATTTGTAAATAAGTTATTTTTATGCCAACGGGCATTCTATCGCAAAAAAAAAAAGATCCAGGCAGCAGCAGTAGCTAATGGCGGCAGAAGACTCCCGACGGAAACGTTCCCTGACGGAATTCGCGCCGAAGCCCCCTGCGCTCATGCGGAAAAAGAAAGGCGATACTCACAAGAACTACTTTTCGCCGCCTCACCAAAATAGATCTTCAGCTGTATATATGCAGTCAGTGCAACGGTAGGCGCCAGAATACAACTAATGAAATCTGGCGGGTGAAGAGGCATGCTCATCGTTTACGCAACCTTACAAGACAGTAATAAATTTCAGTTATTTTGATTCGAAATTTGATGCATTAGTAATATGCCCTGTGGTTTTTTCTTTTTCGGCGTCGAGTTTTATCCTGTGGCTGAAAAAGTCCTATTTGTTAATATGTTGTAATATCTACCACCTCCAGCTCTAAAAATTATTAGAAGTACGGTAGCAGGTGATATAATATTACAATTCTTTCTCATGGAAGGTGCTACGGTCAAGGCATAGTCTGATAACAAATATAGCCTGACACTGCGTTGAAGTAGCCCCTTTTAAAATGGCAGAGTTTATTGGATTGCTGTTGTACCTTGTACGAACACGCACACACGCGCACGTCCACACACACACACACACGCAAGCACACGCAAACACACCACATCACACCGCACACGCACGCACACGCACGCACGCACACACGAACATACATGCACGCACGTACGCACGCACGTGCACAGTAAACTAAAATGCGAAAAGAATGAAACTAAAGGCCCGCCCGCAAGACGATAATTTCGCCCGAATGAGATTTCACAACGACGGGCTCACGTCACAGGCTGCTCGTTGCTTGGCTGACGTGAAGAAGTCCGTGCCTTCACCGCGTTCCGAGGTCCTTTGGCTGCGGTTGCCGCGTCTTCCTACCCTGACACGCAGAGATGAGGGACACGCCCAGACTCGCGCGCTGGCGAGCTCGAGCTGCGGACGCGGCAGCTCGGAAAGGCCGAGTCGCATCCTGCCCTCTCACCGGCCTAGGCGTCGTGCAGGAACAGAGGGCCCCAAGGAGCGGTTACTCGGATAGAAGTGGCAGGTCCTCCGGGACATTATCTCGAATGGCACCCAGCCCGGTAGAAAGCACGTTTTTGCACTGCCCGCTAACAGCCTCCCGGTTGTGGTCCTTCGCACGGTCCCCGAAGCCTTGTCGCCGATAGCTCAACTGTCCTCTCTTGCGCTCCTGCGCTACACGCACAGCGTGCTAGCGCCAGTGTCTCCCTCTTTTCTATGTTTCCTTCTTCCGTTTCTGGGCTTCTCACTGTCATGTGCTACTTTTTTGTGAGAGCTGGACGCCAACTATCAGTATTCCAGCTTTGCTTGAAGCCCGAAGCATTCTAGCGCGAGGCGTCAGAAAACGAGTGTCCCGGTGTGTCCTTTCAGTACGCATTGCGTTTTCGCGCGAGGCGTTCTAAAATGAGTGTCCCTGTGTTTTAGTTACGGCGAGGACGAACGACGAAGACGACAAGGAGAAGAGACGCCGACAGCCCCAGCCCCTGAAGGTTGATTTGATTGCGGGGGTTTAACGCGCCGACGCAACGCAGGCGATGAGGCGCGCCGTAGTGGAGGGCTCCGGATGAATTTTGACCACCAGGGGATCTTTAACGTGCGCCGAAATCTCGTACACACGGGCGTTTTTGCTTTTCGCCTCCATCAGAAAAGCGGCCGCCGCAGCCGGGAATCGAACCCGCGACCTCGTGCTCAGCAGCGCAACGCCTTAGCCACTGAGCCACCGCGGCGGGTAGCCCCTGAAGGGCTTCACCCCGTAAAGTTGTTTCCACTGGTAGAAAACTTTGTTTTTTTTTTGCATCAATATCGCAGCGGTGACCTGGTAAATCATGTTTCAGGGAAGCCTTGACAAGGAGGCAACAAATATTTCAAGATGTCATCACTGCGATTAGCATGTCTTTAGAAACCAGCCAATACAGCTCTTTAAGCTTGAAGGGCCTCCACAAGTTCATCGCCCTCTAGCTTCCACGCCAACAGCTGTAGAGCACATGCCTGCAAGAAACGAGAGCGCCCTGTCATAAAAAAATGTTACAATCACTTCAGAACTGAGCAAAAAAGATTTTTTTACAGTCGAGCATGAGCCGTTGCCTTGTGCTTCAGGGCACAGCTTTGCTTGGCCAGTGGCATGAGGAAAAAAATAGAATCAACCAATTTTTATTCCTACAAACTTTCTTCGAACAATGGAACAATGACCTAGGTTTCCTTAAAATAGTGCCTTAACAATCCTACAAAGCTTTTGGAATTTTCTGCTTCAGTTCTGGCCTTTTTACAGAGATAGTGGAATAAGCCTACAAATATTCTTGTATATTCACTTGATCACAGTGTTTGACACCATCTTGTGCGCGTTACCATAACATTTTCGTCAGCTTATATGTCGTTCCAACGTATATCTTCGAGTAGTACATCGGTGCGACATGTAAAATATTTCATGTTTAGCAAATTGTTTTCTAGTACGCGCAGAAAAGAGGTTTTGCAGACGTTTTCAAACTGTTCGAGCCTTTTCTTAATTTTCCTTTTTATTTGTAATTTTTTCTTGTTTTCTTTTCTGACAAAGATATTCGTGCCCGAATTGTTTACATGTTTGCACGTTTCTGTTGGTTGCAAAGAATTGCACAATATTTGACAGGTAAATTCAGTTTAAACTAACGTTTCACGGAGTACGTTGTTCCAGCTTCCGTTTTGTGTACTGCATAGTATTGCGAACATTCCAGTCACGCACAATAATTCATGCCAGCCTGCGTTTAACAGCTCATTTTTTACTCGCTTCGACATTTTTCGTAAGAACATGGGTCGATTTACATCCTGTTTTGCAAACACGATTTGAATGCACATGTTACTCACTGACTGCGCCTGCATTTCCTGCTTTCGTACGTCTTACACCAGCGGGACCACGGGCTTATTCCTTGTCTTTGTTAACATACTCTTATTCCTTACTCGGACTTCGAGCCCACGTTTTTCGCAAGCATTCTTTTTGTTTATTGCCTTTCTTTGCGCACAATCTTCTTTTGTATATCTCTCCAGATTTATTTTTACCCTTGTTTCATTCACTACCCTTCCCTGCGCGATGTTCGTTTGTAGGCTCAGTAATGACCATAAAATTTTAAGCCGTTCCACTCCATATGAAAGTTGTCCGAAGTGCACAGCATTTCGCCATAATGAGTGGTGGCGCCGTTATACACTCACTGCTACCGCCAATCACGCTCTTCGTCGCCCTGTCTTACTCCTGTTTTGATGAATATGCAATTCAAATTTCCCGCCTTCTCAGTGCTCATGCGGTCCCGGCCTGAAACTGCGCCAGTGGTAGTTCTCTTCTTTTTCTGCTTGCTTTAATTTCGCATGCCGAAGCTGTTTTGCGTCATTTCGAACGCGCCATTTGTTTCTTGCGGGGCTGAGCCATTGTGCGTCATCTGGAACGCGTCATTTTCTTCTTGCCCGACTGGGCCCTTTCTGCAGCATTTCGAACGCGCCATTTTTTTTTTTTTTTTTTTGCTTGCGCGGCTGGAGCCTTTCTCCTTCATTTCGAACGCACCGTTTCTTTCTTGCGCGGCCGCTTTTTTCGCTTACTATCGTAAAAGCCAACCCAACGAGCGTTCCTAACTAAATGAACGCCGGAGCTGCCGGTTATATACAAAAATTTTGCCTCAAATGTACCAGCAGTTTTCTGTGCGCTAAACAGCGGGTAGATGTATGACAAGCACCAGTGATTAACAAGGTTCGAACGATTACAAATATTTAAACCGCGTCGTTTTTCGTGACTGCCTGACGACGGTACACCAGGCTCTACTTCGGTCCGATATCTCGCTGGGCCGCCTGATTCCGGCAGTCCCTTGACATAGACCGTTAGCGAGCTACGACGACAAGGCGAGCCCATAAAGTGCTTTCCACTTAATGGTCTTGTCACCGCGCGACGAGGAGGCACAGCGCTGCTAGTGAGCACAGGCAATAAATAAATGAGTAAATAAGTAAATATACGAAGAAATAATAAAAAAACAATAAATAAATAAATAAATAAATAAATAAATAAATAAATAAATAAATAAATAAATAAATAAATAAATAAATAAATAAATAAATAAATAAATAAATCCAACAAAAAGCAGCGCCTTTTCTCATGTTGAGGAAGAGGCTACATAGCCGAGATTTTCCAAGAGTGGGCTACGCCTATTCATTGTGACTACTCCTTTCCGGCGATTTCAGTTTATAAGACGGTCGATGTGCGGGGATTACTACTTCGGACTCTGCCCGGCGACTAAAGAAGAGTTCTACTTCGACGCTTCGGAACGCGCCTGCAAATCCGCAGCCGACAACGTCGACGTCGCCGTATGCAACCTTGGAACAAACCGATTCCGCACGGAAGCCAGCTGCGTGAAAAGCTGCGGACGACGTAAATCGACATACGACCGCAAGTGCACCGAAAGCGTCCTATTCACGCAATGCATGCCGTAAGCAACTTTCTCCATAATCGGGATGCCAAAACGAGCTGCAATGACGGGTCCAGTGGGAAAACAGGCCGAAAAACATGGTTTAATTTCAACAAAATTTGAAATTAAAAGGTAATATTTTGCACAGTAACTAGACGTCGTTGACGAGTGAGGAGTAGTACGCAATTCGTACTGTTCGTTTTTGAGGGTAACGCAGAACAGTAATAATATTTCCAAAAACCGCTGCAATTCACAACGCTTGTGGCGGCGCTGCAGCTGATAAAGACAGAAAATTGTTACTGAAAAAATTATTTGCAATCGACTCTAGAGGTACTCACTAGTGGGAGGTCCGCTTAAGAAAATTTGTGATCGCTAGCTGTCGTTAATCGCTAGCGGTCAGTATGCGTTTTTTAGACAGACCCTTACGACAGTTCTGATACATCGCCCAATCGTTAAGAGTGGCGTGTCATTGTGGGCTTATCTGCTGCTCTTTTTCTCTTGTGATTAGAGAAATACACCTGCCACAACTATTTGAGGAGGAGTATTGTGATAACGTTGGCGCCCAAGATGCTGAAGGTAAAAATGTTTTGGATAATAATGACGAAGCGATACCTCGAGACCAGAACCTTCGTACATCATATTCCCTGGGGAAATATTTGTAGGTTTGAAAATGGTGTGTTTCAAGTGGTCTAACTGTCCACTTGCTTATAATGAACTCAGCACCAGTCAACTTTCTGCCAACTGTATATTGTGTAAGCACTCTTACCAGCAAAAACCGTGTAAGTCCCTGTGTCTACGCAACGCCTTCACCCATTAGCACATACGAAAAAAGAAAAGTATTGAAAGCAAACACAAAATCCGTAAAAAGCGCCAATCGTGTTACAACTTGTACTTGCACTAAGATGCACAATTGTGGAAATTAACACGTGAATCGTTATAACAGTAGAGGAGTAGATGATTTGTCGGAGAAAAATAACAACCAAAAAATTGGCGCAGCTTGCGCTGGTGGGGCAAGGCTGGAAACCCGCAGCGCTGACGGCTCCTCTCCATTCATCGGAGACTTGGCTGTTGCGCCTCGCGTGAATTTCCGAAAGTTCTCCATGACTGGCAGGCCCGGATTCTTTTGTCCGCTGCACTTCGCACCCCTTTTAAAGTGGACCGCGTTAGCACGCGCTACAACCCACGCCAACAAGCTTCACGAACTCGGCATTTGTAGCGCAAACTCGGCGTCTGTGCTTTCCACCTCAGGCGGGAGCGCACGTGATCTAACGACGAGAACAGTATGCGAGAGATCATGCCACTAACGCAATCGCATAGAAGCCGGTTTCATAATGTGAGGGACCCAGGTTATATTCTTACCCCGGGAAGCGCGTTTCCCCCTGGCTAGTCTCTTTTTGTTTTATGCGGTGCTGGTCTCTTTTAATTGTTTTCTCTTGGGCTTACATAGGGAGGGGGGCGGGTAGGCTTAGTTTATAGCTTATAGCTTTCTTCCAACCCCCCCAACCCATGTATGCATCTCCCTTCCTGTCTCGTATTGAGGCCCCTAGGAAGGCGTGACGGAGTGGCTTTTTCCCGCTATGGGCGCCTAAATTTATTGTTAGGTTTATTCATTTTTTACCTTTTTCAAATTAACCAATCTGGCTCTATAATATTACGAAAATTCTTGTCTGTCCTTTTTTTTGTAGGTGCTCCGCACTGCATGCCAACACAATCTGTTTTTCTTTCCAATTGGCTGAACATGTAATTGTTACCCGCCGCTGCTAACCCCGTACTCGTCGTGCCTTTGGGATGACCGAGTGGTCAGGTTGCCGGTTTAAGGCGTAAAGTTCTCGGGTTCGATTCCCTGTATCTCCCTAACCGCATTTTTTCTTGACGCACGAACTTCCAACAGCTGCTTGTGAGCTTCTGGCCGCGTGTACACTTTCCCTCACAGTTCTTGGCTTCGCATTCTCACCATCTCCATTTCACCGTTGATGATAGTTTTCTGGTAATGCTCGTCTGTTAAAATGTTTAGTAGTCACCTCACTCGTGCGGCAACAGCAAAAAACAAATAGAAAACAAGCAAAGCGTAAAGCAAAGAAAAACCATCTAAGTACTGAAAAAGCATGCCCACCGAGTAAAACCTTTATCTGAAGAAAAATATATAACTGGTTTGGCTAACAGATTTAGTGGACATAATCGTATGAATGTAGATTTTCTGTACAAGTTATTTTAAAACAGAAAACAACTCCGAACTAACTAGTGAAGTAAAAAATGACTACCTTACTCGCCAACCTTACACGATTAACACGAATAAACCAGAAAAAAAACACAAGAATAGTAAAAAAGCACGAACCGTGTAACACCCGATTTCTGCCTAAATTTCTATGGTTTGCGAAGTACGACAGGTAGTCGTCCTAATACGCCAGTGTAGATCACTGCTAAAAGCAAAAACGGAAAAAGGGTGTCAAACATAACTCAACTAAGCCCAACGCCAAATAAAAAAGACTAAATTTAGCCCAATTCGGCTACTCATGGCGAAATCTCGATGTAAAAAAGCCAAATAAAGAGAAGCAGCGTAACAGTGCTTACGCAGTAGTCGGGTATTCTCAAACATTCTGAAAAAGTTTTTGAAAATTTTCGGCTTTATCTACATTCAAGGCCGTTCGGTGCGCTAGCCCAGAGAAGTCTGGCAGAAAGAATTCGTTACACTGCTGACGAACCTCTCTCTGGTAGTAGATTCTGATTGAATCGCTAAATATGGTATTTCTTGGCGTTACGAGTTACCCCAACAACTCGCAATGTTCTCGAAGACATAACCCCCATGACTCGCATGAATGCTTCCAGCGGTCTTGCGCGACAAGCAGTAGAGAGATGACTTGATTTCCTTTACTACAGTGGCAGGGAAGACAGCTGAACTTCGCCAGCAGCCTAACGCTGGCAGCGCCTTACACATGTTCTTGGTGATCGAAACCAATTTAAAAGGTTCAGGCAATAGATGGCACTTCCAAGTTTTCTCAGCGTTTCAAATACATTATCAAGACCTTTGTGTCTGCGTCCATTTCGCTACACCATGCTTAAAGGGGCCCTAAACAGGGTTCCAAAGGTTGAGATTTTACGTGTGCTATCCTTGGAGTACTATACAAAGAACGTCCTGCCGCAAAAATGGTTTAAAAGCGTTCAGTATTAGCCGAGTTATCGTTCATTAAAAAGTGCCCGCAACAAGGCATGGCGCATTGTGTCTTTCACCGCTCCTCCAACGCACTGTGGAAGCGGAGACGCCACCGACCAGGCGCAAGACCTGGTAGGTGACACCAAGAGAAACAGGGTTGCGTCGAGAAGCGCGCAGCCATTGGCTCCGCTCGGCGGTACGTCACTGTTCTTGTAGCAGACGACGGCCAAGCTCCGCCTACTATATCCGCTACCGCTCAGCGGGGTCGGTCGGTGGCCGGCCGGCATCGAACGGCTCCTCGCGCCGGCCGTGCTCGCGTCGGCAGAAACGAGCGGAAGCGAGCGTTCGAAGGCAAGGTAGGGGGCTTCCAAACTCAACATGCTCGTTTAAGATAATAATTGAAGATTGCCACCGACGACTATAGCGGCTCGCTAGCGTTTCGGCATGTGGCGCTGTCGCGGTGATCTCGTCCCACCGAGGTCGGGGAAAAGGCTTAGCATCGCCGCAGTTATCCAGACACTGCTTTGCGATGCCGCGACGACGACTATCCCCCGCGAAATCTTTCACTGCACTATCGTGCATACACCGCACAGTGAGCTGCTTGTCGACCGTGCAAGCAGATGCTTGCCGCGGTCGCGCGTGTAGCGGGCGCTTGTGCCCGCAGAGATGCTCCGTGTTTTTCAGCGTTATTCATACCTTGTAAACAAATTCGGCTAAGTTCGTATAACCGATGGCGACGATCTACATTTGTCCGTGCCGTGCCGCCGGTGCATACGCCGTGCCGCCGGTGCAGGAGCGCCGCGCGACCGCGTTTTCTCCCAGAGCCGGGTACGCTGATTGGCTACAGCATCTAACGGGGCCCACCAATAGCGCAGCCGTACTGTTGAGAGCTTCGTGCGTCACACGGGTGCGTCATAAGCGCTCTGTCACACGTCAGAGCGGTGCAGTGTGGCAGCAAGGAAGCGGTAGGTGAGCAAGGAAGAAAGAAGGCACCTTTCTTGCGTGTTTTTGCGGCCCCTGCTTTACGCAGAGGTGTAATATTTAGTATACATTGTCGTGAAGGGGTACTCTAGCGATTGCGCGATTAAAATGGCGACCTTCAGGAACCTACTTCTTTCTTTCTTTCTTTGAATCTTTATTCGACATCAGACTTGTTACAGATGTCCAGAGCACAGACAAAAAGCCTCAAAGGATTGGGCCCCTTTAAAAATGATAGGCAGGGACATTACTCTGCTATAGAGAACGAGCCACAGCTAACATCAGTCACAATTTCTGTGGCCACACGTTGAACCGAAAATGTTTCCCGCAATGGCAACAACGCAAGATATGACGAGCATTGCTCAGAATCAGTTCCTATCCTCCGAGCTGTCTGTAGAGTTGTAATATTTGACGCAGATGTTTCTTGCCTACAGTATTTAATTAAACAACCACCATTTTACTCACAATAATTGATAAGTATTGTATACGTTCAAAAAGCTCTTTCAGAATATCTGCAAAGCTAACATTTTCAGCTGACGTTTGGAAGTTAAATTGCCGAAATAAAAACTCCAAGCTCAATCTAGTGCAAGTACTTTTAAGTCAAAAAGCCCGTTCATTTCTCTGTTCTGATAGTGGGTAAAGATTGTAGCGTTCTTAAGCAAAGAATATCTCGAACTCTCAAGATTACACAGGCTTTGCAAGTCAACCCGTCTCCGAAAAAATTGACCAGATGCGCTTCAACTCTTCTTATTACTTGCAGTATTTATGTGGTAGCAACTTCAAACCGGGAGCCGTGCAGCATATTCACAACAATATCTATTGGTAGTATACACTTTATTCATAAATTAATGACCTGAATAAGTGGAAACGTCTGTCCCGCATTATTTGCAGCGACGACGTCATTGGCGGCCGATGGTTCTTCAGCGGCGCTCGATGCAAGGCCTGGACGTTCCCTCGCGGTCTCTGTCCCACCAACGACAGCGTCACGTTCTACACGTACCACACGTGTTCGAGAAAGTGCTTCAAGGTTGACTCCGGCCCCGCACCGTGCGCCGTTCCTCGTGTAGCGTCTTGCGCAGGGGGGAGGCTCAAGTACCCCTACTTCGCCAACATGAGCGCCACGAACAGTACCGATCGCTGTGTGCGGGTTCTCCCCAGGAACATCATGCGTTACAGGTGTCTCGTGGGCAACAACCGGTTCAGAAGCCTGGAGGAGTGCAGAAAAATGTGTGTCCTGTAGAGTCCGACGCACGCCACGACTGCCTTCGCGAGAGCAGCCTGGACATTACTCGCGTTTATTTTATTAGTTTATTTTGGAATTCCTCTTATGCGTTCTCATTAACGTTCCAGAAAACCTGCAGTCGCCTATCGTTGATCACAACGTTCATTAAGTAAGCATTGATAAAATTTCTGTAGCCTTCACCTGTACCGCGATTTGCTGTGAATATCCATTGTTAGAGGTCTACTTAAAGCATGGTTGCTTTAAAATTGAGTAAAAGTTTTCATTACCACTGAACACGTCCTTTCGCTATTTTAGGCCAACTTATGCTTCACAGCAGTTTGCAAATAATGGCTTATGGTTCTAGTGTAGCTACGCGGCTGAATTATGGTATGGTAACCATCATTGCTGAGATAGAGAGCAGGGAGGGAAAAACCATCTAGAGAGCACGTGTTTGCTGATTTTCTGGCGTTCACGTGTTCACCGGCACGGTTTTCCAGCGAAACCGGATATGCCAGGATGACCGGACTTTTCTGATGCCGTTGGTAGACAGTGGATAGATAAAAATTGAGTCAAAAAGACAGCGATGGTGGAACACGAAGCATTTCAAAATCAAGTCCGACACCAAACGAACCAATGAGAAGCGAGCGGACCATATATACTTATGATGATTAATATGGTAGAAAGGCGATTCCTGCTTTATGTGTATGGTAAGGTGGTGTGATGTGGGTCCGCTCGTTCTGGGTTGCTTCGATTGGTGTAGGACTTGATTTTGGAGAGCTTCGCGTTCCCGGTCGTTGTCGTCTCGACAGAGGAGTAGTCTATTTGTTTGAATGAAGAGACATTGTTGTGTTACGTGCATGAGTTTACTTCTTATGCGAACACCTGTTTTTCTAATCGGGACGGGTTACTGTACTGCGATTCTGTTCTGTAGTGTTTACCTAAACGGGAATCCCATGGCTTTTCCCAGGGTTCAACCATTATCTTCATAAGATGAAGGAGTGCATTTCTGTCAAATTATGCGCGTCCATGTACCCCTCTCTAAATCCAAACTGCTTTGACCGTGTGGGAATTGGGGAATCGGATAGACGTCTACTTTATACCGCGACGGACCCAGGTTTGATTCCGACCAAGATTTTAATTTTTTTCCACTTCATCTACTATCATCATCATCGTCAGAGAAAGCTGGGTTTCCCGTACTGCGCTTCTGGTGGACGAGAGACGCCATTGGTGAGAGGCTAAAAGTTCCCTTTTGAAAGCTACCTTCGCAATTGAGATGCGAGCGCCGCAGAAACAGCGGATCTGGTGGTCTTCAGTAGCTTTAACTTGGCTTTGCCGAGGTCTGCCCATTTCTAAGGGAATAATGGTTAAAAAGCGAAGCTGTCTCCATGCAAACTGAGTTAAGCCAAAGTCCACAATCCACCCTGCTGAAGCCCAAAATCAAAACTGTCAAAGTCTAAAGCTAAAGTCTACTTCAACTCAAAGTCTAAAGCCAACGCCCGCGCATGCAAACTAAGTTAAGTCAAATCCCACAATCCACCCTGCTAATGTCCAAAATCCAAACTGTACCATTCCATAAGCAAAGTCCACATCAACTCAGCCAAAGTCTAAAGCCATGACCCGCACTGCGATCCCAAAGGGGATTCTGCGCGCCCCGATTGCGATGATAGCGCAACGGATACACGCCGGTTTCATAACGCGAGGTACTCGGGTTCGATTCCGACCACGGGGAGAGTTTTATTTCATCAGGCACGCACTGGTAACGAATGCTCGTGGGCCCCTTGCCCCCTCGCCACTTTCCCCCACAGTTCTTAGGCCAGCAATTTCCCCGTCTCCACTTAGTCGAGTGGAAGTTTCTGTTAAGATCCGCACGGAAAGTGGAAAGCTTAAACCGCTCCACGGTTCAAACGTTTCCACGATCCTCTGCACGCCCCTGCACAAATACCTAGAGTAACAAGTGGCGGCAAGGGCCAATGCTGATTAGCGGAGGGCGAAGCGCTCCAGGCTGATGGTGGCTTTAGAGCGTGCCCAGGCATACCATAATTTTTTAGCTAACAGTGGAATCGGTAAGAGACTTGCGCAGTGCAATTGCTTTCTATATCACCCTCATGTATAGTGCGTAGTGCGGAATTATAAACAATTTCCAAGTTCTGACTCTGCTCGCGACTTCTGTAGGAGAAGTAGGGTTATAGAGAGTATGGCTTTAGGCTTCATGGAAACCATACCGAAACAAATATTATGATGCTGGAATCATTAAACAAATACATAAGCACGGGAGGTATGTTACCTTAGCTTGCAACAGGAATAACTATCAGTGGCAGTTTTACACAGAGTAACACGAAGCCGCGGTGTTAAAGCCATTAGAGCCGCATCAAAAAGCCGCCGTGATAATGACAGCATCACGCATGTTCATCAACTAGGAAGAGCCTGTAGTCCTCCCAGGTTCAATGCAGCAAATTATACCGAAAAATGCCACATAAAAAATTAAAATTGACACATAGTCCGCGTGTGTTCTGGTCCGCTGTTTTCTGTGTCGTGAACACGCTCGGATTTGCGACGGGCCTGTGTTCAAAGCGTGGACGAGGGGTAATTTTGATGGCTCAAAATATGCGGCACAGATATTTCTCCATTTTGGTGAGCAGGTTCTTCTGCATATCTAGGAACGTTTTTTTTTTCAAGAAATGAGAAATTAAATAAATTTGTTCGAATTTTGTAGTTGGCCTTTCTAAACTGGTATTGCTAAGAAGGGTGAGTGTGTGTATGCTAAATAAACACTGCCTCATTCAAGGAGCACTGCGGTCTTTCATTATTACAGTTTCGAATGACGCGAACGCGGAACGTGTTCCCAGGCTATTCTTACCAGAATCTTAGGCTGCACTGAGGACGCTCATATCCTGAATACATCAACGCTCACCACCACCCATTCGCTCATGCTTCACTTACGTTGGTAAAACGGTGCTTGCACGCTTTCTTAATGTTCTAAGCCTGATACCATGTTTCTTGCTTGCAGGTATGTCTTACCGCAGAACATCATGTAACTGCAGTTTGCAGATTGGAACAAAATTGGACTATTTTTTTGGCAACCACGCTGTTCCCAATGAGGCTAAAAAATTTATAATATATCTGAGTCCACCAGGCTTCACGAAACAAGCGTAGTTTTTTAAGTTGCGTTGAAAGCTTTTTGATAAGTGCCCCTCTTTATGTAATTTGACATCGGTAAAATACTTGCGGAATGGAATCGCGCTCTACATCACTCTCGTGTGTAGTGTGTTGATGCGGTAGAACTAATACTGGCCGCAATTAAGGCAAATCTATATAGGTGCCGCCATACCGGGAGCGCCGTCAGAGACAAAACTGTGCAACCTAACCAGTACAAGATTTCGCCACCCTGGATAAGTATTCGGTTGAAACCTCATAATTGAGAGACCTTCCTCTTGCAGGCACATATTTACCAGCGGAAGGAAAGAACGCAGAAATAGACCTTTCTATAGAAAAGCCCAGTTTTCTGAATTTATAAGTTCAAAATGGTAAGTATTCTGTTTGGTCTCAATGCCAGTTTAGACGTATATTCACAGGTGGCGCGAAGAATTGTAGGGGTTAACCAAGCTTACCTAGGCGTTATTAACGCGACCGCCACTTGAATATTTTGCTTCAATGCAGGAGTATTTGCAGTCTATCCCTTTGCGACACACATTAGGATGTAGCCGGCAGAAAAATTTGTAACTGCCTGTGCATGCTTTTCATAACCACAATTTACTTAAAAACCATAAAAAACTCGATCTCGTAAGTAGTTAATAAATTAGATCGTGTCCTAATCGTCAAACGCCATCGTAAAGGTGACCACCGGTTCCTAACTATTGCTACAATAGAAAACGTATACACATTTTTGTGTTCTGTAGCCCTTAAATAGTAACGTAACAGCTTCAGGTTTGCTTTAATAAAGGTTTTAACTATACAGAAAAGGTAACACCAGAGTCCATCAATGAAGGATTCTGGTAACACCAAGAACACCTACCTGACCCGCCGTAGAACGCCGAGGCGTTCATCTTGCTCTCTTGTTTTGGTAAAGCATTTGTGGACAGTAAAGACGCGGCATTCTCCGAGATGGAAGCACCGTTCCGTAGAGCGGGAAATGCTAATGCTGGCTGAGCGTTCTAGTGCGGATGACGATGATTGCAACTCACAAAAATGCTCTTAAAAGTCGCGTGCACAATTGTACACGCCGTATCGCAAAGGGCTATAGAAGAGAGCGAACGTCGTGTTTTGATCCGTTATTCAAGTTAGAGTGGGAACAAAATACCATTTTTAAGGATACTAGAAATTTTCGCATCATGATGCACCAATATTTACTGCGGTTCAAAACATTTTCTACACTTTCTACATCGCGCTTTCCAAATGCCACATTTCAATCACCTTCCGCTTTCCATGCCGTAGAGGTATGTCTCAAGGAAGGGTGTAAAAACCTCCATGTTTGAATTCGTAAACCCGCCTACCTGAATAGAAGGGGCTCCAGTTGCTTGTTGATTTGATGCGATCTCATTTACTCCTAAACGCAAATATCAGCCCTGAGTAGGACTAAGTTAATCCCTCTATACACAAGAAAACTCCCTCATAACTAATATTCATAGCCAATTTGTTTTCTGTAACAGCCTGAACGCGCAAAACATGAATCCACATTTAACTTGCTCGATTTGTTGTGGTGGAGACTAAACTTGCACTGGTGTTCGCGAATCTGGAACGGAAATAAATAATCACAACCAAATACAATTTAAATGTTTCTTATTATAAAAACCTGAGGAGTACAGCTGAAGTTACAAGTTGCGACATTCACGAAAAGCACTGAACACCCGGTCTTGAAGTTATTGTTGAAAGCATGCGCTTTTGAATAAGCATGGTGTTGCCACCAGGCTTATGATGCCAGCCCAGGTAGAGGTAGCGTGGTAGGATGTTTGCCAGTGGGAGTAGCCTCTGTATACTGAAGGCGAAAAGCCAGAGGCTTCAATAAATCTGCTTAATCATCTACACGGGCGTGAGAACTTGAAATGTAATACCAGCAGAATACAGCTCTAGGGCCGAGACACTCCTCACCGCGTGGCGAGTACGCATAAATGAAAGTTTAACAGCAGTCTAATTTCATACGGTACAAGGGAAATCAAACGCCACTAAAGTAGAAACACAGAAGTCAACCCTTACTGTCTCAAGGATTATATGCCATGCGGTATGCCCTATTCTTCCAATATTATGTTAATTGACTATTTTGTGTATTTTGTGAAGTCGGCACATTATCCCCTCAAATTTCCAGATTCAGGGCCAATTCCCCACAGGGGAGATGTATCACAAAGGAACGAAAACACCCACAATAACTAGGTTAAATGGAGTACCCGGGGGTGTATTGACTTCCAACGTGCCCACTGAATGAATTGGGTAATTTACCAAATGCTTTCTTTACCGCTTCCGATTAGCGAACTCTGGCCCCGTCGTAGACGTCGTTCCGCCAACATCTTTTATAATCGCTACTAGTTAGGTATCGCATGATGCTAAAGATACAAGAATAGCAGGAATCTGTTTTATTTCTTAAGAGATTTCTGCCACCTTAAGTTCTCCTGGAACGCCGAATTCATGAAACCCATAAGTTAATCGAATGGCCCTTCGCTGTAGGGTTTCTCGGTTAAACAGGTACCTTCAAAGCTGTTGCCTAGTTCTAACGTATCTGTAGTTTCTGTAATGGACATGAGACCCGTGGAACATTACCTGTTATCCTTTGACGTTTCACTAGACTCCGGTACCAGCTCCTCGAGTTGCCACTTCGCAGCTTTGGGTTTGCCATGTCAGTGCCGGCATTACTGTTTTTCTGGGCTTCTGGGACGGGGTTTAGCCCCCGCGGTGTTTCCTATGCCCTCGTGAGCTTTATTGAAAATACTAATCGATTCTTAATATTTAGTCCACTTTAAATTTTGCAGTTATTTTTTTCCTCATTTACGGATTTAAATGCTTTGCAATGGTTTTAGATTGTCTTTATAAAGTGCCGCAGTTTAGAGGAGAAACATTTTTCTTTTCCAGCCACTGACGTTTAGCCGATCTCCTGACTGGGTATGTACGATAGCCGAATGAACAACAACAGCTTTGTACCTAATGGGATACCACAGCCGGTAGAGGATCCCGCAGTTTCTATGTAGACCCGGCTTCAAATCCCACATGTTGGCAGTTGTGTTTTTTTATTTACTGTTTACAGGGACAGCCGTTTTCTTGAGTAAACAATAACAACATCGCGTTTTGGAAGAATGGAGCACTTAAGGCTTTTGCCCTAATATAACGGCACAGGGCGCTCCGCAGTGTTCCACAGTTGTTATTGATTTAGACGTTTAAGAGACCTTTGCCATATAGGCACCATGAACTCAAGTTTCCCGGACGAAAACTTCAGTGCACCACCACGAAACAGTTGGTAAGCTGTGGCGCGTCGGCGAGTGCAGCCGCCGTCCTTAAGACACGGTGAAGGCACCGTTGCAAATGCGCATGCCATATGGTTACTTACGTGTAAGTTTTATAAATACGCTTCAATGATGGCAGGAGCTGGTGTAAAGAAAGAAAGACATGAATGGAAAACAAAGCGCAGAAGTATTGCTACCGCCCTTGCTGCAATAAATCGCCCATGCTGTCACAAGGGGTACATTTTTCCATTAAATTCCCGCGATGACTACCGAGCAGGTTACACGCTACTATTGAAAAAAGTATATCGGTTTGCCAGCAGTCAATACTCAGGAGTGTACCGTAGATTTTCTCTCTCATAGAACAACGCGCGAAATCGCTGATTTTCCTGGAGGTTTCATTTTTCTGCGTTCCCCAATGTTTTGCGCGCCTTCCGCCGCATTCAGAATGTCCATTCACGCTGCACGTAAAATTTAGCCGCACTTTGAAGAAGAAATAACTGATGGCTGTAACAGCCCCACCATTTTCCAGCAAAATATTGTCGCTTTCAAAACTTTGCTTCGGAAATTTGTGAAGATATTTTTATTTTTTCTTTTCCATTTGAACTTTGAAATATTTGGTTTTTAAACCTGTCTAAAGTTTGATACTACTTCAATTCAAAATGTACATTTTGCAATGCATGTAGGATTTTTCTGCTGCAAGTAAATGTTCTTCAAAACAACAATGTCCATCGATCGAATAGAAAGCAAACAGTGCAACAGCAAATGCACAGAATAAATAGAATAACGAGTGAACAGACTTTACATGACGGCTTATCTATTGTTGGAAGCGCAATAGTTCTAAACCGTTCGCAGCCTGGGTATTTCCATGAAGGTATGCTGCGAAATACCATGTATACTCTCATTGGCTGTTGCATCAAGGTATACTGTAATACTCTCTCGAAGGTATACTCTCTCCAAGGTATACTCTCATTGGCTGTGGCATCACGAGGATCGCAACGGTGGCACGACTCCATCTGGCTTGCCAGTCGCACGTAGTGAGCCTCCCCCGACCAGCGAATGACGCCAAAACAGGTCCGAACGATCAGTTTCAGTTGATTTTATTTCCTTAGTACCTATATTGACTTTGCTGACTCTTCTCCCGCCTTCAAGTGGCCTTAGATTTTCATACTTGCGTACCAGTCAGCGAAGCGTCGCATGTGCGCTTGGGTGGAGCAACCTGTACTTGGAGCTTGATACAGTGTACAAAGCAACAAACTAAAGAAACGCACATTCTTCCATTCACAAACGTGTCGTGGCTTAGTTTCAACTGAGCGAACGAATTGCGACGACCCGTTGGAGGCCAGCGGACTAAACGCATGGGCCTACTGACTCTGTCGGAAATGTCGGCGAGCCGTGCAGTAGCGCAGTCAAGCCATGTCATCTCCTCCTGACGTCACACGAAAACGGCACAGAAAATGGGCGAGGATGCAGAGAGGAGGACCGCATTTTCGAATTGATTTTTCTACTAAATAAAATACGCGTAAACGCACTCGGAGTGGTCGAAACATGGCCTATGGACTCCGGACTACAATTTGCCCTAGTGATCCCGCAATAGAGAGTTTTAGCTGACCGTTTTCCACGGTCCGCTCCGGTATCGGCGGCGCGTTCGGCCCAACCGGAGCCAATGCCGTTCGCGGCCAAGCGCGCCACGCATGCGCAGTAGCGCTACCGCTTGCTATCGGAGCGTGTAAAACGGTCAGCTAAAACTCCCTAATGTTTACAAATCACTTCAGTGTCCCTTTAAAAAATAAACAGCGTCCCGAGTTCAACTCGGCCGCGCAAAACCATTTCCAAGTTTGCTCCGAGTTCTAATGTCAGTCAAACAAACCCAGCCCATTCGTGGGCGCGGCGTAACAATTGAAGCCACACCCACCCATTGCGTCCACTTTGTGTGGGCGTAGTGTCGTAGCCACTAAGTCGTCATTTCATGCCCGCTAGCAGCGACAAGAACTTAGCACAAAATAAAAATGAAGTTCCCAGGCCACCGTCAGCCGATTTTGCCACACTCGCTGGGGTGTTCGGTCCGAACTGGAGTTCCTCATGGTACGAGCCGATAGGAGAGGCCAAGGCGACACGATTTTACCGCGGGAGCCTTCTTCACACACCGTGAAAACACAGTCGACGACAAATGACACAGCTTCAACATCTAAAACGCACTCGCCAATGCTCAAACACGCTCTTGACAAGGGAAGATTTCTGATAAGCGCCCGCCGTGCACACTCCAGCAAGCCGTGAACAAAATCAATATATCATGGTAGGGAGCAGAGCGCGTTCCGTCGCTACAGCCGACCCCTTTGATTACTTGGCGTGTGCTTACGCAGAGCTGCACTGGGACTAACCTCAAGCCAAGCAGCAAAAATAATTCAGTGGAAGGATAGAACACCGAGAAAAACGGACCGCCCCGTGCCGGGCGTGGCCAACAGCCAGGCTGGGGATTTCCAAGTAGCACTGGCGTTATCTAGTTTATGCCAAGGCACGGCCGGACTGGAGGAGCGGCGAGCGCGCACTTTCATACGGCCTGCGCACCCAACAAGGAAACGATACAGCAGATTCTTGACAGAGTGAGGGCGCTTCGAACCAACCCTCTACCCAACCAACCCTCTTTTTAAGTGTGAATACACTTTATAAGCGACCCCAAACCATCCACCGCCGGCGGCGGCGTCGGCGTCCGCAGTGCTCCTCTATAAAGAAACAGCATCCGGCGCCAGGTTTCCATCCGCGGACTTTGCGGCCGCAGCGCGACGCTCTACCGATCAAGCCACGGACGCGACGGTGATATCAGTGTTGACGCGCCTTATATCTTTAACGCATTCAAACTACGTCGTCAGCGGCGTGCGTTGGCGACTCAGCGGCGTTACAGCGGCTTGATAACTGCGTGGTGTACACGTGATACTACAAACCCGATGGAAGAGATGGAAGAGAAGGCGGCGAGGCGGTGGGCTGCGGGGGCCGAGCGCAAGCGCCGCAAGCGGGCCGACAACCGTGCATTCGCACTTTCACATTCTCCCCCTTGGGGAAATGCGGGGGAATTTTTTTCTTACTCGACGCATCGCCTCTGGCCGAGCGAGCCGACAACGCTTGCCGCATGTGTTTTGGATCTGCCGCGGAATATCACCGGTACCAATGAATGCCTTCGCTGCTATATCTCACCAAAAAGAAGACTCGTTGTGCACTTGAGTTGCATGATTAAGAGTTTTAGCTGTATGTTTTTGACAGTGCGCTCGCTTCCAGCGGTTCGCTCAGCCCGACCGGAGCGTGAGCAGCAGAAACACGTTTAGATAAGCGATAACCGTATCTCCCTCGGCGGGAAATCATTCGCGTCACTGGTCGTGCCCTGTGCGTGTGCAAACCAAGGCATCATCCGAAAGGAAAAATAAGAACTGATATTTCAGTCACGGAAAATGCCGCGTTTATTGCCTGCCTCACCATTTTCATATAATACAGTCGCTGATAAGATATGAAGGCCTCACATATTTTTCTTCATGTGCCCCGAGTTCAAATGTTTCTTTCAATGTTTTGATTAGGCGTTTCCGAGTGATAATGTTAGGCTGTTTGACCCTATTAGACCGAAAATTCAGAAGGGAGGAAGGAGTCGCCTATTTTAATGACACACATGTAAATTTACACGGACAGGTATCACGTGTAGCACGGCAGGGCTAGGGCAGTGGCAAATGCGCGCGTGCCGCCGCTCTACCCCGCCCGTGCTGTAGGTCAACCAGCGAGGGTTGGTCCGCAGCGCCACGAACTAGCGGCGGTGAAAGGTGGGAACTATACCCGAAGCGCCGGCCGTATGAAAGTGCGCGCCCGCCGCTCCTCCAGCCCGGCCGTGGCCAAGGATAGAGTATTGCAGATCCATTTCAGACGGTGCTGCATGCGGAAGATAGCACAGGCCGTAATTTATCAACGTAAGCGGCCCCAATACAGTGCGCTGAATATGTCAGGCGTGCTGCGCGCGATTCCGGTGGTTTCGCTAGAGGTGTATCGAATGCTCCACTATCTCTACTTTCATAACCCAAGCAGCTTGGAACTCGGGAGTAGGCGAAACTCGGGCCTTCTGGAATAGCGCCCCAGGTGGCTTGCTGCATACTGTTGAGGGATTTATGAGAGGGAGGATATTTATTTATGTCAAGGAGGTAGTGCATAATGATCTGATGGTACGTCTTCATGCATTCCCTGGCCGATCTGAGGGGAAGTCACCCACATCCCGGTTGACAACAAAGCCCGCGCATTTAAAAAAAAATGCGCACGCGCAGGCAGGCAACCACACTGCTACACCGTGAAACAGAGATTCACACTCCTAAAAGTGCCTACTTGTCGCATTTCAAAATTCCTGAGGATGGAGAGGGGTTCATAGTGCTTTCATACTGTGATATAAAACCACTTACATTACTCTTGGCAAAGTGGCGCCCCACCAGTTTTATTTTGTATAGAGATGTAGCCGATTCAATAGAGGCTCGCTGCATAAAATAGCATGCTGGAAGGGATGTTTACGCATTAGCAGACAATTGTCAGAATATCTGTACCATTTCTTGTAGATTGTTACTGGTATAAAAACGCAGGTAGAATGCGTTTTTCCCAAGTGTTGTTGTGTATTCAGGTTCGGGAGTCCACCTTGGTAGCGTGACCGGGGCCCGGAGACGTTAATCAGGAGGCCGAGACGTGATGATGAAGAAGAAAAAAATTTTATAAAAGTTTTTACATGATAGGTACAAGTATGGATGCTGTGCTTCGAAACGAATTGCACTGCCAGCAACACTCAGCGGATCGCAACACCTCCTTTTTCTTGAAGCAAAAGTCCCCAAAGTTCCCCTAGGGAATTTGACTCCCAAAAGGCTGGTACAATCACGGGTCCACTAATGAAAACACATAAACCCTGCCCCTGCTCGAAGCCGTTCTGGTTGCTTGCCTACTTGCCCACGAGAGATTGAATGCGTTGGCGCCGCTGAAACGGGGATATCTTAATTTTGTTCAAGTTCGATGCGCACGTGCGTGCTTGATTCCCGACGCTCGCCGAATTACCGCTTTAACGGACTGCGTTCCCGAAGTCGCCTCCGTTGTGTCGCTTCTGTCTTCATTCACTCAGAGTTGCCGGTGCGGGCATGACGCGGGGTTGACGAACCATCTTCAAACAGGAGTCGCACGGGTCCACGCTGCCTAAGTTGCCTCCTTTGTCATAGTGCTGTCGTCATTCAGAGAGATGAAGGTGTCCGGATGACACAGGGTTGATTAACCACTGTCTTCAATGAGGAGTCGCACGTGGCACGAGCCGATAATGACGAAGCCAGGGGCGATTATAGGACTGGCCACGAAAACGCGCAAAGTAGCGCCGATGTCCAAGCTTGGGTGTGGCGGCCCCGACACCCGATCATAACAGTGTGAAGGGAAGCTCCATACCGATGTCGCCTAAGTTCGTGGTCGGCGTGATTCCCCTGCTGCATTATGCTTACAACCTCTGCATGGGAGTTCAAAGAAAGCATGAACGAAAAATAAACCGTGACCTTGTTTCATTTGAAACTAATAGCATTTGCTAACGCGCCCTACGCTATACCGGCCCCGCAGGACGTTGCATTCGCCAAAAGTGGTAATACGTATTGAAAAGCCTTCAAGATTGACTCTAACCAACATCAGCGGTGACGTGATGTGGGCACACAGATTTATAGGCACTTAATTTCACTTTAGCAATGAAGAGGCACGCTTAAACAAGATTGCAGGCGCCACTAAATATCACAAACTTGACTTTTTGTTGTGGCTTTGGTCGGCGGCTGCAATCACATAAGTCCGTGAGACGTCACAACGGCTGTGCAAGAAAGTGCCTCTTGCACGGCAACAACTTCATTTATTCTTCCAATTGTCTAGCCAAATTGTTTAAACCTGCCATCATGATTGCCATCGTTGTTATTGAGACAGCGCCATCTTTTGTATAAACCAACAATGTACTTTTTTGGTCACGGTCCCTTTGAACTACGAACAATATCTTATTTGCACTTAGCTATAATTAATCGTTCAAGACCGGTTCGCGAACCGGTTGGGAGTGTAGTTTAGTCGAACCGGAACTCAACTGGAACGAAATCCTTCCACCCGAACCGGAACCGTAATCAAACCGGTATTTTTTCCGGTTTGACGCACTGGTTTAAACATGTATGATTTATACACAATATTTAATACCCAATAATTTTAATAATAATAAAAACAGTGTAAAGCGTAGACTATAAATAGCGCCCACACCTATATCAACAAGACGTTTTGTTTCTACGCCACTGTCAGAGCCTCTGTCTTCGCGGTAAGAACTTTGCAACACAGGGCCTCGATTAAAGCATGTGTGCGTGCGTACATGCGTGTTTTCATTGCCTACTTTAGCCTTTTCACATGCTAACTTCATTTACTTGCTAACTTCAAATATCCGGGGACGGTTGATTGATTGATTGATTGATTGATTGATTGATTGATTGATTGATTGATTGATTGATTGATTTATTGATTGATTGATTATTGATTGATTGATTGATTGATTGATTGATTGATTGATTGATTGATTGATTGATTGATTGATTGATTGATTGATTGATTGTACGGTTTAACACGCCGACGCAACGCAGGCAATAAGGCGCACCGTAGTGGAAAGCTCCGGATTAATTTTGACCAGCTGGGGATCTTTAACGTGCCGAAATTTCGTGCACACTGGCGTTTTTGCTTTTCGCCACCATCACAAAAGCGGCCGCCGCGGCCGGGAAGCGAACCCGCAACCTCGTGCTTAGCAGCGCAACGCCTTAGCCACCGAACCACCGCGTCTGGTATCCGCATACGATATACTCATTTTTCTATTGTTCAGAGCAGCAATCCGCTGCACACTATTTGGTAATTCCAGTTCCCCCAGGAATTTCTAAACCTCTCTCTGCGCCCGCTCGCAGTCAAAACGGCCAAGGCGTTCGAAAAGCACTGGCCCAGCACGTGTCCTTCGTGCTCTCCTGCCTGCTCTGGTATGTTGCCAAGACGGAACTCCGCAGCCCGCGCGAGGCGTGCAGTGTTCCCCTCAACACAGCGCATTTTCGGCGAACGCTGCAACGGCACAGGCAGTGACGCTGCCACCGCCAGCGATGGATTCTGCAACATTTAGTCTCCTCGGTGCTTGCAAATCCTCGTACCAGACGGTTCGTTGGCCATGTTCTTGGTTATAAACTTTGCGAATTCCAAAAATTGTTCCGGCTGACAGCATTATTTTTAGGAGTGGATCCCTATTACGCGATATTTAGACACCCTTTCTCCAAAGATGATTGTGAAATTAGGCCAGCAAGCTCTCTAATGTCGCCAGACATAGCGTTTTTTATTGTTTAAGGGGAAATCTTTATTTGTTTGTTTTATGTAAAATGTCTTCTATGTATCGCCAGACAAAGCTAGGGCCGTTCATTCTTTAATTGCTGATAATAATTTTTGTGTTTAATAAAAAACGTCCTGGGCATCACCATAAATACTGTTTTGATTGCGTAATCGGAAACAATTACACATTTGTTTGTGGGTTTTATATAAAAATGTTCTGTGTGTCTCCATACACAGTGCTACTGTTTGAAGACAGATATTCATTTATATGTTTTATGCAAAAATATTCTCGGTAATCGGATGGGCCTGCCAAGACGGCGCACGTGTACATCTGGATTCACGTGGGCGGTGTTGGAATGTCGAAGTGCGAGAGGAATATACCCTCAATCTCCTATGCACCGGCTTGTTGAATAACAAAGCAGAAAATGCAAAGACGCTGCTGCAGGCCTCGACACGGATTAGCAGCCAACGCCATAAATATTTTATGAAAACTCCCATCCTTCTTTTTAGCAATTGAACTATTCTGCGCAAATTCTTTCGCCAGCGCAAAAACAGCTATTCTGCCCACTGAAGAATTAAGGAAAGACCCAACATACTACTGCTCATTACTCGCAGTAACGTCGGCCGTAAAATAGCCAAACATCTTTCTTGGTTCATATGGTGAACAATTTGGGTGACTGAAATTACTGTACACTTAAAATAAGCATGATTTTCTCAGGGCTTCCCATTGGAACCTTATAAGCGGTAAAGTACTCGTGGCAAATGTTAGCAAATTAAGGTATTGCATGCTGTCTTTTTCTTGTGCTTATGTTAAGTTGAAAATCTTAAAACAAAATAAATGTTTGAACATTACGAATGATTACTTCAAACTTATGTCTAGATTACTGGAAGGTTACCTAAAGCCGTTACCTAAAGATTAATGGTTTCGTTTCCCTCAGTCCCAATGCCCTTGGAGCAAAGGGCGACCAATTCCTACGCTAACTTGTTCACTTGTTCTTTATTAAATTTTGATGCCCCCTCCGAACATGCTGTGCTCATTAATCCGAAGTTTTTCTGTGCCATAGAATGAATATCGATATTCTTCGATAGGTAACTTCCAGGCTTGGTGCAGCTTCTTCCAAGGTTGCCGGTGCGGTATTTGTTAAGGGATGTGTTCGTGTAGACTCAAATATTATCATTCATACCAACGTTGCATCTCCTGTCCATGCTTTTATTGTACCTATATTCCATAATAACTTACTGGAACATTTCAGCCCACATTAAAGATACACGTGTAGTCGAAATTTGAAATTTTACCAATATCATTAGGAACAACGGACAATTAGACACTTTCACTGACCAAGCGCACCAGGCGATTCCTTGACCTTGGCTGAGCTTGAAAGTCAGGCTGACGCCATCAGGAATAAAGCATTTTCTGGGTTTGCACGGAAGCAATAAGGTTCCCCTAAAACGCTTCCAATCAAGAGAATAGCGTGGAGGCTGCACACATTCGCGATGTTGGGTGCTCCGCCCACCTTCACTCGCCAACTAAGTTGCTTGCCTGCTCTGATGGCCAGAGGTGCGATTGGGAACTCTGAAAGACCGTTTGCACGGATGCCGGCAGTTCAAGCTATGCGGAGGAGACTGTTAATCATCCGCCTCGAAGATACAGAAGGAAGCGTCCGCCCCTGGCATTGTGCACAGGACAAATCATCATCATAATCATCATCAGCAGCAGCAGCCTGTTAATTTTTACTGTGTCCACTGCAGAGACCGCAGCACGCTCTCTATTTACCTGCCACCCACAGACATTAACGCAGGTGCTTCGTCTCTTTCTCTTACGCCTTCCCATTACGATAATTACGAAGCAGTCTGAGAGGCAAAGCATTTCTCGACTGTCTTCCTTCCCCACTTCCCCTACGCGAAGTAAACGCTATTGCTACTACCATCTCAAAAAGAAGCAATACAAGCTAATGAAAAGCTGTGGGTGGTCCTATCTATGCTCAACAATAATAAAGCTGGCGACATTTTTAACACGAGAGTGTTTTATTCCGGAATAGACAAATATTTCGCTCACGTCATATCCATCACGGAAGTAACGCCAGAACAATGAAGCAAACGGCCTGTAAAGGGTGCACCCATGAACACAGCGTCTTGTTGCGGGGAAACAACCTTTAGTACTAAAGAGTTCGTTATATTCGGGATTCGTTTTCAGGTTTTATATTTTAACACGAAAGTGTTTTATGCCGGGATACACCAAGATTTCACTGACGTTATATCCGTCACGGAAATGACGCCAGTGCCGAAGCGACCCGCCAGCATGACGTCGCTCGCCAAGCACACCCGCAAGACAGCTGCCGACCAGTAAATCATGCTCAGCTGCAGATTTCGCTGCACATTTCACTTTCGTGTTTGACTGATTCCTATGATAGAGGAATCAACCTCAATTTCTTGCAACTGTGGGGAGTTTTTAAAACTACCTAAAACACCGGCGACAATTCATCCATAGCTTTAATCACCAGTTGTTACCTATCGCCCTTACCGGAATGCAACCAAGTTTCATGTCAGTTTCTTTCAATTCTGCGACAATACTCGGCCCTATTCCAAAGCAACGATAACAAGGGGCATAATACAAGTTTGGATTACAAAAGGACGGCGAAACCGGTCGTGAGGTATGCAGCCAGTGTTTCTTCAAAGAGTAGTCATTCCTACAACATTTTGTAAAAGGCCGCGTAAACACAATACAGATTGGACAGCACCGAGAAGTGTGGGTAAACAACAAGATTTTACTGATGGTGCACAGGACACTGGATTACAAAACACACTACACAACGTCATTTGATCGTGATGCTCGTTAACGATTTAATCGCAGCCTTTTTAGTAAGCCCAGTAGGTTTAACACGGAGCTTTAGGTATTGATATTTAAACACAGGCACTCTTGTCCCCTCGGTAACGACGAATGCGTATCCTTATATTGCATCAAGTGTGCTTTCGAAAACCTTCAAACAGATCCTGCCCCCCCCCCCCCTCTCGCCGCCTCCTCCTCCGAAAGTCAGCTCACCCCTTCAGCAGTTGGAGGCTGAGCTGTCAAACGAGTCCCGTCAGGCCAGCGTCATCTTGTACTCCGGATTAACAATGATGCAAAATACGCAAAGCCCTGTACTCGGTCGTCGCTAACGTGAATTTGGATGTCTCTAAACCAGACACGAAGTGGATGATGCAGTTCATGTTGGAAGAATTTGGACTAGATGAGGTCGTCACTCCTAGCGTGTGCGTCAGCCTTTGTTGATTCTTAGCCAAGTCTCCTAAGTTTACGTCACGTAAGCAAATATGAGCAACCATGGGCTGCTGCTTCAAGAGAGGGAAGCGTGGTGTGGCGCGAACTTTTTAAAGCGAAGCTTAATATGCCTCACTGGTGGCGGTCGATGTTGCCCTAAAACGCCCTGCAGAAAAGCCAACTTTACACCCTGCGTTTCACAAAACAATGATAATAATTAGCGAGGGTGCATATATCGTTTCAAGGGAAAAATAGCTTCCCGTGGTCGGAATCAAATTTGGGTCCGCCGTGTTGAATAAACGTAGTGCAAAGAAATTATTTCAACGACGAATCAAACTTGGTGGAGAAATTGTATGCTTTTTATTACGAGCTTCATCACAGAGCACCAGAATGACTCCACGCGGCAGCTTCAGCTGAATGCTCCAGCTCATTTTGCGAATGAGATTACGCCAGATTGCTAGATAGCAGTGCAGAATGAAATTCGCGTGCTAAACCTGAGGGTACAGCGTGAACAAAGGGACGGACATTTAGGAGACACACTCTAGGCTCAATGGGTGTCTTTTGTGTCGCCGTCCCGTTTTTCGTGCTATCTCCTCAGTCTAGGTGCGCACCAACCAGTCCGCTTGGTTCCTACTCTGAAATCTGGCTCGAGCTGTCGCAAAAACCTTCGTTTCAGAAAAGCCTATGCATTTTCGATTCATTTGGTTAAAGAGACGGTGACACGGAGATCTTGATAATCTGTCGTCATAATAATGAAAAGATGGCTGGTGGTGGCCCCTAAACAACGGACAAAGAGGACAAGAACAACAGTAATGATGCTTCGCACTGACATCATTCTAGCTGCCGTGTTGGTGCACTTCGTGCACGGCAAAAGGCAGTACATTTATCCGCCGATATCATCTTGAACAGAGCTGAGAACGCCGAAAGCGGTGCACAAAGAAGGGGTTGAGGGTGAGTGTGCAGCCAAGGGAACCTGTAAATTTTGCGGTGGCTGGAGCCAGAATGCTTGCTGTGAAATCGTCATCCCTTTCAGGTGTTTTATTTCTGTTATTAGGCCAGCAAAACAAAATGGATGTCTTGTCAAAATAGCCCATGCATACCCCTGCGTACAATAAAGCATCCACTTTTTTGAAGTAGGGACAATCGATGAAATTGATTTTGATGAAATGTCTGGAAGCCGCACCCAGCGCACAGAATTTGTAATAAATGTTTTCTGATAGCACAGCTGAGGAATAGCTGATACCATTACTCCTTTCAGGGCGCCAGCGCCACAAATGAAAGAGCACACGGCTCGTCCTAAACTTGTAGGCAGCAGAGCTGTGTGAGAAATTATAATTAGAATTTACGGTAAGCTGAAAGATCAAATTTCAATGCAAAGATGGGTGTGGAATGAGCGTAGTATAATATCTCATGTTCACATTTTTCCGCCGCATTAGTCACTTCCGCGTTTCCTACAAAAGAAAATAAACGACGAGATAGCTCGGTGTAGTTGAAGTAAAAATAAATCAAATCATACGACTATGCGTATGAAAAGATGGAATAATGTCTAGCGAATTGCCTACCTTAGAGCGTCCGGCCATGAAGTTAGACGTACGCTATAGTGCTCTAGGAGCCACAGTCATTCATGGAGAGCCTCATATTTGTCAGTCCTTGTTAGAACGGGAGAACTTGGGAAAATGCAATTTTAAATTGCACTCAAGGGCTAGAAGGTGTTATAACGAATCTTACGTTAGAAAATAATTTGTTATTGAGACATTTCTAAAACGGGAGAGTCTATTTGTTGGTTATTCTTCAGCATCCCCTACTGAACAAGGCGTTTCAACGTAACTTAATGAACCCGTACCTAAGACTCAATATAAGACTAACTTCTCTTAATCTGACCTAACAAGAACAGTGTTTTTCAATTTTATTTTACTCGAAGCCACGGGCTGCTATGAAGCGACCTGAAAAAAAATACTCTCGCACTTAACGCAAATATGTGTAGTAACGGCATACCTCAGGTAATCATGGACATACGTGCCTAGTTAATTTTATAGGTATCCCTGTGCAAATAAAGTGAAAAGAAGTGAAAATTGAACCAAGAAATACAAAAAATGCACCAGCGTGGGCCACCATGCATAATCTCTATTTGATTTCCAATGAAGTTGCTCCAATGAGCATCTTTCGATCTTCTGGGGCCACCCCAACTTCTTCAGCTTCCACACATAACCACTAACGAGACCACCAATGAAACAGGTTTAACTTTGGCGTCAGATGCAGGTCTGACAGGACAAAAAATATTAACGCACTCCGCAAATTATGTGCTGTAACACTTAATTAAGAATGACGCCAATATTAGTTTTTACCGGGATTATAATTTGTTCATGCAGTGCTCAATTTCACCAATCGATACAATGCCAATCATTACTTTGCGGGCAAATTTTTAAGAGCTGCCACCTGTGGGCATTTCAGGAGAGAGATGTACGCGCATCGCATAACTGCTGCTAAGATCTAAGAGGAAAGTACAGTATTTTTTCTCTCAGACGCTCATACCCCAACAAAATTAAAGCTTAGCAACATGGCCACACGATGTCCCCTATTCTCTCCGGACATAAACTCAACGGACATTTCGTAGTTAAGGAACACCTTGAGAACGCACATGCAACTGCTGTGAGTGGCTTCACGAACTTTATTTACTTTATGTGTCCATAACATCACAAATATACTGAGTAATTAACATTTAGAAATATTACAAACTTATAAACTCGCCTTCACTATCGTGTACCGCAATATTGTGGGCACCTAGAGAAGCCTCGTCTGTCGCCAACAGCTGTGTGCAGCTACCATAATGAAGAAAAGTATGTCGACCACTAGCTGTTTACCTGTCATCGATTTCAAATGAGAGAGAGGAAGAGCTTTTTATTAGAAGAAAGCAGAGAGGTCTGCTGGCATGTATTCGCCTACATGCTACTCTGCGGGGAGGGGGCGAAGGGAATAAAGGCCCTAAAGGAAGCAGAGAGAAAGAGATGGGTGGAAAAAAGAAGAGGTAAAAAATAAGATAACGTGAATTGTTCCGTGGGTCACGTTATAGTCCAGGTGGCCTAAAAGGATGAGGATGTTTAGTTATACATTGTCTCTGCGACGCCGATGTCATTTAAAAAATCAAACACTGCATGCAATACTTTTCGCTGGGATGAAGGAGATGACCATGGTCCAAGAAGAGCTTTCAATGATATAAGTCCGTTGTTGAGGCACTCGACCTTCTTGGCGAGGTGGTGCCTTTCCTGGCTGCATGCCGGACACTGTAATAAGACGTGCTCAGGAGTTCGTAAGCTCTGCGTTGAGGCGCAACCGATGGTAAAGCGTCTCAAGTCGGCATGTAATTCCCTCTGGGAGCCTCATTCTCAGGTTAGGGTCTGTATGGTACAGAAAGGGGTGATGAGTTTCGGAAGAAGACCCGAGGTGGTTTCGTTCCTGTAAGGCAAGCTGCTTCGCTAGCGCTGCAGCCTCGGGCTTTGTAAAGGAAATTTTTGTTACATTGCGCAGTTGTAGCCCTCGGCAAGCCGTCTCATCTGCTTTCTCGTTGCCGAGAATGCCACAATGTGCGGGTATCCATTGCAAGGTCACACGATGCCCTGCGACGTAGCCTAGATGGTGCAGGTAGGTGATGTCGCGGTATAAATGGTCGTGAAGACTGAAGCAACTGGCGTGCCGTAGGGTTTCCAGCGCTGTCTTCAAATCCGCGATATAGCCCATTCTGCTGGTGGCTGAAAAACAAGGTAGTGGATGCTTTGCTTAACTGCATGAAGCTCGGCCGACGTGGATGAGGTTGCACGTTCAAGACGGTAGGACAGCGCTTGGCCGGTTGACGAAACGTAGATGCCAGATGAACGACTTTTCAGGTGTAGATCAACCATCCGTAAAAATGTGGGCCATATGTGAATAACGATCACTGATGCGGGCAAGCGCGAGTTGAAGGAGGCAAACTCTCCCTCAACATTTTCAAGCTTAGACATGGCCACTTTCAGGAGCCGCTTCGCAGCGTGTGGGTGGTGTTGCAACCGTGTCATCCCAGCGCTTACACCAGTTGTGACCTAGTGGGGGCACCCGATCCGAGCTCCGTAGCCTCGGACGTACGTGTGGTAGCGTGGTGTAGAGCGAGCGGCCAGCCGCTGTTGCAGCCGTGACGAAGTCCAGAAGCCCTGGGCTAACGTAACTGTTTACTTTATAGCGAGAGGTGAGCCGAAGCCAAAGAACGGGCGAGGTAAGAGTACAAGACTCCAGCAGAGTGACAGCAATGATTCGCTGCTCAAACAGGAATGGGTTATAGCACTTGCGGGGCTTATATTTATACTCAAAAGCCGTAACGGTCAAAACGCCAACAAGCGGCAACACGCCACGAACGTCACAGGCACACACAACGCTCTTTCAGGAGTTCGTGAGCAGTCGATAGCCTCGGCGCACGTTGAGTATGGCGGATGGGAGAGAGGAAGACTCCGCTGCGATCGCGGGGCCTCTGTGTCCTTGAAAAGCGTTGAGACGAGCCTCGCCGGCCGCCCCCGAAGTTTTGAAATGCGCCGAAAGCGAAGCGTCTGGCCCGGGCTTGTCGAGGCATGAAAACATGAATCACTGACAACAGGCAACCTGTTTCAAAGGAGCACGTAGTGGCTTCACCGCACAGCCGAGGAGTGATGCAGGAAAGTACGGCGGCGGGCCGATTCGTAACAGTGGCTTTATCAGTGCCGCCTCTTCTTTGATTATAAACTTCCTGGACGAATTCTGCCGTCGCCTGGATATTTCCTGTGACCTTCTGCACGTCATTAAAAATTCTTACTTACTTTTCATGCAGTTGGTTTCGTTTCTACTCGCAACATAAAATTTTCTTCAGTGTGCGGCGTTTTAATTTATTAGTTTTTGTTGCTTGTCTTACTATATCGACTTGGCTATTAAGAAATTAATCGTCCCTTTCGCAAACAAAAACGTAAAACACGACGAGCTTCATGATAAACACACAGTGCGCAATGAAACCTGAGGCTAAGCTTTATTTAAAGCACCTTAAATGTACCACTATGTTGAATGTTGCTTTTATTTATAAACCCTTTTTAATTTTTTTTTAGGTATTGCGTATTTTTATATCCTTTTTTTCTTTTTTCGCTCACGAACTTGTGCCCGCATAACCGCCTGCTCTTCTTCCGGAAAAATAACCCGTGACTTACCCATAGACCTGCGAACGTGAATTTAGTTCATCATCATCATCATCATTAGAGCTTCTTAAGGTGAGTTTTACTGTATGGCGTTTAGCATACACACATCGCATGTTGAAGTCAGTTATTTCAAGCTTCGCCTAAAAAACTTTCCAAACCCCTTCAAATTATCCTTCTAGAATAACACATACTTAGGTAAGAACGTTCTCTTCTCCAACAACCGATCATTGGCCGATCCCCTGCAATAACCAAGGAACAACAACGACAATCGCAGGGACCACGCGCAACAACGTGCGGCGAGGCCTGTGCAGCGGCTGTTTTCTTCGCGTCCTCGAGGACGAAGATCTGCGGCAGCCCGACGCACCGCTTCTCTTTCGAGCTCGTTTCCTAGCAGGATCTTCCAAGTGACCTGAGAGATGGGTAAGCCTGCTCTTCGCGGTGCTAAGCTTGCTGATTCGATTTTAGAAACCTGGAGTCATTTCTGGTCCGACGTCGGGAGACCGCGAGCTGGCGTATTCATCCAGATGTAACAAAAGTGTGGGACGCTATGCTCGGCCAGTTTTCGTATCTCTTGCGTAGCAAAATGCATACTGCATCCTGTCATATGATAACTTGTTTTCAGATAGCGTCGATCTCGCCAGAAGCCGATGAATAGCGCAACAAAATTTTTTGTGACAGCTGCCAGTCAGAACAGTAGTAGGCCATGAAGTTGAGATTAACGAGAGAGTGGCCCGTGTAGAAAGGGGGAGCGTAGCCCCGTAAATCATTGGTCAACCTCTCGTGTAGAGGATTACAGTTTATGAAAAGGACACGAGAAAGCGTTGAGGAAGAACCCTAAAATGTACAACGTCTGCGCTGGTGACCTCAATGTGCGCCATATAGTTATTAAGAATTAGCCTGCACTGACGTTATCAGTGAAGCAGATAGCGAAAGAGTTGGGCGGCTTGTGGGGCACCGTTCTTTGCGCGAATGCCCCTGCCATGTTGTCTGATACCGGCAGGGCAGGGAGATCGAGGCTCAGTTTACTATGCAGTAAGCCAATCGGGGTTGTTTTGCCATAGGCGACAGTACGCGTAAATAATGAGCTGGATTTCGGTATTTCAAAACGCGTATTTCTTTTTGCCCTTACGAGAGCTGTCGCGCTTTGAAAGCGAATGCCTGGTTTGCTACCGTGACGAGTTCCTTTGATATACATATTCACCTTTGACATACACTACAGCCAGGCTATTTGCTGTCTTTGACTTTACAACCTTGATATATATCAATCGAGCTTAATCCATCTTTACCAATTTTATTTCTCCTTAATTTATCTTATTACACCTTTTTATATCACAATCCTCAACCGTTATTTGGTTTAGTTACATCTCAATCCACCTCAATCTTTTTATTACACCTTAACCAATCCTAACTCACGTTAATTCATCGTAATGTATCTTCTTTTACCTTCATTTATTTCGGTTTTCTTTGTTCTTCCTTTATACTAATCACAAATATGAATCACTAACTAATCTATAATTTGTCACTATATATAGATTAACCTGATCCTAGTTACCCTTAATTTACGTAATCCATCCTAATATACCTGTATCCCACCTTACTCTCCTTTGGTAATAATTACTATCAATCCCAAATCAATCTTTACTAACTTGAGTAATCCTTGTTCATCTCTTATAAACGGTTGGCATACTTTGCTTTGCTTCCTGCCGCCTTTGTGTATTTTACCGTTCGTGGCGACCACGGGTAACGCCTCCTTGCTAGAAAAACAGCAAAAACACTTGGACGCAGTAGACAGAAGACGACAACAGACAACAGCGCTGTCGTATGTTGTCGTCGTCTGTCTACAGTTCCCAAGTTCTTTTGCGCTTTTTTTCTGTAAAGGAGTACCCTACGAGCCCAAAGTCAAGCCTTAAGCGCCTCCTTCAACGTCTCCTCCCAAGGAGGTCTCCTTCCAAGGGGGGCTCCTTTCAAGGAGACATATGAGGCTCTCGCATAAAACTTATGAAATGACGAGCTGATGCAAATCCGTTATAGGGGCGAAGGTACGAATTACCCTATTCGCACAAAGCGCCGACAAGAGGTCGAACGCTTGCCACGCCTCACTAGCCGCGTGGTACCACGTAAAATACGCGCAAAAGTCGCAATTTCTGTGAAGTGCGCCGCCATGTCGGTGTCTCGACTCCTGATTCCTATTTCCCACTGCTAGACTAGTCCCGGCTTCACAGAGACTGCTGCTATGGCCTTCGGGATAGCACAACCAGCCGATTCAAGCCCTCATGCGTACGCATAGAACTAATTGAGGAAACAGCAAGGTAATTATTGTGACTGGGGCATGAAACGCATCAATTGCTCTGCGATGCTAGATAACAGCAACGAAGCCACGCCAAGTCAAAAACGAAATGACAAGCAGCAGCAGCAGCATGGAGTAGTGCACAGCCAAAGTATGTTTCCCGCCTCAGTCCCACTTGCTTCGTCATTTGAGAAACTGCTCTCAAGAAGGTGTAAAGAATTATTTCACGCGTATGGAGACTTCGGTACCCATTAATGATCCACAGGGGCTTCACATTAATCCGCGTCCATCCACTGCACGGCATGCCTCATCGTCTGTCAGGGTCCGGTAGCCTCTTGATGTGGAGGCCCAGTTGCATGAAAACGACACGGCGGAGGGCCGGACGGTAAATAGAGGACGGGGGGAGGGCTTTGCAGGCAAAGAAATACATTCGCGAATCGACCATCATATTTGAGAATAATCGCAAAACGTCTGGCGAAGTGTAAGTATCGGGGGCATTGCCAACTGGAGGCGATCGATTCTCCGTTATTGTCTCAAGTCTGAGCCATTTCGAGGTCAATTCTGTCGTACCGGTCTCCAGACAGGAAGTAATATCGGGAGGGGTTCGGTTCTGACCACGCGCTGGGGGCCGTGTAATTCTGCCCCGCGGGATGCAGGTTGCCCACCTTTGGTCAATGTGGTACTTAGACGTGCAAAACCACGACCTAAATTTGAGTGATTAATTCCCTTTCTTTTGTGTATTCATGCATCACAAGATATGTACTCTCAGGAGACGGGAATCGAACCCGCAACCTCGTACAAAACTGAACAATACCTGCCCGGCTAATAAAAGAGTGAGATTTAGATGTCGAGTGAGCATTGCAGACCCGGTTTATGAATGGGGGTGTGGTCTAATGTCGCTATATATTGACAGGGTAAGAAGACACGTCCAGATGCAGCGTGCGGCCTCGTCACGCCTGGCCGAGTTCTATACTTAGGAACAAGTTAAGAACGGCAATAGCTCATGTACGGTATCACTCCGCCTAAGCGACGGACCCGGATATCAACGGGTGCGCGTGTTTTGAAAAAAGATGCTGTGAATGCGTGATGCCGACTGCTTTTGCTCACGTAGTTTGTTTGTCGTCGCAGCAGTAGTTTATAAGCATATTACGCCCAAAAGTCACGGAAACGGCTCTTGGAATGTTCAAAATATTCTCAGTAACGCACTACCGGCGCCTCGCGGAGTAACTAACATCCGGCTGCGGTGATGAGGCACATTAGTAACTTCTGGTTTACATGGCAGGGTTAGAGAAGGAACTGGAAGAAAGTCATGTAGGGTTCAACCTAACGCATATGCTGCAAGGCGAAGTGGTACAACAGTCTCGTCCGGGAATGTTATACGCAGACGACATTGTTCTTTTACCTGATAACGATACCGATATGCAGCGGCTCATAAATATTAGCCGGCGGGAAGCCACCGAGCTCGGGTTAAATTTTAGCCACGGAAAATCGGGAATAATGCTTTTCAATGACACTACCACTGACGCAGTGTCTATCCAGCATGGCGAATTACCCAGAGTGAAGGAATATAAATATTTGGGAGTGTGGATAAACGAAGGGGTAACTACTTGAGAACTCACGAGGAGCAACTTAAGGATAACAAAAAGCGAAACGCAGCTATGATGAAGCAGAGAGCTTTATGGGGGTGTAACAAATATGAAGTAGTGAGAGGAATGTGGAAAGGAGTAATGGTTCCGGGTCGCACATTTGCGAATGCTGTACTCTGCTTAAACCCAGACGTTATATTATAATATGACGTCTAACGAAGCAGTGCAGGGAGATATGGGCTGGGCGTCGTTTTAAGTTCGACAAGCGCAGAGTAAAATGTTTTAAGAGGAGGTTTAGACCAACGGATCAACGTAGGCGGGCAGATAAGGTTTTTAGGCACCTACACTTGAAAAGCGTGGACACGCAGTGGTTAAGGAAGACTAGAAGGCTAACGCTGAAATATGGAAAGAACAGTGGATTATCCAAAACAGCCAAGGTAACAAAAAAGGAGGCAAGACAGATAGAAACGAATAAATGGAGAGAAAAAAATGTGAGTTAAAACGCCGTTAGAAATGTACACGGCTGAGAAAACGGACATCAGAAAGGTAACTTTCTACTATAATTCAAAGGGCTTTCTGAGGCTAGATCAGGTTTCTTGCAAACTAAGAACTTTGTGGGGAAGTATTCACAAAATGATGGGGTACGTGTGGTCTGCGGAAAAGAAACAGAAACTATGCGGCACATAGTGTTGCAATGCGAGGGTATCCATTCAAGTCTACATGAGGTAAATATTCGGCTTCCAGAAGCCCTAGGATTTAATGGTAGCGCAGAGGGAGTTAACTTCAAGGCTGTCGAGGCGACGAAAAGAAGATTAGAATGCCGGTAGACGAAAAGCAGAGAGGGGAATATTGCCTAGACAGCTACCACCTGTAACAGGAAAAGGAGCATTTTGTGCCTAATAAATTTTTTGTGCCTGCCCTAAGCAGCGCTATAGTAGTAAACCAAGAGTATAACACATAGGTATATTAGTCCGTTTTGGTAAGGTGACACGTCATCACCCCGCTACAAAGGGGAAACCGATATCAATCAATCATCATCATCATCATCATCATCATGTTGCCGTTGTTAAGTTGTACCTGAGAGTAGTGCATCCCACCTTCAAAAATCATTCAACTGAAAGTCACTTGTTAAGGCAGTTTGCAGAGAACCGGCGAACCCTTTTGGTACCTGTAACTGCATTAAACGATAAATGAGCACCTCCTTCAGTCGAGTGGATGTGACCCACTTTCTACAGCAAGAGCAGGTAGAGCACGCCTTGAGGAAAGCTAGACACGCACGGATAGCCTCATGCGAGACGCGTTGGGGTAGCGCTGTATCAATCGCGCATTAAAACAATAACCTAAAAGACTGGCGCACGGCCACACATACTGCTTCTTTGGGTGCTCTAACACAAAACCTTTGTATGTGTTCTTAGATTTTCCTTACGTAACACACATAAGCAAAGATGACTTGTGCCGGCCTGTACGCCCGCATTTCAAAAGTGTGTTTTTAAAGCTGCTCCGGCCTGCTGTGCCTCTGATTTAATTCCTGGTGTGGGACTTTCTATGATTTAGGGGTACGTTTGAAATTGATCCCAGAGACATGGTGATCGCGTGTTAGGGGTCTTTTGGGGAACTGATGGAATTGCCTTAATGGGTTGTCGGACACAGTCGCTGCATGGGTGGCAGGGCGTGTCTTTCCCAGGTAGTTGCCTAGCAAGGCCGACTCGATTGACGGTGTCATGCCACCGTTTAGTGCAGGCCACAGCAACGTGTTGCAGGCGAGTGGTTATGACTACCGCCCTGTGCTCGCAGGTGATCGGTTCGAAGAAACCATTTGGGAGTACAAAGCGCAGATCCTCGATCGGGACCGAAATCCCAAGGGCCCCAAAGTGTGGGTAAGGTGAGTCCACAACCTTACCTGCCCGCTAGCAGCCTGAACCGCTTCCTAAAGCTTGAACCACATGGAGCGTTTTCTGCTCGCGAGAACGCGCCGCACACGCCACCAACGTTACTAGAATAAGCACGCCACAGGCGCGCTGACGCTGCCGCGGAGCCACCCGCACGCTAAGCGCGGCGCGGCGCGCGGCGGCAACATAGCGGCGGCTTCGGCCGCGAAGTGGTGTCGGGAGCTCGAGCGACCACTTCTAAGCGCTCTCTAAAATGCCGCTCAAGGCACGAACGAAGTTGCTTGTGCGGTAAAAGAGATTATAATGTGAGTGAAAACGGTACTATAAAACATCATCCGCGCCGCTAGTGAAAGCGCGCATTCAAAGCGGCCGCCATGAGGCGTGCGCCTCCCCATTGGCGCAAGTCGCCAGGCTCCTCCCACTGCCGCGCGCCACACGCGTCAAAATCTAACCAAGGCAGATGCTGCCGCGGGCGGACGCGGGCGTCGAAATAACGCACGCGCAAAGCCGACGCGCGCGAATTGCGTGAAAAAACGCTCCATGCGGTTCGGCCTTAACAGCAACAGCGACATATAGAAGCGCGCAAAATACCGGCGTATGTGTTCCATCGAATATGTTCCGGCGAATATGTTCGACTATTCAATAGTAAATGCTTTCGCATGGACAACGTACGGCCAGCATTGAAGGACTCTCGTACGGCGTAGCGAGTGCTTAGGTGTCCTGGAATTTTTTTGCAACCACACCAAAATATTTCTTGCAGCGAAGCGAACGAACTTTCTCGCTTAGTCTCTCCCAACGTGTGTACATCTTCGAAATTGGTGACGCAGTTCAATTAGCCGCTTACACTATTCTGCCGTAACGCGGGATTTGCTACTTGGCGGGGCTATATAGTTCCTCGCGCAGGCAGTTGGAGACGATTCAAAAGTTCCATCTTCTGTCAATCCACGCATCAACTGCACGAGTGGAGTTGCGAAAAATGGCTGTAACTTGTCTCATGCGAACTATACCGAGACGAATTCTGATGTTGAAGCGCTGGAAAGACCACATACCCTACCAATGCAAAGTTTCAGCTTAGTAGGTGTCGTGCACAATCATCAGTCGCAGTGCTAATAGAAATAAAACAACGTCGCCCCTCCTAGGCCACTGCAACATATTTCAGAGCCACCGCCAAACATAAAGCCCTATGTATCAAACTATATTCCTGCCAACTATAATTAGGCTGGGCAATTTACTCTGGCCGCGCTAAATAGCAAACTCTGAACAATTATATACTCGTGCTCTCCTTTAGAATGCATCACAATCAATCGTATTTTGTGCAGTACACTCGTTTGGCTTCGCTCTCAAACCACGTTCGCATGGTTCGTGAGGGCGGGAGGAAATTTTAGTTGTTCCTCTCACACCCCGCATTGAAAAGCGCAGGCCATTAAATCGCGCCCCCGTCCTGTTTTCTCGCATGTCTGTCTTACAGCAAGGCCAACTCCTCCATTAGAGTTCGAGATACCGACCCAGCGGTCCAGTATGAAGCCTGCGAATTCGGCAACAGCAGCTTGCACAGCATCGCCTTCAGGGTGAGTCTCCGGTTACCCGCCGCGGTGGCTCAGTGGCTAAGGCGTTGCGCTGCTGAGCTCGAGGTCGCGGGTTCGATTCCCGGTCGCGGCGGCCGCTTTTCTGATGGAGGCGAAAAGCAAAAACGCCCGTGTGTACGAGATTTCGGCGCACGTTAAAGATCCCCAGGTGGTCAAAATTAATCCGGAGACCTCCACTACGGCGCGCCTCATCGCCTGCGTTGCGTCGGAGCGTTAAACCCCACAACCAATCAATCAGTCTCCGGTTACCCTCGTCTTCCCGTGTTGCTCGCATAGCGCCTTGCTCCGCACCACCCAACACCTGTCGGTTACTATCAGCTCAAGCATGGCATATCATGCGTTGTGAAAAGCGTTGTGAACACGCAGAAAGGTACAGCTCAAGACATTCATGCCATTTGCATTGCGCTGTGTCTCCCCACAGGTCCCTCGTTATTCGCAG
This sequence comes from Haemaphysalis longicornis, assembly GCF_048455015.1. NCBI lineage: Eukaryota > Metazoa > Arthropoda > Arachnida > Ixodida > Ixodidae > Haemaphysalis > Haemaphysalis longicornis. The sequence goes on from NW_027526385.1 coordinate 110,218,845, forward strand.
TGTTTGCACATTTGGCAAGTTTAATTGGTCGGGGGCTAGTAGCAAAGCCGACGCGCAGGTACTTAATGTGCACAGTGCGGCGCAACACACTTGTCTATAACAGGGAGTTCAGCATCAAGTCGTTACTTCTGAAAACTTCGGACGCAAAGCTTTTACAAAAATACGTCGAGGACAAAACTGGTGGGTGAGTCCGGGAAGTTTTCATCAAATCCTTTTCGGGCGACGCAGGGTAAGGCTAGAATTGCGAAAGCTGTGTTTCAGACGAGTGTGCTTCCCTCTTCACACAATTTTTTGACCCCGCTTTCGCAATAACTAGTAAAGTATAAATTTTTAACTGCTCGATGAGTTTTTGGTATTCTCCTGGGTATATCTTATGAAAACATTGTTTCACAGAATTGAATGCGTGTGGGGAACTAGAGCAGGGGGAGCATCACCTGATTATTCGTGGTTAGCTTTTTCAATTTTCTATTTTCTTTATTTGTTTTTGTAGTTTTGCAATTTAGTATTTTCATTCTTGTATAATCCCGTTCCTTCGCCACTTGCGTTCCTAATTTATCCACCACTCTAGTGTCAACAGACGCGCAGAGAGCTTCGCGTCGTTTAGTCTAACCTTCAGCCCGTTGAGCGCATCGTTGAACACCGATGTAGGTCGAATCACTTGGCCAATACATTCGGTGAATCTACTGCGAAACGATAAGGCAATGCAGGTAATGGGCTGCATAAATAGTCCGCAGTTGTCCCACGAAAGCAGGGACACGGCCCTATATATGCAAAGCTTTTCTCCCTTCTGTTCCCCTGGGTGCATCATGTGCCGCTACCGCGTTCTCCATTTGCACACGCAGCGGCCATTGCGCCTGGCAAGTTCACATTGCCTGGGAACCATCTCCCTACCCCATGGGAAATTTGTAATTTCCCCACATTGATTTGTGAGGCTCCGAATTTCGGCAGAATGACAGGCGTGGTTTTTCCTTGTTGGGAAATAGCAAATGGCGGAGTTTGAACGGCAATGCCGCGCCGAGTGCCAGTGCTACCACTTTTGACCAAGGGCCATTATAGCAACCAAGTGCCCATTGGGGGGGTTAATAGCTGTCGTTTCGCATGTGTTGCATGTTTGTGAGCGAAATGACACTCCTCAACGTAGTGATCGGTGTAATGTGCTGTGAGCCATGGAGATACTATACACAAAATTATCAGGTAACAAGATGTCAAAGAAAGCGCTTTGATTGTGTGAAGGAAAGTTTGACATCTACATAAATGCAGCCATACGGCTACAAAGGAAAGCTATACAGCTTTCTCAGAAACTACGCAGTTGAAGAAAAATTTGTCCTGGTCCAGGATTTTTTTTCTTCAACTGCGTAGTTTCTGAGAAAGCTGTATAGCTTTCCTTTGTAGCCGTATGGCTGCATTTAGGTGGATGTCAAACTTTCCTTCACAGAAACTCGCTCCACCTTGGGTATTTCCCCTAAATCTGGTCGATTAACGCTTTGGTTGTGCTTTCAGGGCTTAGAAGTAACTTCGGGAGTACTTCCTGCCTAACGTCTCGCACAAACTCCGCGTCTTGCCGAAAGATTTCAGATACTTGGGCTAATTCCTAGGGGCTCTGAACACCCCAACAAATTCTTAGCAGTGCTGTTTTGAACAGAAGGTGACTAATCTTCAATATTCGAAGCAGAGATACCACCGAGATGTTGCACTGCTTGGAGCACTGTATCCGCACGCACTGCGCAAGTGCTTATAGTGGATGCAACTCCACCAAACTCGATACCTCAGCAGGCGAGGCTGTTTTGTTTTTCCTACTAGGTCACAAAGACCAACGGGCTGATGTTCACACCTAACCGGGGTGTGCTAAAGCCCGGGGAGAAGGTGCCGCTGAAATTCCAGTTGCCCACAAGTAAGCAAACTTTCAATGTGCCTCAAACTACATCTATGTTCGTGGCAGAAAACAACTACACCTATATTTTAAAAGGATTCATCGGTATGCAAAGGGGGGATTCATTCTCTACGTAACGAATACACGACAGTGGAGGCGATGAACAGCTAGCTCGTGAGAGCGGTTAGGCGAAAGCTATAAATTTTTCAATCCTGCCGGTTTTACGCGGTGAAGCTATCCCTGGGCTATGAGGCGTGCCGCTGACGGTTAGGTGTTGCGAAATGTTTATTCAGAGAAAAGGAGACGGGAGGAGAGAAAAAATGTCAGGAGTGGTGGGTGGCCGTCCTATTCCGGTAGGCCGCGCGCCGCCGCTGCCTTCGGCCGAGAGATCAGGGCTTCCTGGTCTTCGAGCTGGCTACTGCGCAACGCACTCGCTCATCGCTCTATATTAGGGGTAACGGGTGGTGGGCAGTTCACTGCGCACATCCAGACAAGGTGCGGGGTCAAGTTAGGAGGGTCGCAGCGGGAACAGTTGAGGGCATAGAAGGAATAGGTATGCGGTAAGTGGCGACGTGGTTGTCGTATGTGGTGGTTTTAACTCTTCACAAGATGCCGGCGTCGGAAGTGGAGACCGTAGGATATAGGGAGGGGGATAGGTGCGTCTGGAGGCCCTGTTGTGCTAGAGAAACTCGGTTTATGTTTGCGGGAGAGGAGCAGAGCAAGTGAACCGTGGTCGAGAGTGCCCTGGAAAGAAATCGCGGGCGGTGGCCTCAGCTACTGTGGGTGTGGCTGGGTGTCCACATGATGTGAGTACGGAAAGGGTGTGACATAGGGATAAGTTGTGGAGTGCCAGTGTGCAAAGTCTGCCTTGACCGCAACTGCGGCAGGCGGCTTGGCAGTACGGGAGCAGGATTAACAGTTGGAGAAGCATGAGCAATGGCGAGCGCTACAGCCGCTTGTTCTGCCGGGTTCGCTCAGACTGGAAGTAACAAGGTTGGCGGCACCGGAAAGCACTACGGCAGCTATGTACAGCCGTCCAATTTTTTAATAATATAGCGGGAGCGACGACCGATCGGCATGTCAGCGCCTTATCACTGTGTTCACCGGCAAAATAGGCGAGGGTACGCGCACGCGCATAGTACCATCTGTTGTGGGAGCGTCGTCTGCCTCGCTGTTCTTCTCAGGGCAACACACCCCCTGTCTTTCTTATCTTGCAAGGCCGTTTCGCTACCGCCAAAGGTAGCTAAGCAGCCTGGGGCACAAAGCCATTCAGATCACGGATTCAGATGCAGTGGCAGGGAATCAAGGAAGCAGCACAGCGGACGACACTCACACAGCAGATAGCCCTATGCGCGTGCGCGTACTCTCGCCTATTTCGCTGCTGAGCACCGTGATAAGGCGCTGACAAGCCGGTCATACGTCGCTCCCGCTATATTATTAAAAATTTGGGAGATTGTACGACCGTTGTTGGGGATAGGGAGCGGTGTCGGTGCAGGGGGCACTTGAATCACTGACGTATTTTCAAGGTTGGAGGCAGGGCCGTTAAAGGGACACTGAAGTGATTTGTAAACATTGCGGGATTACTAGCGCAAATTTTAGTCCGAAGTCCACAGGCCATGATTCGACCACTCTGAGTGCGTTTACGCGAATTTATTTAGTAGAAAAATCCATTCGAAAATGCTGTCCTCCTCTTTGCATCCTCGCCCATTTCCTGTGCGGTTCTCTTGTGACGTCAGGAGGAGGTGACTTGGCTTGAATGCGCCACTGCACGGCTCGCCGGCCCTCCGGCATAGTCAGTCGGCCCAGCGTTTATGGTACAGCGTTTATTCCGCCGGCCACCGCCAAGTCGTCGCAATTCGTTTGTTTAGTTGAAACTAAGCCACGACACGTTTGTGAATTGAAGAATGTACGTTTCTTTAGTTTGTTAGATTGTACACTGTGTCAAGCTCCGAGTGTAGGTCGCTCCACGCAAGCGCTGCACACGCGCACATGCGACGCTTCTGACTGGTAAGCTAGAAGGAAAATTTAAGGGCACTTGAAGGCGGGAGAAGTCAGTAAAGCCAATATAGGTACTAAGGAAATAAAATCAACTGAAACTTTTACCGTACAGCGTAAAACTAGGGAGCAGGAAGCACTTTTTGGTGCTGGGTGAACAAGCACAGCGGTCAGCAGCACGACTACGCATCTGCGAACGCTTTTCCGTCTAAGAAATGCAATTGCTAGACGTGAGATATTGTGGAAATTTGGGTGACGCTTACTCTACGGCCGCTTTACAACAAATAGTCACCTAAGCTGCTTGAAATGCTAAAACTAAATAAAAGTGTAAACTGGTTATATATTATATACCTCATATTTCCGCTGCCGGCTTCGCTCGTCCGTGGCCGAGTGGTCTGGGGCACTAGGCATGTTATTTTGCAAGTTGTAATTTCGAATCCCCGACGATACTTTTTTAGTAAGTTGATTTTTTAGTTTTCGGCCAATGTTTGCTATACTGAGTTCACCATTTTTTGGGCCATGACGTTTACTGCTCCACGAACGAGTTCGCAGAAGGTGCGCAGACTGACACTGACGCGCTAGCGAGTTCTCGTTGGCGTGCTGTTGCCATAAGCACCGACTGTTTGCGGGCGGTGGGCACAGGCCAAAATCACCAGACCCTTTGCTTTGTGCGAACATGCTTTTTATGATACAGGCATGAGTGAGGCAAGCTCCAAATATGAGGGAAAAGCGCATGGCATTTGAGCGTCTGCGGTGACGCGGAGGGCGTTCATCCACTGCGCAAGCCTCGGTTAGTGATTGTTACGATTCCAAGCCGTGCTGGGAGGCTTATCTTAGCCATTTTACAGCGGACAACACGGCAGAAGCGCGTTATGACGATTACTGAGATATTCAGAATGCCTATCCAATGATGTTGTCGGATGTCAAGAATGTTGTTTTACAGAACCGAAACCAATACTTGGTTGAATGCTAATCTTGGACATCGTCCAATGACGTGTACCTCCTCCTGTCGTCACAGCATTTAGTTGGTGCAGCCGCCGCAGACCGCGCATTGTAGTTTTTCTTCTTTCGATGTTTATAAAATAATTACCAACTATCAACCGGATAAACGTCGAAAAGTGTGTTAATTTGATCCAGTCTACGCAGTGCAAGCAAAAACGGCAGCTTGACAAATTCACTTAAATGTCCCTTTAATGCCTTCGCCCAATAGTTAATGTGGAGTGCATGTGTCGTGGGATTGGAAGGACCCGGATACCCGTGCGTCATGCAGTGGGCATTAGTTGGGGGGTATCGCGAGTCTGCGCCACACGTCGGCCAAGCTTAATTAAGCAACAGGTATCGGTTCATTTTGATGAGCTGTAATCGTTTGCAACTGGTTGTTTATGTGGGATTTCATCCATCCGATTAAAGTGTTTACAATTTATTCAAATTACCTGGGGATCCTTAATGAGCACAAAAATCTCACCAGCCGAGCTTTCTCGCGTTTTGCCCATACCGGATTACAACCGCCACGGCAAGGATCGAACCTGTGACCTTCGGCTCTGCATCGCAACGCTTTAGCCACTGAACCACAGCGGTGGCTAACCGCAAACTCCACAATTGATGCAGGATCTGCCAACTGATTGCGTACGTGTGTCTTGGTTAAGCGAGTTTAAAAGTTGGTCGGTTCCTTTCTACGGAACAGATATAGGAGCGAGGTAATCTTTGGGGCCGGCCATTCCTTCATCCATTATTGTACCTCAAACACGGCGACGCAGCACGTAACCATGCAGTTGTCTGGCAATTATCCTGGGAAGCTCAAATAAGTTGGTGAGTTTTGGCAATACAATGAACATCCTTACACTCGGTATACAATGTGAGGTAAGGATACCAGTCTGTCACGCCCTATCAACTGACCACAGATCATTGGCATATATAGCTCCTGCTGTAGCAATTCTAATTTTGCCGCAACCGCAACAAAGCCGCAAATCACCTGAGTAACCAGGTTATTCGGTCCTATATTTGCGCAGGGTACTCTGCGAGGTCAAACAGTTCCTTTTCCTGGTAGCACACTGTGGGCTCTTAAACATGGGGGGAGGGGCAGGCACTGAATCATTTCCTTTAAATGACGCAAGTAAATAACATAACATCGCCTGGCATATTTAACTACTGGAAGATCCTGTCTGCCACGTTTTGAAAGAGATAGAAAGGTTGAAAAGCTATCATTTCGGGACTTTCTTAATTGTCTCCACAACTGAAGTAATTTCCGGCAGTAGCGATGTCATTTAATAGCGGCTAGCCACAAATAATTTGAAAGGTACTCTCAACGCCATCGTAAAACCTCGTCAGATTTACACAACGCTCACATTTGTTACGACAAAATTGAGCGGTCCCAAAGAGATTTCCGATTAACAGTGACAACCAACAAATTTTTCTTGGGATCTGTGCAGCACAAAGGGTCCCTTTATCGTTTAAGGCAACCTTAACGATTTTTGTTATTGTGCAGTCTCTCATAAGATTTTTTTTTTTGGGGGGGGGGGGGTGTCTTTGTTTCGCAATCATCTCCTTTGGACTCAAGGAACCTTGGAAGTGAATTGAATTGAAGTAAAGTTAATTGAATAGAAAATTAGAAATGATTTTTTATCGTACGTTGTGCTTGTACTTAGTGCGAACTAAGTGTTTGCGCGGCCATGGAGTAAGAATTGGCGTTCTTGCTTGATCAACCCCGTCAGTACATTTGTTTTGGCTGTGCTCGGCCACGGTTATGACAGCCAATCATGTGCACGCGAGCTGATGCCGGAGGACTTATCACAGGCATGAAGAGTCCCACGTACGCCGAGATCGAGGTCCTCGCAATCCGCGTCAAGGATGCCGATAACACCAGCAAGATCGAAGACAAGTGGCTGCACGTCACCTCGGACAAAGTTTCGCGCGCCCGGTGAGTGGCCACCAGGAGAGCAGGTGTCCTAACCATAGAGTTTCATACTAATATATACTAGAGGGAAATCTGTCGCTGCAGTCGCGGGCCACCGTGGGCGGCGCCATTGCTGCTAGCGACGTTCCTCGCCTGCTTGGCTTAGCTAGCCATACGGCTTCTTTTTTGTCTCGAAGCCAAAATCAACAAAAAAGTAACCTTTTTTTCTTGCTCATCGTACATTCAGCTTCTAAAAAACTACTGACATTTTGTTGATTAAACTTATAACAACAAAACAAGTTTTATGAACTATCTACGGTAATATCGTTGCTTTTTTTCAGCCATAGCCAACGTTTCAGCCTGTTCATGAGCCATGCCAAGGACAAGTGGAACGTACCTTCCTGGTATACATGACGGAACGCTCGCTGAAGCGCGGCTCCCCTAGACAGTGGCGCCAGATTTCCCTCTAGTATATATTAGTATAAAACTCTATGGTCCTAACATCACAAGGGGAGGTGGGGAGCTGAAACCCACTGTGAGGTCAGAGGTTACGGCCCTAACCTGAGCACGGAAGTCTGAGGTTTCCCCTGAAGCTGACTGAGGTCCGCGATCACCATGCTAAGCTTTGTTCTGGGCCTGGATACTTCGCAGCTGGTGTTGTGCATTACGAGAGAAAAATTGTTTGTAGAAAAGCCCTTGTAGTTTGTTTCACAAGTTTCTGAATATTTACTGGTGTACTTTGAATAACTATTCCCTCCGACCTACGAACGTCAAATACGCGGACGTGATACACTTCTGTGCACTTAGACTCCTTAGGTAAAGCTCGGTTTTTTATTTGTCGGTGGAACTTCAGGGTTAAACAAAACTCAGAACAAAACAATGGATGAGTCGTATACGGATGGGCACACAGATGAGTGCAGACAACAACAGTTAAGTGTGTCATCAAATTCAGTACAGACAGTTCTTGGACCCTATCGAAAGATGTGTTATAATATCTTACCGCAAATTTATTTGTTTTCCAATTCGCATTAGCAAACAGTTGTATTGGCAATTCGGCGCGTAACATGCCATGAAAAGTCAACAAAAACTAGGTAAAGTCAACAAAACGGGGCGTCTCGAGCTTTTTGCAAGCCAGAAATAGGAATATTGAGAAATTGTGGAAAGTATTGAACATTGAATCATTGGGAAGGAATATTGAATCATCTAGGAAAGTGCAAAACCTCTACAATGGTGCTCTGATCATCCTTAACATTATCACCAGCAGCAGCAGCCTTTACATGTCCACTGCAAGATGAATGTATTGACCGTAGACATCCAACCGCTCCTGTCCGGCGCAGCCGCAGTCCGTTGTTTGCAGCCAAATTTTCTTATTTTCTCCCTCCATCGGATTCATTTCCCCTCATCCGCCTTCTAGTGGCGTTTCTCCGTAGCCACCCTATTACCCGGGCGACTGCCGGTTCTCTTTTCATCACAAAACAAGCACCACCGATGTCTGCGTCTTTCTATCAAGCTGAGCTATTAAGTGTTGTACCCTAGTTTGCTGTCGAAAGCAAGACGCCCGCTCTTCCAACGCTCAGGTTTCGCTACTCAGCGAAACGGTCCTGTTCTAGTTTGAACGCGCGCCGGAACATTTTGGCCCGGTTGCGTTGATCTGAGAACTAGCGCTCATAATTTCTCTTCGTTTTGCCTAGTTAGCCCCCCCCCCCCCCTTTAGCACAGCAGCAGCAAGTATCACAGTTTAAGCTAGCTAGAGAAGTAGCAGATAGCAACGTTTAACAGTAGCAAGTATTTCAGTTACCGATGTGGCTTCGGTGTCCGTGAACACACCCGTTTTTTAGATATTGTTACGGACTTTGTTTATGGCACCAAAACATGGTGATGAAGCCGCTTCTCTACGTACGGCGCGCACTCTCTCTCCGTGAGCACGTGCCGCCTTCTTGGGCGTAGGAGCCAAAAGCCGCATAGCCTGAACGGCTCAGGCTTTGTCTTTCCTTCCGCCTCCCAGTGTCTGCCACTCTGCAGCATTGATTTGTAAACATCCCCTAATTTTTTAACTGTGTAAATAGCCATCAACTGCCACGTAACGATAGGTGTATTAGCAAACTCTTCAGTTTTTGTATGGAAATTGTAGATGTGGTGCAAGTTTACAGTCCGTAGTTGACGACTTGACGATTCAAATGTTTGCGTTCGTGTTTCAGCGTATATGACGGTGTTGTTCGTTGCTGTCCAGGTCGATGGCACAAAAATGCCCGCCCATGGCCGCAGATACTTATGGGGGGTTCAAAAATGGCCGGTACCCCCTCCCCCTCTACCCAGAGTTAGAAGCTGTTTCCGAAAGCAGCCTTATTGTAAATATTCCGTTTGGGCAGACGTCAATTGCATTTGGGCTTTTCAATTCCTCTAAGACAAACGTTTTGTTCTCGCCGTTCTTTCCGGTTACGGAGTTACGGTTCGCCCTCCTAGGAAAAGTACAAAATGCCCGTGCAGATTAGTTTTTTATGTTTTAAAGTAATAGCAAATTAAGTTTTGTTTATATTGCTTGCAGGAGGCGAAGTTTGGAATTATACGATTCAGATAGCAGGGCGCCTACAAGTCTGTAGATTGGCGAAATTCACCACTCGCACTAGACTTTCGGTGTTACCACTCTTAATTCACATTCTTCGTCCTGGATATACCTGTGGCCTTCGTATTCGTGTTCAATACCTGTAGCGTTGACCGATCCATAGGAGTCTACGGTAGGAGTCTACGTAGCCACGATACTAACTAAGTACATTGGCGCTGGCACGGCCGAATGTTCTCTTCAAAACTACGCAGCTCAGACAACCCCTCAAGAAGGCGACGGTGTTTCGAGCGGCTACTGATGTTACTAAAGCGAAAGCCTCTTATGTCTCATTATAGATTATTAATAACAATTAGCAAAGTAGTGATGCTTTATTAGCGATTGTAGCAAGAGATGTTGCAGTAAGTTGGAAATAGGGTGGATTAAGGTGGGTTCAGGCGGATTTAAGGAATGTAAATAGCGTCGTTGTAGTGTCTATAGGTGGACTGGCACATAAAACAATCTGGCAAACTAGTACTCCAGGTTTTCGCCATCAAAACACGTAAGCATTTTTTGCAAAGTACCCCACAGCCAGGACCGTGCAACCCCCTGAATTTCCAGAAAAATGCACATTTGGCAAAAGTTCAACCGTTAATTGTTATAATAGCGTAAATAGAAATCATTCGCGTGACAGAATTTCGAAAAAACAAAAACTAAGAAAAAATATAACAAATAGCGCAAAGGGCCAATCGTGTAACGCCCTTCATTTGAACCAAAATGCAGATTTGGAGGAACTAACACCTGTAATCGTAAATAGGGTAAATGGGGATAATTGGTACCACGGAATTTCGAAATGTAAATAATTTGGCTGTAAAGAACTCAAACTCTAGACAAGCGGCGCATTAAAGCTACGCATTAGTAGACAATTCTCTACATTTCTGAAGATTTTTGAATTTGGTCATTCTTTATTGCCTCCCTGGCTGCTTTGTGAAACGGAACAAACGCGACATCGGCTTGGAGTTGACTTCCGAAAAAGTGGAAGGTGCGCACGGTCGGTTGTGTCCCTCCCACAGGCACACGGTGGAACTGGAAGAACCCGGTAAGATAAAGGAAACAGGCCGGGCTGCCAGCCTGATGTCCGACAGGGCGTCACAGACAGTGGCTGCCGGCGAGCCGAAGGAGGACAAGGACCTGGGTGAAGAAGTCCGCAGAAGGACGGTGGCGAAGAAGGCCGCAGACGAGGCCAAACCCCGCGTCGATACGCCTGTACAAGAGTCGCGGGTTTCCCGTGTCATCTCTACTGCGCAGCGCAGCTATGAAAAGGTGCGCCGCACAATGGCAGATTCTGGTCACTGCGCAGGTAGATAAGAGCGCAACTTGAAAATAGAGTCGAACCTAGTTCTAACGAAGTAGTATCGCGACAGCAAAATAGTTCGTTATATGCGATATTCGCTGTAACAGTACAAATAATAATCGGCTCTAGCAAATCGAAAATCTGGCTCGCTCAAAAATACTTGCTACAAGAATGTATTTTTTTTTTCAGGCCTCGAATTCACTATAAACAAGGTAACCTTTACCTTACTCCTTGTTACATTTCAACCTCAATGAACCAGAATAGGAGAACGTGAAATTGCAAAAGGACAATGTTCACTTGACAAACAAGCCTGCGTCCTTATTTATTTGATGAAGGATGTTATCTTTGTCTGGTGGCTCACCACACTGGTGGCTCACACCACTCACCACACTGAGCAGGACTACGAACAAAGGACCTTTACACTTCTGCAGCTTCCAACGACAGGGTTTTTCTTTCAGGTAGCTTTCTCATACTCCTGGTCAAATAACTCCTAGTTATACCCAATACCACGCGCGGCTCTCACGGTTTTAGTCTTGTTATAAAAGAGCATGTGTCATTGAATTGAAGCGTGATTGACCAAAGTTTGTATTTATTTTGCTATAGCCGATAATTCGCTGTGTCAGTGTTCGTTATAACGAGGTTCAACTGTAGTTGTTATTTGAGGGGTAACTTAAATGGACTACTAGGACAAAATACATGGGCGGTATTCCCAAGCCTAGCCCGTTTCGAGTCAATTCCAAAGTGTCTGTTTCGATCGAGCCCTCATTGTCGAACAACCGGAGGGGACGCGACGCAACCATGCCGCTTCTCGGACCAGATGATTTTGGCAGTTCTGATATGAAATAGTGGTCACCGTCTGGTAGTTGGTTCGCTGGCGGAACAGGAAGCCGAGAAGTAATGTTGACCCGTTCGAAATGCCTGCAGAAGCATACCGCCTGTCGTAGAGGATTGTGGGGTGCCTGTGGGACGAGCTGCGCGACGAACTTGGCCTGCGCCACCGTGGGTTCACTTTCGAGGACCAAGTTATAGGTGCCCGTCGTTTCTTCGCTATCGGTAGCTCTCAGTCAGCGGTCACTAGCAAAGAAACGATATCGCTGTTGCAGCCATCCCTAAGACGGTGCACCCACGCTGTCGCCGAGCGCTGACCCAGTGAAATAAACCATTGCCTGCGAGCTTGATAGCTGGCGAGCTAGATAGCTGGTCGTCTAGAAGACGACCAAAATTACATAAACATTCGACATGAAGTTTATAACCTTTTACTTGTACTTGACGATCGCACATACCAGCTTAGCGTTCGTATACTTGACACGGGGCAAACACATGGTTAAGGAACGGAAATCCCGATTACTCGCACAACCTTACCACTCGGACGCAGAAATTCCGACGCCGTAACGAACCATTCGAGGCTTTCGGAAAAGCTCGCCTCCGCACGCCGCAAGTGCGTCGATGACGAAAAACGTAACAGGGGTCGTTATACTCATACGCGGTCATTGTTGCGGATATAAAACTCGTGGTCCACCGGCGAAAAACTGCGCAGCCGCAGTATTGTTTACCCTTTGGTGCCGCAGAAAACAGCTGGCTGGAGCTGCCATGATTTGACGTTCGTCTTTTTGTGGTGACAAGTAACTTTCAACTTCGTCATAAAAAGTATCATCATGTTTCTGTTGTCAAAATACGTTCAAATAAACAAAAAGGATAGCTGAAATTTTATTTAGTTTTTTAATGTTCACGTAAAGAGTATGGCGCAAAAGCCCTAAACCCGCCTACAACCGGGATTACGTCACGATAAAACGGACGCGAAACAGACATTTCTAAAATGAACAAACTAAGAATACCGCCCGGGGTAACTTGAAATAAGACCGCTTAAGAGAAACGACCATTAAAAAAAAAACATCCCCCTCGCGAGGGGCACGATCAAATGCAGAGCATTTCTGCGGGGGGGGGCGCGCCTGCAAGTCGTATGGATTACGTATTGGTTGTTGTTGTTCTAATTGTTGTCTTCCAGCGTAGACATTGTCGATGAAGTCGATGGTGAAATGTGCCGTGAACCCCCTGCCGCGGCTATGACGCAACGTGGCGCGGCTGTGACGCAACACAATCCAACACAATCCACTTTAATCCAATCCAATCGAAATCCAAGCCAATCCAATCGAATCCAATCCAATGCCCCTCGCGAGAGAGTGTTATAGCGCCGAAATCGCCACCACGCGAACGCGTGATGCTGACGTCACGATCACGCCACAGATGTTAGCGACCGCAGCGCGCGCGAACGACATATGTGGTTTAAGCGCGAACTAGACCTGTGCGCCGCCGCGCCACGCCGCCGCCGCCGTCTGTTTTGGTCGCGCCGTCTGCGCCGCCGCCGAAGTCGCGGGAATGAGCACGCCGCCGCCGCCGCCGGGCGAAATTTTCGGCGCGCCGCCGGCCCCGCGCCCCGCCTATTATTCTTTCTTTGAGGGGAGCTGCTGAAGGGCGACTCTTCTGAAGAACGAAGGAGTATGAAAGGAAAATACGTCGCTTTGCTGGAAGTTGTTTCTCCCTCTGCAAGAAATGCCTCTCTTAGAGGTGCAGTTCGTCGGGAAATAATCGCGATCCACCATGCATCAACAGATGATTTGTACTTTCTGCCTGGAGTCAGCTCATTCTGCTGCTCGTGTGGGGAGACTTCTAGTCGTCCCCTTCCTTCTCCTCCTTCTCCGAATAACTTTTCTTCCCGGCCCGTCCCATACCAATCCTCTTACATTGCATGCGTACCGCGACCTTGTTAACAAAGGATAAATGCGTGATTGCCTACCGTCTCGACGCGCTTGACTCGGAATCCTCTTGAAGCACCCCAGCTTCTCTCGCTGCCACACAAGCGCTACATCTTTCTTGTTTTAGCCGCTTTCTCAGAAACTCTAAAATGACCAGGCACCCATGTTACTCCAGGCATCCATGGTTAAACCGGCCCACCTAACTCTCTCTGTGTCAATAGCCCTCTTTCTTTCTTCTCCAAAGGGAACTAGGACGGAGGACAGCAGCGAACGCAAACTTCAGCCCGTCAAGCCATATTCGTTCTGCTGTACAAACATGAGCAAAAGTGTTTGAGCAACTTCCGTCTTGATAAAGTCCGGTCTCTTGGCGTATTAATAACATCGCCATCAAACGGGGATAAAAGTATACACTGCAAGGAAAATAAAACATTAACACAAAAGTAGCGGTCGCAGAGAGACTGAAAAGAATAAATGCGGATGAAAGAGGACGACCGGAGTACACAAGTCTCCAAAATCAGTGCGCCAGCTCCTCCCACCACTCGTCGATTCTCTCAAGGGGACAAGCCGCTAACATCGAAGGATGAACCCCCATAATCAGCACGGGATCAGTGCACAAGAAACCGCCGCACGCGCTAGCTTGAATTGTCAGCGTCATTACGGGAAGAGTGCACGGGAAGCGGGTCAATAAATGAACTGTCCTGGTGCGCAGGAAGGGTCTATGAAAGCGCAGCTAGGATCTCCGCAACTGTGAGCCTGGTACAAGCATTCACAACTCATTAACGTCAGCAATGCATTACTTAAACGAATGTGAAACACAAAATTGGAAGGAAATTCTAATACTTGCACAACTTCAGATAACCAATGTCGTATTTGAGCATGCAGCTGTGATAAAATAGCGTCCTCGAGGGCAGAGGAGCGTACGTCATGCTGCCCTTTCTGCGCTGGAGGCCAGTTAACTAGAAGACTTGGCGAAAAAGAATTCAGAAATAATGGTGAAAGGTACCATAAGAAAATCTACAGAAATTCAGAGGGTTGTCTACCAATGCATTCTTACTCCTTGCCTTCATTGTGAGTTCTTTACAGCCGAATTAGGCTATGAGTGCCCTAACAGAGCTTCGACGTGCAATGTCCACGCTTCGCAACATTCACAAAAACTATGATTTTGAAGCGTAAAAGTTGTATATTAATAGCGCTTGCTGCGTGACGTGAACGTGATTGATTGTGGGGTTTAGCGCACCGAAGCTACACATGGGCTATGAGAGAGAGAGCGAGACAGCGAGAGAATAAATTTCGTCAGCACAAAAATTGATTTCAGGACCCCATTCGTGGTGCCAGCTGCGACGACCATTTCCACCAACCGAAGCTGGTCGTCCGCACTGGATCAAAATTAATTCGAAGCGCCTCATAGCCCATGTGTTTTTTGACACCTGTGAGTAAAAAAACCCATGGGCTAGAGGCGCGCTGTAGTTGGGGGATGATACCCTGGGGATTTTTACCGTTCGCCAAAATCTCAACACACGGGGTTTTTCGCTTTTCCACTCAATCAGAAAAGCAGCCACCGTGGCTGTGATGGGTGAACCCCGGAAACGGAAAAAATGGTCCCAGTCACCATATAAGAAAAAAATGGTCCCATACTCCAGTCGACGTGTTTCCCTTGATTTTGCCCCTTTGCGTTTTAGTCAAAGGGTTGAGGAAGAGATAGAATGCTTTAATATTTCTATAGGGGCAGAAATTAACGCCTCTGGAGGCTAGAACCTAACAAACCAAATTGGGTCGACAGACGGACGGTTTGATGGATGGATGGTAGGGCTGAGCACCGATTAAAAATTTTAAGGCAAGTAATTGCATTAAAACCGCACAAACAACAACTGCGAAGCCTGGAACCGTCGGTTTAGTAGCTTATTCGGACACAGCCATCTCAGTGTCTGGAATGTCATAGAAGCTGCGAGGTTTCATCAGTATCGGTGAAAATTGCACTAGAAGCCGTGGGAGCTCCACCAAAGAAGCGCACAGCGTCGTCCCAGGTCTGGGACATTTCGTTGCTGGGCATTCCATAGTGAGCTAGAATACTACAGTGCAGGACGTTTCGGTGCGGACATTTCGGTGGACGCACATATCGGTGCACCGACGTTTCGGCGCACGGCATTTCCTTGCGCGAACATTTCGGCGACCGTATTATCGGGTGCTTGTTAATTTGAAACAGCCGTTATATTTTTATTTTCGCTTAACATGGGTTTTGGACAACAATCTAGGGCAGCGATTGCATTATAATATATTGATGCCGTGTTCGCGATTTTTTGCCAGGTATTTTTAGAAACTGCACATTTGTCTATTTTTCTTTAATACCTAGTTCAGGGAACACCTGTTTTGCAGCCAGCTAATTGAATCCTTTTGCCCATGTTTTTTTTTTAATTTACGACAAGGCATTATTTATATTCGCTCTTTTTTGGGGCATGCTAATCAGCAAAGACAATTAGCCGATGTTTACGATGGCTAACGCATTCTTTATGTAATTTTTTCTGAATAAAATGCATACTCTCACAATCCAAAACATTACAAACATTCGGCTGCCCATAAAAATGCAGACAATCTTATGAAAGGCTGCGCTGTCATGTTTAAATGAATGTGGAGACACTGTTCTCGCCAGCTTTTTTTTTTTTTTTTTTTTTACGGACAAGTCTAGGATATTGTCGCGGAGGAAGAACGGGCCTTTTGAAAACAGCTGCAGCTTCTATATCTCCTCAATGCTGATCAAGCGCGTACAGGTTGTGCGTACAAATACCACCAATTCTGTTCGGTCAAACCAACCTCCGTTTTAGCTTTACATGCTTACTTTAATTTCATTTTAATTCTCCCAGCCCCCCCCCCCCCCCTTCCCTTCTCCGTCTGAAAGTTTTAACCTGCCCAGATTTCTTTTTCAGTAATATGTTCAATTTCCCGTGAAAATCTTACAGGCATAGCGGCCATCACCTTCTCCAAAGAGTCACCGTATTGATGCAAGAAAAAGCGATACATTCGGCGTGAGCTCACACAACCTCTCTAGTGCACAACAAAAAGGCACTCGAAAAGCCGCTGAGGACACAATGACCAGGATCGTTGGCGCCTGTCGCCCCATCGAGGAACAAGCTCGATGGCTGCAAGGCTTCCGCGCGTCGCGGCCACACGGAAGGCGCCCCTCTCCAGGAATCGCCGTCTTTCCTTTCAGTCGCCCCACCTGCAATTAACTCTTCAAGTCCCGCATATCATGGACACCGCAGACATTCCTCCTTTTCTTCTATTGTAAGAGGGGAAAATTTTGAATAGGCTGGTTTTGCGAGAGCCGCGACAGTCGTATTCACGTTTTCGATGCCCAGTTTACACTTTGAAGAAGCACAAGGGACACCCCCCTCTCTCTATGGGGGCTGGTATAAGCACTGCTGGTTATACCTGGCAGAGCTTAGCCCTCCCCACTCCCACCCCTTTAGCCACTCCACCGTAAGCGCGATCAATGGCTAGTTTTTGAGTAGAACCAACACCAACTGCAAGAATAAATCGGCAGAGAAAATGGATGCACGTGCGCTTAAGCTAGCTCGTTTCCTTTCTTTTCGCGGTGGTTTGGCGGACGGGGAAGGGGGGGGGGGGGGGAGGGGGAGATAGGAATGGACTAAAGGCGCAACCACATGCAACGTTTTGGCCGCGTCTTGCAACCGTCTGCGGCGCCTGGCGCCGACGCGGAACGGGCGTTGGAGAGGGCGAGCAACCACATGAGACGCGCGAAGAGCGCTTCTCCGATCCAAGTTGCCAGACTTACTTTGGTAAAGGCAGCATCGTTCTGTTTAAGTCATTCTTAATAAACTGAAGAATAATCAAAACTTCAACAAACAAAACACGTTAAATTGATGTTCTATTAAATAAAGTGCTAAAGATCCGCCAAATAAAGAGCCGCCATGTTGCGTGCGGAGGGGGACCGGAAATTGAGGACAGCAACATCCGGCGCAGACGCCGAAAACGGACCGAAAATCTGGGATGCGCAGACACCGGCGCTCCGAGCGCGCTGCTGTGTATTTGGTGGCGCGCGCTGAACGCGCGTCGCTGCGGACGGTCTCCAAACGCGACCAAAACGTCGCATGTGGTTGCGCCTTAAAAGCAGCAGCGTCTTGCAGCGGTGGGTGAAGTGAAATCAAAGCCTTTCGGTAACACTTGAATAAAATATAGAGTTGTTCACGTGAATGCTAAAATAAAAAAAAAGAGGTAGAAGGGAAATAAATTAACAGCGTAAGTAATTTTTAGCATTTAATTTCGAAATTGGGTTTTAGGCGCTAATGCTCCACCTCTGTTTAGCGTTCTTTTCCTTGCAGTAAATTCCCCTCTCTCTCTCTCTCTCTCTCTCTCTCTCTCTCTCTCTCTCTCTCTCTCTCTCTCTCTCTCTCTCTCTCTCTCTCTCTCTCTCTCTTTCTCTCTCTCTTTCTCTCTCTCTCTCTCTCTCTCTCTCTCTCTCTCTCTCTCTCTCTCTCTCTCTCTCTCTCTCTCTCTCTCTCTCTCTCTCTCCACCCCCACCACCCGCTATTCCGCGCCGCGCCGCCGCCGGTCCGGGGACCCCCGCGCCGTTTACACGCCGCCGCCGGAGGTGGGAACACCGGCGCGCCGCCGCCGGCGATTTCTGACCGGCGCACAGGTCTAGCGCGAACCGACCGCGGCGAGAGAGCGCGATGCGAGCGCCCCACCTGTTCTTGCGCGCGAACCTAACGCGGCGAGAGAGGGTGTTGCGCACGTCCCCACCTGTTGTGCGCCCGAACCGAACGCGGCGAGAGAGGGCGTTGCGAGCGGAGAGAAGGCGAGGAGGACGCGGGGGAGAGGGCGCACCTCTGGCCGACGGTTGAATGAGTCAAGGATATAAGGCACGTTCGTAACCTTCCGTTCTGTGTCGGCTTTGTGGCTCAGTTGGTAGAGTACCGTGCACCTTGCGTTCCGCCCGCAGAGTCGTAGGATCGAAACCTAGCGCCGGCAAGTATTATTTTTTTATATAGTGTAGGGGGAGCGATGCGGACGCGGACTACGGACGCCAACGCGGGTGACATCGTGAGTTACTGAAATGCTCTGCATTTAAAAAATTGATGAAGAATAATTCGGCCCATTAATAATGAAATCAGCCAAACATTCATTGACCAGCAGCCACTTTCTGACATTCTTCTAATGGTCATCGACACTGAAGCTTTGCGCAGAGATGTGTTTAATTTACGCGCACAAAGTCGAGGGTTCAACCCACCCATAACGCCATGTACCAGGTAGCGTGGGAGCCTCCTCCCCTCTTTAGTAGGTTTTTAGGGAGAGAGACTTTCGGAGAGCGCTGGCTCGCTAAGCCGCCACGGCGAACCGCCCTCCCCTCCCGATTTCCCGACACTCTCCTCCTTTGCTATCTTTCAGCGTTCACTTTTTCTTTCCTCGTCGGTACAGGCCATCATTCCCTTGGTTAGGCCGACAAACGGCTCAGCCAAGAGACGGCCGTTTAGGGGCTGCGCCCTAAAATGAATAAAATATACAAAGAAGTCGTAGGGCCTCCCGCTTTTGGTTGAACATGGAACAATGGCATTCCAGCAACGCATGTGTGGTTAGATGTGAAGCGTACTTCAGGTGGATTAGTGGGAGCATGGTCTTCCCAACGTTATGTTACACAGCGAAGCATGCCTCTACGGACTGCACGCGTACTCTCTACGTATGGAATTCTTTATGCGCTTTATACTCTTCTCCACTATGCCGCCTCTTTCCCGGGTCGTGTATTCTCGTCGACACGCGCTGGGTCCATGTCCCCCTGTCACTGAGCAATGCCGCGCGCTCTTCGGCGGCCACCTGTGCGGCACACTATAGTTCATACCATAAGCTAGGTGCAGCACTCTGAAGGCTACATTGTTGTCAACAGTGCGCCCACTCAGGGCGCCTAACTCACCGCGAAGGAAGCGACAGAAGGTGCCGGGGCCTTGCGGTGCCACTTGCCGAGAGGGGAGAAAGGAATGTTTTTTCGGACCCCCTTCACAGCGAGATAGGCGCCCTCAGTGGGCTCACTGTTGATAACAATGTAGCCTCCACAGTGCTGCACCTAGCTTATGGTATGAACTATACAGCTGTGATGTGGCTGGCATTAGCGCGCTGTAATAAAACGTCATTGTTTCTACCTCCCAAGCGTGCATGTCCGTAGTCAGTGACATATAATTTCACATAGAATATACCCAATATATCTAAACCACAACATCGCAAATCCAGCCAAAGCGACCGGTTAGAAGACTTCGGAAATGTCTCTCTCTCTCTCTCTCTCTCTCTCTCTCTCTCTCTCTCTCTCTCTCTCTCTCTCTCTCTCTCTCTCTCTATCTCGTGATGATAACTGAGCAGGCCCTAAATGGGTTTGTGGTTAGCCTTTGCTGGAAGGCTATGTAGGTCAGGGCTGCAGATACCGAACACCGTGTTGGGGTGCGTCCCAGTCTTCATGCAACTGAGAGTGTTTTGTCTAACGTTTCGGTGCGCCTCTGGGTATCATAGCAGTCCCAGTTGATCGTCACGTAAGGTCTCTCTCTAGGTCACCATAAGGTCACTACACGAGGGCTGTTCTGCTGCGCTTCTTATGCTAACTAGGCTGGTGAAATCCCGAGCTAGGTTGTGAGCCTTCTCATTTCCGGGTAGGGTTGTGTAATCTGGTGCCCAAATTATTTTTACACTTCTTATCTTTGGTTCGCTGAATACCTGCATAATTTGCAGCCCTTCAGTCGGCATGCGTCCTCACTTGAAGGTTCTGGCTGCTGATTTGTAGAAAATGTTGTGTTACTATCAGAACTATGACAGGTAAACCATGTCAAGCGCCATAACGACGAAGCCTTTTGATAGCTTGGTGTGGAAGGGAAGTGCCTCAGGCGCTCAATTGGAAATTATGCATTCGCATTCTGAACTGTTAAGAAGTGCTTATGTGTCCTCGCATTGCTATGACACAACCCCTGTGGTCGTAGTCGGTGATTTTAACGAGGTGTTTCTGCTGAGGCGTGTCGTGCTGAAGACATTTGACTTTTGTCACGCTGATCTGGCTTAACCGACCATTCAGGTGTGTATGTGCGGCAATTGGACGTTATTCAAGAATGTTTATACACTTACCAGTATGCAGATCAGTGTATATCACAGTGACAACAAACCCATTTTGACCGTCAATACTACGTAACAATGACTTTACAGCTCTGATATTCCAGTCATTGACATCCGCAGTGCAGAGCGGGCTCGAACTATTTTACTAGATTTTGAGGATCTGAGTGCCAGACACCTAATCCATAAAAAGTTTGACAGTGTTTTTTCCCAAAAACGCAGTCACTTTTAAAACAGGCGGCTTGCAAGTTTTCTAGCGAGCAAGTGCTGCACCTTCTTACCAGATTTCATTCAATGTCATAAAATTCCCTCGTACATGACGCTGGGCGGAGTCCACTTAGTGGCAAATACCCCGCCGTATATCAGGAGGCAATTCTACACGGGCTGTTTGTCTCGGCATGTATAATACCGGTTGCATTCTGGCCCCTGGGGGCGTTTCAATGATTTCTGCAGGTGCACGAATCTAGGCGGCTCCAGATCACCGTGTTCGTGCTGGCGGTATGCCTGGCCTACCTGCTGTTCTGGCTGTACTCGCTCGACCGCCGCGTAAAGAACATCGAGGAATACTGCAGCGGCATCTTTTGGTTCTTACCCTACTGCCACCAAGACTAGCGTCCGGGACCCTCGACGCAGGCAGAGCCCAGAAGCATCGAAGTTCCCCTTGCATCTTTCATCCTTTTAAACATCTCATAAATCTCCTTGCACCGAGGGCATTCCAGCCGGTCGAAATTCTCTTCGTGGACAGCGGTATATGCAGCAGTTCTTCCTCGTTATTAGGCCTCCCTCCCATTTCAACCTTAACGTCACCGAATTGTCACAGTATGGTGGTTACTGGCTGGAAAAGAACACCGTATCTAAATCGTGCATTTACGAGTACGTCCTTGCGCAAAACCGATGGCTAAGCGTCTGGGTGGCCCTCGAGCCGTCTTTGACGGGATTTCGACACATAATCCCACGCTTCGTCACCCCAAGCTACGTGCGCACGGCAGCGGGAAACCCACTGCTATTAGATAACGTTCAGTCCGACCTTTCTGGACCAATAAAGGTGGCCTTTCACTAAAAACACGAAAGGAAAGGTGGGCGTCGACTCCGCGAGAAAATGTCGTGGCAGCTGGCGTAAGTAGACTGTATACAAACATGGTGGGATGTGAACCAACACAGCGCTCATCTAAAGATTGCGCGGTGGTACTCTATGACCAATGACACAGGCTTCTGCCTATCACCTACTGTAGAACGGCCTGGCGTCTTTTTCTGTGTAATTTGACCCAGTGTGATGATCTCTTAATTGAAACATTAGTATTTTTGCGTTAGTTTAATTGTTTCAGGTATAAAGCAAGTGATTACTTGACCAAAATTTCAAGGCCAGACTTCGATTTCAATTTAGTCCGCTATCTTTCTGTAATTGGTTTGGCGTATTGGACCGTTGTCGCTTTCCGCTTTGCCCAAGCACGAATACTCTAAACACTACGTGTGAGTTTATTGTTGCACCCAAGCTTTTTTTTCATTTCATTCATTCAACACTGCACGCCTTTGTGTTTATGGTTGCATAAATCCTTTTTTTTTCATTTGTGTATTGCCTTTAAATTTCGGAACTTTGAAGTGTTATAGAAAATCGCCTGCAAGCAATAGACATCTAGCGGAAGAAAACGGACACGAGCAGGCGGCGCCATGTTGGGGTATCGGGCGCACGGCATTGCCTCTGGTGGGGACCCTGTGAGCGGCTTCCTGGGTTCGACGATTTTTTCATTACAGATTTAGGGCAAAATAATGAGTGCCGAGTGTTTATGGGACCATTCTGTGTTCCTCACATTTCCGATCGACTTCTTAAATAAATTATTTGCATCGAAAATGCAGTTACAGAGGCGCCGACCGCAAAGCTTTTGGGGTTCACTTTTTTTTTGACACTGAGAACGCGAACACACAATGCAGAGCCATGTATCGTGGCATCCTGCGGCCACTGGCAATGTTTCTTGGGAAGTCATCATCTCTGAAACGGTCGAGACGACTCAGAATGTCCGAACTTTTTAACGAGGAGGGGACCATATTAATATCCACTAACCACGCGTTACGTATCTTGGGCTCCTCTGGGATGCAGTGGAAAGACAACTGGAAGTTAAAAACACAAAATAATACACTGCATACCTCAAAACATTTTTTTTGCTTTCTCTCCTTCCTTTTGTAGCGTGAGCTACACTTGCCGAGGTTGAGCAGTGTCGCGTGGCTCCTGGAGAGCCGTGCTGCGCATGCGCGAGGAGCAGTGACGTCACAGGGCGCACAGAACGTTGCTCGCTGCCCGGCGTCTCTCACACACCCCACGCGCCCAGCGTCTTCGCCGACCTCCGTTCCACAAGTGGCGGCCCGGTCTACTTGATCATACGAGGGGTGGCCGGAAGTGGAACCTATGGCTCGTGCGTCGCATCAACACCAGCGTGCGCCTGTGGAACCAGCTTAGCTCTGGGGCGATTGGTGACGCTGCGCCGGAGCCGCTTGATAAACATACATGTGTCACATAATGCGTATACCCTGAGTGTGTCATTAAAGCAGCAGTTAGCATGATAATAAAGCTAATCCTAGACAACCAGAAAAGCTAAGACTAACAAGCTGAACCGTAGCTCACGCTACATATATCTTGGCATTGCCGAGCTAAGCCACTGCTAGTTTTTTTCTTAAATTTTCTTGCAATGGCGCTACTATAATAATCCTGGCTCCTTTTTAAACGCTTTGATAGGTTATTCGGGATACCCCTTCCCTGCATGCTTGAGCGTTACATCGGTATATTGGTGTCATACAGTTTTATGAGCTAGCTTTTATGGAGATTTCACTTTTGTCGACTATTGGAGATGGTGTTCTAAATTAAGCACAAGCACATGGATATTATTACGTGTCGCGTTGCAGAGCAATGTAATAGAACATAGGTATTTATAGTCAATAGGCGATTCGCGATTAAACTACAGCAAGCACCCAACCCACGAACACCAAAAGCGTTTTGACTATATGTTTCAACTAAAGCATTTTAACCTAATAACTTGAGGACCTACTTTAACATGGCTAGCAAACAATGCACTGTGGGCCTAGTTCAAAAAAAATATTCTGTTCTGCTTATTACCCCTTGTTTCCGACACAGTTCCGACACTGTTGGCTCATCGGCTACACCAGAATTGCTTGGAAATATGCAGTCCAACAGCTTTTTGAAGTCTCTACAAGTTAGACTCTTGGCTTTGTTTGGGAAGTATGAAAGAAGGACCACGTAAATTAAACCACAAAAAATGTCACTCCCCCCTATACCAGCGCTAAATAAAATCTCGAGCTGCATTTTAGATGCGAATAACTCTACCTGCGGAGCATACATGGCAATAGTCGAACCTTTACTGGCGTATCTCTCCGTGGCAAACAATAGAAGCAGCCCATAGAAATAACGCAGCACTTTATTTCAATACTCGCAGCGCGAACCATGGGATCTACAAGACGGCAGGAGGGGATGATTAATGTTTTTAGGCCTGCTTCTTCTTAGGCGTTGGCGAGAGCTCCCACTCTTGTGCGAGGTAGCAGCCCCAGACTAATAATATCAGGATTGGAACGAGCGGATACGGAAAGCCTGAAAAGAAAAATTATTAACAATAACATGACAGCAATAGTGTGGCATCCGTAGCAAACACCTCTACGACAGCCTAATTTTGAAGCACTCGAAAGGTACGGAGCAGCGTATTTCTCACATCTTTTTACAAATTCCTGTTGATATGCCACCTAGGGACGCTTACTAGGCCGGTTTAATTCTTAGCACGTGCTAGCAACAGAAGAAAAATCACGTTACGCGGGTTATAATATGAAACCTAACGGAGTAAATGATCGTAAGATGCAATCTGAAGAGTTAAAACCCAGGTGGCTGTGAGATTTGGTTTCTAGTGATTTTCATTTAACATAAAGTCCTTATTTTCTGCCAAAATCAATCCGCTTAACTATTCATCGCTAAGTCTTGTTGCTTATTTCTAAGATAGAAAAAGAATGCTCTCAAGGAAGCAATTCTACACTAACAATTTACAACTTGATAGGCGAACGTTGCCCTAGGCGCTTCTAATTTCAGGCTAACGGTCATATTTTAATTCTTCTGATACGAAGTGACGTAAACGCATCCGAATTTATTAACGCTGCAGACAACCACATTTACAGTAAACTATGGGATCAACGATGAGTGAGGGAACAACAGTGGTAACAGCTGTGCACGTAAACGTCCGTCCTTGCGCTCATTTATAGACCCCGAAGGTCATGAGAACACTATGTGTATATTCTGGAGTAGAAATATTTTTGAAGTCCGACATTATTTTAGGCGAACAGAACCTCCTTCCTCATGGTAGCGCATTTTCTTGCTTCCTTTTGCTCACACAGCTAGACGACCCAGTCGCGCTGAGAAGAGCCGAGAAAATCATGCATGTTTCCGCAGCAGTTGCAGGAAGATGGCAGACACAGGCTACACAAAAATTCCTGACATAGTCGCAGCTCCGCAGCGCTACGAAAAAATAATTCCCCCAAACCCATAATATCAACCTCCTAGGATTGTACCCCGCCGAACCAAAGCAGGAGAGAGAGAGAGTAAATGTTTATTGAAAAAGGAGAAGAGGTCGGCCTGAGAAATTGACCTTGGGCCTGCTAGTTCCCTCTGGAGGGAGGGTACTGGGAACAGCAGGAATTTGCAATTACAAGTTTGAGGTTGAAGCCATACATCCGGTAAGTCACGACAGGGATATGACTTCGAAGTTAGTAAACGACTGTCATGCGAATAATTTGTTTCGGCCGTACGCCTTCAGTTTACTTAATATTTGAAGCTTATCTTTATAGGGTTAGGTGAAAGGACAATCCTGCGGTGCCGTGTGCGCACAAGACTCCTCTAGCGCACCCCCCCACCCCCCTTCGCATGCGGGAAAAAATCCAGTTAGAGATAGAGGTAAGGGGTGAAATATTGGCTTGGATAATAGATGACGCAGCTACAGTCGTGCATCTAGCGACACTCGAAACTGGGAGCGGCGTGTCGGGGGGAGCGAAAAGAGCCATTCTCGCAGCAGATCGTGCGCGCAGCCAGCTACTTCGTGAAGTACATGGTGGGCAGCTTGCGAAAAATTCCAAGGAAATTCCCAAGCACAGGTAAGCTTGCGCCAGGTGAGGAGCACCAGGCGTCGGCCAGCTGGAACTTCGAGAATACGCTGCCCAGCGTTCGTGGAGTGATCTCTGGCATGCTGTTCTCCTTGACAGCTCACATGCGTTCGCGCCTGAACACAAGACGCCGAGTTCGCGCTACAGACGCCGAGTTGCATGGCATAGCACAATCGTTTATTGCATGGTACATTTTTTTTAGTTTGTTTCTGGAAATGTTCAAGTGAGTGACAGATCTCTACTGAAAAATTGGCAGACAAAAACATGTCGTAGGAAAGAAGGTAAACCGTTGTGCAACATTAGCTTATGAATTGAATTGTCCTCCTTTTTTCAGAAACTTACCGCGAACTCTAAACTCATCGCTTGCTTCACACCACAAACACGGCCTGGTGAAGAATCATGATTCCATAGGAACGCAGCTTTTGTTTCCGAGTAGGACATAGACAGAGAGAGAACAAACTGTGTGGCATTAAAGCGTGATGTGGGATGCATGTATAGTCTTACCGAGGAGTATTCTCTTGGCGAAGACAAGGCACAGATCCACGCTGGCCAAGTGGAACAGGCACGCGAACGCAGTAAGAACGTAGTGGGGAGAGCCAACCACGGCCAGAGCCACTCGCCATCGCTCGGGCGTCGTCAGGTACCGCAACTGTCGACGTGAAGATAACAAAAGTAGGACAGTAAACACGCTGGTTTGCTTTACGTGTCTACTCCACATCACCAGTGGCCAGAGCTTCAACAGTACCTGCCCTCATAATTTTATCATCTATAACAGCATTTAGGGGCACAATGGCTGCCTAAAAAGTACATGCCGTTTTTCAGCAGGCCCTCAACAAAATAAGAGAGAGCATTGGAGGCCGATTTAATGGCTCCTCAAAGACGTTGCACTGACCGACTGATCAAAATTGTCAACTTATATCCGGGGAGCATGCTGGGGCGTACTTTACTAGGTGTGAGGTAGTTACAGTTTGACTGCACGCCTAATGCAGGGAGGTGATCTTCAATCACTCACACCTGTCTATGAAAGGTCGGCTGTGGCTTAATAGGCATGTACGCATCATTTCGTGTTCTATAAGCATTACTTTTCGTGGGCGCGTATTATCATCGATTTTATTAATTGTCTACCGATTGGTCCGGGTCAGTACCTAGGGCAGGTAAGACTCAGAGCTACTGAACACAACGTCACCTGTTTTCTTTTTAGGAGGTATGGCCAATTTTCTGGTGGACTCTATAGCAAAACCCTTCTCTATCGAGAACCCTGGGTGTATTAAATATCAGCTGGGATCAACCTAATCCTTAGCCATCCATTACGGCATGCTTCAGGACCGAGGTGCAACTTCCGGCGTAAACTCAAGTTTATAATCTCGATTTGCATGATTGTGTTGTTCAACGCGCCGACGCTACAAAGGCGATAAGGCACGCCGTAATGTAAGTCTCGGGATTAATTTTGACCACCTGTAAATGTTTAATGTGCGCCGAAATCTCGAACACTGGGGCGTTTTTGCGTTTCGCCTCCATCAAAAAACCGGCCGCCTTGGCCGGGAGTCGAACCCGCGTCAAGTTTATAATCTTAAATGCCTGGTTAGCAAAGGCGCAACATTCGTTTATATTATAGATTTCTGCTGAAAAGATCGCGCAATTAACTCCCAGCGGATTACGTGCACTGTATTTGCAGCCGTTCGTGCAGTTTGACGTCTTCGAATTTTACACTATGGAGGTGATGATGATTATAATTATTATGGTGATCTTCCAAAGCTATCGCTTGGCGTCGGTGGGGTGGTTAGAACACCTTCGCCTGTTTGAATGAATAGTCGTTCGCTTAGCCTTGATTCTATTCATAATAATTTCCTTATTTTGAGGTCCACATAACATCATTTACAGTTCCACTTTCTTCCTCATGCAATTATGTGTTTTTTATAGTTCGCAGTATTCCTGGATGACCCATCATGGTTCCTTGTAGCTTCAGTCGGTTGCTCTCCGGAATCTGTATATATTCGGATAAACTCATTCTCAGTATATAGGTCGCCACATGCCTGCTTTTGAGGTATCAGCTAATAGCGCTTACAAATGCGAGAGTTTCAACCATTAAACGAGTGCATCCTCTCCTGGTTACTACTGGCTTTAATAACAGTTAAATGCAAGGAGACGTGTCGGCTCTTAATTTGGTCTCACTTCAAAGATGCGGGTGAGCAAGGCAAGCAGGAAGCTAAAGGAAATGCATAATAATAACTATACTGGGTAAAGTTGTGCCGGAGCACCCAGCCCAAATTCGCTGCACGGGGCGACGCGCCGACAGCGGGGTGATTCGTGCTTCGAACAAACCGCCCGCGGCAGACATGCCCAAACTTGAAGGCGCCGAAAAGTCGCCTCTCCTTTTCCCTTCTCAACAGATGAGCCGGATCATACCTCGAACGAACGGCTGGCGGCAGACGCGCAGCGAGATGCCTGGAGAAGGTGCCGCTGTGTCGCCTTCCCTTTCCCTGTCGTGGCGGCTCGGCTGACGCAACCGCTCCGCCTTCATTCGTCGGATTCAAACTTCGGACAGCGAGAGTCCTGATTGGAGCGTCTGAAGCAGCTTGCGACGGCCACGGACCCCCGGGGGTATAAAACCCGCCCGGAAGCACAGCGAGCGTGGCACTTTTCGAAGGTACCGAGTGGAAAGGTTCTGTCACCTTTGTGCGAGCCATGTAGCACTTTTGTTACCCTTGTACATACTATATATAAATGTTGCTTCAACTTCTCGTCGGCTCGAGAACTTTCATCGCTTTGCTCGGCGCTGCGTCGATAGCGGACGGAGCAAGGCAACGTTCACACACCGGTGACTGCGCTGGGAAGGCCAGTCCCAACAGTACAATAAATACGGGAACATCAGCTCCCAAATAAACGTATACTAATCATGAGCTTTGCAGATGAGAGTACGGCGCAGAAAATAAAGAGGTCGTGCTATGGTTATATATCCATGGCAAGGTGTAAAGTTTATCATGATCTTGTTAATCCAAGTGTATGGCCAAGTTATAGGGTGACTAGGTGAGTGAGAGATGGCTGCAACTTATGGAATACATATTACTCCTGTATGTCTGTTCTTACTAATTTGGCATAGAAAGTTATTAGGAGTACGGGCCAGCTAGAGAGTTCAAGGCATCAAAAAGTAGAATGCGGCCGATCTAATGACACAGTAACACGTCAATTGTGATTAGCTGTACTACCTGTTGAAGTTCGGAACGATGTCGCAAGTGTGAATGTGGTATCACGTTATGATTGATAGTGACTACCTGTATTCGTAGGGAATGTTAGCGAGTTATATTGTTTATTATTAGTCTCAAGGGGTTAAACGTATGAATGGTGTTTTGGTTCCCGAAAGAAACAAGTGCGACGAGTTTAGTCAAAGCTACGACAGTTTTTTCGTCTCCTCTGTATGTGTTGTTTCATTTTTGTTTTTGCCATGTGTATCTTATCTTCCGCCTTCCTAATTTGATTGCTTACGGTCCACAGTCAAGTTTCTTTCCTCGAGCAATCAAATAGGTCAGCACGGATTAAGGCCGTAACATCAGCGCTAGTAATGACATCACAATTTACACCAATTTTGTGAAAACACTACCTTTGTGAGCATTAGCGACACGAAACCGTAATAAAAAATTATACCATCTCTTCCTAGAAAAATTTGAGAGAAGCACGAAAGCTTTCTCAAATCAAAACTGCGCCAAAAGTAAGTAAAAAAACCTTTGCCATAAGTTCGTAGAACCTTCGCTGAAAGTGCGCCCAATCGTTTGTCAAATGTTCAAATACCCAAATCGGAGCGAAGAACGGAACCATGCGACGATTTTTACTCACTGAGTAAAACATCTATGAACGATCTGAACGTATACCAATATGTGATTTATGAGATAAAGGTACACTACGGATGCGTGTATTGCCTCCTGTAGAAGGGTTCTTTTCTCGAGAATTTTCAGTAACCGTCTTGACGCAATGAATGCCCGGTTTCACGCACGTGCCGTGTTCTCAGAAAGAGCTTTTCGGTCGACCATCGGGTCTATGGGGAAACGTATCAGTTTTTTAACAGGACGCCATCGGCCCCACTGAGAAAACGTTTGCTTGTACATTCCCAAATGCCAAATTAGGCCACGTTGTTTGATGTTTCTCCTGGGTTAGCTTCAGAACTACTCCGGCCCCGCCTCTTATTATCTGTACTTTTCTTGATCTGCGCGGTGAGTGAATTGATATGTCGAAATCTTTGTCTCGCTTTCTATCGCGTGAACTCTGCGTGCACGTCAGTCCAGTAACATACACACGACGACAAAAAAATGCCTAAGTAAGCGAGCTGTTTGCTAAACGCCTCACAACGCCATCTCACTGGTGTCGAGTCGAAGCTTCTGCGTAAGTGCTCTTTTATATTCGCAACAGTGCGTATTTTTTGTTCGCAGAAGTATGGCTGAACACATGTAGCGTTTGGTGCCGGAGATCGATATCTTCGTTTCCATGTCACTCCAGAGCCCGGCGATGGTTTAGCGTGCACTGCTTAGTTTGCCATCAGTAGACAACTTCAACGTTCAATTGCTTTTCGTATCCCGCACGTACCATTGCTAGTTTCTATCGTTTCCACACTCCACGACGGACGCGGGACACTTTTTATGCTGGATAGACCTCAGCAGTTTGCTCTGTTGCGTCGTGATCACGCCCGAAATTTTCGTGGTTCTGCTGTCAAGATAAAGTGACCCTCTTCTTGTATTTGGCTACAAGGCTGCAAACGCAGGTATTAAAGCCCGAAATAAAAGCAAGAGAAAGAAAATCATTAAAGGCTAGTGAGACAAGAAAAATCTACCGTTAACAACCTACGTTAACAAGGGATGCGCACACGCCTGCGATGTCTCGACACCAAAAGTGCTGCGTAAAATGGCGCGGCGAGCTGTTTTTGCTGGCGTAATGCGTGCGGCATCATCAGACAACACTGGTTTATAATTACTCCCGCTGTTTACCGCGCTCGTGAGCACGTCCTCTACGAGGAGTGCCAGGCGTCGTCCGGGCTTGCGCATGGCGCTTGGCAAAAATACCAAGAAAACAGTTCACGTGCGCCCGCACCTCAGAGGGGGAGCACAAAACAGGTCGCGCTACAGACGCCCATTTAGCGAAGCTGATTGCCGTCGGTTCTAGAGCGTGTTGATGAGTTACACTTTGGGTGAAGTGTTAAAGCCTGCGGACAAAACAATCCGGGTCCACCAGTCATGGATGAGGAAGACAAAAATATAGATGTATATGACGATAACTACTACTACCACAGGGAAAAGCGACGACAAAACCAAAATAAACCATTGCAAACCTAATGCCAGCGTGGTGGGGTGTCCCTTAATGCTTACACAGAAAGAAATTCTCCAGCTTCGCTATGGTTCGAACCTAGGGCGACTTAGTGCAAGCTTCGTCATTTTTTTTTTTCAACAGCTCGCGTGCCTTGGCCTGGTTTGTTGCCGGGTGCACGGGTTATTCCTGGCGCAACCTCCCAAGCTTGTCCCAATATTCGTTGTTAGCCCAAGTCTCCGGATTATTGAAACGCCTGTTGCGACGAAAGAAGGGATTCACCATGCTTCATAAGAGCCAGCTCTCTTGCTAAATTGTTTGCTAAGATAATGAAATAGGAGAACTTACAACAAGGAGGCGCAGACGCCCTGTTGTGAGGTGATGCAAATAAAGCTTGTTCACAGCCCTTATAACGTTCATTTGAGCACGTTCTCTCTGGTTACACCCATAAGGGTACCACACGAACGCTGGCAGAAGGGGCCCTGATACTCTGAAATAATATTGAGTCACCTGGAAATCACAAAAGGCACGATCCATAAAAAGTAATTCCTCAGCCACAAATAGTTCCTTTCAGCGGAGTCATCTAGAGAAGGGAGTGACAATCCCCCATCGCAGTACGTGGTACATCGCTGTTTCTTGACCGAATAATGTAATTTCCGTGAAGTGAACGGCAGCTTAAAGGGACAGACAACCGATTTTTTTCGCGTATATGTTCTCTAGCTCATATGAAAGCCAGCGTTTTATATAGCCCGGTAACCACATGCAATTTTTAAACAAACTGGCGGAAATAATTTTAATTTGGCAGCAAACTTCCTGAAATCGGAAGGGTGGCGGTTCGTAGTGTCGAAACTTGACACTACAATATGTGTCCCTGTCACGTGACCTGCAAACCTACCAGCTACTGTAACTGCTGAAACGTTTATTTACGTATTGAAAACGTTTTAACACAAGTATTTGTACAAGCTTAAATAGTATATGTATTTCTAAACATTACTTTGAAAATTCTAAAGACACGCCGCCCGCCGCCGCTGGGTTGCTCTCAGTGTGGCTAACTGAGCCACCATGCCCAGAATAAACGGCAGCGTTCAGCAAACAGACCCAGCGAAGGAGCTTTGACGATTCTGAGTCAGGGGCGTTTGTTCTGCCAAAATATTTTATTTCAGTCTCCAAATACGCCAACGGCAGCCTAAAAAGAAAAAGAAAAACGTCGCGCCCGGGGAGAATCGAACTTCCGCCTCCACAACGCGAAGCCAGATTCTACCTATCGTCTATCCCAACAGATGGCGCATTCGTGCAAAATAGACCCTTGCATTAAAAAAACACATAAAGGAAAGCCTGCGATTAAAACTTTTTTAGCTGGGAACAAGTTTTTAAATATCGTTTTTTATTTCGCACACAGACAAAAGTGTGTTGCCGAGCTACTCTATGTCATGGTTGCCAGCATTAGTTTTGGGAGGGACACATACGGCTCGTAGATCAAAAAATTCGATTTAAAAAGTTCTAGAGCGTTATCAGCAAAACCGTTTCTCGTCAAGGTGCTTTAAGAGATGCCCTTTCATTTGGGATAGAGAATATATACTCGACAAAAATCGGTTGTCTGTCCCTTTAACAGCCGTGTAGGACCTACCGCCAGGCTCTTGAAGGGTTCTCGTTTCAGCGCTTCCGAAGCGAACACTTCGAGCGCGATGCCGGTGATGGTGAGCAGGGCCCAGATGGTGGCCGCCTTGTCCATGTCATGCCACACCCAAGCGAAGCCGAAAGACGTTGCGGTCCCAATCAACTTCCACGCCACGCTTCTTCTCTCGCCAACCACAGCCTCGTAGAAGTAGCTGCGAACGCAGATCGAAAGTAAGGCCTATCGGTAGGGTATACGTATCGACAGGCACACTGTGGGGTGATTTACACCCGTAAGAGCAGTTTTCACTCCCTGTAACTATACGCCCTTACAGACTAGGAAAACACGAGATAGCACCGTGTTAAAAAAGGTAACTGATGTTTTTACACCTGCACAAGTATAAGAAATCACTCTTTTACACGGTGCTATGACGTTTGTAACACTTTAAAAGGGCGTTTTTGTGCTTTGTAGTGTAAAATTGTTACTTGTAGACACTAAATATTCCCCGAAAGGGTGTAAGTCATTTTACAATGCAGGGTTGAAGCTCATATTTAGGGACACCGGGCCAGTGCTTTATGCAATCAGAATTCAGTGCCCTTCCAGGTGGATGGTTATGACCAGGGTAGTGACGTGTGATGTTCATAAACGGACGTTCACACACAACGACGCGTTCCATGTGTCACTCATGTCCCCGTCTGAATGACTAGCGCGTTGATCTCTCCAAGCGTTCAAGGGGCCATGGCGACAGAATACAACTATGCCTAATTTCAAGGAACCAGCCTCTGGTAATTCACTCTGCTTTGTGGCGGCCACGAAAGGCGTTTTTTAAGAAAAAAATGGCAGATATCTTGAACACTTCCAAATTTCACGCAACAGTGACAAGTTTAGGCATAAGTGACGTAAAAAAGAGCCAGCACAAAAAACATGGGTATTGGTGAACTAATTCATGCGATACGGCCAAATGCCACGGGAGCCACCACTGCAATCCCCCAGTCATGTTCCTCCGCGCTTGTTTAGGTTGGCGGAAGCCAATCGTACAAGAAAGATTTTGTGACGTCATAGAGAAATCGACGGAAAGTGAGTGTGGTGTCACCACTGCTTCATATGTCCCTTTTAATATAAAGATTATTTGTTCGAAGTCCACGATGAAAAATGGTATCGCTTCTGTCGGGACAAAACAGACTTTTTAATGACCCACACATGATTTTTTTTTCATGGTCCCCTTTCAGCTATGTGAGCAGAGTTATCTGTCATCATCATCATCATCATCACCAGCCTATCTAAGACCACTGCAGGGCAAAGGCCTTTCCCATTATTCTCCAATTACCCTGGTCCTGTGCTAACTGCGACCAATTTATCCCCGCAAACTTCTTGATCTCATCTGCCCATATAACTTTCTGCCGCCCCCTGCAACGCTTGCCTTCTCTAGGGATCCACTCTGTTACCCTTAATGACCAGCGGTTATCTTGCCTTCGCATTACATCCCCTGACCGCCTCCATTTCTTCTTAATTTCTACTGATATGTCCTTAAGACGCGTTTGTTCTCTGACCCACTCCGCTCTCTTCTTGTCCCTTAATGTTACACCTGTATTCTTCCGTTCCATTGCCCGCTGAGTCGTTCTCAATTTGAGTTGAACCGTCTTAGTGAGCGTCCACTTTTCTGCCCCGTAGGTGAGTACCGGTAAGATGCAGCTGTCATACACTTTCTTCTTCAGCGTTTAGCTGTGTAGCACGCCGATTCACTCCTCACAGTTTGACTTCATTTCAATTTTAATACCTTGCAACTGAAGCAGTTAGTCGGAAGTTCTTCCGTCTGGGCTTATTTATTTCGAGCGATTAAATCGTTTACTCCTTACACTTTTCGGAATATTACCATCATCTGAAAATGAAATACTCTGAAATCGAAGACAAACTCGAAACTGAAATCGAAGTCTCGCATCTTACTGCGACGCCCTGTTTGATTGTAAGTTAACTGGCATTTCATTAAATTGCCCAAGTTCATCAAGGCTCAGCAATCATGCTCCTCGCAACGTAGGTGGTAAAGAGGCGACTTTTTTGCAAACTAAGGCTACAAGCCCGACAACGTGCAGCCTGCGAGCCACTGCTATACAGACGACTACACATATTATTCAGCACGGGTACGAATACACTCCAACCGCTTGCATTCGTCCTGTGAAGGCGATTCCTCCGAGTTCTGTACAGAAACACTGGGTTCAAGTTCTGCGTCTTCAGGACTTTTTTTTTCTTTTTTTGCACTTACAACTCTTTTGTAAAGCAAACTCTCAGTTTATTATACAGTAATACCTCGTTAACTCAAACTCACATATTTCGAAAAATCGGTTAAGTCGAAATGTTAAGTGGCACCGATTCATTTTTTATACGTCCCATGTATTTGCTGTCCTTTATGTCGAAGTATTTTTGGGCCAAACTGCGGATATCTCGGAATCTTGACTGAGAGTGGAATGAAAATTTCGCCGTCGCGGACCGTTTCCCGAGATTCGCGTGTTGTTGCCGTGCCTACGTCCGTCTATTTTTTTTCCGTTTAGCCGCGCCTACCACAAAGTTGATGTTTTCCCCGAACGGGAAGTCTGAGCCTAGAGGCGTATCAACTTCGTCAAGCAACCCTGCGGAACGTCGTGTGACGGTGGATACATGCGCATAGGTACAGTGTACTAGAAGAGCAAAGTGTATTGTGCGGGGGAAAACACAATCGAGAGCAGCAGGAGGGAAGATCGGCTCATGCAATGCGTCAAGCAGCGTCGAGTAGACTCCTTACTAGGTCCGAGTGCGACCGCAAGGCATACCAGCATTACGCAGTTCTTTTCTGCTAGAAAATTGCAGCGCCACAAAACCCAGCCGGTTAACATCTCTTGTATGTTTTTTTTCTCTTTCAAACATTTATGAAAAGCAAGATTGGAAGCGGCTGGTGAAGTGCTGGTTAGTAGTAGCACCTTTTTTGCTAAGAACTCGATACTTCATGGCAATTCGCGCAACTGTGCATATCTCGAAATATTTCCCGGTTTTTACTTCTTCGCGTTAACGAGGTATTACTGTATATCTAAAAATAATTTTGCTGAGTGCTACGTCTTAGGTTCCTTCCAGACTTGGACACCTGAAGCCCTGCTCTAGACTCCAGGAACTCCCTTTTTCAATGCAATAGCTTAATTTATTATACCTATATAGAGTATTTCGATGGCCTCGGATAGGGTGGTACCGTTTAGGTCGCTGTCGACACAGCGGGCATTATAACACTGTTTACATATCGGAAACTAACGAAGTCGTTCATAAGAAGAAAACCTGGGCTCAAAAGACAGGACAAAGACTAAGATGTCCTGTATACTTCCTCTTATTCCTGCCTTTTAAGCGCAGTGTGTTTTTTGAAAGGTGACGAAGTAGTGGGTACAGCCATTCAGGAAGGTCTAAACAACGTCGTGCGTATGGCCTCATTTTTTTGCGAGTATCGTGTGCAACAACGTGGCACACCACATTGAGTGGAGGACAAATTATCCCCGAAGCATGCAGTCGTCTAATCATTCGCGAACTGTGAAACAGTTTATGCGGTTCTTTATGGCGTATGCTCAGCTGGGTGCGCAGCGTCCAGCATGCTTACCGTCTGCTCCACAGGTGCATGCCACGGTCGAAATACCTGAAAAGGAAAGAATACACAGAGCTTCAGTCAAGCCAAGGGTACGTTAATTGGGCACGCGGTTATCTTGGCGTTAAAATACCTACATTTCGTTATAACTCCTTTCGGCGTAAAAGTCGAAGGCAGTGTGCGTCATTAGGTCAATCAAGGACACTAAAGAACTCTGCGGGGCCTCATGAGGACGATCTATTTCTGACTTACTACCAGGAGGAAAAGCTTCAGCCATTCTGTGGCCCTTCATGAGCATTTTATTCTGTCTTTTGCATTAGATAATAGTTTTCAGCTTTGTGGGGATCTTAATTGGGGCTACTCCCAATTACGCGAGCACGTAGTCCGCGATCCCCTCTCCCCGAGGGGCGAGGATGGCCATTCGCACCCTCTCCCTGTAAGGGACACGGGTTGACCAATGTGCGCCGGTCCGTGGGCCACGTGGGGCGTGGCGTAGTGGCCCCGCCCAAGGGATCGCGGCGGTGGGCGCGCGATTCGGTCGGACCCAGGAGAGACAGGCTGGGTGCCGACTCCGACAGGTACTTCGTGCTCGCACGCTGCTCGCTCGCTTCGGCCTGAGCGACCGCCATTTTCTCACTTCCGTGAGGTCGGCGAACGTACCGGGAGTTGGATTTGCTCAGTCAGTCTGGTGGTCGGTTCCGGTCCTAGCCGGGCCCATCACCCGCAGCGCTTCGGTGGCTTACGCCACTGGGCCAACAGCTGCCGATTACCCTCCCTGCGCGTCGGGCTCTGTGGCTCGAATCGTACGGTCGGCGGGTACCCCCCTCTCTGCCCCAGGGCTAGGAGTGTAATACCAGGGCTGGTTGCTGTACCGTGGATTACCCGGAATTAAACCGAGTTCTGAGGAGCTACTTCGTCTTCGCGGAGTGACTGCGCACGCGTGGCGAGGGCCGCCGTGGCCGTTTACGGCTTGGCTCGCTCGAACCCATGGTGGGCACCTTGGCCGGCTGCACTGCATTGCACAGGTGAGGCCCACAGCTTTAGTTGCCTGAACTGCTTCTACGGTGTTTCTTTTCCGACGACAACCCCACGGATAGACCTGCGACTGCGCGTACTCTGTTTTGGGATAAATCAGCAATGTCACCCCTATGCCATATTACAGGCATGCCATGTTACCTGTGACGCCATCACGTGCAATACGGCTGTGCAGTTCTTAGCATAACACTGTCTCCTTTTGGGTGTGTGTGCGTGTGCTAACAGAGAGAGAATAGCAGCAAGTGGGATCAATCCGCAGTATCAATGTAGAATTTAGCGAAATTCCTGAGGTTCCCAGGTGCTTGTTCAATATCCATCGTGCTACTCCTGCTGTGTCTAAGTGGTCGGCGGCTGGCTGTGCACGTGGTCGTGGCGTGGCCTTGAACTTACCCGATCCCTGCAGCTCCGGGTCCACCACCTTTCGCCCTCTCATCTCCGGCCACCAGTGCAGCACTGGTGTCACACTCTCTCCCCTTTCCCCCGTGCATAGCCGCCACGCATACCCCTCTATTTCTCACTCCTGCTGGGATTGCCGCCCCCCGAACGTTACACCCGCCCTCTCGCGCGTCACCTCATCGAAGTCTGGCATCACCACATTCGCCCGGACTTTTATCATCACCGAAGACTTGCATCATCACCTCATCGCATCACCTCCCGTAGCCAGAACATACGTTCGGGCCGCCCAGGAGGCTTTCTGCCTGTGTATCCAGAGGATTTCCAGGGACATTCTGGATTCTGGCATGCAATGCAGACCATGACTGACGCCGCAGCCTTCAAGGTGTAGCTGACCAGGACCTCGGTCGGTGACTCGGAAATCTCTCTCTCTCTCTCTCTCTCTCTCTCTCTCTCTCTCTCTCTCGTCCACGCAATGTGTCCCTCCCTTAGACGCTAGTGGGGATGCATACGTAGGCGAGCGGTAAACAGCTTCGCTGTAAAAATTGGCCGCTTATCACCTATCTTGCTACGAATGACGTCGACGGACTATACGTGTTCCGCAGCCCCTATCGGGTCACCGCCTTTCCTCTCCCCCGTCCACGTTTCCCCCCATTCCCCTTCTGTCAGGCTCCTCCCATGATGAACTCAATGGAGGATATCTGAATTCAGATCAATTTTACCGAGTTCGCACGGCTGGCGGGCTGTCTGTTTGAGCCTCTTATTACTAATTTGCATGTCGCTAGGGCCAGGAGCGCCCAGCTTTCGCGCAAGTTTTTTTTTTTCTATTTTCTGGTAAAAATATTGTTTTGATGCATTTTTTGGGATTGTTACCTCAAAAATTGCGTCAATGTCTACTTTTAATTAGAGGAACAGTGCTTCTATCAGTTGTATGTTTATGTTTTGCTCGGAGTATTCCTGATGTTTTCTTTTTGTTGAACCAATTGGACAAGTATGGAGCACGCTAGCAGGTTTAGTAGTTTTTAAGCTTTTGCTATGCGAGCATTTCATACATAAATAATTCTAAATTTTTGCCGGGTGGCTGAATTGAGGGACAGAGAGACAGACCAAAATTTTTGCATTTAAGAACACAAAAGAGACAGCCGTCTCTAAAAATGAGGGGCTCCACCTACCTCCAGAGGTGCGAGCACCGGAACAGCCTGGCGATGCACATGGACGGAGGAGGTAGCTGGATGCCCTCGGCCCGCGCCAGTGCGCCGGCGAATCCGTAGGCGAATAAGTAGCGCATGTAGAAGAAGAAGTTCAGCAGCATTCCGAAGCCCACGAGGCTGGGCAGGTCGAGTTTATACGCCATCCAGGGCCACTTGGACATGGCGGAACTGAAATAATCACATTGAAGTCGAATGCTCACATACACAATTCCGCGTAAGGAAACAGAGATGCCCTAACTCATTCCTGATAAAATTGAAAGGCGATCTAGTTGCTTTGGATTAATAGCGGTAACTTTTTCGCACGCTATACACGGAGCAGAGGCAAAAAATTGGCCGCGTATCTGCTCCCTTCGTTGCAAATGTCGACTAGAGACGATAGTCTTTGTGAATGCCTCCTTTTGCTGTCCCGCTCACCTCTCATGCTGTTCCTCTCCCTTCTCGTTCCTCCCAAGATAACACGCTAAGGGTTTACTCAATTTAAATTTACCACGTTCCACCGCTCCAAGTCGGGTGTCTGGATGCCAGCGCTGCCGTACGACGGAGACGCGCGTGCATCGAAGCACTCTACTAAACATTTATAGAACCACGTTGCCCCACTCCTAGAGCGTACCAAACGGAAAGCGGAGCCTATCTAGTGGAACCTTTCGTTGCTGTTGCCGCTTGATTTTTTAGGATTCCGCCAGGTAGCGTGTGCAACAGCTGGCGACGATTTTCTTCCGTTGATGTAGTATTTCATTTGCTATCGCTAAAACCAAGCATCCATAATTGTTTTAATAAAGGAACACTGCAAATATTATTTATGTATTGATTTGCTGCCTTATAATTGCGTGATGTCCTGTTCTTGTTCAACAATGTTGACAAGTATGAACACTGACACCGAACTCAGACGTTTAGATTTGCCTCTGAGTTTATCAGACTATTGCGCAGACAATGCATCACTTTGGCCGGCTGGCTGAATCGAGCGACGGACAGACAGACATACAGACAGACAGACCAAAACTTTCCCGTTCAAGTAGCCAAAGAAAGACAATCGTCTTTAAAAAATAAAGCAGTTCCACTAAACGTGAAAGCTGCCAAGTGCGCACCAGTTTTTCGCTAGACGGGCTGAAGCACCCTCCCTTGAGTAGTTTCAGCACCAGCTTGGCGTTGATACCGGAAATGGTCACGAGAGGGCGCCGCATGAATTTCGGGTAATTAAAAAGTTCGTTCATGATTTTTTTTCTTATTTTAATTTATTTTGTACTTACTTCCGGCCTACCAACGAGAGCCACCAAGGCAACGGTGCAGCGCAAAGATCACCCCCCTCCTCCCCCCATTTTGCATCTGAGAAGCCTGTGCCTCTGTGACGTAATGGGATTGACATCGGCTTCGTAATAGGAAGGAACCCAGGTTCGATCTCGACCACGGGAAACGAGGATTTTTTCGAAGCCTGTGTTTGGGTGCGTAACGCCTCGTTACTCGTTACGCGTTAGCTACGATGGCAAGCCTGGCCCTTAAGGTTCTCCGTACAAGGTGGCACGGAGACCAGAGCATTGCTGCGCTTGTCTTTATCTCACCTTTTAACCACGAAAGTGTTTTATTCCGGGATTCACGAAGATTTAACTTACGTCATATCCGTCATGGAAGTGACGCCAGTACAACGAAACAAGTGGACTGTAACGGGTGCACACCCGCATACAGGGTCTTCTTGCGAGGAAGCAACCTTATAAACTAAAGAGTACGTTTTACTTGGGGTTGTTGGTTTCCGGGTTTTATATTTTAACACGAAAGTGTTTTATGCCGGGATAAACCAAGATTTTACTGACGTCATATTCGTCATGGGAATGACGGATATGACGTCAGTGAAATCTTGCCGTGAATACCCCTGTCACATACAGTGAATACCCCTGTCACATTTCCTCTAAATGTCATTTGCTTTAAATGTCATCAGTTCGGCGCTACACAAGTATATTGAATGGCATTTGAGACGAATGGCATTTATCGGCCAACTTAGGTACGGGAGCGCATTCAGCGGCCAAATGAGTAGCCTTGACAGCAGTGACGCGTCACTGGACAAGGAAGTTCAGTAATAAATCAAAGCGTACTGTTTCTAAAAAACTGTCAGAAAATTATATTTTTCCCTTGATATTGTTCTTCAAAAAAGATAAACAAATACAAAGGAAAAGTCTCGTCCCCAATGCGCGCGCTACCCTAATACGGATTATTTGCGGACTTGTCTCGGCTTTTCATGTCTACGTATGTTAGATAAAACGGTTATGTTCTTTATTTGAATTAAAAAAGAATTATTTGTTTTGTTTTAAAAACTATTATGGATGAAAGCATTCTACACGCAATTGAATCACAATTTTGCGAGCTTGCTAATTGTCACCGCTATCGCTATCAAATCACATTTCTTTTGCCGTGTAGACCCGCACGTCCAAACAGAATGTAATTAACAGCTAATGTCATTTCACTTTGAATGGCATTAGATTTGCCGTGCGACAGGGGTATTGCAGGTATACTTTCTTATGTAAGAATTTGTTACTTTTCGTCCTCGATGTGCAAATAAGTTAAGGCGCCAGCTACATCACGTTTGGGAGGTACTGCCGAAATGACCTGGGTGCCGCATATTCCTGATATAGTGACAAACCGGTGCGAGATCGCAGATTACCATTGTTGTTAAGCTCAATTCACAGCACCTGTAAGTTTAGTTCGGGAATAAAGCTCGGTAGGGTTATCATTTTGCCCCAGCCGTCAACCACGCCGGCCTCGGTTTGGTCATTGAAATCTTCTAACAATTTTCTGAACTCTGGGCCCACACACGCAGTAGCAACATACGCGGTAACGAATACCTAAGCCCTCATTCACACCGCCGTCACATACTCGGTCGCGGCCCCGTCTCGTCAAAGAAACGCGACGGAGACGTAACAGAGTAGCGTTCGTACAGGAGCTCTCCGTCAGAGTACAGGGTCGTCTGCCTGGTGATCAGTTTAGCCTAGAATTGAGCGTGCTTAACCAGAAAAGTAAAGAAAATGGCTTAGATTTTCACGTGTGCTAACTTTCCGCTAAATTTAGCCGTAAAAATTTGTTTTCTGATTTGCTGGTTTAGCACGGGACGTGGTGCCGTCACGTTGACGGAACTGAAACCTAGAGCTCGGCTTCCCGTCCCCGTCGCACTGTTTTCGGTGAGAAATCGCCCGAAAAACCATCGCCCATGACAGAAGACGGTGACGTGACGGGGTGAAAAACGGCGGTGTGAATGATACCTAAGACAGAACTTGTCCGTCATGGAGGCTTTCTTATAGAACAGATGTTATATAGCTAGTCATGAAAGTGCTATGAAGACAAAATACAACCTTGTGCAATTTGAAAGAACAAGGCTTCAGTACCTCAATTACCTGCATTCCAAAAAACGCACAAAGTAGTGAAAAACTTTCAAATGTCGCGTTACAGTGACGTGTTATGGACGTGGGTGACGTCATATGAGCCAGCAATAAAAAACATTTTCAGTGTGTTAACTGCACGTTATCAGTCAAGTGATGCGATAAAGAGGAACGGGGGGTCCCCTTACAATTGTACAGTGATTTGTCTTTGCAATGATTTAG
Organism: Haemaphysalis longicornis; assembly: GCF_048455015.1. Taxonomy (NCBI): domain Eukaryota; kingdom Metazoa; phylum Arthropoda; class Arachnida; order Ixodida; family Ixodidae; genus Haemaphysalis; species Haemaphysalis longicornis. The sequence continues at coordinate 110,261,214 of NW_027526385.1, forward strand.
GTCGGCGGACTCAAATCGAACAAACAGGATTGTGTGATGTCATAGAAGAGTTCCCAAAAAGTGGATCGGAAGTCCACCCTGCTTCACATCTTTTCTTTAAAGGGACCCTGCAACACTTTTTTCAGCTTTCTTTTAAATCTAAATGCTTGCAGAACGCACTTAAAATAGGGGGTCACAAAGTGCATCAGCCAAAAATTGCTGCTCTATGCCCATTAGATAACTTGTAAACTCGCTCGAAGATTCTTCTGTCTTCCCCGGTCTTGATGTTCTTCGACCGCTCAAATTACGTCACTAAGGCCATGTAGCGGCTGTTGGCCGGTTTTCCTTCAGTTTCAGCAACGAACGATTTTCCAGAGCAATTTAAAAAAAGCCACAAGAACAAAGTATAAATGGAAGGTGTATCTGGTGCGACGAGCAAAGCACGCAGTGCTGGCGATTACTATGGATTTTGCAGAGGTTCTAGACCAGAAGAAAAGTGTGAAAGCTCTTATAGAAAGTGTTGCAGGGTGCATTGAATAGCTTCATTATTTTCTAGACGTTTGCCATGAAATTGGTATCATTGTTATCAGGACACAGCAGTCTTAATAATGTTTATAATTAGCCAACCGTATTTTATCTTCATTGACCCTTTAAAGCACGTGCATTATAATAACTTTCGATCTTATTTGCCTTATGGGACTGTGCCCTTTCCAATTAAAGCCCATTTCAATGGGGTGCGTGCGAAAACATTGCTAACGTCCCAAAAAGGCCACCGTTAGACATATATAAAACCTCGCCACCTTATACATGCATTCTCGTCAATAAATCCGCTAATGTGTTTTACGGTGAGTGCATCAGAATGCTAGTTACTAAAGTTTTACACCTATTGGGCTTTTCACGTCGGTAAATACGGGCGATAAACCATCTTTTCTAAATTCGTTTTGCACGCAAATGCTTCTAAAAATAATGCGTTCCACAAACGAGCGCGGACACAACTTCACATGTCAAAGAATGCAATTCACAAAAGAAAGCTCTTCCGAGTGCAGGAAGAGAGCCGCCACTTTGGGGACAGTGTACAATGCTTGGACTCACATGTAGAAATAATGGGTGGCGCCTTCTACCATAAAGAAGCGCACTCCGTTCCGCAAGATACCCCCAACGCCGAGACACAGCTCCCGGAGCGTACACTTTGGTCTCTCCTCGTTCAACTGCGAGTGAAGTAGAGATCGAGGATATAAAACTGGGGCCTAAGGAAAGATCGTTCGAGTGAGACATCATTTCGCAGAGATGCTGAACTCTAAGAACTGGACGCAGGTGGGCTTTACGACACCACTCCCGAAGGACAAATCAGCGCCACCAAATGTGCAAATTTGGCGAATAACGGTGCGCAGCTTTTGATTTCAGGATAAAATTGAGTAGGACTCAAACAAGTACAGCAGTGCAAGGCGTGCATTTGCGCTGTTGTTCCTGCGCGGATTATATTTTTACTCTAACCGCATACCGTGATTCCTCATTGGCCGAATTCGCTCACTTGGTGCCGCTGATTTGACCTTATGAAGCGCTGTCGCAAAGCCCGCCTGTAGCTATTTGTTGGAGTGCGCACAGTAGCACTTAAGAGAGTTGGCCTCGGAAAAGTCGAATCAACTGAAGTGTTGGTCAAATGATGCTCGCTTATATCAAATTAGGATATCGAACATTTTCGCCCCTGTCGTATTTTTCACAGCATGCGCTTGACGCCCCGTCATGCACACTTTAAAACGGACGATAAAATGTGTTTAACCACATTGTATCTATTCGTGGAGCTCACACATTAATCTAACTCATTAAATGAACGAACAATTCGCCCTTTTATCTGATGGGCATTCTGTTTAGCACGCAGTGTACACCACGGAGCGCCATGGAAGCGTTACCGTATGGCTCGGTATTGTGCCGTGACGATGTGCCTGCGGTTTATCACACGCGCTTGGATTTCTAAGTTGTGAAGACCTTACGCTGAGGGCCACGTTATTTTTGTATTTCATTCATGCTCCAACCTAATGTAGGCTTAGTTCCCATTACCGCGCACACCTCCACACCTTTAGCTATAGTACGAAGTTTTCCCGGAATAATTATATTATCGAACATCGATATTACGCATGGAATGAAGCAGCGGCACTCCTCCCCTTTTATTGTGATAGCAATGAATTTAGCGGAATGGCAAATATTTCGAATAATTGTGCAGTGCGGTTCGACCCTCGTTCTACCGTCGGGCTAACCTACGGCAGGGGAAACAGCCGATTTTTCTACTTTATGGTTACCACATGGTACACTGGCAGCCGTTTGTAGCTTTCGAAGCCATGCAAAAATTCTGGTTCAGCGTCATTGCTACGAAATTGTTTCCACGAGTGTATTCAGTAAATTTAAAGTAGTCGTTGGAGTTAGTTTGAAGCGTTTTGTGTCCGGTACTTTAAGCTCGGCGTGATCTTAGAATAGAGAGTAAGTGGGCTGTTTGGCGCATGTTTAGTTGGTCGCCTTCTCAGGGGCGTGTCTAGTTGACCATAGATTCTGGAGCGTCAAGCATGACATTTTAGTTACCCTTGTTACATAAAGCAGCGCCTCACAAAAGGGCTCAAATAGTTGAAATATGGACACAGTTTTTCTTTGTTGTACTGCAAAATATGTCAACCTAACAAAACCTGCCGGAGATCGGAAACGTACTGATGATGATGGTGGTGGTGGTAGTGATCCTTTGAATCGGGGTGTCGGTTTTCAGCAACCGACTTGCCAATTTTACTCCACTTACTTGCCCTACTGCTAGCCAACCTAATAGGTTTGCCTCCCGCCATCTCCCCTCACCCCTGTTTTAGACTCCCGTCGCTCCGTCTCCCTCTTTTCCTCCATCCGCTGTTCTAAGTTATCATCCTTTTTATTACTCCCCCTGCGTACGCATATATTCCTTAGTTTTCTTTCACATCCATTTCTGCCCCCTCTTCGTCACCTCTATGGCTCAATGGTACCCTTGTGACCTCTATGGTACCCTTGTGACAACCAGCGCCACCTGCACCACGTTTGGTGACACTTTCAACCCAAGTGAAAACGCCTGCAACCGCCGCTGAGCACGAAACTTAAGCTTCGGGCTAAAAAGTTCGCTTTCATTCACAGAGAGCAAGATAATGAATCTTAAACGAAAAACGGCGTATCCCGTGCATATGTGGGAAACGACAAAACTTTGAATATGTTTGCATCGTCATTATGGCAGTGTTCTCAACTGCACAGTGTAGTTCAGATAGCACCTTTTGAAATGATTGCACGGGCACGGCCTTTTGACCTACTTTCCATCGAGCGGTCGTGGCACTGGCGTCGTAGCAAAGCTGGGCTGCGGCGAAAGTGCGTATAGCATTTTAAAGCAAAGCTTTAATACTTCCGTCCAGCGATTTCGTGGAGGATGTGCGAATGACCTTTTGACCGGGGACACACCCCTCAAAGCGCATCGCGTGATTCGCCGGGCCCGCTGTTGGAGCCTGCGGGCGCCGACAGCGGTCGCCACCGCCGCTGTGGCCGAGGCAGTCAACCACCCCCGCAGCCGCCCATGCATCATGCGCTGGGTCGTTTCGGGCAACGTGACTCGTGTCGCGCCCGGCGAAGAGGAGCGGTGCGTTCGCCATGAATGAACGCCGCCTTCGTCCGGTCCCTTTCTGTGAGCGTTGCAGGGAACCGTACGGGTTTGAGACGTGGTCAGCAATTCAGCTAAACCAAAGGTTTAACCAAGCGATACCAAGACTCAACCAGACTAAGCCAAGCTTTTGCTTTGCATATCCAAGGTTTGCTGAGCTAAGCCGCAGCCATTTTTTGATCTGCTTGTCACTTCCTGACGTCGTTATGACGACGCTCCTGGTCTTTCATTGCCGCCAGGCGTTGTTGCCCTGGTTCACATCTTCGAGCAGACATATATACCATCTCAGTCTGGGCCACGTTTTGTAGTTTGCGAAGACGATCCTATTCTACGTGACACTTCTTCCGATCCTGGATGTCCTGAACGCTTCGGAAATGGTTTCGCGCAATTTTGCTGGTGCGTGTTCAAGTACCCTTCAGACGCATCGGCGGGGGTGGAATACTCGCGGAGACGACCGTGCCATCTGGTTATTTTGTGAGAAACTAAGGATGCTCCTCCTGGCCACCGGAGCGTCAAGGGAAGAGTAGCCGCCAGGCACGAGTGGAGTAGTCGGCAAGGGAACAACAGCAACAGCATGCCCTCAAAAGCCCCGGGGGAGGTCAATAAAACTTCGTTTTAGTACCTGGGCGTCGAAGTCATCGAAGTTCTGCAGCGGACCGAAGTAGAGCGGTGGCAGGTAAAGTACGTAGGCCAGCGTCCTCCAGTAGGGGGGAAACCGACGGCGGTTCTCGTCCTTGCGCAGACGCTCAGCTCGGATAAAGTCCAGGCTGAAGCTCAGGCAGCGCAGCACGTTCCAGGCGTAGGTGGTGTACGTCACCATGTAGCACTGTTTTCCGTACAAGGCGTACAGAGGCTGGGCGGGCAAAGATGCGGGTCAGGTAAACACACTGGCATCGCGGATTTCATATGCGGACATTGCACACATACATACACAAGTGGCCTAATAGAGGACTAACGATTACTTTACTTTCCATCGACACCATGGTCTTCTTAGTGAGAAACAGATGGTAGCTTAAAAGGCTGCAGTGTATTTTGTCACCGAAGACAATGAGGTAGCTGCAACCTCTTGGGGCGCAGCTGATGCTTTCAAGGCACAGGGAAAGCCTCCGCCGTACAAATACATAAATATTTATCTGTTACCGTGTCTAACGACATATTGTATTTGACTCAACAGTAAAGCTGTTGTGTCTACTTTATTTATTTATTTATTTATTTATTTATTTATTTATTTATTTATTTATTTATTTATTTATTTATTTATTTATTTAGTATATACATGCCTTCAGGTACACTCCAACATCAAATCAAAAGTTCGAAATTTCACTTTTTTAATGTAAGGATGCATAACTTCATGAGTGTTAATCCGAGAAAATTCTGGATGCACCTAACGAAAAAGAGGGAATAAAGAAATTGAAAGTGAATAATGTTGATGTCATTGTCCCGCGCTCCTTGGCAATAGCCTTCAATGATTACTTTTCCTCTGTATTTGTACGGACAGTCGACTCACCATCAGAATGTTTGGTGCCTTGCATAAATATACCTCATTTGGTTGCTACCGAGAAGGGCATTTTCTCCGTTCTGCTCCACCTCGACGCAAAAAAAAAAATCAGCTGGACCGGACGATATACCAAATGCTTTCCTTGTTAGGTATGCTGAGTGTTGCTCAAGATTTTTGTTTGTAATTTTTCGAGAAAGAGAGAGAGAAAACATTTTATTGAGCTCAAATGTGAGAGTGGAACCCTAGTCCGGGAATCCATGCGTTGCCCTCGCCGTCTTGGCCCGTGTCACCAGGAGAGTCTGGTCCTCCGGTTGACAGCTGGTCAACAGTGTCTCCCACAGCTCGGGAAAGGAACAGGTGGAGAGGGGTGGTAGGGCTGGGTTGTGAGCGTATTCCACAATTATATGCTGGAGGGTACCTAGCTGTGGACAAAACTTGCATAGCGCGGTGTACTCTGTGGGAAACAATAAATTCATTCGAACCGGGTGAACGTACGTGCCTGCTTGTAATTGTCGGAGTGTTATTTCCTGAGTTTTGCTGAGGGATGGGTGAGGGCACGGGAATTTTGTCTGGTGGTCCGGTAAAATTGAGTAATTTCCTGATAGGTGAGAAGTGACGTCGGAGCTGCGGTGACCTCTGGGGCTCGGTGGGCCAGTTCGCGAGCGTGTTGGTGGGCGAAGTTGTTGCCCGTTACAGAGGCATGGGCCTTCCTTCCTTCGAGAAAGCATCCTACGAGGTGAAGTTCCAGAAGACTGGAAAAAGGCTAAAGCCGTCCCCGTTTGATATTAATTTTGATATTAAAAATTTGATATTAAAAATTACCGGCCGATTTCTCTCTTATGCACAGCAAGTAAAGTGATGGAACACTTTCTTTTCAAACATATCAGCTCATTCTTGGAACAAAATTACTTCTTTTCTCCTAATCAACACGGATTTCGGCGTGGGTTTTCAACCGTAACGCAGTAAATTCATACTACAAACGATTTTTTTTAATCGCTTGATGAAGGCGGACAAATTGACGCAGTTTTTATAGATTTTGAAAAAGCCTTCGACCGTGTCTCCCATTCTCACTTGCTGTTTAAAATAAGAAAATTATTAGCTAACCCCAAAATTCTCCGGTGGCTTGATCCGTATTTGTCAGGCAGATGTCAGTACGTCCACATTGCTAATAATACGTCAAACTTAGCCCCCGTATACTCTGGTGTTCCTCAAGGTTAGGTCCTGGGTCCACTTTTATTTTTGATTTATTTGAACGATCTGTCTTCTTCATCTTCAGTGCGCTGTCGGCTTTTTGCCGACGACTGCGTTGCGTACCTTCCTGTTCGCACGAGAGAGGACCAGACTGCCCTCAGCACGTATCTAAGTGCTATCACTGACTGGGGCAATTCCTGGAAAATGAGCCTCAATGTAAAAAAGTGTGCCCAAACGACCATAACGCGTAAAAGAGACCCCCTCGAATTTCCTTACAAACTGAACAATACTGCACTCCAAACTGTAAACCAGTTTAAATACCTAGATGTAACAATAACTTCAAATCTAAGCTGGAACACACATATTCCAATCATATCATCAATTGCTACTCAACGTTTGTGGTTGCTAAGGCACCGATTAAAACATTGCACAAGCAAAACAAAACAATTGGCATACACATCTTTAGTACGACCTACATTGGAATATGCAGATGTTGTGTGCGATCCCCATACGAAAGCAGACATACACTATCTCGAACGCATTCAAAACAAATGCCTACGGTTTCATTTACAACACGTACGGCAGGCGTGTTTCAGTTACAGAGCTACGTACCCGATCAGGACTTCCAACACTACAGGCACGCCGGAAACTACACCGCCTAAAATTTCTTTTCAACATTGTTAACAATAACTTAGGAATAGCCTTTAACACCTACATGCAGTTTAATACATCGCGTCAAACACGTAACAAACATGCCGACAATCGAAATGCCCTCCACCAATTAATGCTCACCGTTTTTTTTTTTCCACGAACAATATCGGATTGGAATGCGCTGCGACAAGCTGTCACTGAAATTGTGACCCCGGAATCATTCGTATCATCTATCAGTTTAAACTTTTAACAAACAGGGCCCGCAAGACGCCAACGAGCGTTATCGCCTCACGTTGGGCAAACATTGTGTACATTTCAACTTGTGTGTATTTTCTTGGAAGCCGGGGTGCACCGACCCAACAGTCTGTTTTCTGGCGTATTATGCGCTTTTTTTTTGCCTGTTCCTGCTCCGGAACCTTTGTGATGGATGTACTTAACCAAGAGTGCTTTTGTCGGCTATGTTACGCGCTATTCTTTTTCGGATTGTTGGTTTCTGCTCAGAAAACTTTGTCTCCCTTGTTCGGTTACGTGTTTCGCTGTACCACGCGAGTTCTCCGCTGCACCACAGTGCTGAATGTGTCAATATGTAACCACTCCTGCCTTGGCTGCCAACAGGTGGATGGTAGTATATTAGAAATAAATAAATAAAACATCCTTCCCATAAGGGTTCATTACAGTGAATTGCTAAGCTTTATCTGGTATTTATCCGTTCCCTATGGCGTCAGCTTCTGTGACTTCTGTGGCCCCCCTAAAATACTTTTGCGTGAATATCGCAAAGGGAACTCACGCTCAACATGTTCATAGGCAGCAAGTATTTTTGGAGTATCATGGCCACGGCGGTGGCGTAGCAGGCCACGGGCAATCGCAGGCTGGCTACGGCGAAAAACACGGCGTGCTGAGTGACGAAGCCTAACGCAGATGGCCAGGATATATGTGACGCCACGAAGAGCGTTGAATAGGCGACGTAAAAGACAGGCACCATCTGCAAAAGAGATCAAATTGTGTAGCAGTATTGGACAAACTCGGCGGGTATCTCCCTTTGATACAGGGCAGTTATATTTTTAGATGTTTAAGCATAACTATTTGTAATTGATGAGGAAACGCGCCTGTCCGTCTGTAGCTGAGGATGTGGCACCATTTCGCCACATACGTAAATGGTAATATTATAAGACTCCGGGGATTTCGTACATTAATCTCAGGACACTTAAATTTCCCCTTAAAACAGTCCCCACAGTAGTGCATTTTTGTGGGGTCTGTACGTGCTCATTCACAGCACAGGGGCTCGGCAGACTCATGGAAGTAATGTACAGTCATACAGTTCATAATCTACAAGCCACTCAGGCTTATCTAAAGCGACACAACTGATATCTCAAGACAGCGGCAAAAAAGAATAGGGCGCTACGCAGACGAGGACGAACATAGAAACATATTTATTCTCGTCTGCTTAGCGCCTTATTCTTTTTTTTACCGCAGTCACAACCAACTAGCTAACTGTGACCTGACTGCTGCCCTCTGGGGTCAAGCGGTTCGAGTTGGTGCGTTACACACATGGTAGGATGCCTATGATGCGATAGTGAAACGGACAGCCCCATGTTTGACCGCTTAAGCAAAGTTTCAGTCCTTCCACGTTTCATTCAGCTAATTGGCTAGGAAGTATGCTCAATCGCAAATTACAAAAAACCGGGTTTGTTCTTAATTTTTAATTGCGTGACTCTGACACTGCCATTAGTATTGTAGAGTGGACGTACGCTACAGCATAGCCATTAAATGCGGTGCTTTTGCACCAAATATTTTCCAGCTTCAAATTTACGTTCTGATGAAAACGTTTATGAAGGTATTACGTATACGGTTGCCGACGAACGTTCTATAAATAATGGCGTTAGGATATACACTTGTTACACACCACTGCAAAACTTTGAGCCATTTTTCTCTCATGTTCTACAGACGCATATCCCTGCAAAATAACGGAACAGGCAGGTCCGCAAGCTTCTGCTTTCACGGAACCGAATGGCGCTCAACGCCAACTGCAATGGGGGTTAGTCCCCACTTGCAGAATACGTTTTTTTTTTTTTGCTTCGTTCCCGCGTACGTCCATCGATTGCGTGCTCACCGAAGGTGCAAAGTGGACCGTAAGCCTAGCCAGCAAGGGGTGCAGGACGAGCCATTTCCAAGTTGCCACGAAGAAGTCCCGTGTGATCTGCCATCCCGTATTCGAGATGTCCTGCGAGAAAAATTAAATTAGAAAAAAGCAATGCATTTATTCACTCCTTCTTGACGGTCCTTATTCATGTATTGACACTGCCAAAATTTTCAAAATTGTCAAAATCTTCAAAATTGTCCAAATTGTCAAAACTGTCAAAATTATCAAAATTTTCAAAATTGTGAAAATGTTTTGTGCCAAGCCGGGAATGCACCGGCACCAAAAAAATTTCAATGTACAAGATTACGTCCCGAAGTAATTTGAAATGTTTTATGCCAGAAAGCTAGAGCAACCACCTTTGTTTCTCACGGTCCTAAAATATATCGGACACATTTAAAACTAAAGCTTATTCCTTCAATTATTTGTGGTCGAGTAGGCTTAGGGTTGGCCTAGAAGATTTGGACAAAGGGTTTAAAATATTTTGACGCTCTTCGCACTCATAGCACGGACACTCTTGATGCTCACTTGACACCCTCAAAAGTGTACCCCTTTTTCACACACTTGAAAGTAGATTTTACCGCTTCTTCTCTTCTTCCGTCAGTCAGTTTATTGTAAAATTATCCTTCCTCATCATCGGTTGAAGCCGTTGTTTGCATTAATTTAAAGCCAACTTCTGAACTTCGCAACTGAAGTTTTAAATACTACATTCGCAAAAACTCAATAGTGAACTGATTTTTTGCTAGCGACAAGCTTCTGCTCATATCATTTGCTCCTTCAATCATCACTAAGAAATCTGCTTAGTTTCCCGCTAACCATGTCAATGTTGCCCTAATTCCAACGTTCGTACCTTGCAGGACCAGACACCACAAACACAACCTAGTAAGGGTGATCTCTTTTGTGTATAAATAAAAACATATATCTGACTTGCCTATCTCTCTCTCCCTTTATCTCTTTTTCTCTGCCAATCTATTTTTCTCTCTCGCCCTCCGCATTGAATATTCCGTCAACGCGCTCTTGCACCCTTACGTACTGGTGCCGCCATGTGCGAAATAAATTATATTGCGACAAGATTGTCGTTACCACTTCAAGGGTCAAACCTACTAGAGTCATCACTAGTCGTTAAAAACTAGGTCATTTGTTGTATTGTAGCAACTTCGTATCTTACCTGCTTTCTCGTCAGCCCATAAGGACTTTTGGCGAATGCACGTTTCATTTCTCCGGGAAGGTTTATATCTGCAACAAAGGTGGTTACTTGATTATGAAAAGCTACATTTTTGCGTTAAATGGGCAGTAACATCTTTGTGATGCGAAGCTACATCTTCGAGGTCAACGGGGAATAAGAATCGTACGCAGAACATAGAAGTAAAGTTGATATTTTGAGTTTCAAAGTAGTTCACGTTTGAAAACGAGTGGCGAAATCTGTATTTAATTAAGCAACAAACAACTTCGCGACTGATTTTTCACCAATTAAAGGTTCTCGCTATCGTAAATCGTTCCACTCTATCCGTTGGCTGGGACAACGCCGCCTGTATTAACATTGCCTGACGCGTCGCGCGCTTTTCAATGGGAAATGTAGGGACGCTTAGTTCACGCACTGATCCGCTATGTGGCGCGTGCCGACGGACATCTCGCCTTACGTCACTGCTCGCGACTCGCAAACGCTGCACCCACTTCTACGACGTCTGTCTGTCAGCTTGCCTGTTGGGCTTCAAGGGCCGTTTCGCTTACATCTTAGCCGCGACAGGGCGCTAGTTCTGTGGCGCACTGGGGATCTCGTTCAACGTGTCGCTCTCTTCATACTTGCTGCATTTTTCCAAAGATAAAGACGGAGGCGGGCTGAAATAGTGTAAGAACATATTGATTGTCGGGTAGACATATAGCTAACAGAAAAACGATATTTTCAGATGGGGCAGACATTATTTTACTGATAATTTTCTTTCTGGAGTATTTAGAGAAGAAAAAATTGCGTGCACGTTTGTTGTTCAGGCGCTCACTTCTACGATTACTTACCAATAATATCACGTGCTTGTAAACTTAAAAAAAATTGTAGGAAACAAAAGGATAAGCAGCTGGGATCCCGCCACGCTGTCCGGGCGCTTCTACAGTACAGTCCTCAATTTTAGAAGTGCGTATACCGATGCGGAGTGTGAACAGCGGGGTCAAAACAATACCTAAATGCGGAGGGGATATAGGTGGGATGCCCCACTCAGAAAATTTCAGGGCCTGCGATCCGAGTAGAAAAGCGCGCAAAGCCGGCATCAGCCTGCGGCAGCGCAAGGGATTTTGCTTCGCGACAAAGGAAGTTTTATCAGTGACAGACCAAGACAGACAGGCATGGTGAAAAACAAGAAGGCGTAGGAGCGCCGCTTTGGGAACGCTAAACAAACTTTCTACTATTTTTCATAGTTTCCGAGAAGCGGCGCTGGCTGGCGGACACGAAAGCACGCTGGAAGGCTACGGAGCGGGGAAGGGTAGGAGAGAGCAACAGGAGAGTGGCTGTTTGGCCATTTTTCGCTCACGCGTTAGGCAATGTTTATACAGGCGGCGTTGGCTGGGAGGTAACCCAGCGCGACTGCTCTGAATTTTGTTTTTTTCAGCTTCTCACGGTCTCGTGCGCCTGGGTTAAATATGAGACATCGGTAGATTGGATTAGATTGGTAACACTTCATTGGGGCCTGCGAATAAAATCATATTGCTAGATCTTTATGGCTTGGCCGGAGTCGTCACCGCAGATGTAGCCAACCCGGCTAGGGGCCCTCCGCTCCCCGTCAAAGGGTCGCCGGGGTCCCCCTGGCTGCCCAGAGCCATGATGACTCGCTAGACAGCCTAGGGTTGAAGATTATGAACTTCAGACGGTGCCGCTTCTCCGAGAACTCGGTCACCGGTGGCATTTAACGCGTGATTGGGTTGAAGTTGACCTGATGCTATTGTAACTCATAAACGCGATTATACAATTCATGGAGTGCAATTCTAAAACCCTTTGTCTTTCGTACACAGTGCTACAATTTTAAAAACCTTAACTGACTTCATAAAGTGCTGTTGATGCAGCTACGGCGTTCAACCAAACCACGGTAAAAAAAAAACTTACAACGCGACAATTTGTTTTACTTACAACAGTTTTCTGTTAAACGCCTACCAGCCCTCAACAAGGAGGGTGGAATTGATAGAACGGTCTTGTGGTTTAAGCCCAACTTCATCTGCAGATGAATTCTACAGCTTTACTTGTCAATCAGAATTCATCCGGAGCCCTCCACTACGGCACGCATCATCACCTGTGTACCGGCGGAGCGTTAAACCTTAATAAATACTAGTAGACCATAACTAAGAGGCTGTTCATTTTGAGGCGTCTATTGTAATCTTCACAATATTGAAAGCCGGATCTGGGAGAATTTTCTGCAAATATTTGTGCTTTGCAACAAACTCTGTGAACTGCACCAAACGACGTGAAATACTAGGCGAGCTGCTTCGTTGCAACAAAAAAATCGAAGCCGTTTCACTCACTGTGAAAGCTGTCGGAAGTGCAGAGCCGTGATTCGCCATAATGGGCTGTAGCGCCGTTATCCGCTTGCTGCTACCACCCAATGCAATTCAAATTTCCTGCCTTCGCAATGCTAGCGCCCCCCGCCTGAAACTGCGCCAGTGGGAGTTCTGTTCTTTTTGTGCTTGCTTTTCCTCCAGCACGTGCCGGCGTTACACTGCCACTTTTTTCGCTTACTATCGTAAAAACCAACCCAACAAACGTTCCGAACTAAATGAACTCTGGCGCTGGAGGTTAATTACGTATATTTTGCCTCAAATGTGCATCCAGTTTTCTTTGCGCTAAACGATGGGGCCAGCTGTTCACGAGTTTTTAACGGTTATGACTCTTTAAACCACTTCGTTTTCGAAGCCTCTACGGGACGCCCTACGACAGTACGCCGGTCTCTGCTTGGGTCCGTTATTGCGCTGCGCCACCTGATTCCGGCAGTCGCTTGACATCGAGCGTCACAGCGAGCTACGCCGACAAGGCGAGCCCGTTAAGTGCTCCGCCCTTAAAATAGGTCGCATATTTCTCGGTAAACTGCCCAAGGGACAAGCTTCCTTTGTTTCATACGTCACGGATAGCACGGGGAACGCTCGACCAATTAGCGCTTCATACGACTCGGCTCCATGAGCGCATCTTTCCGAATTGCGACAGAACAATTGGCATCGCGAGAAAATGGGCGGGCCACGGACAATGCTTTTTATAAAAGCGAAGCTTTCAATGCCTCACTGGTGGCGTTGAACGCAAAAACGCACTGCAGGGGAAGCCAACTTTCAACAACGGGAGGGCACATGGTGATGGGCTTCCACAAAGGAACATCAATCGCCTCAAAAGAAGAAAAACGCTTCCCGCGGTCGGAATCGAACCGTCGTTCCTCGCGTTATGAAGCTGACGTCTATCCGACTGCGCCATTTCGATGCGGTCCTAGTCGCTTGAATTACGATCTTTGACTTTGACCTTGGTTGCATGGCAGAAGGCTGCGCGTTTTAACCATCTTTCTCTGAAAAAAAAAAACTTTGATTTCTTTTATCCAAGTCTGGAACACCTCCTGCGCTGTAACAAAACGTTCTCCTTATGCCGGTACGCTTCCCAAAATCCGTCCCGCACCCCTCTTCTGTTACGCTCCTAGGGGCCCCCGCTACGGTGGCGTTGGCACAAAATTCAAAAAGCCTTGAGGGCTCTTCTGCGATATCAGGCGCCCGTTTTTTTAACCCTGGTATTACTAGCGTAGAGCTGCATGAAAGAAGATACGCTGCTGTTATTTTCTACAGAAGTTCGCGAATCCTATATTTTCTGCAGCCACAGGACACTTTCACAAAGTTTGTAAGAAAGAAAAAAGAATTGCTGCTCACACCATTGGCTTAAACTCGAGAAGTCATGCTTCTGGAAAAAAGAAAACGTACTAGGGTTGCTTTGAAGCCACCAGCAACCAGAGACAATTTATTTCATTACCAGTAATTCCTGGATTCCCATTATTTTACCGCGCGGCACCCCATCCTCTGCATTTACCGCTCTGATTGAGCTACAGGTCTGTCACACTGCCCTTTGCCTACACCAATCATCACACATCGTTCACCTTATACAGCTTCAAAGCGTCTTTTTTTCTCTTCAGGGACACCACCAAGCTTGTGTCGCATTGTGTGTCTTATTTTAGGACTAAGTGAGGTGTGATGACTTTGAGAGATTTGATATGGTATTGGGGACGATTAGGCGGAGCAATTGCCGGCAGCTATGCAAGGCTAAGTCCGCCTTAATCAACAATACTTACTTACCTAGTTACTTAAAAGTACAGGAACATTGAATGCTATGTAACTTTTACAGCAAGGCTGTCTGTGACTAGGATCCATCAGGTCGCCTCCGGACGCAGACCGCAGAAAAAATTTCAGAGTTTGGGGAAAAAATCACGAAAAGTTTAAAAGGTCCTCGAGCCTCCATATTTTCGCACAAGATATATGATGGCTGATATTGCCCGTATAAAAATATTGGCCGCGTATCTGCTCCATTCGCTGCAAATGTCACCGAAAGACGATAGTCAACTCGCTCCCCTGGCAAGTAAATGCTTCCCTTCTCTTTCCCGATCACCTCTCATGCTGTTCCTCTGCCGTTTCGTTCCTCCCAAGATAACGAGCTAAATCTTCACTCAAGTCAACTTAAATTTACCTCGTTCCACTGTTCCAAGTAGGGTGCCTGGATGCCAGCGCTGCCGTACGGGGGAGGCGCGCATTTATTGAGGCACCCTACTACAACGTTTATAGAACCACGTTGCCCTACTCTACGAGCGTTCCAAGTGGAACGTGGAACCTATCCAGTGGAACTTTTCGTTGCTGTTGCCGCTTGATATTTTTAAATGCCACCAGGCAGCGCGGGAAACCGCAGGCAACGGTTTTCTGCAGTTGATTTTGTTTGCTATCGCAAAATCCAAGCATCCGTGAATTTTTTAATAAAGGAACACTGCAAATATCGCTCATGTATTGATTATCTGTCATATTTGCGTAAGTATAAACATTAACACAGGACTTGGACATTTAGACTTGGCTGCGGGTATATAAGACTGTTGCGCAATTCTCCTTTCACTTTAGCTAAGTGGATGAATCGAGTCACCGACAGACAGACAGACAGATAGACAGACAGACAGACAGACAGACAGACAGACAGACAGACAGACCAAAATTTCTGCGTTTAAGTAGCCCGAGAAAGTCTATCACCTTTAAATTGCCTTTCCAGCAACGCACTCTGTTTAGAGGCAAATCCGAATTAAAGGGAATCAGGGTGAGTCCGAAAATTGCCTCCAACATAACAAATGTCCCCAGCATAACACATGTCCTCAACATAACAAGTGTGCAATGTAGCTGACCCCCAACACAGCAAATCTCACCACAGCGCAAGCTTCGCGAGGCTTCTCTCTTCACATGATGGGAAGGCTCTGAATTTTATAGTACTGTTTGCTAGATGAGGTTTGTGTTATTTAAAGACAGTATAAACAGCTGAAATTTCTGCATGCATTTATTGTGACTTTAAATGGCCCCGCTGCCCCAGTGTTTCTCAGAAAAACGCTTAGGCGAGCTACACCAATCCAGGGCTTCACCATGCATTATTAGTGATGCCACGAAATGTAGTGGGAAACGTTCATGCGGCGTCGCTGCTTCTTTTCCCGCTTTGGGCATTTTCTTATGCTACGAATGGCACCCTTGCATTCACGACAGCCTAATCAATCTATATTGGCCAGCTCGGTTTTAAACATTACTGTTTAGTTTAGACTCCGCCTCCAATATCAATGGCTCATGAAACAATAAGCACATAAGTTTGCGGCCCTCATTCACTTCCTGTAAATAAGGTGCCTTATACTAAAGCACTCGCACCATATCAACTTGTCCAACTACCCAGTCACACTCCCTTGTATATAATGAAGAACAATCCTATACAAAAGGGCTTCGAATGCTTCCTAGAGATTGACTCAGAGGTATCTGAGCATGGCCGTGTTTTAGCGTGAATATTTTTTCTCAAAGAAATACAAGCTGTGAAAGAAGCGAGGGAAGGCTTGGGACGCTGAACCATCTTCGATTAATGGTTCAGATAGTCATCGAAGCTGCCTCCC
Source organism: Haemaphysalis longicornis (assembly GCF_048455015.1). Lineage (NCBI taxonomy): Eukaryota > Metazoa > Arthropoda > Arachnida > Ixodida > Ixodidae > Haemaphysalis > Haemaphysalis longicornis. Next base: position 110,277,443 of record NW_027526385.1, read on the forward strand.
ACAGTCCAACATTCGGGTAGTTGCTAGGAAACTTACGTTCTTCATGAATAGCGAATTTCCATAAGGGGTATATAGCGATAGGAACAGCAGTAATCCAGAGGAATATTTTGGCGATCTGCCATATTGACCTGGAAGAGGTATCATTTAGTTAGGTGCCATGTAGCAAATAGCATACAATCAATTAAGTTAAAGCCACGTGAAGGCAAAATATTTCACGTTACTATACCGAAAGAACACTTGCGCTAGCATGTAACAGAAGGCTGTACTCACGAGAAACTTCATAGAAAGTTTTAATTTTGTGGCAGTATGTGCCTAACACAAAAACATCGACGATTCGTTTGTGATGCACTGCAAATATATCTTACGTCCGCCTTAGACAACTGCTAAAAATTAATCGGTGCTAAAACAGGGACGAGAGGAACACGTAACTCACAACACGGTGATTAATTTTTAGCAGTAAATACCAACTCGCCCACATCAAACTTTTGTTGCCTTAGTTTGCTCCTTAAACTTCTCAATTGACGAGATCCATTTCTCGCTGCATTTCTCACTTTTGACCCTGCCGTTTAGCAATACGACGACCTAGATTTGTCTGCAGCACTGTTTCGCTCTGCTTTAACCTGAATAACACGTACAGGTGCGCCAAAAAAGTAAACGGAGCACGTGTTCGAGATTTTGAGGTGATTTCTTTGCCATGTGCCTACCAGCAACTTCTAAGTGAATTTTAAAGGAAGTCATTCTTAAATAAGATTGGGCCACGGATATTCTAACTCGATTGGCAGCCGCATAGAAGGGAAATGATTTTATTTTCACGAAGCCGTGCTCCGTTTACTTTTTGGGGCACCTGTACGTGTGTGGAAAACATTGCAAATGGAGCCCACATCTTTGCTTCGTTTTAAGCACGCGTCACAGCTGTAACAATATTTTCGTGGTGCCGTAAGTGTCAATATTAGCGTAAACACTCGAAGCCGCATAGAACTCAAATACTCAAATACAAATAGCCAGTAATTTTATAACGTAAAACCGTTGTGTGTAACAGCCATTATATTCCTCCGAATAGTGTGCAGAGCTAGCTCATTGCTTCTTTAACAGGGAGCCGATAGAAGATATCGCGGCAACTTAACAGAAAAGCAGGAATAGTGAAGAAATAATAATTAGGAAGAAAGTAGTGAGCAGACAAGCTCGCAGCGTGTCTTCTCTTTCCCCACCACTTAGCTCGTATCGAGCATCCGAGCTGCCACGTTGCCAGAAAACACGCAACCCGCGGCATACAGCAGCGACGCAAGGAACTGCTGCATTTTGCAACAAGCTTGCTGCATTCTTCTATGGTCGGTTCGATGCAATGTATGAGCTAATTTGACCTCACTTCACGGGGACTAGCATTTAAAAGTTTAGTTTTGTGGCGACCTTCTCTTAGCTTCGTACCACATCCGTATTTGTTCTCACGGCAAATTTCCTATAGACTTACAAGTGTGCGGAAGTGGAAGCACAGAGGGCGGTACTAGGTACTCCACGTGAATTCTACTCAATCCTTAAAGTTAGTTTTTTGTTCCACCTTTTAGCTTGTCAGTGGACATCCAGTATGGAGAGTAAATACAAGGTGTGCCACAAGGCGTTCCCCTGTACCCACTTCTCTCACTCCACTAAAAACCGCAAAAACCTCGCCATGGAATTCATCAAACGAGTCCGCGCTTCTAATGTGCCTAAGAGGTACATCGCAACTACACTGTGCGATAATTAAAGCTGCAGATCACTTCCCTTTTCCTGATTTTACAGGCGTTCTAAAAGTTCTATTGGCATCATAAAACTTCTATTACCTCCTGTTTTCTTAACCGTGTCTGCTGTAGCACACTCTTTCAGTGAAGATTCGTATTTCACCAACCCTTCTTATAAATATGTCGATACAGACCACTCAGGAGGCCTCGCTTTAAACGTCATGCACTTTTTCTTCAAGCGGATTCCTGCTAAAAATAACTTCTTTCTTACCTTTGTGTGTATGTTTCCGGCTTAGGAGACACATTTTTAGTTGATTCTTCGGCTTCCGGGCTCCCGGTCGACATTGCTGCGGTCGACTTTGCCGGATCGGCGTTTCCCTCCCGTTGAACTAACACTTCGCTCATCGTGCAGCCATAGGCATGACGTGTTTTCTGGTCTCTTGTTCAATTCATACGAATGGTTAAATCTCTACGCGTGTGCACGCAGGCGATAAAAACGCACACATAAACAAAGCATCAACATGTAAATGCTCATGAAAGGTCAAAGTGTTTCCAGAACAAACGCTAGCGGTAACCCTTTGCACTCACAGCTGCACATTTTTTTCTTCTCTGCCCAAACACCCGCATTGTGGAGTGCCAGCTGACACAAATGGAGAGGCTGAATATTTGTTTTATTGGAACAGACACTTTCCGTAGTGCTAAACGAAAAGACGAGCATTTTCTTATACCGCCTGTTCGAAACCGCAACGACAAGGAAGTATTCTCTTCAGTCTTCGGCCACACATTTCTGTGATTATCACTGCAATCACTGCCATTAGTTTTACAGTAACTGAGTCAGTGTAAGTGTCCGTGTCAGCTTGACAATGGCGTACATTTGCTCGTTTTTGAGAATGTTGTTGATTAAGAGCTATACATCAGTTCAAAACACTCCAATAGACAGGGAAATGGACGTTAATAAAGGCTCGGAAAATGCAAAAAGAAGTAACCAATGCATACGATACTAGATGAACGTTACATCCACTGCATATTTCATAGAAATATCATAATGCAGTAAGCGCTAACTTGCCATATCCAATGGAGTGGTTAAAGCTATCACCTTTATTTAACAAAAAACAATGTATGAGAAATATATGTGTACCTTATTCTCCGTAGCGCATGACGGTTGACGTTGCAGACAGGCAGTCTGATGCAAGCCAATTTTGGCGTTTTATGGTGCATGTTCTCGCCATTTTGAACTTGCATACGCCTTGGGCTTGACGACGGGGAGAGCATTCTTTTTTCTGCAGTTTATCCTGCATTCCCAGAAAAGAGAGCGCCTCCAAACCAAGTGTTTCGTGTACTTGTAGATGAGGTCTACTGAAGCGATGGCTTGTGCAAGGGCCCAGAAAAAGAAAGCAGCATCGGCCATTATGCCCAGGGATCGACTCCTGCACTTAAAAGAACATGACGCGAAGAGGCACCATTTTGGCTACCCTACATGAAATTCTAAGAGTGTGCATTCTTAAATTTGATCATGGTTGGATGTTAATGGCGCAAGGCCAACTGTGGCAAAGAGCGCCAAAACAGTAGTTATGTATGAGAGGTGGAAACGTAAACACTAAAATAAGTCAGCAAGAACAAAAGTAAAATTAGAAAAAGATCATGAGGATGGCTGGTGTATAAGGAGAGGGAGTGATTATGCGAGGTGTGTAATAATGTCCAAAAATTTAACTTCTGTTACTAAATACGTAAAACTGCGCTTGACAGAAAAAGTAGGATCATCAGAGAGGAAAAACGCTAGGTGTTGGGGGATGTGTAGTCTGTGTAGTAGTGGCAAGTGTTTGCGTCGTGTTGTGTCAAGTGCCTTGCATTGAATGAGTAAGTGAACTACGGGGATAGGGCCTCTCCACTTTTGCTACACAAAAGTCCTCAAATTTGTTGCATTGTGCCTGGTTTTCAGGCAAAAGTCTGTGATGGCCGACTGAGAAAAAAATGTGAGCGTTTTCACTCCGTAGATGTGGATGGCCAACGAAGCCTTCTCGCCTACGAGATAGGGATGACAGAATTCAGGTGAAAGGTATGAGAAAATTATTGTGCTTTCGTTGAGCGTTGACGGTGGTTAGTTTTAAGGAAGACAAACGAATAAGCACACACACTTTTATTTTGGCTGTATTAGCCTTGAAAGTGGTGCATATATGGATAACTAGTCAACTCCAAATGCATATCCAAGTGATGAGAGGTATAAGCTCGAGCCACCAATCATGGTTTAAACGGTGTGCTACTTTGGCGCTGACCACGTTGTAATAGCACGCACACCAGGGTGTTCGTTTCCCAACGCCTCGCGCTTTAAGGACACGCACAGCCACAGGAGTTTTTGTTTGGAGACATGAAAAACGCATGTATCCCAAGCTGTATAAATCCCGCTCATAAATGTAAAAGCAATCGCTACGGAACAAAATATCGCTAGGTGGTGTTGTTAAACTCTAATGCTCTACTTGGATGTGGCGTCCCTACTAGGCTGTACGAAGCTGAGAAGCCGACGTTCGCGCACAAGGTAAAAACAAAGTTTGTTCAAAACCTAGCCAATCACTCAATATTCTTATTTTCAAGAAACAGCAGGTCATGACTTCAAAAAGTAAAGTATGCGCGTGAAGAACGTCAATTGATTAAAGGTTGGGGTAGCTATGGGTAATGGGTGCCGGATTGGGGAAGACACCCGTGTGGAGTTTGCGCAACACGTAAGATTACTCTAAAGTAAGGATTTATCTCACTGAGTATGTTCCGACGGGAAAGAAGATAATACGTGATAATGTTGCGATATCCGATGAGACGGTCCTGTTCGGACAAGGCTTCCGAAACACAATGTGTTGACCAAGTTTTTCGAATGCTTACAGGTGTATATCCACACTCAGAAGGAGAACGAACCTGCACTGCATTCGCTACTATAAGAGCTGTGTAGCGGCCGAGCGGGTAACCGTCACGCATGCGTACTTCGCACGCGTCGAGAGTGGCAGCTTTTCGCGCTCACTGTGCCATCGGAGCGTCGACGCGTCACCAGTTAAGTTACATCTGCGTTCTAGATGACGGCAAAGTTCTTGCCAAATCTAAATCGCTGCGAAGTGTTAAACCTAAAACTGCGCACCACTGTGCAGCTGGAACCATGCTTATTACCCTTTCACGGTTGACGCAGTAACTTACGAAATCGATTCTTGCAATTCAATAATTGAGCAATCAATTTCACTTACACGCGAAGGGAGGGCGCGTGTAAGTGAAATTTGTAACTGTGGTGTGTGAAGTGGGATCATCCTCTGAAGATTCTGCCAGATTCGATCAGCGTGGCTGCATGGTTGTCCACTCAAAGCGCTTCATCATCCCTGCCTCTTTAAAGCTTAAAGAACTCTTAAGCCGAAGATCAATTGAGCGTTCGCTGCTAAAAATGTATCGTAATCTTGTCGACCTTGGCACTGTAATCCCTGCTTCCTACATAAGCGATAAACAATAAAATACCAGGGGTGCCTATAGGTTTGTTTGCGTTCCTTAAATGTGAAACCGTGACGGCAATGCTAACTTGGGAATAACCCATGAGCTAACGGCGTCAGTGGCCATGGTCATTGGCAAAACACGTTGCGTGTGTGTATGTGATCAATCCGAAGACCTTTGATTGATTGATTGTGGGGGTTTAACGCGCCGACGCAACGCAGGCGATGAGGCGCGCCGTAGTGGAGGGCTCCGGATTAATTTTGACCACCTGGGGATCTTTAACGTGCGCCGAAATCTCGTACACACGGGCGTTTTTGCTTTTCGCCTCCATCAGAACAGCGGCCGCCGCGGCCGGGAATCGAACCCACGACCCCGAAGACCTTTGGAACCCCGTACTAAAACACTACGAATATGTATAATGGCATCTTCATGCAACCATTATCACATACACACACACGGGGAACTATATTGTAAAGCCAATACGATATAAATAGGTAAAAACGCCTTTACTCGACCGAAAGAAACTTTGCTGCTTGCAGTGGCGTGCAGGGAGTATACAGTTCAAAATATGTCGGCGTCCGTCTGCGTCATGTTCTGCGCCGTCAACCAGGGCGTGGAGGGCAGTCGCCCGCTTCACATCTCGTGCACCTTGGTATTTGTGTGTAGTTAAAAGGCAAAAATGTGTTCCATGTGTGTGTCTACCCTTAAACAGCAAAATGCAACTTTTATAGCCTGTGTCGTGTGCTGCTTTTGTGTTTCGTATTTGCCTATTCTTCGTTTCCCTGTGTGCAGTTTGTTGCCGACTGGTGCATCCTAGTCGTGCTGCCATTTTTCACTGAGTTCATTTTCGAATAACCAATTTGAGAGCTTGATACGGTACCAAAATATTTTCTACGTTGTTCCGAAGGGCAATGGTAGCTGCAGTCGGGTCTGCAACCTCATTGCCAATAATGCGGCAATGCCACGCTGCCATAAGACGATCATTTTGAGGCCCGATGCATGTGCTAAGTTGATAGATGTGATAACGAAATTAAAAACGTAATGCTTCTTACGCGTTCATAAAGACAATATTCTCACAACACTCAGCGAATGTGTGTATAATGTATATTACTGATTAACGTGCCTTGTTTCGTATTATATATTCAACAGCCAACACGATATCATAGGCTTCCTCTGTTAAATGATGAAACATCTGTTTCGCGCCTTCGAAGTTGCGGAATTGGTTCCATGAGCATACAGCACATGTTACCGCAGAAGGTGCTTTTGAAGGATAAAGAATTGTTGCTGCATAAGGGTTAGTGGGAGCACTGTTTTTATCAGTTTATACGACAGACGTGCCGCTCAGTGCAGGAGAGACTTTCCAATGGCCAATTTAATCACTGAAGGCCATTTTGCAAACGTTACTAAGGGATATGTCTTGCAGATGTGAGAATATTTACAGATAATAAGTATGGCTGAGCAAGTGAGGGCTGCTTCAATAACATGTCTGTCGAGGTGTATTTTTTTAGTCTGTTTAAATGATGCTCTGATTGTGATACTGACATAACTGTATAAAACGAGGCTGTGTGTTCACGTTGGTTTTCAAACCACATATTGTACTGAAAATATATACCCGGTATTGGGCTCGTTCGAAACGCACCCTTTGCCAATCTGGGACCCAAATTGTGTGCGGATACTAACATTTTAGCAGCCGATTTTGGTACTTACTGACAGACTATGCTGCGATACACTATCGACGTAATAACGCTGTTAAAGATCAGTAGGCAAGTAGTCCCTTCCATGGGACTACCGGGGCAGAATTTTCATACTGTGTATTGTTTTAATACCTTCTAATTGGTCTTCGAATGTTGGGTGTAAAGGTTAACTTCTCATCGAGTAATACGCTCAAGAATTCTTTTTACCGGGATAACTGTTCCATCGAGTGACGCAGACAATCTCGCCGGATACCACGTTGCCTAGTAAGCACGACACAGGTACATTTTCGCCATTAAATTTGAAACAATTTTGTCTGTTCATTTTGAAAGCCTGTGCAACCCAAGGAGCACTTGCCCCTCGCGAAGAGACATGTAACGCGATTGCAAACGTATGTGAAAGTAGTCTACGTAGATTGCTTAAAAGAGAGGTGAAATTGATTTTTAAGGTGTTATTTTCGATAAAGAGTGTACCACTTCAAACCCCTCCTCGAGGGACGCCGGTTTTATGTTCGTATGTCCTCGATTAAACATTTCCCAGGCGCGATTCGAATGTGTTGTGGGTGAAATCATTCTGAGTTACACTGGGAATGCTGCGCTGACACAGAATAAAATGAAATCAAACTTAATACCATGGCTTCATGCTTTGTCATAAGCTTTGTCCAAGCCGAAAAATACATGCATGCCATGTTGCTTATGACGGACGTATTTCTCGCATAGCCCTCGAAGGCACCAAGGCTGTCATTCACGGACCAGCCCATTAGAAAGCCTGCCTGGCCATTGTCTAAGATTTCATTATACACCAAATAGTACAGGAGCCGCCTGTTTCAGTTTCTCCAAGAGCTTGCACAAGCAGCTGGCAAGCACGACTTGACTATAGCTTCTAGCTAAGAAATGTCCCATTTCCCTCTTTCAAAATAGGAATGAATATTGCGCTCTTTCCACAATGTTGTGAAACGTCCATCTTTGTATCTTGTTTTCTAAATAAAATATTACTTTCTGTGTGCTTTCCTGAACGCAATTCTTTCATCATTTTGTATGTTCGTGTCCGTTTAGACACAAAAAAGACTGGCGGCACCACACTTGTTCCCCCTCTTACCCTTCCCTGCCCCAGTGCAGTGCCGAGCGGCACACTATATGCCACCGTCTCTGGGATGGTTCCTGACCATAGGTGTCTACCTACTCACATCCCTTAAGAATGGATAACGCATACTAGTAATGTGAAATAAACCTTAATGGCAGTGTGGTAATTTGCCGTGCGCACCGGTCTAGTATAGATGGACTAAACCAAGGGGTCTGTGTGCTAGGCTGATACGTGTAGGTATTTAACCCCATCCACCCACTGCTTTATTCTCCCTCATTTTCCTCCCCTTACACCGCACAAGACATTCTACGTCTTCCTTCGAAGTAAATTCATTTAATCATACATCCATTCATTAGCCCCTGAAGATGCTTTAACTCTGGTCGAAAGAGCAGCATCTACTTCATGTTTCGGAAGTAAAGAGTTGTAGCCCTTCCCTTTCGCTTTCTTATGTCGAAGAGGTTGGCATTCAGCTGCATTTTCTGTTGTATTAACTGCGATGTGTCGTAGCAAGAGCTGCGCACATATTCAAAATGCTTGCCAAGCGTGTTCACCAGATCTTCGAGCGTGATGTCTGTTCTACAAACGAATGACAGAGTGGCTGCTTGTGTGGAGTGCGTACCCTTTTTCATAATGGGTACAGCTTAAACAAAACCTCGGACAAGAAAGGACACGGGACGGTGCGCTACTAGCAACGGTAAACTTTAATCGTGAACACACATACATATATACAAAGCCACCGTCATCACATCGTGTACATTACAATATACCCCCGGCCAGATCACGGGGAAACAACAAACAAAACGCCGCATGTAATCACACGGCCCGTGTACAAACCCAGAATAACGACACTGCACACTCCATCACCCTTTTTCCAAAGAACCAAACTCAGCGTCTGATAACATGACAGACGGTTGGCTGACACATGTATTTCCTTCTTTCTTGGTGCGAAAAGCTTCAATAATCTCTCTTGTGGCCCGCTTTCTGTGTCTGTGAAGAACGATTGTTTGTGGTGGCTCAGGGCGGCACAGCGCCCCCCGGGGTTGTGGTTGTCATCAATGAGAGTGTGTGGCGAACCCGGACTGCCCGTGCATTCTTTGCAAAACATGTCTAAATGCGAACACGGTCAACGAGAGCTGCGATGTTCGCGTAGGCGCACGTGAAGGCAGCGGCCAGTCTGGCCAATGTATTTCTTACTACAATTGAAAGGAATATTGTAAACAACGTCTTTACGGCACTCTAGAAATTTTACACCATGTTTGACTCTTCAGCCTTCCGTTTTCTTTTTCTTTTCTTTTTTTTTTTTTTGCTGTCTTGTTCGCCAACCTTTGCACCACTGGGCAAATCTTAGCCAATTTGTTTTGGGCTGAGAACGCTCGCGCACGCCATACCTTGAAGCCACTTTCTTCAGGCAACGGGAAATACCATGTCGGTATAGAATGACCGCTAAGTTATCCGTCTGAAATCCTGCTCCTTTTTCCCTGCATCGAGCCGTGCTTCGAACCTGCTGAATCTCGCGACGATTCTTTTCACAATCCGAACGAACAGATTCATCTGGGTGCCCCGCTGCTCTCAACCGGTCTTCCTGGGCGGCGACACTTTTTTCTACATAATGTGGCAGGATTTATTCAGCGGTATGTTTTGAAAGGGCCGATTCACAGCTACGTAACTCCTTCGTCAATCTAGAATGATACATCGAACAAGGGGGGGGGGGCGCAGAAACTTATTATATCCAAAAACTTACTTTCACGTTGCTTAGGGACTTCAAACGTGCACCCAAGGCCCAAGCGTTTTCTCTCGAAGGTCTTCATGATATTTACAAGCGTACTACAATCTTGGGTATCTTTTGCTAAAACAGGTGATCGTCTACATATCTAAACAACTTGAGATTCACGTCAACCGGCTCATTATCAATGGTTCTGTCCACTTCGAAACTTCCCGAATCCGCATACCCAGTTAACAAGAGCAGAAGCCACCACCCTTCGAAGACTGCAAACAAATACGTACCCCCACAGAACCCTACTCCTTGCGATTTACCCCACCCAATACCCGTCTACCTGCAAGTTCTGTCCAACGCCCGGTACACTGTACCACCACATTTGGGAGTGCCAGAAGACCCCAGGCCATGCCCCAATAACCTCCACCTTCTATTCCATTTATACATTGTTATGTGCCCGAGCCCCCAGCCCAAATTTGCTGCATGGGGCGACGCGTCGACAGTGGGGCCGATTCATGCCTCGTCCAAACCAAACCGAACCGCCCGCGGCCGACAGGCCCAAACTTGCACCACCACAGAGTCGCCTCTCCTGTTGCGTCGCGGCGGTTCGGCCGAATCGTGAATTGGGTGAACGACCGGCAACCGAGATGTCGCTGCTCGCATGGAGGCGAGCTCGTGTAGACGGCGTGGGCGTCGCTCTCGCTTTCCCCATCGTGGCGGCTTGGCTGAATCACCTCTTCTCTACCATTCATCGGATTTCAAACTTCGGTGAGCGAGAGTCCTGATTGGAGCGATTCAAACTTCTCGGGGCGACAAGGGAATTTCAGGGGTATAAAAACCCGCTCGGAGGCACTTATTGCCGGCATTCTCCGGCGGCACTTTTCGGAGGCACCGAGTGGAGAGGTGCTGTCGCCTTTGTGCGAGCCATGTAACGTTTGCTTACCCTTGTACATGCGGTATATAAATGTTGCTTCAACTTTTCGTAGGCTCGAGAACTTCATCGCTCTGCACTGCGCCGCGTCGATAGCGGGCGGATAAAGGCAACGCCGCTACACCGGTGACTGCACTCGGATAGACAGTCGCAACAGTGGTGACGGCGTCGGGATGGCTGATTCCCAACATCGGTGACAAGCTGGGATGCGAGTCACAACATTGGTGACTGCGGTGGGATGCCCCGTCTCAACAACATGCATTGCATGGAGTGCACGGGCCGTCCGGATTCACCACACTCTCATTGGTGACAACCACAACCCCGGGGTGCGCACGTGCCGTCCTGAGTTGCCACACACAATCATTCTTCACAAACACAGACAGCGGGCCACAAGAGAGATAATTGAAGCGTTTCGCATCAAGAAAGGAGGAAATACATGTTCTAACCAGCCTTCTGTAATGTAATCAGACGCTGAGTTTGCTGTTTTGTAGAAACGTTGATGGAGTGTGCAGTGTCGTTATTCTGGGTTTGTACACGTGTCGTGTGATTATATGCAGCGTTTTGTTTGTTGTTTCCCCGCGATCTTGGGGGTGGTGTATTGTAACGTGCACGATGTGATGACGGTGGCTTTGAGTGTATGTATATATGTATGTGTGATCACGATTAAACTTTTCAGTTGCTAGTAGCGCACCGCATTGTGTCCTTTCTTGCCCGAGATTTTTTTTGCGCTGTACCCATCATGAATTTATACAAACACGCCCAACTCGCAGTTCTTCTATGAACTCTTTGCCACTCGCTCTTGGCAGTGGTGTAGCCAGAAATATTTTCTTTACGCCACCGTTAAAAAAACAGATCCTGCACCCCAACACAATTTTAGTAATTTTATTGATTTAACAAACCGACATCCGTCTTGCTTTTTTTACATTATAGTATATCGATTCGGTATGTACAGACGGAGAAAGCAATAAAACAGCACTAACGGGCAAAAACAGGGGGGATGGAGGGATGCGGTGCTAGACAATTTCGGACGGTGTTCTGACTCCGAACCCCCCCCCCCCCTCCCCCCCCGCTGGCTGTGCCCTGCCTGTGGGTGTCGGTGTACGAATTTATGGAAAAAAGATATTGTTTCCGACCATCCAGCTTTTCTGCGTCCGGTACCCACCTACGCTTAACTTTGGCACGTTTGAAGGCTGTAAGGTTGACGCTTGTCCAATACCTTCTCAGAGCCCCCATGTCTTATTCTGTTGCTTTCCACCATGGCCTATGTCTCTTTTGTGTTTGGCTGGAAATTAGACATCATCATCATCAGAAGTCTGCTCAGGTCCACTGCAGGACGAAGGCCTCTCCCATTGACCTCCAACCACTCTTGTCCTGTGCTAATCGAGTCCACTGTTTACCCCTGAAATTCCGTCTTTCATGCCTCCATCGTGTTGTCGGCCTTCCCTTTCTACTAGACGTATCTCTTGGCATCCACCCTGTTACCCTAATTGTCCACCGGTTTTCGGTTCGTCCCACTACATGGCCAGCCCAAGTCCATTTATTTTTCTTTATTTGATCTATGATATCGTCAGCTCTAGTTTATTCTCTAATCCAAGTACCTCGTTTCTTCTCCCTGAGTGTTATTGCTAACATTATTCGTCCCATGTAAGCCCATAATTCTATTCTTTTGCACATTCCTTTAAAGAAACATATTTCATACAGACATTTTGGTGCCGGTTTGAAGAGTTTTAAGCACGTTCTCGTTTTTGTTTTTCATTGTACGTATTGTAAGTTACTAAAGGGACCCAGAAAAGCCTGCTGTAAAAGTCACAAAAGGCCTGTATTGTGGCGTAGCACCAATATAGCGATGCAATGCCGTTGGAATTATTGATCTACATTCAGTATTAGTTGTGCCAGAAGCAATCAAATGCACCTCTCCCCACTTGCCGATCGACTCCTCCTCCCTCTCTGCTTCCTTCAAAGCAGCTGGAAACACTGGAAAGAGCCATGTGACATCGCGACGACCGACTTCCGTTCTGCGCTAGCTACATTCCTGCGCCTAGGCACGCGTCAATAGCTGCGGACCCGCCTTTGCCGCCTTTGCCTCGGGATCGCGCAGGAAGGAGGAAGAGCAGCCGGAAGCCAATGGCAGTGACGCCGCCGGCGGCCGACCTCGCCGGCGATTGGGCGAATCAGGAAGCGCCTTCGCCGTTGCGTCAGCCGCGGTCGGCTCGCCGCGGCGTCGCGCTCATTGGCTGAAAAAGGCGATCTTCAAAAATTGTTTACAAATTATCCGTACAACGTATGTGGCTCACACTTGACTCAAAAATTACCCGTTATGTGTTCTACCACCTGAATGCATTTGATTGCCACCTTCACAAAGCTTTTCGGGGTCCCTTTAACAGCGAAATTTTTCATCCCCTATTAACTGCTAAACACTAACAGCAACAAGTACAGAGACGGAAAACGTGTCTATAAACATTACTAACCCACCCCAATCCCCTCATTCCAATTCTGGATGCTGGGTAAATTGAATGCTTAGACCATGATTGGTTATAAAAGCCACAGAGATGACCTCATTTCTCTGTTGGTATCATTAGCTTCATTCAATGTTAACATATGCCAGAAGTGTGCGACGCTATTGTCTAAACATAGAACGGGCTAAAAAATGTCAGCATCCGGACAAATTGTTTACGCGGCGCGTTCTCCCGCAATGCTAAGCAAATTCACACGAATTTGTTCACTTGATGGGTTATTTTGAGTTATAAGCTTCCCGCCGTCTTTCTGAAGTGACGTCACATCTGCACTCGCAACTTATTAAAGCGAAGCTTTAGTGTCCTCACTAATACCGTTGTACGTCAAGACGCCATGCAGCAAAGCCAACTTTCTCTGATGATGATGACGAATGATTGGTTGAAGTGAAAGTAAAAAACGCTTTCCGTGGCCGAAATCGAAAAAAACATTTTCTGTTCTGTATTTCCTTTCCTAAATTTTGGGACCGAAGTTAATATAGGTCACATCCTGATTAGGTACAAAGCTTCTTGGCCAATCCCCCACGTGGGTATGTGTCATGGTCTGAGGCAACCAACCAACCAACCTGTTACCGCGCGGTAATTTTGTAACAGAAGAAGAGTGGGAAGAAGCACTAATCTAGAGTAGTGTCCGTGGACCCCACCGGGCACTAGCGATGCCCTCTTTCTGGTGAATGCCCTGACGTCAGCACTTGCGCTCGTTAATAAATGTTTTTTCTTTCTCTCCCGCTCTCACCACTACACCTCCCCCTCAATTTACTCCTACAATTTCCCCTCTTGCTTTGTCCCGAACACTACCTACTACCTAGTATGGTAATTCTCCTACGCGCCAAACCACCTGAGCACAGGGAGCCCGAGCTGGCCAGCTTACGGTTTCGAGGACCAGGAACGCCTCATCGCTCGCGTCCAGGCTGCTGCGCTGGCTCGCGGCTTTATGGGCTGAGAAGGACACTTATTGTTATACTCAATTAACTAGTTAACTAGCTTTTCCTCCTCCTCCTTCGAGGAACTTAAGTCTGCTACCGGGCTTCTTCGGCGAAAGCCTAACGCTACTTAACTTCATTGCTACATCGTATTTTCGTCTGCTTTCTCGCTTTCGTTTTTTTTTTTGTCTTTTGGCACGAATTACTCCTACCGTTTCTTTTTCACCATGTTTGCGTTTGTTTCTTCGTTTTAAGTGCAGAGCACTTTAGGGGTCGCCTTCTCGTCGTAGCTCGCTCGCTGGACCCAAGTAGAGCCACAAGGTGTTCCGTCGTAGCGGCTGTCGTCCCGGCGTAACCCAGAGGCTTAGATTAGAAAGCCAAATATATATATATATATATATATATATATATATATATATATATATATATATATATATATATATATATATATATATATATATATATAAATCTAGAGAAAGATAAACTCACAAAGCGCGCAGAAATAGTATAAGTAAAGAGTCGGATACACAGCAAGAACAATAACAAACAATGTTTACTTACGTAGCGGCAATGGGACTTGCCTTCATCAGAGTAAAGTTACATGATTGTGGTGTCGCAAACATTGAACAGATTTCTTATATAGGTTTGCATAAAACTGTAAGAAGGAATGGAAAATGTTTCGCAAATGGAGAGTGTGCATACAGTCAGGCTACGCCTACGTTACAACATCAACCAACAAACAAAAAAAAAAAAGGGGGGGGGGGAGCAAGAGAGAGAAAAAGGGGTCGTGTTAACAATGCAGCGTTCAAGGTTGCACCATGCCGGGTCAACGTATGCCGCGCGGGTTGCAAGTTCAGACAATGGGGGAAAATGGTTAACCGCGGTTTGTAAAGAAAGGGAAAAGTATACAGCAAGGTATTCAGTGGCTGGGGAGACTGGTTCTAGGGAAAGCGAAGATGGGTGTGCCCCCCGCGGATGAAGAGAATAGATAGGGGACACAAAAGAGCATTTCACAGAAGCTAGCAATCGAACAGGAAATAGGTAGGGTCACAAAAGGTTATACATGAATAGATCACAAAGAGTTAAACATTCTTAAGTGGTGGTGGGAACGAGGCCTCCTTCTCCCGGACAAATGGCATTGTTGAGCCGCATTAAGCTAACAAAGCTGCTGTATTAGGAGAGTTTCTGCGAATTCTGATGGCAAACTCGAGGGTAGGAATAATGAACATAGTTATAAAAATTATGAAGCCGCTAAGTTTATTCGAGGGATAAGCACGTTAATTTTCCGTAACTTTCATTAATTCCAAGTGTGGCTGACCCAAACTTATAAATGAGATAAGATTCCCGAACCTCGCGGTCGTGGTGCGTTTTGAAGGCGGATTCTAAAATCGTTGCTTTAAGATGTTCAAATGCATGCCCGGGACTGTTCACATGTCTTAACAGGGGCAAATAAGGGCAGCTTTTTGCATGAGAGCGGTGATTATTGAACCGTATTCGGAAGGGCGTTTCAGTTTGGCCGATATATTGTTGCCTACAAACAGTGCACTCTAGAAGATATACGATATTAGCGGAGTCACAGTTAAAGTTACCTTTTATATTTACGTAGTAGTCTGAAGCCGTGCTGGTGGCGCGCTGTGTAGTGGTCATGTGTGGGCATACTTTACATCGGGGTTTATTGCAGGGCATGCAGCCCGTAGTTGCCGGTCGGTTGATACGAGAGTTAGTAAGAAAGTCCCCTAAATTCTTATTACGCCGGTAGACAACGCGTGGTGGTTCGGGGAATATGCTTTTTAAGCGGTCACTTTGCATTAGGATATTGTGATGTTTTTTTAGCACGGTTGACACTCTTGGAGCGGAGGATGAGTGGGTTAAAACTAAGTTAGTTTGCGGGTTCCCGTTCGGGGCTTTTTTCTTACAGATTTCGTTACGGTCTAATTGGTTGGCTCGGACAATAGCGTCGTCGATAACTTTTTCCGGGTATTTTTTATTCAGGAGGGAGGTCTTGAGTTCTCGACAGTTTGAGTCAAAGTCGGCTTGGTTTGAGCAAATTCTCCTAAATCGGTGGGCTTGGCTGTAAGGTATTGCTGTCTATATATATATATATATATATATATATATATATATATATATATATATATATATATATATATAGGCCAAGCCAAACCAAACGGTTTATAAAGCGTTCCCCGTTGTTCAGCATTAAAAAGACTGCAAGTACATTTGAGGCAAAATATACGTAATTAACCGGCAGTCACTGCGTTCATTTAGTTAGGAACGGTCGTTGGGTTGGTTTTTTACGATAGTAAGCGAAACAAAGTTGCGGTGCAACGCCGGCATGTGCGGGAGCAAAAGCAAGCACAAAAAAAGAACTCCCGCTGACGCAGTTTCAGGCAGGTGGCGCACGAGCGCTACGGAAGCGGGAAATTTGAGTTGTATTGGGTGGTAGCAGTGAGCGGATAACGGCGCACTGCTCTGCACTTCCGGTAGCTTTCAGGTTGGGTGGAACGCCTTAAATTTTTTTTTTATTTCTCGTTTTACCACGTGAATTGCCTCAGCAAGTTGACTTGCACACGCAGGTTTCCATAAAATCACGGTTCTGCGCGGCTGGTGTGCACCTGGTCTACTCACTTGCCATCACGCTCAGTTGTCACGCGGCACACTATTTTACCACTTTTACGTTTCCGATTCGCAGTTTAACAAATCACCGTAGTCAATTTTATGAATCGGGTGACTAACCCCTTCATAACAATGAGAATATTCTGTCACTCGCAACCTGCTGCAATAGCACAGTGGGCAGAGCGTCACGTTGCTGCTTCGAATACCCGGGTTTAAATACAAAGGGACCACGCACGTGTTGATTTATGTGCTCTTTAAACCCCGGCCATTTTGGTGAGTCACACGACGGCGATTTTTCACTGAATGAAGCACTTACAATTTTCGCTTTAATGTGGCAGAAGTAATTACAAATTAGGCGCCACCCACTTCCAGAGTTCATATGCATTCATGCCTCCCTCACTACCTTAACTACCTGTTGCGCTCATCGTAAGCTTCCTCAACTTCATTACACAGCTGTCGGGCAAACTGGTGCATTATGATTGAGAAATAGAGCGCGACTTGGACAACAACACAGAGCAAGGACGACGGGACAAGAGCGCTTGTCCTGTCGTTCTTCCTTTGCGTCGTTGTCCAAGTCGCGCTCTATTTCTCAATCATTCCCCAACTTGCTGACCAATCCGAGGTGCCCTCCTTTTCAAATGTAGCCAATGAGAAGTTTTGAAGCTGAGTTCTAAAAGAACTCGTGCTAGAAGTAACATGTACCAACTCACCGATCAGCAAACGCTTCTGAAAACACCTCGTTGTAATTTTCCAACACAAATGATACAACACGAACTTTGAGTAAAATACGGGATATGTTTTCATTTACACGTCTCGAAGTTCTTTACAGCTTCTCTGTGCTAAAATTACAAACTTTCCCAGAAGGAGCGAACTGCTGCGTGGTGAATTGCAAATTCCATTGGTATATGAGCGACTAGACATTACAGCTGTTTACTTCCTAAGAATGTTGTAATATTTTCCATCCTTTACTCGCACTACATTGGCATTTTAAACCTGCGAGTCCGCATCGAAAGCAGAATGTTCCGGCGGAGGCAGATGCGTCTGGCAATGATTCATCCTGATGCACTCACAACGACCTAACCTATTGAGCGTCCTGGCTGGGCATTGGAAGGCTTCGGCGAAGCGACGATCGAAACCGGCCGCGTCGTCGCACAGCTCAGCCGAATTCGCTTCGCCGCACTGCGTAAAGCACAGGACACGGAAGAACAACTTCTCGTAGTTCAGGAAAGTCATCTGTCCCATATACGAGCTCTCATCTTTGACTGTCGGTACGTCGGCCTTGAGGTCCCCTTCGGCATGCCAGGACTTGTCGGCGGTCGCCTCTGTTCCTCCACGAAGCCGTTCAGCGCGTGTGCCAGCAACCCTGAGGGTCTTGAGCAACCAGGAAAGCTGCCAGGACCAGCGGAAGCGCATTACTGCCATCGCGAGGCGGTCGTCCACAGGTCGGCCGAGAACAGCGGATGAGGAGTTCACGAAGCACTTTTTGATATACTCTTGCTGCCAGGGCACGAAGAAAGCGACGTCCCTGTCGAAGATGGCGCGCAGGATGGCGCTCCCCAGGGTAGCGTACGCAATGTCTGGAATACGGCAGAGAATGAATGCTGCAAATGTTTCATTCCATGACGGGTGTTGTTAAAAAAAATAACTTTACTTCGGGCATGTATACTGCCCTTTGTGCGGTATCATTGCAACGCAATAATGAGTAATTCGGATACCTTGAGCTTTTACCCTGAATCTGTTATTCAATATGTCATTATCATTTGTTGACTCCTAAAGCTCCATTTTCCGAAGGCTCCGCTTTAAAGCGGATTCTGAAAGGACCGCTAAACGCATCCGATAAAACAACGCCATACGCTTCCTAGGTAAGCGAATATTTCTGAAAATATTCTCTTGCTTTAAAGGACCAACACCTGAAGCAAACTTTCTTGATGATTTCACACATAAACAGAGTTTAAAATACGCCTGCAACCCATTGCCGCTGCTACCCGTCGCGGTGGCTTAGTGGCTAAGGCGTTGTGCTGCTGAGCAGGAGGACGCGGGTTCGATTCCCGGCCGCGGCGGCCGCTTTTCTGGTGAGGGGAAAAGCAAAAACGCCCGTGTGTGCGCGATTTCGGAGCCCTCCACTACGGCGCGCGTCATCACCTGCGTTGCGTCGGCGCATTAAACCCTTCAATCAATCATTTCCACAACTACCTCTCTATAGTTTCATTGCTCGCGTCTCCGTTTTCTTAAACTGAAGCTTACCCCTCTTTTGGATTCAGGCTGCATTATCAAATCTTTAAATGTGCCCCAGGAAAATGTTAACAGCTATTCATTCAAACGAGCGGGACGATGCAGGCGTTGCAAGAACGTCTTCCCCTGCTTGTAATTTGCAGAAGCTTCTTCACTTCCAACCACCAATAGTTCAACATTATCATCATCAAACTACTTGGGTCCACTGCAGGACGGAGGCATCGCCCATTGGCCTCCACCCAGTCCCGTCCTGCGCTGCTCGAGTCCATTTCAATTGCCTCCGAATTTTTTGTTTTCGTCCCTCCATCTAGCTAATGGCCTTCCCTTTCTTCTGGGGCGGTATTGTCGAGTTTTGTCCCTTTTGCGTCTCTTTCAAAAGTGTCCCTTTTGGCAAGCCCTGATTGGCTAAAAGCAAACAACCGGAAGTGACGTAACGCAAGCGCGGCAAACCTACTGCCAATGCTTGTTGCTTAACCGGAAGTACGTCACGAGGAAGGAAGGGGCGCAAAAGGGACGTTTTCAAAAGGGACAGTTACGAGAATACCGCCCCTGGACTCTTCTCTCGGTACCCATTCTGTTATCCTTGTGGTCCACCGGTCGTCATTTCGTGTCACTACATCCCAACTATATTTCCTTGTCCTAATTTGAGCTACAATATCTTCTGCTGGCGTTTTTTTTCCCTGATCCGGGAGGCTCGTTTTCTGTCCCCGAAAATTACACTAATCCTCCTTCGTTCATGACTTGTTGAGCCGACCAATTTTTTTTAACATTGTTTAGTAAGGCGCCAAGCGTCCGCAGCTCAGAATCGTGCCTTTCACCTGCACGTCCTGCACAATATCAGTTATGTCACTTAATGTCAAGTCTATTTAAGATCTCCACGTTCTGCCATGCAAATGACAACGTTGGAAAAGTGCACTTTAGCGGTCGCTTACACGTGCGCAACGTCCCGTCTCGAGAAAAGTCGGCGAAGATGCCGGTTCCGGAAACGTATGCTGTGCTGATCACGAAGTGTTCGTCATTCCGGTAGCCCAGGAGACCGGTGACCTGCGGCAGCCATTCGTCGGAGGATACGGGCCCGTCGCCCACGTTCGCTGCAGTGACGGCCGCGAGATTCGGCAAGAAGGCCGGACCTAAAGCGACATCAAGCGGCGTCGTGGGGAGGCTCTCGTTCCGGGTTTCACCTGCGGGTGCACATACAGACATCTGCCGTCAGCGCAGTACCACATGAGTTTGGCTGAAATCGCTCGGAAATGACACGTTCAAGTACTCTTGGTGCGTTTCTCGTTCTCTTATGAATTTCAGAAAAAAAGAAAACGAGATACCAGTGTAAGTGGCCACGAAATAACCAGATGGGAATTTACGATTTAGCCCCTATAGGGAAGTGCGCCGGATTCTTAAATCATCATCATCATCATCATCACCGGCCTATCTACGCCCACTGCAGCGCAAACGAATCTCCCATTATTCTCCAATTACCCCGGTCCTGTGCTAACTACGACCAATTTATCTCCGCAAACTTCTTGATCTCATCTGCCCATCTAACTTTCTGCCACCCCCTGCAACGCTTGCCTTCTCTAGAGATCCACTGTTACCCTTAATGACCAACGGTTATCTTGCCTTCGCATTACATGCTCTGTCCAAGTCCATTTCTTCCTCTTAATTTCTACTAATATGTCCTTAACACGCATTTGTTCCTTGAACCACTCCGCTCTCTTCTTGTCCCTTAATGTTACACCTATCATCTTCCGTTTCATTGCACGCTGGGTCGTTCTCAATTTAAGTTGAACCCTATTAGTGAGCCTGGAATTTCTGTCCCGTAGGTTAGTACCGGTAAGATGCAGCTGTCATACACTTTCTTCTTCAGGGACAGTGGTAGGCTGCGATTCATTATCTGAGAATGCCTGCCGAATGCACCCCACCCCATTCTTATCCTTCTAATTATATCTGCCTCATGGTTGGTATCCGGGGTCACAACTTGGCCTTAAAGGAGCCATGAAGACAAAATACAAGTTGGGTTTATTAGAAAGACCGCTTAGTCCCGATAACAATGATACCAATATCATCGCCATCTTCGAACAAATAACGGAGATATGAAAGAAAACGTGTGAAGCAGTCGCGACCCCCTAGGCAATTTCCCGCAACTTTTCTATGACGTCACGGAACCTTGTTTGTGCAATTGGCGGCCGCCTAACTGACCTGTCGCGACGACACAACACTGGACGTCTGTAAAGGGGCCTCTAGTTCCATTTCACCGCATCACTTGAATGCTAACGTGCAGTTAACGCACTGAAAATTATGATTTATTGTTGGCCCGTGTGACGTCATTCTTGCTCATAACACGTCATTGTGGCGGAAAATTTGAAAGTTTTTAAATACTTCTTGCTTTTTTTTCGTTAAAAAGCATCTTTTGTGGCTCTAATGGAGCTGACTGAGATACTGAATCCTAGTTCTTTCAAATTAAACGAAGTTGTATTTTCTCTTCATGGCTCCTTTAAGTAGATATTATCGCTTACTACTGCCACGGCCGCGCCACCTATCTCAAACCGCTGTGCTGTCCCTAGGTTATTGATCATTACATTAGTTTTCTGCATACAATTTTCAGGCCCCCGGTTCTACTCTGTTTGCCCAGTGCGGTAAGCCTGCATCCATAAACTCTATATGCATGTGCAGCCCCACCTAGGTGAAGTGTTGTCACTCGTGTTTATAACCAAGAAAGTTCTAGCTTCTGTATCCCCAGAAATGTATCGCACGAAGTGAATTTTTTGCCGCCAGATGAACAGTGGAACAATTGTGGTCAATACTAGGTATTCGAAAGACAGTTTCAGTAAATTAGGCCCCAATATGTCTGAAACACTACTCGACATTCAACATTTTGCTATTCGAGAGATGACTTGGTGCGAGAGATGACTTGGTGCTCGTTAAAGAGCAGGGAAGTTGGTATCAATATCAAAACAATCCATTTCAGAGAATTCAAGATCGGGAGCGTGCACTGCCAATCAGGAACTTCTGCCGCGGAATTTCGGAAGCACCACTCGGCAATTAAGCGTTGGTGCCATTAAAGGTAAATCTAATTATCTAGTCTGAGATGAGTAATAATTCTTATTTGAAAATATTTTTTTTAATTTGTAGGGATATTACAGTTTCTAATAATATTCAACTATTTCCCATGTAATGTATTTCTAATTTCGCAAAAGAATTCTTAATTTATCAATTCTAAAATAATTTGCCATCAAAGGTAATTCTAATATTTAATAGTAATAATTACCAATGAGACCGTTATAATTTCTTAGATTATTTCTAGTTTCTGAATTCTACTTAGGTAATTTATTAGGAAAGGTAATAGTATATTGTAAGAACGTAATTTGGTGCCATAAAACGTTCCTATTCTCACCGTAAAAAACGAGTCGGGCCTTTTCAATCCTCCGGGAGTCGATGGAGAGGCCATTGTTGACCATAATTACAAATGAGAGACCGTTCCAATTTCTTAGATTATTTCTAATTTCTGAATTATAATTTGGTAATTTATTAGGAAAGGTAATTATATCTGGTAGAACGTATGTTGGTGTCATAAAAAGTTCCTATTCCCACCGTAAAAAACGAGTCGGGCCTTTTCAATCCTCCGGGTGTCGATGGAGAGGCCATTGTTGACCTTTGGGTCCTTCTTGAGCGTGGAGACAATGTCGTTGAAGACAGCCCTTGCCAACGCCATTTGTTCCTGGCTCTGGAAGGTTCTCGCCACCCACAGAGGGTAGAGGCGGTAGAAATGCAGGGCCGTCATGTTGAGGCAGCGCAGTTCGAGGGTAGCTGACGGCGGAGCATCAGTGCCTTGGCCACGACGCGGTGCATGCTTCATCACCTGCAACAACAAAACAAGACGAACAAAGAAATTGTCACTCAGTGACAGGCAGGATGTCATGTCTTCCAATAAGACCACTACAAAAACTGTTGCTTGAATTGTCTATGTCAGTTTTATATAGTGTGTGTCCGAGTTCTCACTAAGTTGCTTTAGTCTGAAGTGCGCGGACACTTGGGATTTTGCCTTTTTATCCAGGTTAGGACGTTACGTTTTTGTGATGCCTAAGGCTGATATAATAACGACGATAGTCTTTTTTGGGCTACTTGAACGGGAAATTTTTGGTCTCTGTCTGCATGTCTGCGTGTCCATCTGTCACTCGATTTGTCACTCGAGACGTAGAGGGGAGCTTAAAGACCTGTTCACACTTGCGACTGCAGCGACCACACGCGGCAGGAGCGATGCCATTCCTGTCGATCTTATCGCTCGGCATCGCTTTCGTCGCGCGACAAGAGCGATCGGTCTTGACCAGTTTGCCGTCGCCGTCTCGCCGTCGCTCTCGACGAGGAAAAAGGAGGGGAGAGCTCCTGCCGTCATATAATGCCATAGCACCCGGATACGGTGCGATGTCGAAACTGAGTCACATTCCGAGCAAAAACAAAACAAGAAAATCAAAAATAGGTCGTCGCCATCGCTCGTGTCGCGGGCAAATGTGAACACGGGGTGTGGCGGTCTCCCAAATCGCAGAGCTCGCTTTTGTCGCTCCTGTCGCAAGTGTGAACTGGCCTTAATGAGAATTTCCCGGTGTATCAAAACTACTGGTCACTGTTACTTATTTACTGGACTCATTTTTTTATTCTTTCTTGTCGTTATCAATGGCCTAACATAAAAATCTGCTGACAATCTAGGGAAGCTCGGTGAACAATCACTTCGCACACTGAGTATAGCCATATTGGCACAAAATACAGCATAGGTTTACGCAGCACGAAATCTCTAATTTATAAATAGTGACTTGCAGGGCACAGACAATTTCTTGAGGATACGTGTGCAACGATACTGTAAGTAGTTTTTTTTTTTTTTCGGCCACTTTAAGTCTTTACTTTTAATGGCTATGTTTCTAGGAATTCTGTTAGGCTGGGAGGATGTTTTTGTTGTTTACCTGGGAAAGAAGCAGAAACAGGGAGTAAACTCCAGCCAGCTGGATCGATTTCTGCCTCAAGTGATCGATGATGCGGGTAATCACCTCCACTCCTTTGATCTCCAGCCCAGGGCTAGGTTCCGTATTCTTCAGCGTAGGCGGAAGACCTTGCTCCAGCGCATCTTTCCAGTTGACGTCAGGGGCCGCAGATGTCAGTTCGCCGTAGCTCTTCAACGTCGACCAGTTCCGGCTTTCTGCAACAATCCGAATGTTCTCGATGAAATGATCAAGAGCAAAGAGCGTGGTAAAATTGCTTTTCGCAACAGCAGAGTCAACGTCGAGGCCTTCGAACGCGTCGATGACGAACTCCATGGCCGCGTCTGAGTCACGTTGGAAGGTTGACGCCAGCGTCTCTCCCAAGGTTACGCCGATCTTCCGCTCTCTGGAGTAGATTACTCTCACGAAAGAAGCCAAGCCGCTGCCCAGAGACGTGCTCACCGCGAGCTGGACTAGCGCACCGAACGAGGGAGCATTTGTCCACTGCCGCGTGTGCGTGCCTATCGCTTTGAGGACGGCCATGACGCTTCCTGCCCGGCTGCGGTCACCGGTGGTCTTGATGCAGCTGACGTGAAACAGCGCCATCTGGTTTTCGAGGTTACCAGGAGACTCGCTCGAGTTCGCCGAGAAGCGCGTGGCCATGTTCACGAGCTGGTCGCTGACGCGGCGACGGAAAAGGGTCCCGTGCTCCGCGCTGTAGGGTCGCCGCTCTCGGTCCCACACGCGCCAGCGGCCGCACACGCTCTCGTAAAAATTCATGCAGGGTGCGGCGTCCGGATTCACTGCATCCAGCATGTACCTGGATGTTAAAAGCATGGGGAAGCCTTCTGAGCGATGCTATGTTACGGTCCTAAGTATTATTGAAGCAAAAATGCACAAAAACAGACATGACAAAGAGAACTCCACAGGACGAGCGCTTAACTTTCTGAAGTTGGTTCAGAAGAAGCTGGTCTTCAGAAGATCGCAGAAGCTTTTCTTTTAGTTCTGTCTACGACGTATCCTTGCTTTTGCTGCAATATGACGGCTTACCAACTTCCCGATCTGTCGCTGCTACCACTGGTTTATATGGCAGTAACTTCTGCATGCATGCAGGCAGAGTAAGTCATTTTTTTTTTGCGTCCGGTGGGAATAACAACTGATAAATTTTCTAAATTAACTTCTCAAGAATTCCGGACAGAGCAAGTAAATGCGTAGCAGGATAGGTAATCTGTTTTGATTGGTTTCAATACTGCACGAGGCATGTTGCTTCAGCGGCGATTCCTTAACTCTGTGCAAATATTACAGGTCTACTCACAAGCTGAGATTGCGGCATTGAGCTTCTGCGTCACGGCCACCACAGGGAGTCCACAGCTCGGGGGCCGCGTACAGGGCTTGCTCTGTCGCATTGCGCTGGCTGCTGAGGTAGATGGCAATGGATATCACGGTGAGAAAGCCAGCGGCGCCGACGACGACGATGCAGCAGAGCCACTCGACTATGGTGTCCCAAAGCGTGGCGAACCAACCAGCGGCTTCTGCACAACCCACACACACAGAGACTACACGTTGTAGTGGGCATGCGTTCGAATGGCTTTAAGAACGGTAACCGCACGAGTGGGTTCGAGTTTGTGAAGGAGACACTGCACCCTTATGCACGGTCAAAGCAAACCAAACCCGAAAAACGTTAAGTGGGTTAACCAAGGTGGGGTTATTGTGCAAAGTATGTACAACCGCCGTAATTTGATGTTGATACGTTATTGCCAGTGTGAACGAACATAAGAAAGCACACTTGAAAAATTTTAGCAATGCATAGAAAAAAGTTGTGCGAGTGTATATTTAAGGAATTCGTTCATTTCACTGGCCACAAAATGCACCGAAAACTCAATGAACCAACATTCCTTACCCGTCAGACGTGTTTTACGGTTGTATCAGCACTGAAAAAGAAGTATCATGAGTTTACATGTAGAGCTGTTGCCGATTTACGGATGCTGGCGCGCATCAGTGAATAAAGCCTCCAGTACTGGATAGGGAGCTACGTCTGACACAGTGCAGGCGCTGGAGTCACAGTAGGAAGGGGGGAGCAAAGAACGTCCACTTTACCGTGAAGTGCATGGAGCATCGCTACTTCGCGCCACTGAACGCAGCAAGCACATGTACAACAAGAAAACACAAAAAATAAAGTGGAATGCAGTTCTTTCTGGTAATGAATTGCTGGAGCATTGAATACGTTATCCCACCGTTGTAGGTTCTGATCCTACCCACCGCCCTTGCTTTGTCGGACGCCAAGTCAGAACTGGTAATATTCCTTGGATATGACCGAGATAAAGGCAGACGGATGGAAAATTTAGTCAGTGGGCTTGGCCAAGGTACACTGGGCATTACAGCGACACTGTGCAAAATGTTTGCATGTGGAATCATCTCCGTGGGAGGTCCCTCAAAGGCATGCCTACATGAACTGCAGCATGTTTCAACCGAAGTTGCCGAAAAACACCTTGAGATTTAAAATAACTTGCGCCAACGTGAACTGCTCCACAACAACTAGCGTGCTACAGTGCTCCCTAGGTCTCCCTTTCAGCGAAATCTGCTTCGTTCTAATGATTGGCAGTCTGACCCGTTCACATGCCCATGTGCATCCGCAGCACGGTGGGCTCATGCTTTCAGGAAAATTTTTGCTTTTAATATTTGTAAAAGATTGGTAGCTTGTCGCGTTTTTAAATTATGAATGGTGCTACTGAAAAGTCGCGAGATAGATCGCTCTACAACACAAACATCAAAGGTATATGCTTCACTGTTGAAATGACGAATGGCACGGAGTCGCAGGAGAGACCACATTCAGGATCCTCAAGTGGCCAGTAGGCCTGGCAGTTTATATTCCGGAGAGAGAGAGAGAGAGAGAACGTTTATTTGAGCTTTCTAAGGTGGGAGTGGTTCCCTAGTCCGGGAATCCATCAAGTGAGCAGAGATCCTTCGCTCTGGATGCCAGGAGCTGCTGGACGTCCAGACGGTCGCTGGTCACCAGGTTCTCCCACAGCTTAGGGGTGGGAAGAGGGGATCGGAGAGGTGGAAGTTCGGGATTGCACACACACTGTATTATAACATGAGCTAGAGTTCCGGGTTGTGAACAAAACTGGCATACAGCAGAGTATTGAGTTGGAAATATACGATGCAGGCGAACTGGGTGAGGAAAGGTATTGGTTTGTAGTCTGCGGAGCAGCGATTCTTCTTCCTTGGATAGTGCAGGGTGAGGAGGAGGGAAGTGTTGTCTGTCGGTCCGGTAACTAAGTGCCACATTCCGTAGTCGCTGGTTAGGCCTTAGTACTCGCAGATTGACTTGCACGTTAAAGGAACGGGACGTAAAGTTTTACAGCGGAGCTGTTTAGGCCGAGCAATATCCGTCAACCGCACCAAAAAATCTCGAAGTGTGAGGGAAAGTGGCGAGGAGGCAAGGAACCTACGATGACGTGTTGGGAGGGTGCGCCTGAAGAAGAAAATAGTGCCCTTCCACTCAGTGAAGAAGGATGACTTGCGAATCTGGAAGCGGAACCCGGAATGCACGAAACGAAATTCGTTTGTTTGTTATTTGCGATCGAGTAATTAGCCTACGGTTTAATGAAACTTTGAAGGACTCGAGATTTATTCTAGTGGACAAACATGCAGCTGCCCGTTTCCCTCCCGCGTCGTAGGCAGCTTACTGTCTGCGTATCACACCACCCCAATCCGCTCAAACACTGATGACACCGGATAGTTCGCATTGGGGCGGTGGACATACACATTTAAATCTCCCGCCAGCACAACGCACATGTCATCAGTGAGGGCATGAAACCTAGTATATCTGAGCGTGCACGCACCCCCCCTCTCCCTCCACTCCCAACACGTGCCTGATTAAACGGCAACCAGTTATGTTTGCGTGCTTCGGAGTGAAAAGAGGCACCGCAAGAATTGTCGCTCTGAAAGCCCTTCAAGCTGAACAAGAAATATTGGCTCACGTCGACGTTGCTGTTCATCCGGGAAAGATTTCCAGCTACTCGGCGAGCTGGAACTTGCGGTGGAAAATTGCACCCATTCGCGTTTCTGTTCCGGTGGACCCTCCTTCGATTCCCGTTGTTATTCCTCCGAGCAAACGACACGCATCTGTTCATAGGTAGCTAAAACCTGGAAGGACTCGAGCTTTATTCTAGTGGGCAATCATGTGGCTGTCCGTTTCCGTCCCGCGTCGCAGGCATCTCACTGTCTGTGCAACGCACCAACCAAAACCCAAGTCGCCCGACCATTGAGGTCAGCTGACAGGTCGCATTGAGCAGCGAGACTACCATGTTTAAGTTTCCCGCCAGCATAACGCCTATATCATTGGTAGCAGCATGAAGCACGCCCGCTTGATGGAACCAAAATCCTTATTTCCAATGAGTTGCCGTGCACGAAGACTGGCTGTGCATGAATGTACCCCTGCCTACACCCCCAACTAGTGCATGCATCAACCGGCAACCGGTGATGGGCGCGTGCTTAGGCGTGAAATACACGAGCGATAAGGTCGCGTGGAAAGCCTTTCATGCTGAAAAAGAATTATGGGCTCGCGTGGGCGTTCAAAGCTGGCAATTTACTCCGGTAACGTCTGATAAGGGAGCTAAGGCCATTATCAGACGATTGCACAGCTTGTGAAACAGGCATCGGTGGTGGCGAGGGGAGTAATAGTTGTCAAAGTGGTGCCGGCGGGGCAAGGAGGAGCGCCGCAGTGGCACCGAGTAAGTCGGCTTCACCGGAATGAAAACTGGGGGGTGAGGAGGGAGGGGGTTAGACATACTGCTTCGCAGTAAAAACTGTTGTGGGGGTCCCGTAAATCGAACCCGGGACCTTTACGCCGTGCAACTGGCAACCTACCCACTGGCCCACACCAAAGGCCCAAAGGGTGCGCCGTTAGCGGAGGCGGGGAACAATAACATGTGCGGCCAACTGGAAAGAAAAAAAATTGCCGCCCATCTGCTCACTTTGTTGCAAATGTCGTATAAAGACGACCGTTCGTCTGCCGCCACTGCACGCGCCACTAGTGCACAATGTACGCAGTAATGCGCGACTGAGCACGATTTGAGCACAATAGTAGTACAAGAGGAACCGCGATACAACACTGGCACGATACAACTGTTGGCGCCACCTGGAAATGGCCGTCAGAAACACACGATCGTGCGAAGCTAGGGCCACTTCCAGGTGGCACCAGCAGTTCCTTAAGCGGTGCGGTCGGTGTTTCGTATTTTTTTTTTTAAGCAAAGCTTTACTACTTTCTTCTAGCGGTTTCGCGGAGGATGCGAAAGTTAACCTTTTGACCGGAGACACACCCCCCGGCGACACAGCCCTCGCAGCTTATCGCGTGATTCGTCGGGCCTGCTGTCGGAGCTGCGCACAAGGCCCCGTTTTTAGTCGTTCTGCTCACGTAGCGGCAAAGGCCTCGACGGTAGCGGCCGCTCAGCTGATCGGCAGCCGACGAAACCCGCAGCCTCCCGCGCATGCGCCGCTGGGTCGTCTCGGGCTATGTGACTCATCTTGCGCCGCGTTCGCCGTGAAAGAGGAACGCCACGTTCGCCGACAATGAAGGCTAGGCTGCGCCTCCTCCAGGGACCGCACGGCTTTGAGCCGTGGTCGGAAATACCGCTACATCAAAGGTTAACCAAGTGAAACTAAGACTCAACCACACTAAGCCAAGCTTTTAGATGCGACTGCATCTCATTCACTCGCCTTGTCCCTGCATCCGGCGTCGGCGTTGTTGTCGGCGTCCACCCCTCCCCCATTCTCCTCGCCGCGTGAGCTGCGCTCTCCGCCGCTCACCCCCTCTCCTCTCCGATAGCGAACACTCTCTCGCGAGGGGCATTGGACAATTCGAATGGATTGGCTTGGCTTGGCTTGGATTGGATTGGATTGGATTGGATTGGCTTGGCTTGGATTGGCTTGGATTGGATTTCGATTGGATTAAAGTGGATTGTGTTGGATTGTGTTGCGTCACAGCCGCGGCAGACGCACTGGCGCTGGCGCGTCCCCTCACCGTTATGAGCGCTATAAAACGCGGTGCCTGCGCCGCTCCGCTCCCTCGTTCCAGCGCCGTTCCTCGGCTGTCGACCGCTGCAACGTGAACCCCCTATGCGTCGCACCTACACAGGGGTTCCCGCGAGGGGAGGTGGGAGATTTTTGCTTTGCATATCCAAGGTTAGCTGAGCTAAGCCGCAACAATTTTTTTCACGGGCAATTCCAGGGGAAATTTTTTATACGGTGGCTATAGTGTTTCATTTGCTATCGCCAAAATCAAGCATCCTGTTTTTTTTTCATAAAGGAAAACTGCAAATGTCACTTACGTATTGGTGTTTTGCCTCAGCTATGCGTAATGCTTTGTTTTCACTCAGCAATGTTGACGAGTATGAGCATTGCCTCTGGACTTTGATGTTTAGAAATGGATGTGGCTATAAAAATGCGCCGTTCAACCTCTGCGTACTTTGGCTGGGCGGCTGGACTGAAGGACAGACAGACAGACAGACAGACAGACAGACCAAAATTTCCGCGTCGAGGTAGCCCAAGAAAGACTATCATCGTTAAAAAACGCGACCCGTGGTCGGAATCAAACCTGGGTCTCTCGCGTTATATAACCGGCATCCATCCGAGTGAGCTATCATCGTATTCTGGCGCGTATATATTATGGGTTCGTAGCGCGGGCGTTGGCTCGGGACTTGGCGGCGGATTATAGCGCGTGCAAACGCGCTCCACTTTGGGAGAGACGTGAAAGCCTGTGGAAGAAACGATCCGGGCCGGCTAGTCGTGGTGGACTTTCAGCGGCAAGGTCCGAAATAGAAAAGAGATGGAACAGCCTGGCCTTCGAAGGAGGGAGAGAAGTCGCCAGCTCCGCTGTTTCTCCAGCATTGCACCGCTAGTTCAAGCTGCGCTATTTTTTAACACGAAAGTGTTTTATGCCTGGGTACACAAACATCACTGACGTCATATCCGTCACAGAAATTACATCACCAGAAAGAGTTCCATAGAAGTGGCAGCCCACAATCAGTCTGGTCGGAACTGGAGGTGTGAAACACTCTGTTAACTGAGCCATGAAGTCATGCCCGGATAGCTGTACGAACGCGCCTAATGTCCTTCCCTTTAACTTGTCCATTCAGATGGTGCTGCGGTGTGGGAGAGGTGAAGCGAAATAGTGCGTCATGACGGTAATGAGCGCCAATAGTTGGCGCCCCGATAGGGCAGCGTATAGCAGCGCAAGCTGCTGTGTTTATCGATCCGCCGCCTATGCGGAACGCCGCTCAGCTTGTGGAACGCGCGGCTGAGCTCGTCGCAACGCAAACGTCTGGCGTACACGCCACGGAGCAGGACCACTGTGGGTGCACTTTCGCCGAAGCGACCCGCCAGCACGACGTAGCTCGCCAAGCACACCCACAAGACTGCTGCCGACCCGTAAATCATGGCCCTTTCGCTGTAGCGGACCGTGACTTCACCAAACGATGCGCCGACAACCCGTTCGGTTTCGTTCGCACGGTTTGCGAGCGCCTGGGATTTCAATCGCAATGCTCCGGCGCCTGTAATCCAGTGTGTAATATTGACGCGTCCTACAGTATTATACCGACGAAATATAAATAGCGATGTGCAAGTTCATATCGATGCGCAATAAACATTCAAATGTCCCTGTGAGGGCACATTTCACTTTCGCGCTTTACCGATTCATACGAAAGACGGATAAACCATATTTTTATTACCAACCCAAAACCTCAGAGTGTGCTCGCACCATTGCTTTAAGCACATCGGTTCAAAAAGAGATGTGCGTGTATGTATTTTGCTGCTAAAGATTAGTCTCACCTTGATCTTTTCCGGTTGGCGGTGGCTCGCTTGCACCAGGTGATGCTTCCTTTTCAGCAGTCTCACCTTGGTCTTTTCCACTTGGTAGTGGTTCGCTTGCACCAAGTGATGTTTCCTTTTCTGTATCGTTCGGAGGAGACCCTGGCTCTGGTTCCGCCTGCTTGGTGGGAGCGCTGTCCATTTTAGAGGGGACAGTGACCTCCTTGCTGCCGTGACCCCGGGCTGCGTTGGTGCTGTTCATGTCACCCCCGACGTTCGAGGGGACACGCTTCACTTTGGCTCTGCTGCCTTGTGCTCCTTTCGTCGACCTGGGCGGTGAAGGGAACCAAGGGAACCAAGAAGAGAAGAGCTGCTGTAAAGTGGAGCAAGGATGACACAGTGGAAGACAAAGGATGACACAGTGGAAGACATTCGAATTCTAGGGAAAGTTGAATTTTTAACTGGCGGAAAAATGGATAAATTACAAGAGTGTGGCCTGTTGTGCGATTCCCGAGTAACCCTACTACGGATACGGGAGGGCGACCTGCGCCCCCTCCTGGTGCGGGCCGTGCGGGACAAGGTGGCACGGCTGGCTGAATGGGGAGCTCGCATGCGGCTGCAGTGGGTGCCAGGCCACATTGGGCTGGAGGGCAACGAGAGGGTAGACGAGCTGGTAGCCGACGCCCACGAACTTTCCCCTTCGCCAACGGCAGCCAAGGCTGCTGCGGATGAAGCCCGCCTGCTGATGCAGCGGCATGTACGGGCCCAGCACCCTGACCAGACGTTGGCCGCTAGAGAGGCCCCACCACCCGTGCGGGCCACACGGATGCCCCGACAGCAATTCTCGGCTGTCCTGCGCCTCCGCCTGGGGTGCGTGTGGACGGCCGAGCTAAAACACCGCCTGGAGCTCGTCGACGGCCCGTCGTGCCACCACTGCCGGGTGGCTGCCCAGACCCTGCCGCATCTGGTCCTGGAGTACCCCCAGTTTGTGGCAAAGAGGACTGAACTGTTGGCCGCCTTCAGGGGAGGTGGTCGGCCCCTCGAAGAGTTGCTTTGGCCGCCAGGCAGCGCCAGAGAGCGGTACGGAGTCCATGAGGCCCTGGGGTCCTACCTGGATGCCTCAGGACTCCTCCCGGCTCTCCGCTTTCTTCCCAGCTAAACTGAACTGCGGCCGTTTTGTGTGTGTGTGTGTGTGTGTGTGTGTGTGTGTGTGTGTGTGTGTGTGTGTGTGTGTGTGTGTGTGTGTGTGTGTGTGTGTGTGTGTGTGTGCGTGTGTGTGTGTGTGTGTGTGTGTGTGTGCGTGTGCGTGTGCGTGTGCATGTGCATGTGCGTGTGCGTGTGCGTGCGTGCGCGTGCGCGTGCGCGCGTGTGCGTGTGTGTGTGTGTGTGTGTGTGTGTGTGTGTGTGTGTGTGTGTGTGCGTGCGTGTGTTGTGTATGGGCTTTTTCTTTTTTCCTTAGTGTTTTAGCGTTTAGCTTTATATATAGTACATATATGTCCTTGATACTCCTGTCTGTATGTATATATGTATCACCCTCTTGTCTCTCTCCTCCCTTTCCTGATTCACAAACACAAGGCAGAAAACGGCTTGCCGCGGTGTGGTGGTGCCATCTAGGTTCACTAAAGGTAAACAAGGCCCTGTGATGTCATTGCAGACACGAAAACGCACGATTCAGCGGGAAAATCAAAATTTTAAATTAAAATAATTTCTCAGGGAATAACGTATGGAGGGCATTCGCACAAGGGCTGGGGCACTATAAAACACGAAATCTTTCGAATAACACAAACTTGTGTTTTGTCTTCATGGCTCCTTTAAAAAATGGTCGCCATCCCACCCTGAGAAAGTGGATGTCTAGCGAAGCTGTTGTAAATCCCTACATACGATGTTGGGGAGGGTATCAAATGCTCCTCGTCGTCTCACCGGGCTTGTGCTTGCGCTCGGCTTCTCTGGCAGTAAATGCTGGGTCCTGCCTATTACCTGACGCATGCTTTCGCCCTCGAATGACGTAAGCCCCCTTTTCGATAGCCGCTCCAAACCTAATCTTTACCAGGAAGACATGCGCCTTATCAACCATCATGCGGTTGGGATGCTTGTTTTGCGGGGTTTTTTTTACGGGCTAATTTTTTTTACGCCAGGCTAATCAGCCATACAGCATAGCGCTCAGTGTTAACACTGAGCGCTATGCTGTATGGCTGATTAGCCTGGCGTATGCGGTCGGCGTCTTGAGCGAGAAATACTGGGTCCTGTCTGAATTTTCTGTTTACGACAGGAAATTTTTCATCAATCAGCGAGAATCCCTTGCGATTCGCCCTAGAAGCCGCCGAATCGCAAGGGATTCTGGCTGACTGATGGGGGCACACCCTTCGTGCTTTTGACTGGTGTAAATAAAGTTTCCCCTCCCCCTCCTCCGACCAGCCAGGGAACCACAGCTTCGCTGTAAAAAAGGCGAGTTAGTATTGGTTCCTGTTCGTCCTGTTGCTTCTTTCTTCGACTCTCACTGGCGCGCTATGAGTGGCCATGAACCAATATCAATCCGCCCATTTGACCATTGTGAGGTATAACGTTTCTAGTACAAGGAGCTCCTTTCGACATAGTAATTTGGATCTGATTAACCCTGCTGTAGTTTCTCCTTCAATTGCAGAGCTCGTTCTGCTTATTATTTATTCGTCCCTCCTCTGTGCGCGGTGACAGCAGCCACGAACCATGACGATAGCACGTCGTTTGAGCAAGTCGAAGCGAATGCATTGCCAAGTTGAGTACAGTCGGTACAGTCAAACGGTAAAATGACGCAGGTTCCCAAATCGCTGATGGGCGTGCCGCACTCTCTAGCAGGAGATGTTTGTACCGTATAGCTCAACATCCGCAGCTCCACCCTTGCGGGCGCGGCTAGAGCAAAGCAGTTTCTCTTATTCCGAGCAGAGCTAACTGGAAATATGCCGTTTGCACCGTAGGCGCCAACGGACAACGCGAGACATCCCTTTCATTAACCTGTTACTTACCATCTCTCGGTCGCTGCTTTCAAACTTTAATCCGATTTTGTAAAAAGAGTTCCCGGTGAATTTTTATTTAAAGAAACACGGCTACTGCGGTAATGCGCCAGCTCTTTGCCAATATCCCTAAGGTCTCCAGCGCGCCAAACGATCTTAACATGCTGGAGTAATGACACCTGTGAATCTCGTTTAGGAAGGCCTTCACCACCAGCCCGTCTACGCCCACTGCAGGGCAAAAGCCTCTCCCATAGATCTCCGGTTATACCTGTCCTAACTGCGACCAATTTATCCCCGCAAACTTCTTGGTCTCATCTGCCCATATAACTTCCTGCCACCCCCTGTCACGCTTGCCCTCTGTAGGGATCCACTGTGTTACCCTAATGACCGGCGGTTATCTTGCCTTCGGAAGGCCTTACGAAAGGCCTTACGTACATGAACAAAATTTATAATTATGAAATGTCTTACGTACTTACGATTTTGTTTATGTTCTCTGTTACGGCAGAAATTGCTTTTTCGCGATTGTATATAGGATTCCCGAAAGCTGCAAACAGCTACAATAGAAGTGAATCCAGAAGGGCGACACCTGAGAAGGGACAGACATGACGGCTCTAAGCTCCTGCCGAAGTTTGCCACGATAAACATGAAATAAGAAAAGAGGAGAAACGGTGGCCTCGAGTGATTTGCCAACCCACAACGTTCCGATGACGCGTCGGATGCTTTACTTATTAAGCTATGGGGAGGCTGTATTTCCCTCAGTCCTCGAAAGTCGTGCGTTCGTCGGTACATACATCGTTTCGTGGGTAGTGCTCACTGCCACTTTCACAGAGAGGGGGGTACAAGACCCCCTCGGTATTACCACGTTTGCAGTGTTTAAAGTGTACACGCTGTCTCAGTAGCGGTGAACTGGCCAAAAATTCTCGTCTGGACCAGTAAGTAAAAAATTCACGCATTTCCACGAAGTGAATCATGACGAGTGGCCGAAGCACTGGGGATCGTTCTTACCGCAAATCACCCGTGGTATTGCCCACTCGCACTTGTAAATGAGTGACAACGCGTGTGTACGGTATATACTATTCCAATCCAATCCGATACAATTCAATTTAATCCAATCTAATCAAATCAAGTCTATTTCAATCCAATTCAATCCAATCTAATCTTATCTAATATAATCCGAATCCAGATCTAAATCTAAATTTAAATCCAATCCAATCCAATTTAACCCAATGCTCCTCGCGCATGCGCAACACTACACGGACGTCAAACACCGGACAAAGCGAGGTCCTAAGGTGCTTCGCCCCTAAAGGCTCCGTTGATTGATTGGCCGCGGCTCTTTTTCCCATTCCAAAGGAGTTTCAGTTGCACAAGGGGCTTGGTAAGCGCGGGAAGATCGAGGTTCAATTCTCTACGTAACATCATAAGTGTTGCCTTCGTGATACGTACGAACGAATGCATTCAGAGCTGCTACTAAGAGCGCCAGGCTATAGGATACAGCGGGCTTCAAATTCCTGGCGACAACAAGGAAAGTTAGGTAAGGTAAAGACTTGTATACTAGGCATTAATTTAGTCTTAAGCAAAATTTCATGCATTCAGCTGGATGAAAAAGAAACACCGCTTGCAGCAGAGGTGGAGCAGTTTGCTGTTCGTCTAGCACGACACATTCCCTGCACTGTACTTCCTGTATATAGCCCACCTGTGAACATGCAGTACAATCTTTTAGGAGGGATACTGCGTTCTATAGATACGTAAACGGATACATACATATATGCATAGATCAATATCTCGGGTGTTCGCTGCCTACTTACTAAGCAACAAAGTTTATGTTAGAAGCCCAAGAACGGAAGATTAACGCAGACGCTGAACTGTGTTTGAAGTAGCGCGGTTTTGTCACATCAGTATCAGGCAACAACTGCCTCAGTGCCTTGAGGCAGTTGTTGCCAAGGCACTGATCCTCATCCACAAACCACTACAGTCCTCCGTGATTGGTCTTCTTGCAGCGGCCTGTGTTAGATAGGCATTCAGCCGTCGAATTTTTCGATGATACCGCGGGAGAGTCGACCGGCCGGTGGGTTACACGAATACACAAAGCGCCTTATCATGGCAGAAAGCGGCAAATAAAGCGAGAATAGGCCCGCCAGTGCAGCTGTGTTCTGCTAGGCTGCTCCCACAATCACGACACAACCCCTTTCCGCTCGTAATCAGCCGCCCGTATTCATTGCCGTGAACCAGGCACACGGGAAATCACTGTCAACACCCGGCAATGAACATAGCCGATTGATTACCAGGGGTTCTGTAGCGATTGTGGGAACAGCCCAGGAGAACATAGTTGCACTGGCGGGACCGTTCTGCGCATGGGAACTGCGCGACCTATTCTCGCTCGTTTCGCCGCTTCCTACCGCGACAAGGCGCTGACGTGCACCCGCCGGTCGACGCTCCGGCGATATCATTGAAAACTTCGGCGACTGTACACCTTCGCATATTTGCCGAAGCCTTCCCTGTGCGAGCGGGAATTTCAATACATCGTAAGGAAGCACCGGATTATTCAAATAAAATCAGGTATTTCTTAAGGTGGCGTGATTTCGATTGCAACGGTAGCAGTTTGGGGGGCGTTGAGAAAAGTACACTCATTTGCTTGCCTTGAGTGGGGGCTCGTGTGTTGCGGGGTCGCCGCCGAGGGGGAGCTGGGCTTCGTACGTCTCTTGGTCGCCGTTTTCGAGGATTCAGGCGAGCGGGCGTGAAGAGAGCCTTTACGACTTGTTGCGGGCGAGCTTGAAGACCCCGGGCCATGTTCGGGCTTCAAGGACATCGTCCTAGGAGACTCTACGGGCTGGGGCGAGCGTGACATCGTGCTGGTGGGCGTTCTGGCTCGTTCTGGAAATCATACGATGAAGATGATAGTTGTTCGGAGCGTGACGGTTTTGGGAATAAGCGGGAGAAATTGGACAGGGGTTCTGATCCCACGTTCATTGTAGTTCTTAAAAGTGGGAATCTTTTCTCCAGTCTTTATCCAGCATCTCGTACAATTGAGCAAACAAATAAATTGAAGAAAGGTTTGGTAGGGTTTAGGCTACATTACATGTAAACTGAGTTTTCAGGATTGGGATACTGCAAAACGACCTTGAAACAGACTCTTCATCTATAAAGGCTCGTTAACGACTGTTAAGCTTAAACGTTTGCCAACTGGGCTTAGTTAGGTATCCCGAGATGGTCAGCCCTACTACTGCTATTGGGTATAGCCCAAAGATAAAACATCTTTGGCCATTCTGTTTGCAGACCTTTTCCCCAAGGCCATAAAAACTGATAGCCATTCAATGTCACATAAGACGCGTATGCGTCATATTGGAAAATGAATAGCTCGGCCTCGGTATTTGTTGGGAATTGACGCGTGCTGTGAGGATACGAAATATGTGGTAATTTTGCCAGCCTTTGCAAAGGCGTACTCGCCAAAACAACGTAAGGTCATGTGTGACATGTAGCTTTCTCTTCAGCCAGTAAGTCTTGAGCAGAGGAATAATATCAGTGATGGTTGGTTACCAACCTCAAGCCCTGAACCACTCATTCAAGCCCACACCCCCAACGCCACTAAGACTCCATAGCTCCATTCAACCAAAGTTCGACATAGGGATTGAATTGTAGAACCCTATGCAAAGGCATGTGCTAAGACCTGAATGAGCAATTGCTCAAGTTTATTATGAAATTATCAGTTACTCGACCAGCGATGTATACATTTCCTATATTTTAGATGCGAAGCATCTCATGCTCGGGGCTGTGTCCCTCCCTCCCTTGTTGTCGTTGTCGTTGTCCACCGTCCGCACTCTCCTGCGCGGGCGCGTCTCTTCAGCCCCGTCAGCGTTTGGGCTGACGTCAACGCAGTCCACTATAAAAAGAAATAGTTAGGCGGCGCCCGGTTTCGATCCCACGCCTCTCTGGCCGCAACGAGAGGTTGGTTGGTTGGTTGCCTCAGACCATGGCACATACGCACGCCGGGGACTGGCCAAGAAGCTTTGTACCCAATCAGGATGGGACCTATATTATTTTAGATCCCAAAATTTAGAAAATGAAATACAGAACACAATTTTAAATATGATAATATATAAAAGAAGATTCAGGAAGAAAAATGAGATAAGTGTGAACGTTTAGGTGGCTAGCAGGAAAACCGGCCTGTCGCCGCAACATAAGAATGAAGGGCAGACACAAAATCCCTGTGGCAGACTCCTAGGGCATACGTGGCGCTCTTCCCACTGCGCTACAATTTTTTTCTTTATTACATATGAGAATATGCTCATACGTGGCAGTACGTGAAATACAAGCAAGCAAACGAATACACTGAAGTTGTGAGAAGCACGTATACTTCAAAATTCAGGCAGACGGGAGCATGTGCTACGAACGCACCTTATGTCTTTCACTCGTTCAAACTACGTCAAGAAGCTACTGATACAACAAAGGCACGCGAAGCTGAACGTCAACGGAAACTACGAACTGAAAATTAATGGGAACTTCAGTCCACCCCATGGCTGCTTCGCATACTACTCAGGGTTTCTCTACGGGAAGATGGGTTAATTTTTTTCTCTTGGTGATGCGAACAGGGCTTTGTTACGTTCTGACCTTAGTAGCGCCAGCAATTGTACGGTGCTGC
Organism: Haemaphysalis longicornis; assembly: GCF_048455015.1. Lineage (NCBI taxonomy): Eukaryota > Metazoa > Arthropoda > Arachnida > Ixodida > Ixodidae > Haemaphysalis > Haemaphysalis longicornis. Next base: position 110,316,717 of record NW_027526385.1, read on the forward strand.
CGAAAAGAAAAGAGAGGAAACACCAAACGTTACGCCTACGGAGCGTTGCTGTGGGAATTTTATACAGAGATGCGTACTTCCAGAGTAGCAAATACTCGCAGTGTGGGACCAAAGAATACATCACGGGGAGCGGGAGGAGGTGGAAAACCTTATAAGAGCAGGGGCTGCTCTTAGGGAGGAGAGAGAGAGAGAGAGAAAATGACCTTTATTGAGGAGTCCGGCGTGCAGGGGCGGATCAGGCCACGCAGGGCTTCACCGCCCCTTGTCTAGTATCTAGACCTCGAGGAACACTAGGCCAGTGTCCCGGCGTTGGCTACTTGGCGGGACCGCTTCCCCCCGCAAGGAGGAGGAGGGTCTCCCGTTCGCGCCTGTCGGGCCAGGGCGTCCCCGAGCCGCTGGACGGAGGGAGGACGTCCTCGCAAAGTGGCGGGCATACGTTCCCTGACGCTCACGACACCTGAGAGAACCCCTCGAGAACTCCAGGGAGACTACCATCGTGACCTGCTTCTCGTGTCACGCGCCAACAAGGCCCACAATGCAGCACATGCTGTGGGAGTGCTCGGGGCTCGCGGCGGAGAGAAGAGCCCATCTTCTGCCGTACATCAAGACCCTCTAGGAGGGGGCATCGCCTCCTGTGGGCCGGGCTCACCCAAGAGAGACTGTTATGTCCCTTCAGACTTTCGCTTGTACCACGAGTATACACAAGACAATGTAGATGCTCTCACCTTCTTTACCGCCTTCCCCATCCCTGACTAGACCTTGAGTCTCCCCTTCCGAATAAAGAATTATAATAATAATAATTGTGAGCCTGGTGATGTGCGAGTGGTTCCTGAGTCCAGGCGACCATGGGACGACCTTGCTGTCTCAGCCCTGGATCAAGACACTGTGAACATCTTGTTCGCACCTCACCTGAGTTTGTAGAACTTCAGCCTATGAACGCTTTTCTCATTAAGGCTCAATATCCTTCCGAGGTAACAACCGTCGGGAAGGCAGCAAAGAAGATAAATAAAAAAATTCCAATTTCGAGCCACATAGCGCCATAATTGTTATTGTTTATCAAAGCTTCTTAACGTTGCCCGTTCCAATTGAGCCAACTTGCTCTTTATCTAGTTTGACCCAGCGTAGTTATAGGTATATTTGTACTCTAAAGGTGGTTCTTCCCCTTATGAGAGGCTCTGCCTGCGGACAGTTGTTGAAATTGTAATTCTCACCTTGAATGACGTCTTACTGCGCGACTAACTCAAGAAACAGGGGCGAAGATTAACGTGTAGAATTTTCTACTTGTGACACCGTGGTCGGGAATATGGCTGGAGGCACTTGACGTGGTCCTTACGTATCCTCTTCGTAGAGCTGCCAACCTGTTTCGTGCGCTTGAACTTGTGCTCCAGGACGTAAAATATCACTGGGCATAGCGAGAAAGTTTCGCGTTCAACCAACGTCGCTGTTAGACGGTGGAGTGCATGATTTTTAGACGCAACGCATCTCATGCTCGCCCCTATGTCCTTCCTGCGTCTGTCCGGCGTTGTCCTGCACAGATGCGCCTCTCCCTTTCTAATCTCTCCGATAGCGAACACTCTCTCCCAAACAGCTGCGGGTTGGCGCAGCGCGCTCTCACTCCGTTGCTAAGCGCCGGTGGGCGGCGCTGCGCTCAGCGCTGCGTGCGCTGCGCATGTGCAGTACTCACTCTCTCCGCGCCTTCCTCTCCTTCGGGCGCTGTGAATATAAAGCGGCGTGCCGCGCTCCGACGGTCTTAGTCGACGGTCGTCCGCGTTACGCTTGCACTCTCTCACAGTACTCGACGATTGCTTGATGCAATCGTCGAGCCCCTAACTGTGCACTTTACGGACCACAAGGCACTCATTCTCGCCTGCAATAAAGACCGTACCTGAGCATACGTGTACTGCATGTGCATTGCATGGTGAAAATGAAAAATTACGCCCACCTCCCCTTTGCGTGAGAATACCTGCTATAAGCGTAATCAATACGATGGAAAACTCCAATGGAACCCCCCATGAGATGCGTTGCATCACACCAGGGTTCCCGCGAGGGGAGGTCGGCGTAATTTTTGTTTGGAATGCGAGCAACGGTATGTTCCAGACTGACCTTAGTAGCACCCTCATGCATCACCCACTACGATCGGTAATTGTACGGTGCTGCTGAAACACACATAAAGAAACATACTTTTCTTGAGCATTTGATTACGTTAGGGGATACTCCTGGTTGCAGACATGAGACGGGTAGGGACGTCAGTAGCTCGGTGTGTTAGGGTTGTTTGCCCTCCTGGGCCCGGGCTATGCAGTGCCTATCGCCCACTGGCCCTCGGAGGTGATTAGGGGAAAGTTATTTTAAAAGTAGACATATTATGGAGGTAGATTGTCTGGGGCGCCACATAAAGAAAATAATGGTGGGACATACTGACGGCTGAATGTGTGTTAACCTTGCAGGATTTGTGAAGGTAGGCGTTGCGCTGCTGAGCACGAGGTCGCGGGTTCGATTCCCGGCCGCGGCGGCCGCTTTTCTGATGGAGGCGAAAAGCAAAAACGCCCGTGTGTATGAGATTTCGGCGCACGTTAAAGATCCCCAGGTGGTCAAAATTAATCCGGAGCCCTCCACTACGGCGCGCCTCATCGCCTGCGTTGCGTCGGCGCGTTAAACCCTACAATCAATCAATCAATTTGTGAAGGTGTTTGTTTGCAGAAGACGCCAGACGTATGCTTGCTTGTTCGTTAGTTTGTTGGTCACCGGGAGGTTACCTGGCAAGAGAGGAGGTAATGTGTGATTTTATTGTGAGACACTAGTCTCTCCCTTGCAGATCGCGATCCGTGGTTTGGATATAGGCTAGCTCCCGCCTCGATGGCGAGGCGTCGGGCCATTTCGTCAGCTGGCTTGTTTCCGTCGAAGCCAGAGTGGTCCCGTGTTCAGACCAGTTCTACTGGAAACGCAGGGGATTTCGGTTCGAAACATTGAGTGCTGCTTTGCAGATAAGGCCGGCAGGGAAATTTTGAATTGCGGTTGTAGAATCTGAGATGACTGTGGTTGTGGCTGGTTGCAGCGAAAGAGATAAGGCAATTGCCGCCACTTCTGCCTTCTCACGACTTTGGGTCTTGGTAGTTGCGATATCTAATTGGTATCTTCCGCTGTTTACTGCGGCGATTGAGTACGTCTCGTGATGTCTATATGCAGTTGTTTCAACATACACGACGTTGGCTTGCGGCCGAATCTGGTCTGGAGAGCTCGAACTCTTTTTCCTTCGCTCTACGGGGTGTACGGGATGCATGTTTCGTGCTACCAGCTTAATTATTAGATTTGCGAGCGTGTAACGTGGTCTCAGGAAATTGTTAGTGTGTTGACCAGGATGATTAATCTGTAGCCTGCACCTGGTGAAATAACTCACAGATTATTACTTTCTTCGTAAAGTGGGTCGGCTGTTGTCGAAAATTTAAGACTTACAAATAAGAACACTCTGTCTTCGTCTTCCAGCTTTAACTGGTCAATTACTATTTTTAATTACGTCATGTCGGTTTAGATTAGACATCATTTCACAAGACAAAATGGCAAGTGGCAGAAAAAAGTGAGGCATGTTCACACAAGACCTAGCTAGTTAATATTACCGTTTTCTGGCGCGAGTACAACAGAAGCCAACGAGAACCATTTTGGTGAAAATAGGGCAATTCGAATGCATGTTTAATCATTTAAAATTACTTATGTACGATATGAGATAAAAATTTCGTCGTTGCTTAATACGCCCCTAAAACAAAAATTTAGAATCGTCATGATACATATTAATGCTTACGGTGAAACGTTTTATCAAAAATTACGCAAACCGTATGTAAAACACGAGCATAAAATCCGTAGTCACAAAGACATTTATGTTAAACAGGGCCGTTTGCGAAAAAGTGAACTAGATACAGAACGATATGGTGCGCGTAGACTTTTGCAGCTTGGATTTCCCGCAGATAAAATTTGCCATCGCTCCCTACGACTCCTTCAGCAGCTAAATGAAAACGGGCTTAGCTTTCGCTTCCAGGAAACGAAGCCGCGGACAAGTTGGCACGTGAAGCGACATCTTGTACTCGTTTTCTAAAAGTGGCTCCAGACGAATGGCGAATTGTAGGAAACATCATTAAAGAACACTTCATATCTCTTTGGCGACCCCCACTCCAACCTTGTGTTACCAAAGGAATGAAGAGGACAGAAGCATCCTTACTGTTCCGCATCCGAACCAACTCAGCGCGGATGCCGACGTGGCTTCATAAGCTGATTCGATTGATTGATTGATTGATTGATTGATTGATTGATTGATTGATTGATTGATTGATTGATTGATTGATTGATTGATTGATTGATTGATTGATTGATTGATTCATTCATTCATTCATTCATTCATTCATTCATTCATTCATTCATTCATTGTAGGGTTTAACGCGCCGACGCAACGCAGGCGACGAGGCGCGGCGTAGGGAAGGGCTCCGGATTAATTTTGACCACGTGGGAATCTTTAACGTGCGCCGAAATTTTGTTTTTGCTTTTCGCCTCCATCAGAAAAGCGGCCGCCGCGGCCGGAAATCGAGCCCGCGACCTCGTGTTCAGCAGCACAACGCCTTAGCCACTGAGCCACCGCGGAGGGTTGGCTTCATATGCTGAACCTCACCTCCTCACCTCTGTGCGCAACGTGTTGTGTTATAGCTAATATCGTGATATCCGACATTTTCTTGTGGACCGCCGAGAGCATGCGACGGAAAGTTAGCTTTGCTTAAAGGACTTCGAAGGAGAGCCGCTCCGCATGCCTCTTTGGGTGATATAATTTTTCCTATAGGCCATTGGATCACCAGGAGAGACAACTTGCGCCTGATCCTCGGGTTTTTAAGGGACGCCTCAGTGACGCCTGGTGATTTCCCCGGTATAGCGGAAAAAAGGTGCTGCTGCTCAAGTGACTCCTGGTGATTTCCCATGCATAGCGGCAAGAAGGTGTTATTCGGGGGAGCAATTGCCGGCATATCATGCAAGGCTAGATCCCTTCGTCGATAAACATCATCACCATCAACATCATCAGAGTTCTTAAAGCGTTTTCCTCGGGGTTTTTTTTTTTTTTTTTTTTTTTTTTTTGCGGACATGCTGCCAAGACGCGGCTGACAAAATGCCCTCCTCACGTCTTCTGAGAGAGAATATACAATGGGACTCAAGTCGGAACACTTGACTGAAGGCGAGGAGGCTATTTATTTGGTGAGCAGCATCCTAAACGTAAGAAGCCTAACGACGACGATGATGATCAACCACCGGGTGCCAAGATGTCCTGATGATGGCAGATTTCCTGATGATGATGATCTAACATGAACACAATTCACTGGTTATGAATAAACCGGCGTTGCTTCCAAATTTTACGCCGCTTCGCCTCCTCGTCCCCACCTCTCTTTATTTTGAACCCCCGTTCGACGCTGCTTGATGTACAAAGGTTCACACGCGGGCCAGACCACTTGCTGAACAGACGCGAGCAAGCAGGCGAGTACTCGTGAGCGCAAGTTAACCTTCGACGGCCCCACGCGGCAGCAGTACGCCAACACGCCAACCGCGAGAAGTCGAAGTTCAGGTGGCAGGCGGACCGTGAATTCGAAGCGCCCATCGAGCCGCGGACGAATGCGAAAACGCATACGACGCAACCCCACCCGCTTTCCCCGCCCGCTCGATCCAAGCTCCTTCTTTTCACGACGCTCTCTCTCAGACCTCACACACCTAGTTTGGTGGTGCCCAGCTTTCGCCACGCACCGTACATATAAATCTCCCCAACCCCATCCCGATCCACAACAAACTGATGCACAACTATTATATGAAATAGCGGTTTATTCATTTAAGAGCGGTCTGGCACGGGTTGTTTGAGCGGGTCCTCCCCCGAACGAACTGGTGTATGTGCTCTAACCCTATTGCGATCACCATGAACTGGCCCATGAATGGCAGGTTCTAAGAACTGGCCCAGTTATTGAGTCTACTGAGAACGACCAGCATTTATTTGTTTTTTTTTTCTCTTACCCTCCCTCCCCATTCCTTTCCCCCATCGTGACCAGTGGTCATCCTTTTCTATTAAAGGTTGTCTGTCTCTCTCTCTCTCTCTCTCTCTCTCTCTCTCTCTCTCTCTCTCTCTCTCTCTCTCTGCTCTCTGCTTATCAGTGTCTTTCAGAGCCGCGTTATCAATTCACACTTTCTTTGCTAATGTGCCTCCAGTCGCGCGCGTCCGCCCCAATGGTGGAGACATGTATACGTTGGCACCGCCATTTTGGGTCAATCCCTGGCCAGCGCAGCAAGTAACTGTAGCAAGATCACGCTATAAATATCACCGTAACGCGGTTTACTCGTAGAGTTTGAATCATCTCAGCTGCTTCGCGTTGCTGGGTCATGTGAGAAACGCAAACAGCTGTGTGTTGAGCACTTTGACACGATAGCGACGGCACAGTACCGTTCAAAGGGTGTCTCCACCCTGTACGGAAATGCAGTTATTTTTTTTTTCATTTCCGTATTGTACTAACGTCTGTTTCGCTTAGCCTTGGCACACAAACTCTCACACTCTCTTTTTCCCGTCTCAATTTGCTCGACCACGCGGGGGTTATCTCGTTTGCGCAGGGCGTGGGGCTGGCGGGCTATAAATAGCGTCGGACGGCGCGGGTGCCCCGTAGCGCAAGGAGCTTGGCTGGCGGGCTAGCTCGGACACCGTGGAGGGGAGGGGGGCACAACGTTGGCGTTACTTTTTTTTTACCAGAGATGTCAGCTACAGGTTCGGAAAACATGCGAACACGCTCTAAATACAGTATTTTAAGTAAGTTCTCAGCCCACCTGTCACGTCAGACCGTCTACTAGGTCGGCATTTAACCGTACCCCGGTCGTACGACACCCCGGTCATACGACGCTTTCTTGCCGTCTCTTGAAAGTCATATTATCGGAGTTCCACTGTATCACATCACTTTACATCGCCATGACATGAAAGTACGCCGACATGCACTATGGGTTCCGAAAACCGTAGGTTGAGTTCCAAATAACCTACTGTGTGTATAGGCGCGTGCTGGTTGTACATCAGGCTTCTAATCAGTACGGAGGTTTATTGAGCACAGCGACTCACGCCTACGGTAAAAATGCAGTAACACTATGTTTGTTCAGACCTGGAGCGATATTTCAGTACATTTCCCACAGCCATATCTTCCCAATATTCAGATATACGTTATAGGAAAACTATACACAAGAGGAGGAGGAAGAGGAGGAGACTAAAATCGACCTGATTAGTGGGCCGGGTCCTCAGCCCAGGACAAGTGAGTAAGAGTAATTTTCTTCAATTCATAGAACGCCATCACGAGTAGACCAGGATTTGTTTCTAACGCTTGGAAGGATTGGAAAACAATAAATAGCTGCTTCTAAATATTCATCGGTTTCTATTCGGATAATATATGCACTTATACAATTTTTTGCGTTGGTTAGCGAGTATATCAAGCCAGAAACACCGTAATCATGTCGTAATTGTTCGGGATGAGAGTCCCTTCGTTATAACGATGGTTACAGAAATTCGGAGCACAAAAGCCGCCTTCGAGTACTGTGGACAACGTTAACAGTGTGGGGCGCGATCGCGGTGGCGTAGCACAAACCTTCTCATCGTATTTGCATGGGAAAACTACGCATGCTGCCGATATGCGCCTTCTTGAACACAGCCATAACGAAAGTCAATTTGTGAAAAGGAATGTATGCCGTACAGCCTAAGGAAAATATTCATGCGATCTTTCTGAGCCTGCCAAACATCCCGATATCTACTAATCAGACGTTTTTGAAGAAGCAGAAAAATTAATGCGTTTGGCACAGAATAAAAAAAAAATTCACAGCATATCCACGGGGTGAATGATGATGAGTAGGGGAAGCTCCTGAGGGGAAATCATCGGTAAAACCGTGACTCTTCAGTGAAAGTTCGCCCACTACATCTGTGTCCGAACGTAACGTCTAGAAAGTCTCGCTTAAACCGCGCGTCGGCACCTTGGGGCTGAGCTCGCCTGATGCGTTTTGCAGACGCCTCACGAGTTCTCACTGCATCGGGGTCTGCCTGCCGATACGCGCGCTTTCTCGCCGCTTCCCGTTCTCTGACGTTTTGGAGATCCTCTTCGCGCCGCAGCCGTGCCGCTTCGCGTACGGCAGGGTCCTCGCGCCGTTGCCGTGACGCTTGGGCCTCTCGTTCTCGAACGCTGGGATCTTGGCGGCGTCGTCGCGCAGCCAGACGACACGCTTCGGCCTCCCGCTCTCGTACGGCAGGATCTTGGCGGCGGCGTCGCGCAGCTTCACGGAGCGCTTCTGCCTCACGGGCTCGCACATCTGCAGCCTTATCCATCGGGCGACTCCGAGCGCGCGCCAACAGCGAACGGATTTTATTACAACGCTCCCCGCCATCTAGTAAACAATCCAAGAACTAAACTAGAGGTAGCCACGCCATCTAGTAAACAATCCAAGCGCATCTTTTCATCATATACAAGTACCGCCATCTAGTAAACAATCCAAGAACTAAACTAGAGGTAGCCACGCCATCTAGTAAACAATCCAACAACTAAACTAGAGGTGGCTACATACATACGTCGAGGATGGACAGACCCACGCCCTAAGGAGCTTCGCCCCTAAAAAAACATTCGTCTGATACGAGTCAACAGCAATGACAGAAATAGAAGACAGCCGCTTTATTTCCTGCTGTGCAATGCGCGTGTAGGGGCCCGCTTCTGGTTAGGTAGCATTAGACTGTTGAGTCTTCATAAGGGCATCTCAAAAATACTTTAGGGGAGCCTACGCATTTTGAATACTTATGGAGGAGCTCTGAGCGCTGAAACGCGAAAGGACTAGTTAAACACGATATTCTGAACGATGCTATGAAGAAAGCTGTTCTGTCTCCTCCTAGGGTGAGACGTGCCCTAGGAGGAGACAGAACAGCTTTCTTCATAGCATCGGTCAGAATATCGTGTTTAACTAGTCCTTTCGCGTTTCAGCGCTCAGAGCTCCTCCATAAGTATTCAAAATGCGTAGGCTCCCCTAAAGTATTTTTGAGATGCCCTTATGAAGACTCAACAGTCTAATGCTACCTAACCAGAAGCGGGCCCCTACACGCGCATTGCACAGCAGGAAATAAAGCATCACCCCGAGAGGTCTTGCTTGCTCACCTCAAAAATCGGAGATACTTTTCTACCAACCTCCCAAACAGGGAAGAAGAAAGAAAGACGTCCCGAACATTCAAGTGTATATACAGGGCAGCCTGATTCCACGCGTCGAGTGCATTCGCGTACTCGGCCTTCGTGTTCAAGCAAATGGAGCCAACACAGCTACTGTATCGACGTTGAAATCTAGTGCGGAGCAAATCAGCCGACTTATAGCCCGCATAGCTAACAAACACCACGGCCTCAAGGAGGCAAATTTACTGCGCCTGGTTCATGCTTTTATTATAAGTCGCATCATATACGTAGCTCCTTTTCTGAACTTCAAAAGAGCAGAAATAGAGAAGCTCCAGTGCATCATCCGGAAAGCCTACAAGCAAGCTGTAGGAATACCCGTCATGGCATCCACGGAGCGCTTCCAAGCAATGGGGGTGCACAATACCCTGGAAGAGCTAGTAGAAGCACAAAGGATGGCACAGCTGCACAGGCTCTCGTGCAGCGAGACTGGCCGCGCAATTCTAAGGTCCCTGCGCATCCCCTTCGCTTCTCAACACGGTATCAAATGCTCTCTGGATGACAGCACTCGATCATACATCCATTGTTCTCCCATACCACGAAATATGCACCCGGATCATCATCAAGACAGAAGAACCGCCAGAGCTACTGCACTTCACCGGCAGCTGTGCGGGAACCCACATGTCCTCTATGTGGATGCTGCGGATTATCACGACCGAGCGGCTGCGGCCGTAGCCGTAGTAGACCAGCAAGGAAACTCAGTGACCTCGGGCACAATCATGACGACGCACCCTGAGGTGGCAGAAGAAGCGGCTATTGCGCTCGCAATAGCTAGCACGGAAGCCAAAATTATTGTGTCTGATTCCAAGACAGCAATAAGAAACTTCCTGGCGGGACGAATATCCCGGCCAGCGGCCAAAATTCTTTCTACGTTTATTGGCGACAGATGCAGGCATGTTTGCCTTGTATGGACACCAGCGCACTCGTCCCTGCCGGGGAATGAACTGGCTCACGAGGCAGCCCGAGATTTCGGCAACCAGGCTGACCTCGACGGAGACATCGGGCCTACGTTCACGGGGAGCAGAGACAGGCTGGCCACGTACAGGGAGATCACACACCACTACAGGTTGAGTCGCCTCAAGTACCCTGCACCACACTCTTCCCTCAACAGATGGCAGTCGGTTGCGTGGAGACGAATACAGTCGAACACCTTCCCCAACCCTGTTCTCTACAACCGATATTACCCAGACACGTATTCCGACAGATGCAAGTGGTGTGCAGACAAAGCCACCCTACAACACATCATATGGGCATGCCCACAGAAACCTCGTTCCCCTAATAGAGCATTAAACATCAGGACTCAGGAGCAATGGGAGGCCGCCTTGCTCAGCTCTCACCCCGACGTACAACAACTACTCGTCCAGCTGGCGGAAGATGCCGCTAGGGCCCACGGGCTCATGGCCGCCATCTAACGGGGAAGGCTAGGTGACTTCCTCCCTGTCACCCCCTTCCTTCTACCAGTTTGGGCTCAAATAAAGTTCCTTCTCTCTCTCTCTCTCTCTCTCTTCTGTCTCCTCCTGTGTTGCAAACTTGTGGGTGACACAGCTTCAAATTATTCAGGTGTGCTAGAAGCTGTCGAAAATAACTACATTACTAGAAATACGCTTTTTAATGCACAAACCATCAAATTTCCAGGGCGATTTTAGCACAGACACTGCTGCCCCTCACAAGCGGAGGGTAGCAGACGGCAGCGGCGCGAGTCCCTAAGCCGACGTCAAGGCCAGGGGGCGCCACTCGAACATCTGTGAGCGCGACCACAGGCGGCGCCGCGATGCGCGCCTCCGTGACGTCGGCCTAGGGACTCGCATTTGTCGTCTGCTTCCCTCGGGCTCGCTCTGACTGTTGTTTCGTTGCGTTCGGTTGACGTCTGATACTTGTACGCACCAGATGTTGCGTGTGCGTAACTTATTATCATAATAATAGACTTAAAATCGCATACACAAGCTCAAGGTGTGAGTTGAAATATAGTTTTGGATACCGCTACGGAAGAAGCATTGCCACCGACGCCCCAATCCTTACGAAGCCGGTCCTGTGCGTAGCGCGAAGATTCGGAGCTAGGCGTCAGTTTCTGCATTAAGAAATCTTTCGAACAAAGGGAATAGCCAGCTGCTAGTAACCGACATTTGCGAAAATACAAGACCACAACCAATTCCAGGCCTCCGGGACTGCCGGCTTCGTCAGAAGGCATTACGATTCCCGGTAATCATATAGAAGGTAAAACAGTTTTTGCAACCTTTCCGAACGCTCGAAAGTATTGTATCACATCACTTTACATTGTCATGGAATTAAAGTATGCTGAAATGCACTAAGGGCTGCAAAACTGTCGGTTTAGTTCCAAATAACCCACCGTGTGTATAGGCGCGTGCTGGTGTTATACCAGGCTTCTAACCAGTATGGTGGTTTATTGAGCAAAACGAGTCACGTCTACTCTAAATATACAGTAACATTATGTTTGTTCAGATCTGGAGGGATAGTTCGGTACATTTCCCACAGCCATATTTTCCTAATATTTTAGATATGCGTTATAGGAAACCTGCACTCAAGAGGGGCCAGAAAGTGGAGGACAAAACTTTATTTAACAGTAAATAAGAGGTGACTGGTGGGCCAGGACCTCAGTCCAGGTCAAGAAAGTGAGAGTAATTTTCTTCAATGCATAGAACGTCATCCCGAGTAGAATAGGATTTGTTCTTCGCGCCTGGAAGGGTTGAAAAGCAATAAAGAGCTACTTGGAATTCTTCTTCGGTTTCGAGTCTTGTAATATATGCAGGTATACTATTTATTACGTTAGTTAGCGAGTATATCATGCCTTCAACACCGTAATCATGTCATCATTGTTCGAGTTGAGAGTCAGTTCGTTATGATAACGATATAATTACGATAGAAATTCGGAGCACAAAAGCCGCCTTCGAGTACTGTGGACCACGTTGTTTAGGGCGCGATCGCGGTGGCTTATCACAAACCTTCTCATTGTATTTGCATGTGAATAAACAACGAACACTGCGCATATGCACCTTCTTGCACGCAGCCATAACGAAAAACAATTTGTGAAGAAGGGAATGTATGCTATACAGCCTGACGAAAATATCCCCACGAACTCTGTGAGCCTCCCGAACATCCCCAAACCCACTAATAAGACGTTCGTGACGGTGCAGAAAAAATAATGCGTTGGCCACAGAAAAAAAAAATTGGCCGCGTATCTGCTTCTTTCGTTGCAAATGTCGACAAAATACGGTAGTCTTTATCGACTTCTGCCAAGTAAATTCCTCCCTTCGCTCTCCCGCTCACCTCTCATGTTGTTCCTCTTGCATGGCGCTCCTCCCAAGGTAAAGACACCAAAGGTTTGCGTAAATCATTTTAAATTTACCGCGTTCCACTGCTCCAGGCCGGGTGTCTCGATGCCAACGCTGCCGTACGGCGGAGACGTGCGTGAATTGAGGCGCCCTACTTCAATGCTTATAGTACCGCGTTTCCTAGTCCACATGCGTTCCAAGCAGAACGTGGAGCCTATCTAGTGGAACCTTCCGTAACTGTTGCAGCTTCATTTCTTAAAATGTCGCCAGAAGCTATAGTGGCGCGGGCGACAGCAGGCGACGGCGAAGGGATTTTTTTTTCTGCAGTGGATGTAGTATTTTATTTCGCAAAAATCAAGCATCTATGATTTTTTTATAAAAGAGCACTGCAAATATTACTTCTTTATTTATTTGTTGTCTTATATTTGCGTAATATCTTGTTTTTCTTCAACAATGCTGACAAGTATAAACATTACACCGGACGTAGACGGGTAGATTTAGCTGTGACTATATAAGACTATTGCGCAGGCCTTGTGTTACTTTGACCGGGTGGCTGAATCGAGTCAGACAGACAGACAGACAGACAGACAGACAGACCAAAATTTCTGGGTTTAAGTAGCCCAAGAAAGACTATCGTCTTTAAAAACATTCATCTGATACAAGTCCACAACAGCGAAAGAAATAGCAGACAGCCGTTTTATTTCCTGCTGTGCGATGCGAGTTTAAAGGCCGCTGCTTGGAACGTAGCATTAGACTGTGGAGTCTTCATAAGAGCATCTCAAAATACTGTAGGGAAGCCTACGCACTTTGAATACTTACCGAGGAGTTCTTGGCGCTTTACCTCGCGAGTAATCTAGAAAGGGCGAGTTACACACGATCTTCTGAGCGATGCTCTGAAGAAAGTTGTTCTCTCTCTCCTCGTGTGTTTAAAACTTGTGGCGGATACGGCTTCAAATTATTGTCAGCTTGAAACTGACAAAAATAACTGAATTACTAGAAATACGCTTTTTATGCACTACAGAATCAAAGCGGACGATTTCTAGCTTAAACACTGCTGCCCCTCACAAGCGGAGTGTAGCAGACGGCAGCGGCGCGAGTCCCTAAGCCGACGTCAGAGCTAGGGGGCGCCACTCGAACATCTCACCGCCAATAGGTTCTGACCAAAACTGCGTGCATCAACGAAAGACGCGTCGACAAATGTGACGGCCACGCCAACATTCTGGTGAATGCGCTGCATGTATAGTTCTCAATCCAGTGTACGCTTCTAGAAAACAACGCGTCATACTGAAATTGGCTGCCAGGACGAATTAAACACTACAAAAAGTTTGTTTCGCAGTTGATATTTAAGGAGTTCACAGTAAAGTTTTAAGTATAGTGGAATAATCATCTGCTGCACATACATGGGATTTTACGGTTCCACTGCAAGAAAACGGACAGCCGTCATGTCTGCCCGCTGGAATACCACTCTTATCCTACCATCCCGCGATTAATAAAGTTGTTATCAATATATGTAGTCCTTAACTAACTAGGAAGGTGCTCTATGGAAAATTACAAACAAACATGTCTGTGTGCGTATGCGCACGTGCTTGGGTGTGTGTGTGTGTGTGTGCGTGCGCGGGTGTGTGTGTGTGTGTGTGTGTGTGTGTGTGTGTGTGTGTGTGTGCGTGCGTGCGTGTGCGTGTGTGTCTGTGTGCGGGCCAGAGTGTGTGTGCGTGTGAGTTTGTGAGCGTGTGTGCGTGTGCGTTTGTGTGTGTGTGTTTGTGTGCATGTGCATGTGCGCGTGTTCTTCTGTAGGGCTCTGTGCGGCCATCAAAGGCTAAAACTTTGGCCGACATGCCGTATACTCATTGCTGACACACTAAAAACAAGCAAAGAAAGAAATGAACCCGGCACAACCGTGTATGGGCCGCTCATGGTCAAGATGCAGCATCTGTAGTACTTAGAAGGAACGAGGGACGGAGCATGGAGGTTACAAAACGAGCATCTCGGTACTTTTCCAGTAGTGTGGTCGCGATAGCCGTCACATGACGTGTCTTTGCAACCTAGCTGAAGGGTTAGCTGGTTAAGGTTCTTCGTCTGTACATAGTGCATAGCACTGAATGGTGTTATCCTCAGCAGCTTCGCAAACCACCCAGACCTGCAGGAGAGGAGCACTCAGTAATTTATCCAGAATTATTACAATTCAATGTACTATCATCTGATCCAGCAGTGTTGTGAAGAGGTAACGATTTCGTGCTGTTTTGTCAACGAATAAATAGATGCGGTCAATGTAGCGTATTTCAAGGGGTGTTCGTGTTTTCAAGGTTCAGTTACGGATTGTGCCTCTTCTAGCAGAGCCCGTTGTTACCCGTTTGGATTGTGAAATAAAGCGGAAAACTACTGCAACGAACGCTTCGGTGGCATAAACAGTCATGGTCGGCGGCGGAACTTTATCTCGAGCCACGAAGCCGTGGTACTTTCTGGAAAAGGGAAAGGTCGAGGGGAATGAGCATTTGTTCTGGTTTGGCCTCAGAAGGGCGGGGGGGCAAGTGCTCCTTTTGCACCTCCTGCCGACACCTTGCAGTCAACACAAGTGTCGCAGCACAAACTAAATCTACATGGCGCTACACTTAAAGGGGTACTGACAGAAAATTTTGAAGGCGAGATAACTTCGGAGATAGATTGGTGGGAACACGCATACATCATCTGCAAAATATCAGCGGCGAATACAGCCTAGAACCCGTTTGAAATCAATTTTAAAGTGTGAGAAACACAACCGAGCAGCCAGCAGAGGACCACGCGCAATCGACATCCCGTGGATATTTTGTAAATAAACAACATCTAAACACGTCACGAGTTTGTGTTTGCCGCTTCCGCACTGTCGGCGGTTTTCGCCGGCTCGCCCGGCTCGCCGCTCCAGTCGGAGGGCGGAGCTTCTGCTCTCGAGAACCAATGGCCCGATCGTTGACGGCGGAGGTGCCGTGATTTCGTCGGCTCATCGGGCAGCTGGCCGCGACCAAAGTTCTGCAGTAATTCCAGGCACACTGTTTTTATTTCTTTTTATTTACAATGGACACGAAAACGCGCCGGAGACACGAAAAGCCCACTGAGCGAGCCGTACGGTCGCTGTGCAAGCGGCGGCCACGGCCGCGAAGTGGCGCACGTAGCTCGAGTGATAGCTTGTTACCGCTGCACGAAATTGTACCCAAAGTCCCAACCATGGCAGCTTATATGAAAAAGGAGTTCATTGTGCGATGGCGGGTTGCGTTAAAAATTGTCATCTGCACCGCTTACGAGAGCGGCAATTGAATATCCGCCGCAGTGCTAAGCCGAACACATCTGTAGGCGGACCTGTAGGCAGACCGACCGGCTGCTCCCAGCAAGCGTCTTGCCACCCACTGCCTCGAGCTTTCCGCGTCGTTCTTAAGCCGCGGTAGCATTTGCACTCGCAGCGCCTGCGTCACGTCCACGGTCGCTTTTAGATGCGGAGCATCTCTTGCTCGGGGGCATATCACTGATCCGTGCCCCGTCCGCAGCGCCTCTGATGATGATTGTGGCAGGATGCCCCTAGGGATTGGCCAACCAAAAACTCCATCACGAGATAGCTTCGCGTTCAACCACCGTCGTCATCTTCCCGTAGGGGAACCGCTGAAGAAGAAGAAGGAGAAAAAGACGAAGCTGCGAAGAGGAGGGCGTGTACGTTGCTCTCAGCTCGTGCACCAACGTCAACTACCTTTATCTCACCAACGCTGACGGAGACTACCGATTCTACCAGAGACGACAACATCGACAAGAACATGATTGATGAGTTTCGGCGCCTCGAGAACCTCCGCCTACTCACTGTCACACAACAGTACTCGCGTGCCTTTGCCATCGGTATGGACCCGGACGCAGAATTCCCTCTGGCGCTACTAAACACCAGATCACTCAACATAACGGCAACACAATGGAACCACACGGTACCCGCATGATGTTTCGCAACGTCATCAGGGTTCCCCACGGGAAGATGGTGTAATTTTTTTAATTAAGCGGCTCACGAGATCAGTACGTGGGGGCATTCGAAGAAACTTCCGGTGATGCGGATTCGACATTGCTACGGCAGCTCTGCTCTGTGATATCCCTCCGACGGTCACGTGGTCAGCTTTGTTCACACAAAATCCATCGTTTCGCGGCACCCACTGAAACCGAAACTGCGACTGGGCGCAAAAAATGCCTCTAATTAAACAACCGTCGCACGCTGAAGCAAATGAGGTTTCTACAGTTGACAAGTAGGTCATTAGCTACTTATCGCAACAAAAAAAAACATGCAAAAATATTATGTCAGTGCCCCTCTAACGTGGCTTGGCACCTTCGTGTGCTTATTCCACATTCTTAGTAAAAAATGTTTAGAACCTAAGAACTTATGCGTCACTCTGACGCAGAATGCTGACCTCATTTTGAACGTCCGCTACATGCTCGCCGCCACCACCCAAGAAGGAGCGGTTGCTTGCAGAGCTATTCCGCGTAATAAATTTGTCGGACATACAATTCTTTGATATCCTGTGCTTCAAGAAATACTGAAGGTTTTGAGCGGCAAATATTGGGGCATTCCAGATGGAAGTAGGTCATGGAGTTTTCCGAAGCGCAAACACGCTTCTCCAACTTATAGAGACGCTGAGCGTTCGTTTTCGAACGCAAAATACCGATTGACCACAAATACAGCAGAAAGCCGCAAAACATTTATATGGGGCTGGTTTTTGGTGGATAATAAGCCTTTCTTTTAGTGTCTAATGATCCCCCCTTTTACGTGTATATATTAAAATAGCGACACTTGTGTGGCCAAGTTTCCAAAGAAAAATAAAATTACGTTCCCAAAGAACAATATTTACCCGCTGTTTTTGTCGGAAGTCACATATTTATCTTAATATACGCTGCAGGACTAAATACAAATTGAGCCTATATAAAACTAATACAATAGCGGTTCACACCTACATATGCTAAATGACGCTTTTTAATGCCTGTTTTCCTCCATTTTTTTCTGTCTAAGGTTCCGGTATTTAGTTTATTACTGATGCTATTTGTACAGTTTGCCTTTATTACACGGTATTGTTTTTTTTTATTGCAGATCGTTGCCCACAGCCATCTACTTTCTATTGGTTTTTGGGATGACTTGAGGTTTCTTTTAAGGTGCTCAGTTCCTTCCCGGCACTTCATTGCTGGAAGGACACGATAGCTGTCTATCAGTTTTTTTTACTCAGATAAAACTACGCACTTGCCATCTGATACACTTGGCAACCAGACGGGCTTGGACTACGCAAGTGTCAAAATGAAAGTAACTACATTATCGCAGTTCAGCAAGGATGGTCAGTGTATTGCTTAGTTGTTTGCACCGGATAGAAAAAGTAGCAGTGGCTTAGCTCAGCTATGCCAGGCCCGGTGTCCGATTTTTCAATGTCCGATTTTTCAGGCCCGATTTTTCAATGCCCGATGTCCTTATCACTACAAAAGGTATTCTTAAACTGCTGTTACAGATCGATGTTAAGAAATCAGTGGGTCCTGATAATATTTCAAATGTTTTCCTTCGGCGCTACGCAGAGCAGCTATGTCCCTTTCTTGAAGCAATTTTTAAAGCATCCCTACTAACAGCTTCTTTACCTGCAGACTGGTTGTGTGCAAAAGTAATTCCAATTCATAAAGGTGGGAGCAAGCTGTCCATAGAAACCTTCAGGCCTATCTCACTAACTAGTTGCTGCTGTAAGTTATTGGAACATGTAATCAACAAGGCAATAATGACATATTTAGAAGATAACAACTTATTGTACCCAAACCAACATGGATTCCGTAAAAACCTGTCTACTGTTACTCAACTCTTGGAAATCACGCATGATTTCGTAACTACTATTAACTCACAACTGCAAACCGACGCCATATTTATAGACTTCGCCAAAGCTTTTGATAAGGTGCCCCACAGTAAATTGATTGACAAACTTGTATTTATTGGTATTAACAGTAACATAACAGCATGGATAAAAATGTATCTATCAAATCGTAGGCAGTATGTAACCGTAAACAACACAGCCTCTGATTCTTTGGAAGTTTTTTCCGGAGTACCGCAAGGTTCCGTTTTAGGACCCATCTTGTTCCTAATATATGTCAATGATATCTATATGTGCCTTGAGCCTAACGTTAAAATGAGACTATTCGCTGATGACTGCGTGATCTACACCACTATCCGCACTACTGATGACCAGCTTAGCCTTAACACCATACTAGCTAATATTGCATGTTGGTGCCTTCAGTGGGGAATGGAAATTAACGTGTCGAAAACAGCTTGCCTTAGCATAACTCGCAGAAAAACAATCCAGCATTTTAATTACAATTTGGTTGGCACAAACATTGCAAGAAACGACACTGTTAAATACCGGGGTATAACTTTTACAAGTAAACTGAAGTGGGATGCACATGTAAACCGCACATACATAAAAGCATATCGCCAGCTAGGGTTCCTGCGTCGAAAACTTGCATTGGCGCCTTCTAATGTAAACCTGACAGCATATAAATCTCTAATAAGGCCGATCCTCGAGTACGCCAGCATTGTTTGGAACCCCCATCAAAAGTACCTTTCCAACAAATTATAAAACGTCCAACACAAGGCCCTTCACTTTATCTATTCAAAGTATTCGAGGCATGACAGTGTCACTGAGCTGAGCAGGCGGGCATGCTTACCGACCCTCGCAGCCCGTCGCCGTGTCTGTTCCTTAAAGTTTCTTTTTCTTTTATATCACAATGGTTTAAACATAGATAAGGGCAACTATATAAATCTGCCTAACCATCACTCCCTTCGTACCAACCATAATAAGTGCATCAGACCATTCATGTCACGCTGTGACACTTTTAAATATTCATTCTTCCCGTCAGCAGTGGAAGAGTGGAACAAACTGCCACGTGAATGCGTTAACATTTCCTCTGCAGATTCATTTGTTCAAAATGTAGAAAGATTGTTTTATGAAGAGTAAAAGTTGTCCTTTTTTGTTTGTGAGCGCTTCCGAACACACTGATCACTGTAATACCTGCTGATGCTACGATGATGTTTTGTGACCTGGCCATGATTTTGTGCAAGAGCTTCCATCGTTAAGTTTTAGTTTCACCAGCATCTTGTGATTCTGTTTCTTTCGTCATGTGCGATATTGCTTGGTTTCTACTCGAGTGTGCATATTTGCACGCCCACCCTGTATGAGCCTGAGAAAGGCTTACAGTATTAAATAAATAATAATAAATAATAATAATAATACGTAGCGTGGGCAAAGGTTCAGCTGGTTATTATTAGGTTTCCTGGTTGTCTGGGATTAGCTGATTATCATGCTTACTGCAAACGATTTCCAATCCAATCGAATTCAATCCAATCCAGTCCAATCCAATCCAATCCAATCCAATCCAAGCCAGTCCGGTCCAGTCCAGTCCAGTCACTGCTCCTCGCGCATGCGCAGCATGGCTGTTCAGGAGCCACGTGAAACGGCCATCAAGAGGCTCCTGCGCACCGTCAGACTTGGCTACTGCGCAACGGAGGCGCACAGCTGGGCACGCGCCGGTGCCAGTGCGTCTGCTGCGGCTATGACCTCACTACTCTCGAATGCGCAGACCGGCGTATGCGCCAATCCAATTGTCTACACACCCGGGGCCCTATTCTCGACTGTACAAATTCCCGATAAATTCACCATGGTTTTTTTTAGGGGCGAAGCTCCTTAGGGCGTGGGTATGTCCATCCTCGACGTATGTATGTAGCCACCTCTAGTTTAGTTCTTGGATTGTTTACTAGATGGCGTGGCTACCTCTAGTTTAGTTCTTGGATTGTTTACTAGATGGCGGTACTTGCATATGATGAAAAGATGCGCTTGGATTGTTTAGCTAGATGGCGTGGCTACCTCTAGTTTAGTTCTTGGATTGTTTACTAGATGGCGGGGAGCGTTGTAATAAAATCCGTTCGCTGTTGGCGCGCGCTCGGAGTCGCCCGATGGATAAGGCTGCAGATGTGCGAGCCCGCGAGGCAGAAGCGCTCCGTGAAGCTGCGCGACGCCGCCGCCAAGATCCTGCCGTACAAGAGCGGGAGGCCGAAGCGTGTCGTCTGGCTGCGCGACGACGCCGCCAAGATCCCAGCGTTCGAGAACGAGAGGCCCAAGCGTCACGGCAACGGCGCGAGGACCCTGCCGTACGCGAAGCGGCACGGCTGCGGCGCGAAGAGGATCTCCAAAACGTCAGAGAACGGGAAGCGGCGCGAAAGCGCGCGTATCGGCAGGCAGACCCCGATGCAGTGAGAGCTCGTGAGGCGTCTGCAAAACGCATCAGGCGAGCTCAGCCCCAAGGTGCCGACGCGCGGTTTACGCGAGACTTTCTAGACGTTACGTTCGGACACAGATGTAGTGGGCGAACTTTCACTGAAGAGTCACGGTTTTACCGATGATTTCCCCTCAGGAGCTTCGCCCACTCATCATCATTCACCCCGTGGATATGCTGTGAATTTTTTTTTTTTGCGTAAGCACAACGTAAGCAATCAGTGACGTGATGCACGTATAGCTCTGACAACATGCAGTGTAATTTGACGCCTCACTCATAAAGATTACACCAAAGGTATCGAACATTGTGCATAAAAGATATAAAAACACTTGGCATGTACTATAAAAAATAATATGGCAGTTGAGGCTGGCAAGAGGCTGACTTTTCTGCAAGTCAAAATTGGCGTCAACCCCACAAGACTATCGAGTAACGTTGACCCAAAAGCGAGCAAGGGCCCTAGGGCCCTATTCTCGACTGCACAAATTGCCGGCAATTCGCCCACGTTTTTTTGCGTAAGCACGACGTAAGCAATCAGTGACGTGCTGCACCTATAGCTATGACGACATGCAGTGTAATTTGACGAGTCACTCATAAAGATCGCTACCAAGGTATCAAATATTGTGCAAGAAAGATATAAAAACACTTGGCATGTACTGTAAAAATTAAGACGGTAGCTGAGGCTGACAAGAAAAACACATTTATGGAGGTCAAATTTGGCGCCAACACCACAAGGCGATCGAGTAACGTTGATCCAAAAGCGAGCGAAAGGCGGATGTCGAGCTTAAGAACATCACACAATTTTTTTACCGTATCTATTTATTTCTTTCAATCGCTTTTATTAACATAGCTGGGCTCTCTGCTTCAAAGCAAGCTTTGTTGCGTTATCACCTTCCCTGCCGCCACCGCCGCCACGCCATCGTCTGCTGCTATGTTACAAGTTTATGGCGTAATCACAGAAAAATACGGCCGGGACCATCGCTTCTATGACACATAAGAGCAGCGAAGCGCTGCGCCTGATAATCCCGGAGCGCACCGATGTCGCTGATTCACTCATTCGTCAAGCTCGACTTCAATCAGCGCTGTAATGAACCAAATAGTCACTTTTCTTTGTTATTTTTCTCTTGAGATCGATCATGTCACAAAACAGCTTACTAGGACGAGTATGAACAAATGCCATGCATTGGGTTCTCTTTGTCATGGAGAGGCTTGTACTGCCCTCTTATGTTGTGGTTACGCCAAACAAATATTTTTTTTATTTTATGGCCAAACAAAAGCAAAATACTGCACGTTATTTGTATGTTCCATGATCGCTGACTTGGAAGAAGTTGAAACTATAATTTGTTTCGGTAGGAAACATGCTTTAAACAGCGCGCATGCGAAACTGCGCCTGCTGCAAATTGCCGCACATTTCGCGGAGCCGTAAGCCGGGGCAATTTTTCGCCCTATTTTGCTCGTATTTTGCGACAAAACCGCCGCCATTTTCAAGCTGTTACTTTGCATTACGTCACTTTTACGTAGGCTGAAGTTGCCAATGCATGACGTAATCGTTCCCGCCAACTGTTTAAATTACGTCACGCCTTCTCAGCCAATCACAGAGGGGGTGTGTATTACAAGCAGTATTGTTGTTGAATAGCAAAGACAGAGGCTTACGTTGTCATGTCCGCTGCATTTAGTCTGGTGTTTCATTGCCGCCCAAAAATTATGCGCATTTAGTAACGAGAAATAAGGCAAACTTTAGAACTGTGTCCGTAAACGACATGAAACGTAAAAATGACGACAGCACACACAACCGCTTTGTCAACCGGAAGCACGTGACAAAAATTGAAAGCCAATCAGAAAAGACTTCCGGAAAATTGCCTGAATTGCCGGCAATTTGTGCAGTCGAGAATAGGGCCCCGAAAGGCTGATGTCGAGTTAAAGAACATCACAGATTTTTTTACCGTATCTATTTATTTCTTTCAATGACTTTTAGTAACATAGCGGGGCTCCCTGCTTCAATGCAAGCTTTGTTGCGTTATCACCTTCCCTGCCGCCACCGCCGCCACGCCATCGTCTGCTGCTATGTTACACGTTTATGGTGTAATCACAGAAAAAGACGGCCGCGACCATCGCTTGTATGACACATTAGAGCAGCGAAGCGCTACGCCTGATAACCGCGGAGCGCACCGATGTCACCGATTCCCTCATTCGTCAATCTCGACTTCAATCAGTTCTGTAATGAACCAAAGAGTCACGTTTCTTTGTTATTTTTCTCTTGAGTTCGTTCATGTGACCCAGCAGCTTACTAGGACGAGTGTGGACAAATGCCAGGCATTGGGTTCTCTTTGTCTTGGAAAGGCTTGTACTGCCCTCTTATGTTGTGGTTACGTTAAAGAAATGATTTTTATTTTATTTCCAAACATAAAAGCAAAATATTGCACGTCATTTGTATGCTCCATGATCGCTGACTTCGAAACAGTTTAAACTATAATTTGTTTTGGTAGGAAACATGCTTTAAACAGCGTGCATGCGAAACTGCGCCTGCTGCAAATTCGCGGACATTTCGCGGCGCCGAAAGCCGGGGCAATTTTTTGCTCTATTTTGCGACAGAATCAGCCGCCATTTTCAAGCTGTTACGTAACATTAAGTCACTTTTACGCAGCCTGAAGTTGCCGATGCATGACGTGTCGTTCCCACCAGCTGTTTAAATTACGTCATGCCATCTCAGCCAATCACAAAGAGGGCGTGTATTACAGGCATAATTGTTGTTGAATAGCAAAGATAGGCCTACGTTGTCATGTCTAGTGCTTTGAGTCTGGTTTTTTATTCCCGGACAAGAATTATGCGGTTTCACTAAAGAGAAATAGGGCAAACTTTAGAACTGGTGCCCGCAAACGTCATAAAACGTAAAAATGACGACAGCACATACAACCACTTTGTCAACCGGAAGCACGTGAACAAAACTGAAAGCCAATCAGAAAAGACTTCCGGCAAATTCCCAGATTTCCCGGGAATTTGTGCAGTCGAGAATAGGGCCCCCATACTCCATTGTATTGGATTTCCAATACAAGCCAATTTAATCCAATCCAATCCAATGCTCCTCGCGCTTGCGCAGCGCGGCCCTCAAGGTCCACGCGAAACTGCTTAATCTCGGCCAGTGTAGCTTACGCTACAAAATCAGCAATGCTAAAGAGAGCGAGTACTAGGGGGGCTATCGAGGTCCGGCAGGCACTCATGCAAGAGTGAAGCCCGATAAGCGTCGAGACACACGCAAGCGATGGGCGTGGCTCTGACGTAACTGAACCGAGACTTGTACACGTCTACTCTCGTCGCAGACTTTGAACGAAGGTGGTCGCGTTCAGTAAATACTTTGCTACTTTCCTGCGAGATGGCGTCAGGCGGCCACGAGTACACGCTCGCTGGTTTTTCACAGGAACTGGACCGCAGACCGCTCGTCTTCGTCGAAGCTCTCCCAGCGACCAAATTGTGCAGTGCGTGCGGAATCGTGCCGAAGGTTGTCTGCCTCCTCCCATGCGAGCACTTCTTCTGCAAGGAGTGCTATGAGCAGTGTGAACGCAGCGGTCGTGTCACTTGCCCCCTGGACGTAGACACTTGCTCGGACGAGGAAGTCACTTGGATAACCCATCAGGACAGAAGCGTCTTGGCAAAGCAGGTAAGGGGACAATATCACAACGAGAATCTATTTCCTCGCTCAATGCTAGCAACTGGCAGACAAGTACGTCTGAAGCAGTGGCGGTTGTTACGATACATCGAAACTAGTACTTGTATGTCGCAGTGATGGTTATCTCAACGGCGCGGTTAGGGTACTAGAATGTTGATAGACCGAAAATGGTAAGCCTTTAGCCACCTGGGTTATTGCTAAGACGTTGAGCCCCTTTGTTTTGCGTTATCAGTTGGCAGTGGACCGGAACTGAAACATGCGGAAATGTCAGCGAGCAAGTGTTTATGGCCACCTTCAATCTGGGAGTGCAGGCTGTAAAACCGCGGCTAAACAGCGGCCGTAATATAAATCAGTGGTTACGACTCCTGAATACACCCAGAGCCCGGCATGTTGATGTACAGGGGAAATTAAAAGAAATACGAATGGAGCACACAGCCACCGACGCATGCCGCGCCGTCTGGCTGCACTGTCAGTAAACTTCGCGCATGCGTGGTTCCTTCGGATCGTTTGAGGGTGTGGACTACTGTTAAGGGAAATGCTTGATAAAGAAGCGACGCCGGTAATATATTTTGAGGCGTATTTTTACGCTCTGTCGCCGCTGAGCTTCATGTTATCTAATACATTTGGGAGCCACGCGCGCAGCAGGCTGATTGCAGCTAGCATGATGCCCTTCAGCGATCATCCTTCTCAGTGGCGACGCAGCGTGAAATGGCGACTCGAAATAAACTACTGGCGTCGCTTCTTAATCAAGAATTCCCCATAAATGTAGGCCACACTCTCAAACGCCTTCGAAGAAGTGCACATGCGCGAAGTTTACTGACTTTGCAGCTACTTGGCGCAGCAGGCAACGGAGGTTGTGCGCTCTTGTTCGCATTTCTTTTAATCCCCCCCCCTTCATACAAGCTGCCGCAAAATAAAACGGACCTAGCCAGAGGCGCCCTAAGACTATCGGAAAGACATCTTTCGGCCCAGTGCCTGCTGTAGAGATTACTGAATCCGCATGCGTATCCATCGCTATTCAATGCATATCAATTTACTAAACTCACATTCAGGACGTCGTCGTGCTCGAATATGCACTCTTCGCTGCCGCTATGGTGATCTAGCAACAGTGACGAACACAGATGCCTCCTTCTCCTCCAAAGACGAACGCGGGGTCACAGTAATTGTTCCTCCTACCCACCCGCCCTTGCAGATAATATACTCGGGTGTTCCTTCCACCCTGTCTCTCAAGGCTCAAACAATCACTGACGCAATATTATCCTTAGCCACTCCTGGTAACCACGTTAACCTCAGCGACAGTCATGATGCTATGCGCTTGTTTCAGGAGCAGTCGCTTCCAATCAATATTATGCGTACACTCCATGCTCGTCTGGCCAGACACACTGGTACTAGTTACGTGCTGGACTGGGTTCCTGGTCACGCAGGTGTCCCGGGCAACGAGATGGCGCATCAGCTCTCCCGTGCTCCTTCCCAACCTAGATACTCGGAGAAGCCCTGGCCAATCCCTTTCCACCCACCCACACAGGCGCGACAAGCTCATCTACATCGACGCCAGATTGTACAACAGTTAGTCAGGGATAGGCAGACTCTGCCGTTTCCCTCTCACCTGTTACCCCAGGCAGATGCTTGTCTTATCCGGCAAGCGCAAACGGACAGCCTTCCAACCCCGCACATACTACATTGAGTAGAAGACCATCGCAGCCCTGGACGGTGCTAAAAGTGTTCTGGCTTTCCTAATACGCCGCATGTTCTTTGGGACTCGCAACCGGGACTCGCAACTCATTTTAAATCCTTTTCACTTCTTCCCTCTTCTCTTCAAGGCTGGCTCGAGCGGCCGAAGGGGACACACCGAGCGGCCTTGTGGCGCGCTTTGATGGCTCACGTTCGTCAGGTTCTCGCGTCTGTATCGATATTTTTTTTTCTTTCAAGACCCCGGACTTTGGGAGCCTTTTTCTTAGTTCTTGTGTGTCGATAAAGTTTATCAACAACAAAGCAGCCAACAAAAAAATAGTAACGAGGCGCTTGACACGTAGAGCCGTGAGCTTAAGTTTACGGGCCTTGGTAGCGGTGCCAAAAATGGAAGCGCTGCGCCAACTAATTGCGCGGCAGTCTAGACCCATGCACAGCGCAGGAGCAGCTAATGAGTATTGCCTGCACGCCACTGTCACTTGCCTCTTCCCGACGGGCTTTTTCTTCGATAAGTCCGCGCCAAGGGAACTAGGTTGTTTAAGAAAACACAAGCGTATCACAAGCGTATAAACTTGAGTAACTGAAGGGGGGGGGGGGGGGGGGGACGGGTCGACCGGGGCAGTACACAAAGTTAAACAGCAAACGAATTGCGGTTATAGCCAAAAGCATAGAGGCTGACATAGAAAGAAATCCTGGAGAAGAGTGGGAATATGCCAGGCTCATCAAAACTATGCTGGAAAAAATAGTCAAGGTGGAGAGGGCCAATCCATGGAGAGGAAAGAAAACACCCAGAAGCTGGTGGAAAAAAGAAACCAAAGAGGCGATAGATAGGCGTAAACAGGCGTCTAGAGAGCACAGGCAGTCCAAGAGGATGGGGAGACATCAGGAGGAGGTGGACCTAAAATGGGAGCAATATAAGCAAACGAAACAGGAAGTGCATCAATTAGTGCAGCGAAAATAAAGGGGGACAGCGAGCGATGGGCAGCACACATACGACGAAGGGGTAGAGACGCGCGGAAAATGTTTTGTAAACATGTGCAGGCATTATGGAAACGCGCGAGTCCCACAGAAGGCGGTACTATAGAAAACGAGCAGGGGCAGATGCTCAAAGAGAGACGAAGCATTGGCATACCTACACAAAATCATTACGGAGAAGTTCGGTAAAGTGGATGAAGAGGCCCCGTAGCGACACAGAGATGTCGCGACGGGTATAGGCCAGAATGTCTGGAGATAGATGGAGGAAAGCTGAAATGGAAAAGAGCGAAAAAAAAGGTCCCAAAAAATACCGCGGTAGGCACGGATGGGATACCGATGGAGTTGATTAACCAATTAGGACCGAAGAGCAAGGGAAAGCTACTTCAAGCCATCAGAACAACGATAGGAAAAAAGGCAATACCTGCCGCGGGGCAAATGAGCAGGATG
This sequence comes from Haemaphysalis longicornis, assembly GCF_048455015.1. Lineage (NCBI taxonomy): Eukaryota > Metazoa > Arthropoda > Arachnida > Ixodida > Ixodidae > Haemaphysalis > Haemaphysalis longicornis. The sequence goes on from NW_027526385.1 coordinate 110,344,298, forward strand.
AACTTAGTGTACAAGGCCAAAGGAGACAGGACAAACCCGAGCTTGTATAGTACAGTAACCGTCACGTCAGTGCTGTACAGAATAGCAATTTGCAGGCAGTGAAGTTCGACCTATAGCAGCGGGTATAAGAAAATGGGATATTAGGGGAACTTCAAAATGTCTGAGTTTCCAAAGGACAGAAGACAACACAACTTATTTGTTGTACGCCAATGCATACAGCTAATTGGCATGGCGTATTCATGGGACAGTGGTCATTAAGGGTAACAGAGTGGATCCCTAGAGAAGGCAACCGTTGCAGGGGGCGGCAGAAAGTTAGATGGGCAGGTGAGATCAAGAGGTTTTTGGGGATAAATTGGTCGCAGTTAGCACAGGACCGGGGTAATTGGAGATTAATGGGAGAGGCCTTTTCCATGCAGTGGGCGTAGATAAGCTGGTGGTGGTCGTGGTGGTGGTGGTGATGATTATGATGATGATTATTATGATGATGGTGGTGGTGATGAATGCATACAGGTGGCGAAGATGCAAAACCGACCTTTGTGGTTAGCCTTTCTGGACATTAAAGCGGCGTATGATAATGTAGACATGGAGCGGCTATGAAGTATCCTGCAGGACGAGGGAGTGGGGGAAGACTTCATTAGCTTATTCAGGGAGCTATACCGGGAGAACCAAGCGCAAATAGTGTGGGAGGGGATAACATACAATAGGCCTATATACACCTACAAGGGTTTGAAACAAGGATGTCCTCTCTCTCCGCTGCTGTTCATGATTTACATGGCGGAGTTAGAAAGGAATCTAGAGGCCAGTACGCTGGGGTTCTACTTATCATACACGAAAAACGGGCTGGTGGTAGAACAACGGGTTCCTGGACTAATGTATGTAGACGACATATTATTGATGGCGGACAACAGGATAAGCATTCAGGGCTTGATGGATACATTTGGTGAAGAAGCAACGCACCTAGGGCTATCCTTTAGCAGAGAAAAATCGGGGATCATAATCTTTAACAACGGCACGGAGCACGAAACCATATCAGTGCAACAAGTAGAAATACCACGGGTGAAAGAGTATAAATATTTAGGAGTATGGCTGAACGACAGCGAAGATTACACGCACGCGCATGAGGCTCACCTTAAGAGAAAAGGAAGACGGAACACGGCTCTAATGAAGCATAAAGTCCTCTGGGGATACAACAAATACGAGGTGGTAAGGGGAGTCTGGAAGGGGGTCCATGTACTAAGATTGACTTTCGGAAGTTCGGTTCTGTGCATGAAATCAGAGACCCAAGCGGGCCTGGAGGTAAATCAGAGGGCGGTAGGCAGACTAGCAAAACTACAAATGAACAGCAAAAACAGCAAAACTACAAATGAAGCTGTAAGACAAATGAAAAAAAATGTGTTCAAAAACTGCCCGAAATAACGGCTCGAAAATATCTAACACCTGGACAATAGTTGTTGAATGAGATGCTTCAAGCATAACTCAAACAATAGGTGCCAACAGGTGGGGCACAAGCCGAACCAAAGCAGTTAATTTGAATTTATCAAACATGGACGGAATACACCATGGAGGAAGCGAGAGGACATAGCCAGAGCTTCAGGGCTGGGAGAGGGACGCAGGGGAGTGTTGTCTTTCGCCTGCGGTTGCAGCGAAGGAAGGTTATATACGCGCTCTTTTTTCGGTAATGTAGGAAATTGTTCCACGGATCTCTCAGGAATTCCTCCATATATCTGCAGCCACAGCGTACGTTCCATTAGCGGTTGGTTGCAGGCATTATGCATAGAAATGTGGAAAAACGCATTGAACGGCTTTACCGCACTAACAAACAAAAAAATCTGAAATTACACTTCTAACAGAGTACAAAGGCTTAGCAGGTGATAGCAGTGCAAGCGTTGAGTTGGTCCTATATGCTTGGTATTTTGGGAGAACATTCTTACTATGTTGTAAGAGCACTACGGTAATTGATTTTTGGAGAGTGACTTTGTCGAAAGAAAAGACTAAAATATTTTTGAGGAATTTCGTATTACGATGGAAGTCCGTTCGAAGCAGATTTGGTCTTCGCGGATACAAGCAACCCTCACGAATGTCTAAAACCCTTCACGCGCACCGCACTGCATTCCGGGTAAATAACTTGTTTTTACAAATTCCGCAATGTATTTTGAGGTCTTTTATATATCCAAGTGTTTTTTTTTTTGCTTACAAAAGTCACCCATACAAAAAGCCAACGCCTATCTCAGGATTTCAATCTAATCAAAACGTACAATTGATTTTTTATATTGCACCTCTAATGAGGTGAACACGGCTCAGAGGTCCTAGCTACTGCCGCAACCTATTGTGGGGGCTGGGGTTATCAAATTTGAGAACTACTCCTTTATAATGTCGAAGGGGCTCACTAAATATATTTTTTTCACTATTTACATAGAGAAAGCATTGACAGTTAAATAGAAATCTGGAGGAAATCGCCAGAAAGTTGGCTTTGCCGCAATGCACAATCTCTCCACATTTGTCTATGCATGCCGCCCATAATTGAGTAGGTATCGCTGCTAAAGGCAAATTATTTCTTTCTGAACAAGGACGTGGTTTCGACCCCAGCCATGGTGGCTGCTTTTCTGAAGGAGGCGAAAGCGCCCGTGTGTCAAGGTGTAGGCGCACGTTAAAGATGCCCGGCTGGTCAATTATTCTGGAGCCCTCCACCACGGTACGCCTCATATCCCAGGTGTAACGTTGGCGCGTTTAAACCCCCAATCAAATATATAAATTTCTTTCGGAAAATGTAGATATCCCAGGCCCACACCTGTATTAATCCGGTTTTTTTTTTCTAAAGAAATCAATTTCTGGCTTTATGTCAACCAATACCAAACTCGGCTAATCTGCATTCAGGGGCAAATAACTCGTCTAAGGCTCACTCGTCATGTCTGATAACCGTGAATATACCGGCGTACCCGGACATCAACGGACATCAGCTGCAATTGTTTATATTGGCGCTAACACTACAATCACTGAGCTTTCGAGATACAAGCGACATTTTTTTTTCGTCTTCGTGCGCTATGGATACGGTACAATGTGATTCCATGCTTGGATGTGTATGTGTGTCTTATATGTCGTTCATACGTGCTGGTGTATAATATCTGAACCAGACAAGTGTTGTGCATAAGTATTCGTTATTAGCTGTTGCAAAAATACTATATTTTCAAAAGTACCTCTACATGCCGTCTAAACTAGCGTTCTTTTCCTAGGCACAAATTTCTTACTCCTGTTACAAGTAACCTAAATACCGCAGGTGACCAAACACTTTTTTATGTTTCGATGCAGGTTCGATGCTGGAATCACCACAACGGCTGCAATGTTGTCACCGCTGCTGGAGACATTTTGAAACACTTTCGCCACGAGTGCGGGAACCACTTGGCAACATGTTTCAAATGCACCGGAGAAATTCTTGCCAGGGATGTGGTCGCACATCTGGAATCTCACTGTGACGCCTCCAGAGGACCCAATGCAGCTGCAGTTCAACCAGGCATGGTTTCTCAAGAACAAGAAGAACTTAGCGCAACATGCTCCGAGATTTCGAATGGCTTTCAAGGAATACACAACGCCATCTTAATGGAAATGTCTTCGATGCGAGCCGAGCTGAAAGAAATGAGCCGTTCTCTGAAAATCGGCGCCGCCGCTACAATTTCTCCCAAAGGAACGGGCGGTAGAAGCTTGGAAACCGGAGCAATAGAAGACTTGCTTAGCCAAATGAGGATTCAGATGGCTAAGATGAAAGATCAGCTTGGCGAGTTCATGCAGAATGTGTATGCTAATCAGCAGACTTTTCATAATAGTTTTGAGGAAAAAATTGAGGCGCTCAAGCAAAGTCTGAACGACACAGTACTATCACGATTTATTCAAAGTAAGCTTGTTCCATTCAGAGAAGCAATGGGAGACGAGCAGCGTGCAACAAAGGCGGATTTTGATCAACTTTCACTGGAGATTAATCGCCAATACAATCGAATGAGTGAACTTCTTCGTAGGGCCGATTCAAATCAAGGAGCACGTATTCCAGGCTCTCAGGAAGGTACAGACTCGCGCGCGCAGAGGTTGGCAGAGACTGCGTGCGCGATTGCTTGGTCGAAAAACAGCACTGCTGAAGATCCCCGGAATGCGCTGGATCTCCTGTCTTCAATCATGCCTGTTGCCGCAACGCACACGTGGACCTTTGAGGGATACGAGGTGCTCAAGAAACAAGTACAACAACAGATGGCCGGAGTGGAGGAAACCTTGGAGCCGGTGTACCTTCGGGGATACCGCGCGAGTGTCGGCGTAGAGGTTTATTACGAGTTCCAAAAGATTTTAGTATATTTAACGTTTGAACTGCACAAGGGAAAAATGGATCGCTATCTGGAATGGCCGTTCAATCTCCAAATCAAGTGGAGCATTCTTCACCCACAAGGAACCCAGACTGTGGAGCGATGTTTGACGCCTAGTCGAGTGCCACACTACAAGAACAGCTTTTTAAGACCGGTAGAAGGGAGTACGCGACGCATTGTAACTTGTGGCAACGGTATCAGCGTAGAGTCTCTGGAGACGCCGGGCTTCATCAAGGACGACCGATTGCTCCTCAGGTGAGAGGTCCCACTCATTGATTCGACACCCCACTTCCCCCACTTTCCGCTGATTTGTTCGCATATTCAGAAGAATGGAAGTGCAAGTACCACTCGGTCAAATGTTAGTTCAGAGAATGTCTGACTATCGCGTACGTAATAATTGTCACACGCAGAACACAGAAAAAGCCCACACTTGCGCAAGCGCATACTTCTCTTAGGAACATTCACGTCTAAAGGAGTCCCTCTTACTAGCACGATTTCATCCTTTTCTGATTTAAAAATATATAGAAGGAAAGTAGCAGTGACCGAGCTATAAAAATGCATGGTTTTTTGCAGCATTACTTCTTAAAAAGAACTTTCTATTTGTAATGCTTTCCAAAAAACAGATATACTTTTAAGGTCACACTCCTGGTCCTAAAACGTCTTTTAGCTTCAGGTATACTGACAATACCGATTATGTTATCCGTGCATGTTGCAACTTTGTCCCTTGTGGAAACACGGAAAGGGTCCCAGTATTCTGTCGCAGCTCATTCTAACCAGTGTAAACCACAAGAAAACATGAAAGCAAATTTAGGCTCTGTTCCCACGTACGATATTTCGCGTAAAATAATGCCTCGGAATAATAAACACTTCGGCCTCTTCTCTATCCGCAAAAGTGTCAGAATTGAAACCACGAACCTGCAAACGCCTCATTGGCAGTAATGATTACGAAGTACTTCTCGAGATATAAAATGTATTACGATTGCTTATTTAGGTCTCATTAACGAAACTATTACTCGCCGGTACTCCAGCGTACTAGGAACATAAGTTATCTTAGAGTAAGCCAGAGGACGCGGGTTCGATTCCCGGCCGCGGCGGCCCATTTCTGATGGAGGCGAAAAGCAAAAACGACGATTTGTTCGAGATTTCGGAGCACGTTAAAGATGCCCAGGTGGTCAAAATTAATCCGGAGCCCTCCACTGCGGCGCGCCTCATCGCCGGTGAAGCGTCGGCGCTTTAAACTCCAGAATCAATCATTATGCTTTAGTGCAAAGTTCTTGACACTCATTTTTTAACTCAGTGCTTGATAGCTGACGTGCTGAGGGTTCTTTGTATCTATGTACTGTGCCCATCTGCTGCGTTCTTAGTAAAGGCTGGCGGTATTGTAACCGAATAAATTTCCTGCGGGAGGCGTCAGCGACTTGCAGGTCACTAGGGTTCGGGCTCAGAAGTATGAATTTGAACGGGCGCACTACAGTTTTGTGGGGCCCTCAAACTTCGGAGCAGGTTCCATGCCCAGGAGAGCGGCTTCCTGGTGTCCAGCTTGGAGAAGCATTCCCATTCCCACTCCCGCTGGGCGAGCTTGGTCATATCCTTCTGAATCGCCTTTTCAGCTCGCCTCGAAGCACGGATATCTTTGTGCGCTTCTGTACGACGTGCACATCTTCCTGCTCTTCGACGCACTGCGCGAAGTTTCTTATACTCCGTGCCGGCAGCTGTGTAGCTAAGAGGAAGGCTAAGGACTTTAATGCTTGCCTTTCGAACTGTTGCCAACGTGTCCCCGAAGTCCACGATCTCTCCGAGTCAACCGCTTCCTCCCTCACCAATCTGGCATACCTCGTGGAACCTGCCGCGGTGGCTCAGTGGCTGTCGCGTTGTGCTGCTGACCCCAAGGACGCAGGTTCAATCCTGGCCGCGGTGGCAGCTTCCCTGATATGGGCAAAAATCGAAGACGCCCATGTATCGCGTTTTCAGGTGCTCATTAGGGATTCTCAGGTGGTACAAATTAATGCGAAGCCCTCCACTAGGGCGCGCCTCAAAGCCCAGGTGTAGGTCTGGCGTATTAATACCCGCGAACAAGCATACTTCGTTGTGCGGTCTCGGTGCTCTGTCCTCGTGTCCGGCATACCGCTTGAGCAGCCCGCCTTCGCCCTAGAACAGCCCGAATGCATTCGCGTCCTCCCGGGCTTTCTCCTGAATGAATCCTAAAGCGGTTCGGCCCCTGAAATACCGACTTCCGTATATCATTCGTGTTTTGTTTTTTATACCTAATGAACACCCAGGCATGGCAGCCCATTTGCACTCGGGCACGCCACTTAACTGCCACGGTATGAAGATGGAGCATTGCTGCGGGTCGTATCATGGCAGCGAAAACGTTTCCTAATTGCGGCTGTTCCCTTACCTCTTGATACCCCTTTCCGGCCTCAATAACTGAACCCACAAAGTGAGGTGTAAATGTTGTCTAGGAACATGATTACAGTACAGGAGTTCCCGAGGAGAAAAGTGCGCCTGAAACTTTCGTGTCCCTCGCGCCAATTTCTCATCAATTTTCTTCCCTCACTGATGAAGGCATAGTTGCCAGTCAGCAGGGGACTGAATTCGGGAGTTTTCCAGCATAGCTTAACCTGTACAAGCACAATGTTATTACGTAATCTTGATACTGACTGCCAAATTGGTGGAAATATAGTTTGAACCTGATCATGACGACGCTTTGGACACCAGTGTGATGTAATCAGGGTTGTTGGCGCGCCGGAAGTGAACAGAGCATGCTCTGTGCGGTCCTCTCGCCACCTACAAAAAACAATGCTCGAAACAAAGTATAACTGGCGCGAATTTCACGATGACGCCAGATAAAGGGCTTCCGCTCATTCCCTTCGTTCAAACTTTGATCGGGCTTTTGCTCGTGTCAATCGTTTTTTTTTTTCTAACACCTTTAGGAGCCGTACTGCACATTTCTGAATTTACCTGCGCACTTTTGGGTTATTGATCATCTTTCTTCTAGACAGTGCTACCTCTGCTTACGTCTCTTCCCCTCGTCTCGGTTTCCTTCGTTCTCGGGAAGTGTAAGACAGAGTGAAACGAATCAGTCAAACGACTGACGCGGCAATGTTGCAGTGGCTTCGCGCACGAGAAGATTTAAAAATGTCTCCTCGTTGACAGTCCGCAAATGCCATTAACAGTGGCGGCATCCGTCGGAAGTGTTTATTCGTAATATCGCGCGTGTTTCGAGGAGCAAAACATGGTGTCACGGTTGCCTTAATTGGGTGCGCTGTTAGAAGATATGGGGAGTCGACTCAAGCGAGCAAACAACCCCACCGAATCTACAGGGCACTGGTGACGAAGGGGGTGGCCGTCTGATGTGCGGCTTTCGCCGAACAGAGCGGTAAGAATCAGTCAGCCTTGAACGAAAGCAACAACAGAAGGACTTATATTTGAACAGGCAAAACACTGTACAAGCACGAGGACATCTAACGTTAACGAGAGGTAACAAAACGAATACAATTGAGGGAAACAGTACAAATACAAAATGTATAATAAGGAGCTGTATCACGAGGTGGAATAGTTAACTAAAAGAAAACGAACAGTTCGATGCATATGAGAGACAGATTCCCACAATATTCACCGACCGGGCCGGACGATGCACCGCTGGCGGAGGTGATTCGGCTACCTGGGAAGCTTGCTTCGCTGTATGCCAGGCCGTTCGAGGCGATCACGGTGATTCGAGGCCCAGGAGTACGTTGGAGTCCTCTAGGGTGCGGGTCGCCGATGGTGTGGTGCACAAACTGGCAGAAACCGTTGTTAACATCACGACGTTCAAACGTAACTAACTTGCTTCGGCTCGGATTCTCTTCTTATAACTGCGCCGGCGCGGAGAGAGGGGGCACAACACAACGCGCCAGCCACCGTCGAGCGCACAACTTCTTCTCCGTTCTGGAATCATCGGCGCGCCTTAGCACTGGCAAAGCTACGCTCGCCCCCTCGAAAGAACTCGAAGCTTCGGTGAAAGCTGAGTGGCGGAGCTTTTATTTTAAATGCATAGCATTTTAGTAACTCACAATGTCACGCGGCGTTGGCGTGCCTTGTCGTAGTCCGCATGCGCGCCTTGTCGTAGTCCGCAACCAGGCCACTACACTATAAAAGAAATAACAGTTTCCGGCGCCCGGTTTCGAACCCGTGACGCCACGGGCGGAACTGCCCAGCGCACTACCGACCGAGCCACGAAACCGACACAGATTTCGATGCACCGAACGCGCCTTATATCCTTCACTCATTTCTCGTTTGTTTCGAAAGCGCCACAAGTTGTCCCGCGCCTCCAAAAGATGGCGACACGGGTCCCGCGATCGAGAGATACGACTTGCCGGCGCACCCCCTCGGAAATGCTGTGCATTTGATCGTGCCCCTCGCGAGGGGGATGTCTTTTTTTTTTCTTCCTCCATTTTATGTATAGGCTTCAAGTTTCACCGATGGCGCCGTCTCCTAACTTTTGGTATTTTCTTGCCGGCGAGCCGGCGAGTGGTCGGGGTTACCGCCGCTTCGTTCGAGAGAGTTCCAGTGTTTTCTCGGGGCGACTAGAACCGAAACTGAATGAATCGGATGACTGTAACAAGAATTAGGCGCTGTACACTAATATGAAAAAGCAATACGGTACTTTTGGACGTCGTACGCTCGAGTTTGTGACACATGGCATCCGCCGGAAAGCTAAGCTTGTATGTGCGGCGACAGCTTACGAAAATGCATAAACTAGCACAAAAATTACGAAATTGACAACAGAAATCGCGAAGATGAAATTCTTAAGGATAAATGAATGACGGAGTATTGATGCTGTAAGAAAGCGCATTGTGCCCCGCCTAATATAAATCATGTCATAAAAAAATACATCCGCGAGGTAAAATCTTTGCAAATTTTACCCTTTCTATGCACGGTATCTAAGGGATGTGTTATGCGGTGCTTATTCATCCACTGGCGTTTTTTTTTTTTTTTTTCTCTTTGCAGAGTCTCCCTCGAACATCCCGCAGCCAAAGTATCGGAACCATGAAGCAGTCTTCAGAGCGCAAAGTGCAAGGCTCAAGCGCGATATTTTGTTGGGGTTTTGTTTCCACTAATAAAGTAGCAGTTGGCTACACTGAACTCCACCGCTTTCAACCCGCGCTACGCTAGAATCAGAGTAAATAAGAAACAAATGAAAATAGTCAATCAGAAAAGGAACAACACACGAACACTTTTGTATTTAGTAGCAAAAGCCCTCAACACAACCTATCCTCTTGTCCATTGCAAATGCCCCAACGCCTTTTGTTGTTGTCAGTCTAGATGCGCCTTTGCCCTGGGGCTGACACCACGCCTGCACTCTGACACCTATCCCCAGCAGAGAAAGAAAGAACAGTTGGTAGCATCCGGGCAGCCCAAAAGTAAAACATTTACATCCTATTCTATGTCTCAGCACATCTAAACAGCCCGCAGCCAATGTCATCTTTGTAGTTTTGTTATCATATGCATGGTGTAAACATCAATAAGAATATTTCCGAAACCACTAAATGTGCCTGCTGTGCAGTAATGTAGGACATTTTTTGCCTTACTTACATGTTCCAACATCCCTATTGCTCGAACAGCAAAGGCCCTCGGGGATTGTTCAAATCGTCCGACAGTTTTCTCCCAAGACAGCTTTTAATGCCAGACGGGAGTAGTGTAAGAGGCAGGGGTCTTTCTTGGACGATTACAACTTCCTGATAAATACGGGCCCGTACATGAACCCATTATACTGAAACAAAAAGTGTTTGTTGCGGAATGATTAGAGTTGATAAATTGGCAGTGGCACATGCCCAGTCCCACATTGCCTGCAATCTACCGAAGACGTAAATATTGCATTGCACGGGGAAAATATTACTGTGGACGCAGTCAAGCACGCATGCCGACAAAGGTTACGTATACTGTATACTATACTATCTACTACACTCTTCAATTGATTAGGGGTTTTATAGAATAGAACATCCTGTTCTGAGAACGCGCGTTCATCACCAACACACACTCAAGGTTATGATTGACAAGCACCCACAAGAGAATAACCACATGGCAGCCTGATAACGTAAACACTTCGGCATAAGCGCGCAGCAATATCTACATACCTTTCATTGCTCGACAGAAGTGTCACGTGTACTATTTGTTCTATTGGGGCCTCTGCACCAACCAAGGAAGAACTTGGTTATGCTGGTGTGCAGAAAAGCCCAGCAGATAATATTTCTAGATTTTTCAGGAAGAATACTGCAATGCTGAAGACTATACAAAAAATTGGCCGCGTATCTGCTCCTTTCGTTGCAAATGTCGTCAAAAGACGATAGTCTTTGTAGACATTTGCCAAGGAAATGCCCCCCCCTTTGCTTTTCCGCTCACCTCTCATGCTGTTCCTGTACCGTCGCGCTCATCCCAAGGTAAACGCACTAAAAGTTTCTGCAAGGCGATTTGAATTTACCGCGTTCCACTGCTACAGACCGGGTTCCTCGATGCCAGCGCTGCAGTACGGCGTAGACGCGCGTGAATGGAGGCGGCCGACTACAAGGTTTACAGAACCGCGTGGCCGTGCTCCACGTGCGTTCCAAGCAGAACTTGGAATTTAGCTAGTGGAACCTTTCGTTGCTGTTGCAGCGTGATTCTTCATATGCCGCCAGGAGGCGGCGGTTTTCTGCAGTAGATGTAGAATATCATTTGTTATCGAAAAACCAAGCATCTATGAACTTTTTAATAAAGGAACACTGTAAATATCCCCTGTGTCCTAAGTTCCTGTCTTGTATTTGCGTAATGTCTTGTTTTTGTTCAACAAAGTTGACAAATATGAACACATAAACCGGGATTAGACGTTTACATTTGGTTGTGAGTATAGAGGACTATTTGCAATATCAATGTTACTTTGGCCGGGTGGCTGAATCTAGTTGCAGACAGACATACAGACAGACCAAAATTTCTGGGTTTAAGTAGCCCAAGAAAGACTATCGTCTTTAAAATAAAGGGAGCTCAAACTAAAGCGTAAGACTTGAAGGTAGCGTTTTTCCTCTTTTTCGCCTCTCAGCCTTGTTCAAGCCTTGTCGCTGTACGATGGACCACGACTGGATGTTCGTCTTTCTCTATCGCACACGGTTCTGCGCCGCACGTGGCCTCGTGACCTGCCTTCGTGGCGCGCGCTCGTCGCTGCGGCGGCGGCGGCCTCCTCGCCTTCCTCCTTCACGTCCCGCGCACTTCTCCTTTTCCTTCTCGCCTATCTCTCTATGCCGCCTATCTCTCCCCGTTATCGGGCAGCTGTTCCGTGCTAGCGCTTGCGGAGGGGGGTGTGGTTTGACCTTTAGCGCTCAAGGGCAAAACTGGTCACCCCGCGAAGACTGCCCGAGGTAGCGTAGTGTAGCTTGCGCTGCAAGAACTGCAGCTTGCAATACACAACCACCCACATTTTAATACAGCTAAAGCACCAAGGAGGAACAAGATGCCAGCATTATAACTCACCTTGATACCGTATCACGCTGAAGGCAGAAAAAGAAATGAAAAGTTTCAACATTTCCAAACGGACAAATTCAACCTACTAAATGTATATCCAGATTGGGCAAAGCACCAGTTACATCACATTTTACAGCAACTTGACACTACACAAACACAAGCTGGCACAAAAGCTAAATATTCTTGAACATCCAATGCGTCGCCACAAATTGAAGGCGACGTAACTAGGCACACGATCACGGCAATAAAGGCAAGTAATAGGAAAAACAACCAACTGCACGTCACCAAGAGTCAAAAACTTCGATGTGTACACATCGTTTTAGTGCACATCCGTAAATCCCACATGGTACAAGCTAACCTGGGTTCCTTCAGTACTGCTTCGTGCTTTAAGAGTGTTCAGGTCGGCTTTAAAGGGTAGAAATTAAAAGAAAATCACTGGCCCTTAAACTGAGTGACCTTCCGAAACATCTCCCTCAGGTGCTTTCCGTGCAAGCCTTGCGTGATTACCTTGCCGGCAGGAAACAGGCGGGTGTTCAGGTATCGCTCTGTGACACTTTGCACACGGTGCACATAATGATTCTCAAGAGGTGAGCTGTCGAACATGTGGTCATGAAGCTCCGGAAAAAGCTTTCTGTGCATGAATGAATGGAGGGCTTGATGCTAAAGATCGCTCAGGAATGTTTTTGATGCAAGTTGGTTTGAGTGGAGAGCCAATCGTACAAGTGGTAGGGGGTGGTAAAAAACATTTTTTATTGAGCAGCCAAGGAAGCTGCAAAAGGGACGTGGTCAGCCTCCTGTGTCCAAGAGGCCGCGAGCCTGCGCCAAATCCAGGGCTCGTTGCACCAGGGCGATTTGATGCTCCGGCACCGGGCTGGTAAGCGCAGATTCCCACTGTTCAAGGGAGGGGGGAGTAAATGGGGTGGGGGTGGTGGGGACATGAATACACAAGGTGGTAGGTTGTGAGAGAGGTGTCAAATTGTGGGCAGTTGTGTGGAAAAATGGACGGAGATATGTGGGAGAGGATAGTGTGGTTGTAGTAGGTTTCTGTTTGTAGACGCCGATATATGTGAGCTTGGTGGTTGGAAAGACTGTGGTGTGAAGGATGGTATGTTCTTCTGGTGTGTGTGTAGTGCGCGAGGAGGGAGCTGTAGGTAGAGTCCGGCGGAGTTAGGATTTGGTGGTCAGAGATGAGGCGCCCGGCGGGGTCGGTCCTTGCGGTTGGGAGCGCGCGGGTAAGGAGATCGCGGGCTGCGGCATGAGCGGCCTCATTTCCTGCAAGGCCAGCATGGCCTGGACTCCAGGCGATCGAAATTTCAATGTCCTCGGGAAGGTGTTAGAGCACAGGGAGGGCCTGGGGTGGTGCAAGGCCAGCTTCATACAGCCGACAGACTTGTTGGGAGTCCGTAATGATGGCCAAGTATGGTTGATGCTGGTGTTTGGTAGTTGCATGGGCGATGGCAAGCGCTCCGGCTGAGGCGACCGGCATATTTCGATAGGTGACGGCTGTGGCCAGATGTCCGTTCGAGTTCACAGTAACTAGGGTGGTGCGCGTGTGGTCGGGAGTTATAGCAATATCCGTATATCGTGTTTGGGAGTCGGCGCCGTACCGTTAATCAAGCATCTTCACCCGGGCTTCGCGAAGTCCTCGATTGAAGGATGAGTGCATGTGTTTGGGTACCGGGCTAACCTTCAGGCGTTGACGAATGGACAGGGGAATGCGTTGGAGTTGGGAGGGGTGGGCCGGCGAATGTTTTGGAGAACGCGTCTACCTGAGGAAGTGAGGGCGAGGCGATGGAGGTGGGACGTCCGCTGTGCTTCTAGTAGTTCACTGAGCATGTTGTGCAGGCCGAGGTGAAGCAGACGCGCATTGGGAGTATAAGTTGGGAGTCCAAGGGCAGCTTTGTACGTTTTCCGGATTAGAGCATCCAGCTTGTTGGCTTCCTGTGGTTTTAGGTTGACAAAAGGGGTTCCGCAGTTTATGCGGCTGACCAGCAGTGCTTGGGCCAGGCGGCAGGTATCTTGTTCTTTGAGGCCGTGGTGGATCCTCTTATTCGTCGTATTAGGTGAGTGAGCTGTGTGACCGTTTTCTGCAGCTGAGGCAGGAGGATGGCGCCGGAACCATCGTAGTGGATAGGCACACCCAATACACGGAAAGTGGGGACTTGGGGAATCAGAGAGCCCTGGATGGTAACTTGCGGGTCGGGAGTAGCCACAGCAGGCCGCCCTCGCGTGCGGGCGCGAAGGACTAGGAGAGCCAATTTGCTAGGTTCGCATTTCAAACCTCTTGGCGAGAGATAGTCGATAGTTGTGTCGATCACTTGTTGGAGAGCGTCTTGTTGTGCACCGCTGGAGCCCTGTGTTGCCCAAATGGTCAAATCGTCCGCGTAAAGTGCGTGCTGGAGGCCGGGGATAGCTTGTTGGCGACTCGGAAGGTGAAGGAGGGCAATATTAAATAACAATGGCGAAATAACGGAGCCTTGGGGGTTCCCTTGGGTAGAGTGTGGAGGGGATCGAAGGGGCCCAAGTCGCAGTGTTTCGGTCTGGTTTCGGAGAAAAGCTTTCACGAAGTGAAAAGTCTTGATGCCACAATTGGTCATGTTGAGGTTTTCCAAAATGGCTTGATGCGTGATGTTATCAAACGCGCCCCTTGACGTCAAGTGTTAAGATAGCCCTAGGAGTGGCTCTGCTCAGATGATCGAGGTTCCTTGAGCTGAATTAGTACGTCTTGCGTACAGAGATGCTGTCGAAAGCCAAACATGTATAATGGATACAGATTTTGATCTTCCAAGTACGTAGATAAACGTTGATGGACCAGGTGTTCGAAAAGTTTCCCGAGGCAGGACGTTAGGGAAATGGGCCGAAGGGTCGCGGGGGAGAGGGGCTTGTTTGGCTTTGGGATTAGAGTGATGACCGAATATTTCCATTGTTCAGGTAAGGTGCCTTCATCCCAGTGGCGGTTGTACAGGTCGAGGAGCTCCTGCAGGGTGTCTTCGTCCAGGTTTCGGAGAATGCGATATGTGATCTGATCTTTGCCTGGTGTAGTATTGCGCTTCAAGCGGGCAAGTACAGCGTGGAGCTCGGTGAGGATAAAAGGTGCGTCCAGCTCATCATTTTGCTGGCCGGTGTAATGTGTTTCCGGGTAGGTCGGATAAGAGGCTGGGTCTCCAAAAATGTGCAGTTGGATAGGCCTCAGGAGGTCTTGAGAAGAGAGCTAGCTGTTCCGAATCAACTGGTGTATTTTATGGCTTGTTTGTCGCCTGGTAGTGTGTCGTTGAGGAGGGACTGAAGCAGATGCCAGGTTTTCTTCGTGTGCAGAGTGCCTGGGAACTTGTCGCAAAAAGAGGACCAATTCTGTCTTTGAAGATCAGCAGTGTAGGTCTGTGCTAGCTGTGTTAGAAGGGGTATGCGTTTTTCTAAGGAACGATTGTGTTTCTGGCGTTTCCAACGTTTTGTTAAGCTTCGTCGAGCTTCCCAGATGTGCATAAGGTGGGGGTCCGCGGCTGGTGTACTGTCAGTGAGCGCGATTTCTTGGGTTTCTTGGGTGTGCTTCTTGACCCGCTTTTCAAGCTCCAGTGTCCATTCGTCAAGATTTTGATCTATGGTGGTAGAGGAGTGACGTCATCTCGAAACGCGGATGAATTGGTTAGGCGGGCAGTGCCCTTCCGAGTAGTCTTCTTCGAGGTCGGAATTCGGATGGAGATGATGGGATGGTCGCTGCCGAGAGTTTCATCCTTGATATTTCGAATGTTTTTTGTAATGTTAAATCGGGTGTGGTGTCACGCGTGACACTTTTACCGGTCTGGGTGGCGATTGTAAGGTCATTTTGCAGGACTAACTGATCATTTTGGGAGGCGCGTAAGAGAGCCGTACCCTTCTTCGAAGCGCGTATATATCCCCAAGCCGTATGCGGGGCATTAAAATGACCAAGCAGGAGCAGCGGGTTGTCATTGGCTTTGAGTGTACCTTCATGCAAGAGCGCCTCGATGGTGTGAAGGCTACTGGTGGGGGGGGGCTGTAGATTTTTAGTACATACATTCAGGGTTGCGATGGGCGGGTGGAGATGACTTCAACAAAGGTATTAGGGATGGTCTGGCTGAGCTGGTGTGCTTGGGCTGGGTGGGAATTCAGTACAAGGATGGCTGTGTGGCTTTGCTGGTCCTTGGTGAAGACGCTGTATTCTGGCAAGCGAGGGATAGGAGTAGTTGTTTCTTGGAGAGCAATGATATCTGGCGGGTCCTGTTGGGTAAGGAGGGCTAGCTAGTGTCGCTTACTACTGAGAGATCGACAATTCCATTGGTATACGAAGAGGAAGGCCTCCGGTGTGCTAGTCATCATAGGGGTGATGCTTGAGCTTCTTGGTCCGGTGGGAGGACGCCAGGGTGTCATGTATGCCCTGGATAGCCTGTTCTAACTTGTTCTGTCGGTCAGTGAGCGCCTGAATGCCAGAGCATAAGGGGGCCAGGTGAAGAGGTTTATTTGTCCATCGAAGCAGATACATAACATGCCTCGATGGAACTACGCATCGGGTAACAAATATACATAACAAATCGGAAACACACAGAAAAACAACAATCCAGAAGTGGCTGCCGCTGGCCTACACACAAGTTTTAACAGTTTGTACCACGCAGGGTACAACATAAACAGAGTAGAAAGTCGAGTTGTTGGCAAACGCGAACAGTAGTTTCAGGGTCGAAACACCACGAATGTGGGTAGAAGTGCTACAGTCTTACATAGTTACAGATACACACATGGTAAAGTGAACACTGCAGATAACTGTGTATCGTATTTAGTCTGGTTACAAGGCTAATATTCTAACTTTTTTAGTATGGTTACAGGGCTAATATTCAACTATTCTTATTTCCAAACGTGCGTTGTTGACCTTGATGAAGCGGCACGACCAACGCAGGAGGAACGCCTCTTCCCCCAGTGTGGCGAGCTCCGCTTCCAGGTGTTCGAACAGACGCGTGCGCATGCGCAGCAACATGGGGAACATAGCCTTGTGAGGCCGGGACCGGAGTGCCGCGACACCACGACGCCTCCACACAACCAGGGCCCCCACACATAACAGAAAAGTTACTAGGGCATCGCGAGATTTTGTGCGATCCCCTAGGCGTACTTTACACATCCTAGACATCAGCGTCCAAAACGTCCTTACTACAGAACACTGAAAGATTGCGTGTCGCAAAGTTTCATTTTGTCCGCATTGAGGGCACCGCGCTGACGGAGCTACGCCCCACGCTGTCAAGCGGTCTCTAGTGGGCAGAACGCCCCAACCACGCTCCCACCCGAAATCTTTGACGTCCGCTGGGAGGACCGAAGAAGTCAGCTGCCTCCAGCGCGCCTTTTTAGAGCGCTCTTTCTGCTCCGCAGTGAGTTCCGCCACAGCAAGTTGGTCGCAAAGTTCGCTTGGGGCAATGTCCGAGATTTCCAAATCGGGAAACTGTGCTAACAGTTCTCGAAAGGTTTTCGTGACATAGGTGTAGAACAACGGCGGTTCCTCTGCCAAAGGACCGATGTAAGGGTCACTGTAAAACACACCTCGCGATGTGCCCAGGAAGTAGTTTAGAAAGCTACTTCCTATGTAGTCCGGGTTTCGCGTCAAATCTACAAACCTACGCAACGCCAGGACGCTGCACATTGTCGACATGCATGGAAGGCTGTATCCCCCCATGCTGGTTGGGAGCCGCATGAAAGCCCGAGCTACCCTCTCCGTCTTTCCTCCCCAAAAGAAAGAGAATAACTTGCTCTCCAGCTTCCGCACTACATTTCGGGGTGGACGAGCTATGCGCGCAACGTAATAAAGAGCGGAAGAAACGCATGCTTTAATTACGAAGCTGCGCTCCGTAAAGGACAGTTTAAGACTCTCTCCTTGGGCGTCGATGAGTTGCTTTAAGACATCGACTAGCTTGCTGTCGATAGTGGCGTTTATTTGGTCGGATGTGGGCACGAGTGGTGCGACAGGTGTGGGGAGAGGGGACGCAACGAGGGCCTCAATCTTCTTGGTGAGAGTGTCCAGTTGTTTTTGAAAACGTTGTTGTTCTTTGAGTTCTTTTAGCACTGATTCGTAAGTATGGGGAAAGAGGTTGTGAGGGGTGCGAAGGGATTGGTTTGGGAGCAGCGGGAGAGTTGCGAAGTGCGGCTGACCAGCTCACCTGTGTTTGAAGATTATGCTGGGACCTGGATCGGGCGTCCGTCGGTGGGGTATGTAGCGCCGGGAAATCTTCAGTAAAGTAGGCCGGAAGGGGTGGGTGGTTGGGCTGGCTGCGAGGCTTGCGTAGAGCTGGGGTGGGAAGCAGGCGCTTGGGACAGTCCCTGTAGGCTGTGAGGTGAGGGCCCTCGCACAACTTGCAGCGTTGAACGCAGGGGTGATCCGGAGGGGGGTTGGAGATGCCGCAAGCCGGGCAGCGTGGCTGGTCGGGTTGGGGGCACACGTCATGACGGTGGCCGACGTCGCCACAACACTTGCAAGTTTGGACCGCACGAAGATAGGGGCGGCAACGCGCTAGTTCGCAGTCAAATTTAATGTAGTATGGTACGCGTGGCCCGTTGAAGGTAAGCAGTGGAGATCTTGTGTTACCCGTCATCCTGTCGTGGATCAAATATGAGCGGTTGGTAGCCGTAAGTTCGAGCAGTTGCTCATTCATGATGTTTTCCGGTATTTCATGAATAACGCCCCTGGAAGTACCGGGTGGTGGCTTCATGTAGGCGGATCCAGCGTAGTCGGTTCTCCGAAGGGTTATGTTGGTTAGTTGAGATGGGCGATAGGCCAGGTAAGGATCCGGAGTGCCGGCGACAATGTGGTTGCGCCCCGGCTGGGCTTGGAGCGTGATTTCCTTGCGAAATTGCAGGTCTCACATCTGGCTGGCGGTTGCCAGGCTGCGAGCCAATTCTGAGGTGGGCCAGTCACTGACTCGGACACCACCATGGGGGCGCAAAACCATGACGTGGTAGGTTTGGGGGAACCGCGGAGGGGTATTGGGCGGGCAGGTGCAGGGTGCTTGATGGCATTAGAAGGACGTACCTCGTGTGAGTCAAGGATGGACGCTGCCGCGATTTGATGACTTGTATCCACGGGTTTTGGGGTGGCATGGTACGCCCACTAAGGGGGTCGAAGTCCATTGCTGCGGCCTGGTTGTTCGCAGGGTTGGAGGCTTCCTGGTCGGTTGGTTGTAGTGGTGCGATTACGCCTGGAGTAAGCGCTGTTGCCATTCTCGGAGAAGCAGTCGCCGGTGGTTGGGGAGACGTGGCGGAAGGCATGCAAAGGAGCGTGCTCTCCGACAGCGGGGCGGCGGGGAGGCAGCCGCTCGCGCTATAGGCCTGGAAAGTAGGCCTAGTTGCAGCGCTGGCGTGGTCGAACTGGAGGTTTGGCTTGCTGATGCTCCCGTCGGTCGGAGATGGTCTCACAGGGTGTCAATTGGGACAGGATGCCTTCCGAAGACCAGTAGAGGTGCTGGTTAGGTCGGGATCATTGATCGCAGGCAGGGCGTTGGCAAAGGGAGGCGAAACAAGGCTCGAGTGCCTGTGTCGCTCGCATTTTTTGCATATCGCAATGACACTCTCCGACGGGTACCGCAGACCTCCCCTACGTTTTCGCCGTATAAACGAATACGAGGCAGCTGATGGCTGTACTGAGAATAGTGCGGCGGTGCATTCTTCACATGAATACTTGTCCTCCAACTTAAACACCACGTAACCAGCGACATGAGTAATCTTCCTTGCTCCCCATTCAGTGATGTGGTCCACGTTGATTGTGTAGTTATGATCCCTGGAAGGGAGATCACTCTGCTGAACTGATTCATTGTCCAAAAGCCTTTTCCTCTGGGACGTTGCATTCAACACATCTGCTCCTGAAGCTCGTGCAGCACTGATGCATGACAACACCGCAATGTTTTCAAGTGACAGACAGTTGCCCGTGTTTGCATCAGAGAGCTCGTTTTGCACAACCACTTTTTTAAAAGCGGCACGGAATTGCTGGGTTGTCGGGTTACAGTTGTGTCTTCCATGAGACCTAATCAGGCCAAAAAAAGCTCCAAATGGTACTGACAAATTTTATGTCCTGGCACGCATTTCAGAAGCCGTCTTTCCACCACAAGGATGTTATGGAAGGAAATCATGCTCTGCATGCAGATGAGGAAGCCTAAAAAGCCAGTTTTTATATTCGTCTCGACAACTTGACGCTTCGTTACTGGTTCCTTCAACGACAAAATATAGCTTGTCGCTTCTTGAAATATTGTTTCAACACCACGTACGTTCATTTCATTTAAAGCCTTTTTCTATTCCTTCTTGAGCAAGCTCCTCGAATTAAGAATGTCAAATATGTCGCTCACAAGTGTGAGAATTTTTTTAGTTGGTTTCGAATTTATGAAACCAACAAGTCGTAACTCCCGACACTCGGCGAGTGCAGTGCAAAAGAAAGACTCATTACTTGTGCAGCGAGCCTTACTTTTATAAGCTGCCTTTGCCATTCTACATGTATGGTGCGCAATTTGTTTGCAAAGTACATGCCTTCCTTCTCCTGGAGTTTGTGAAGATGCTCGATGTAGCTCCATGCCATAATTTTTTAGTCCTTGTCCAGGCAAGCCCTTTCGTGACGCGGCACCAACGGATCAAACAAGATCGCTCTTCTGGTCAGCGCGTGTTAGTATATGTCTACTAAGCTGTGTGCATAAGATATTTTACTCATAATAGATCAAGAAACAGCGAGTTTTCCCCCCAGCACGCGCAACAAAGTCCGCAAAGCTGCGCTTAATTTCGCACAAAACACTCCTAAACAACCTTCAGACAGCTGGATTAATTTGGATGGTGACCGGATTAAATTGGTTAGCACTTCTATTAAATTCGTTGGCACCTGGATTAAATTACATGGCACTTGGATTAAATTGTATGGCGATTGGATTAGATTAGCTGGCGCCTGGTTTAAAGTCTATGGCGATTGGAATAAATTGAGCGGGAAAACCTGTAGTTTTACAATCACGCGCTGCAAAACGGTCTTCTACCTGCCTTAGCCCATCAGCTGATTTCCGCCGGCTCGGCGCTGGTAGATGCAGACGACAGGAGAGGCGATACAGAATGGAGGGCGACGGAGAAGGTGCGGCGAGAGAGAGAGAGAGAGAGAAAGAGTCCGCCCTTTTTCTTACGAGAATGGCGTTTCCGGCTGCAATGGGCGTGATGTCAGCGCCTCTCCTAAGCTTTTTTTCCTCCATGGAAGGATATTAGGAGCACTCGTCGAGCTGTTTACGTCTGAGTTCATAGTTAGTTGGCAAAGCGCCTCGTACCTCCCGTTGCGGCGTGGGAGTTGGTGGGCTCGAATCCCGGCGCCGCCGCGTCAATAGAGAGTTTTAGCAGTCCGTCCGTTCCGTTCATTACGTTACCGGGTTTACCAGGACCGGTCTGCGCCTGCGCGCACGGAAGGGCAAGGAGGAAGGGCGAGGAGGCGTGGACATGGCGAAGGCAGGCGCGCGGAACCAACGTTACTAGATCTAGTAACGTTGCGCGGAACTAATCCCCCTACCGTGACGAATGCCCAAGTGCCCAGACGGGTCCCGGTAAACACGCTAGCTACGTACGCGACGGAATGGACGGATTGCTAAAACTCTCTAACAGAGAGTTTTAGCAGTCCGTCTGTTCCGTCGTGTACGTAGTTACCGTGTTGACTGGGGATCGTCTGGGCACTTGTCCATTCGTCGCGTAGGGGGATTAGTTCCGCGGTCTGGCCTTCGCCATGTCCGCGCATTCGTCACTGAAAGGTGCCCCTTCTCGCCCTTCCGCGCGTGCATGCGCAGTCGGGTCCCGGTCAACACGCTAACTACGTGCACGACGGAACAGACAGGCTGCTAAAACTCTCTAATGGCACTTTTTTTGGCGACGTCATTTCCGTGACGGAAATAACGTCAGTGAGATCTTAGTGAACCAGGAATAAAACGCTTTCGGGCTACGAGCCACAGGCCGCTAATGCGTCTCTCTTCCTATAAGCTGCCCAATTTGTCCCCCCTTCCGTGGAACGTGCTTCCTCGGAGGTCAAAGGCAGTCGCAGGCTATCGAGGCGGCCGCGGTGCTGTTGGAGCGCGCTTCTCCGCTTTGTGCATCACGTCACAGTTCTTGCGACTGACGTCATTTGCGATCGGGTGGTCGGGCCGTTCTAGCGCGCCCGCCCAGACCGGCATCGGTTGTGGTGCGACGAGAACGGTGACGTCAAATGCGCCTTCCCTTCATGGCGGCTGCCTCGGCGTTCGCTTCACCGAAACCGAAACTGACACGAATAAACGGAGCTGAAAGTAATTGTTTATGCTGCGTTTGAAAATCTAATGTGCCATTCTACGATTAGAGGGCTCGTAGGCACCTATAGCCGCGAAAAAAAAACGTAACACGAGAATTTCGTGTCAATACTCTTTTGAGGGCTCGGTACACTTTGCTCACTGTCTTTACAATGACGCACCCACGGCCCTTTATGCGCAATAATGTTTCATAAAGAAACGCCCGTGTGTCGAGATTTCGGGGCACGTCAAGGATTCTCAATCAGTCTACATCAACACAAAGCCCTTCACTACTGCGCATCTCATAGCCCGGGCGTAGCTTCGGCGCGCAAAATTCCATTTTCTTTTAATATTTTCCATCCACCAGGAACCCACCCCACAAGCGAAGACCCTGTGAATCCTGGGAGATAAGCAGTTGGATGCGGAGCAGCACTCCTCACAATTCGCCTACCTTATCCGCCGTATATATGCACGCACAAACACGGTCCTTTATTGCGGACATTACTGAAAATTATCCTAGCAAATCAACAACAAAACCAGAACATCTAGTTTTTTGGGAAATAGTTCTTTAAGGATGCCTCTTCCAGTAAAATTGCCGCGAACCATGCATTGGGTTTGTTTATTTATGTTTTTTTTTTCGACCGGCTGCGCCGGGCTGCGTTATCTGTGTTATCCGTAGGCCAAGTGAGGCGCGTGTTCCATCCTTTATGCCGCACGTGCTTTGATGGGGAGAGTGTTTCGAACTAACGGCACCTGCCCAGAATAATCTTTTTCGATCTACGGTGTTCTGGATGCAGTTCGACGGTTCGAGAAACACTCGCGCCGAGAGATAAATGCCAGCAGAGCAGACGCCGGGGTAATTTTATTCACCGACGCTCGCCTGCGCACGTCGCTTTGTTGACTGCTGCTTCGCCGCCTGCGTGTTCTTTGAGTTGTTAGGGGAGCAGAAGTTTGCTCCAATAAACTTTTTTTCCCTTGAAGACAACTGCGTCGTCTTTGGCTCCATGGCAATATCAGCAACATTTTTTTCTAGAGCTGAGGGATGCAAAGAGGAAGGCGTTGAAGTGAAGACCAGGCAGATTATGGGGCCACCTGAATGACCGAAGTACTAGTTTGATGACATTACTGTAAAGCTAAAGATATTTCAACTAACGGCTTTATTTTCTGTATGTGCGCTCGCGGTGCTTTTTAAAATTTATCATTACAAAAAAATACAATTTTCTGTTGGAAAACAAAACTAATTACCTGACAACCTAGTTAGATACCATGCCTGGGAATCGCGAATTACTTGCAGCACACGCTAATTTTTGTTGTTTTGTTGTAAGCTCATAGGGTCCAAATTTTGGGAAAGCAAAAAGAAAAAAATTGTTCAAAAAAATCTAGGGCTGAAAAGGTTAAAGAACAAGACACGTGTCAACTAGTGCAGGCATTAATACTCAGATGACTTACGTATGGCACTCTCATCCTCGAGATTACAAGATAACCCTAGGACTACTGGATTTCACACAGACCAAAAGGTTCCTTCAAACTTGGCCTACGTAATTCACTCTCCGAACTGACAGAAGCTGGAAGAACCAGCCAACTCTCTCGCCTTGCGCTCACCCTTATAGGCAGCATAGAATTTTAATTTAGGCCGTCCTATACCGGGTCCCCGCGAATCATTGCAGCCAATACCATTTGAACAAACAGCGCAAGGACGCGGACGAAAGAACGGAAAAAAGACAGTACAAGACAGTACAAAGCAAAGTTCAAATGATGTATAGCCAACCAGCCCAAACCCAAGCCTTAATTAGCCAATACCACCTCATTTACGGGTCAACATCAAAGTTACCCCAATGCCTAAACATGCCTCCCGAGTCCAACAAAGGACGTCGGAACGCTCGTGTTCGCTACATACGCAGAAAACACTCATCGGCCAATGACACTCGCTGCACCGACATCGCTCACTCACCTTTCCACACAATTCTAGCGGTCACCGACACCAACGACACCATCTACACTGCAGCCACATGCCGCCACCTATCTCCGTCTACAGCGGAAGCTGCAGCCCTCGGACCGCATACAGCAATGTCCGACTATCTCACGATTATCCCCGGATCAAAGCAAGTCTGTCCAAGGTACCTCCTAGACAGAATTCCCCTACCTGTCCTCAAACAATCCATATCATCCATTGGTAACATAGCCATCGTCTCCCTCACCGGGAACGAAGCAGCTCCGAGCTGCGGCCCGCGAACTCCACTACCGGGCACTTCCGACAAGGCCGGAAGTAGAGACGAGGCCACCACGCCCACGACAGACACGCTACATCGATTACCACCCACCGATCTGGATATCTTGTCGCGCTACTGACACACCCGCTGAAAATATCCTCCTTCACACCCTACCCTCCCAACGAAGAATCCCTTTTTTGGCGACGTCTCCAAACTAATACATACTACAACGGCACCATTCTGTCTCGCATCTCCCCCAGCCGCTTCGCCTATAATGGCCCTGAGTGACGCACCCCAGCCACTAGCCATTCGCCCCCCCTCCCCCTCGTATCCTTGTGCCAACACCCCCATCCCCACTTTACTCATCTACTACCGAGCAGCGGGAATGCGCGCTGACCAGCTTGGATCTGCAGGACCAGCAAACCCTCATGCAGCGGGCCACCCGAGCAGTGGAAGCACGCGGCTATATTTGGACTAAGGCGGCCACCCGCCTGCTCTAAATTAAAAAAAAAATGGCGCCAATCCATTCGGTGAATGTGGTTGGAAAGCAAAGCTGTAAACGGTACCCACAACGATTACTCACGCGACATCACATAAATTCACTCACGTCGCTCTACGAATCGTGAAACTAGAGAGAAGTGAAATGTATTTAACCACACCCTGTATTACTTCAAAGAGATATTCTTCCTCAGGTTAAATTATTGCATGAGGCATGAACGGTGGTTGGTTGAGTTGTGTTGGTGTAGCACATGAGTGCAGTAGCGTTGCTAGGGGGGGGGGGGGGGGCGGGGGGGGCCCTGGGTTCCGGGTACCAGCCGCCTCGGTAGGGGGGGGGGGTGCCACTCGTGCCTCTCCAGTGTCTTTAGTGGACGTCGAAAACTGGAAGACGACTGCCACTAAACTACCGCTGCCTACTCAAACTCTCCCCCATTTTCAGTATAATGGGGGAAGACAAGGAGAATTATGGCATTCAAAAATGCGTGGGGGATTATCCGATAATGTGCGCGGCGTGGAGAGTTACCGCGATGCCACTGGAGGGTGTGGTGAGCACGTTTGTTCCTTCCGGGGGGGGGGGGGGGGGGGGGGGGGGGGGGTAGTACAGATGCGTGACTGACGTTTAGCTTCTGGCCTTCATCTAAAAAGCACCCACCCCAGCAGGGCTTTCATTGTCACCAGAATTCACTTGAAGCACAGAGCTTCACGGCAGGCACGGTCTACTGGCGTGTCTGCATTCCATTGCGCATGAAGGCACGACGAAGGAGTGCGCCCCCTCGCATCAAAGAAAGGGGGGCACACACGTTTCCAATAATTTCTGGGGTGCTGTCCTCTGCCCTCCGTGAGACCTGAGAAGGATGTATACGGGGAAACTTGTGGACTGTAGCGTCGGTGCTTTACCTGCACGCGGAGACACCCCTCTCCCCGTTTTCTCAGGAAAGCGTTCTCGAGAGAGAGAGGGAGAGTAAACCCTATTTCGACCTCCGGGTGAGGGGAAGTCGAAAATTTCGTTTCTCAATTGCAATGGACCTTTTTCCAGTACCGGTCTTTTAGCAGCCACCACGGCGAACCTAAACTGGCACTAAGGCACGCCCCAAGAAATGTTTGGATTTCGGGGAACACGCGTGCACAAAATATGCTATTCTGCTCCTGCAATCCCTCCCGCACCCAACGGCACCCGTGCCTTTCACATGAATGTCACAGTAGCAGGCGCAGGCTCGCGTGACTAATCTGCAGTTCTTCACTTTTTTTTTTTTCATTTTCGTTTCTCCCTCACTGGTAGCAAAGTGCTCGCAGCGTGGTCAGCCTCAAACATTTTTGCCCCTTTCCTTTGAAAGCCTTTTGGTGTGCACATACGAACTCTGCGAACTGCCCGAAAAGAGGAAATAAAAACGTGTAGCCCTAGGAAGCATAACCGCGCTCCCTAAAAGCAGCAAGCTGAGGGGGCGCCCTTTTGTTTATTTCGCCCGAGGCTACTGCCAAGAATGGCGGACCGCGGGCCGTGCGTGTGCAGATCGCTACTGGAAAGAGGTCTGGCATCTGGAATCAGAAACAAACAAAAAAAAAACATACGTCCCGAGTTACACAGACGTAAGAATTTCAACACTGTATGTGTTAGATGTGTAGAAGTACGGATGGCCGAGGGGTAGGAAGTGACTACCGCGAACAGAAGTCATCAGGCCCGCGAAAAACATGAGAACATGCTGAGCCGTTTGCCCAGAACTAACGGAACTGTGTTTATTTTCACCTCGCCGCTGTGCCAGGCTTGCACGGCTAAACTCAAAACTATCAGCGCCGCGTGGGGGCACTGCACATGAGCTAACATGCTACAATGTTAGCTTGGGCTATCTCGCCTGCGTCCCTTTTTGCTGCTTCCATTGCCAGCGCGGTCTGCACGGCGTTGTCGAAGGTGATGTCCGATTTTTCTGTCTGCACAAGGCGTAAGTGGTCGCTGTATCGGTTTCCCAAGGTGCCATCTTCAAAACGGACAAGGTCTGATGACGGTGTGACGTCCACAACACTGGCTGGCACCCAAGGTGCATCCCTGCGGAAGTTTCACGCATACACGTCATCTCCTGGCTGCAGTGCCTGCCTGCCGGGACCCTCTGTCGGCGTACAACTTCTGCTTGAGTTGTTTTAGAAGTACAGATGCCTGCAGGCTTGGCCATAGGACATCCAAGGGAGTCTTGAACATTCTTCCCGTCAAAAGCTCACACGGTGGCCGACCTGTGACTTCATGTGGTGTGGTCCTGTAGTGGAATAGGAACCTGGAAATCTGCGTTTGGAAGTTCCCAGAACCAGACTTCTTGAGTTTGTTCTTTAAAGTTTGCACAACTCGTTCAGCTGCACCGTTTGAGGCAGGGTGATACGGCGGTACGAGCATGCGGCGTATTCCATTTCGAGTTAAGAACTCAAGGTACTGGGCACTGGCGTAGGTAGGACCATTGTCGGAAACTATGACGTCAGGCAGGCCATGCTGAGCGAATGCAATTCTCAAGGCAGAAATGGTAGCTTCTGCAGATGTGGAAGACACAGGAAAGACTTCTATCCACTTTGAAAACGCATCCAAGTGTTACAATGTTAGCTCACGTGCAGCGCCCCCACGCGGCGCTGCACATGATATCGGCAGGACAACGCGGTCCCTTGAATGAGCCATCCAGAAATTCTGCTTACCGCGCTTCAGAACCCTTAATTTCGAATCCGATAAAGCGTTGTTTGCGCTGTAGCAGACGTCTGAAAGATTTTAAATCTGCGCCGAATGAATTTAGGCTAATTCCCAAAATTTTTTATATTCGCCCTAATATCCCCCTATACGACTACAGTTCAGTGAAACGAAACTGTTTTGATAACGTAAAAGCAATAGTAATGCTCCACTAGTGTTCCGCAAGTTTCCACTCCAACGAAGACCAACCATTACCACCAAATATTTTTGTTTGCTAATAACTGAAGTGAAGGCAAAACAAAACAGCCACGCTTCAGTTTTCACGATGTCAAAGAACATCTTATTACGTCAGAAGAGTTAGTATTTAGCACAACGGGTCTTTGTATCGGCGATTAATAAATTTTCTTGAAGAGTTAAAATAATTGTACGCGTTGCCCTAACTTAAAAAAAGAGAAGAGACATTCAGGTGGCGTTCTAAATGATGTTGCCAAAATCTTTGAATGTCTCTGTTAAATTCGGGCCCCTCACTTAATAATTAAAACCGCCCCGCAGTTAGTGATCTTTCGCTGGGGTTAGCAATTCTTTACCTGTATTGTGTTTGTTCCCCGCCGGCCGAGCTCAGTTAGGCGCGAGGAGAGTAAGGAGAAACCGCGGAGGCTTTTGTTATTCGCCGCGCAGTTGAGTGGCGGGTTCAGCTTACCTCGGCGCGTCCGAGTTGAACCCCGTCCAAAGAATCGAGGTGAGGGGAGCGGCGGGGTTCACGGAAAAGGGGCTACCGTATTTTGACGATTCTAACGTGCACCCTCTTTTGCTAAAAGGTAGCTTAATATTTTTGTGCGCGTTACAATCGGGCTCAAAACCGAAATAGGCTTTAAAGCGACCAGCAGCATTGCCATGCGCAACGGACACGAAGTACCCGCAAAATACAACTCAATCCAATAAAAACAATCCGTCAACACCACGTGAGTGAATTTCGGCGCACTGATTCCTCAATGGCATGCCGCATACCCTGGTGAGCTGTTGCACATTTTAAATGCAGACCATTTCTTAGCCTCGCCTCTTCCTGCGTCGGACGGCGTCCACAGCTTCGCGTCCGCAGCAGGTGTGCCTCTCCTCCTTCCCTCCTCTCTCTCAACAGCAGCTGGCGCGCGCATGCGTCGTAGTCAGCCCGTTCGCTCCTTCGCGGTCACGGCGTAACAGGTGCGTGATAGCAGCGCGGTGGGGCGTGGAAGGGAGCGCGCTGCTTGCGCATGCGCGCTCTTCCCCCCCCCCCCCCCCCCCCCCCCCCGTACTGCTCTCCCTCTACTGGGAGCGCCGCAAATATAAAGCGGCTAGCGGTCGCTCGTGCTTCCGTCACTGCGTTGCTCCTTCCTCCCTTGGTTGACGCTCGCTCCACCCTAACGCGACTTTACTCTCCTCTCTCTACCCCAAACCAACACCAACGCAACTACGACCAAACTACCCACCCTAACGCGACTTTACGCGGCGTTAACGACCCCCAATGCTCTGCATTTACTCGTATTCCCCTCGCGGGAAGGCGCGGGAATTTTTTTTTTTTTGTGCTTCTGCTTAGCCCCTAGCGCTTAGAATTATGAAGATCAAGGCACTTGAAATCGCAAGCAACTTCAGTGTTCCCCGCTATAACTTTATTTCCAGCAGCAGCTGGATAAGCAACCTTGTGAAGCAAGATTTAATTTTTGGCTTCCAGAGCTGCACGCCAAATAAAATCTCCCTCTTCCAGGTACGTGGTGTCATGTCTTTTCCATCTGCGCAGTACCGTCAGTGTCACATTTTTTTTTTTCGAATTTTCCTGCGCGAAGTTACCCGCGCGTTACGATTGGGGGCGCGTTAAAACCGCGCAAATACGGTATTCTGCTCCCCGCGGCCCGCCGACTCAGCCCGACGAGCGAGCTAACCCACCCCCTGCCTCCGAGTTGACTGGACTCGCCGCGACGGCTCTCTGACCCACCCCGTCGGCTTATACATGAGGGTGTCGAGTCCAAAAAAATTCCCCGCATTTCCCCGAGGGGAAGAATGTGAAAGTGCGAATGCACGAGTTGAATTTGCGCGGTTCGGTAATGTTCGCGAAAGAGAGATCACACACACACACACAACTACAAAGAAAGAAAGATGCATTTATTCACAGACACCTATTTGTGTTGTCGTTGTACTTGATTGCTAGAGCGGATCTCAGCTTTGAAATTTCGTGTCAGTACTCCTTTAAGCGGGTGCATTAGCCCTTCTCACGCCCGATTCCTGGCCAATCCCCCACGTGGGTATGTGCCATGTCAGCAGGAACAACAACAAGAATGAGCCATGGGGACGCGGCCAGGCAGCGCGCGCCCATCTCCCCCCGTTGCTAGGGAAGACGAGGAGCGCGCGCACCCGCAGCTGTTGCTATGCGGACTACGGCGGCGGACGATTCAGGCTCGCTTAAGAAGTGCATTCGCACTTAAAAACCTGTTTATTTCGACTCAACGCGCCCTCGTCAGGTCAATGTAAACGGGGCTTAAACGCGTCGGTAACTCCATAATGGCTGAAAGCGATGTAAGCTTTCGAATAAGGACTACCGCCACGAGAATCGCCGAAGCGGACGGGAGCTGAAGGTCGGTCAAGGGGTCAAACATTGGGTCAGACTTAGGAAGAAGTCACCAGACGTTCAGTCTGGGACAGTTGCACTGCTCAGAGTTACTGGGCGAAGTTTCAGTTCGTCACACGTCTGAGCCTGGCGACTCGGCGGCTGGATCCGTCAATAGGGAGGACGACCAGGCTTTGTTAGGCGCTCCACGTGTTAACAAAGGAAATGAATCCTGGCGGCGCGGAGTACAAACATAGGCGTGCACGGTATGACAATACTTTGAGATGTGTCGGCCGAGAGCCGATTACTGGAGTTGGGTCTGCTTTTAGTTGGTTGGTTTTCATTTATCTTATATTTGTGTTTTGCGGAATACCTTTGGGTTTCTGTATGAGAGTAAGAGAGGTGGGTCACGTGACTATTTTGAATCCACCTAGCTTTGTTTGTCCTGATGGCTAAGCAGTGGACGAGTATGAGCTAATCAATGAACCATCCTCAACGTCCCTTTTGTGGGCGGGGTTTTGTTGGTAAAACCGAGAATTTGGTGTTTTCAGGGGATTGAACGAGATGAGAGACTGGAGGTGGAGAGCGGCGAGCCCCGCTCGACGCGGGCTTTGCCCGACCTCTTGTTTACGATCACGAGCCATGAGTTGTAAATACGTAATGTAAATAAAGTGTTTACTTGGAGTAGACCGTCGTCGGCTATGTGCCGTCGGCTAACGAGCCAGCGAGTCATCGAGTCATCGCTCCGATCATCGACGTCGGCGACCGATCCACACATTCGTATTTTAACTGTCTCAAGAATATTTTTACAAAGCTCGATCTTGTTTCCTTTCCCATAACTGCAGGCTATCAGAAGAATATTTTTTTCTGCTATTTTACACCATCCGCTAACGCGGGATTTTCTAATGACCTACTCGACGCACTATATGTATTCTATTACAAAATTTCCTAATCGTGCCATGTTTTTTTTTTGCCATTTTTAATGACCCCCATTACCTGGAAATCCTCTAGGACTGTGACAACTCTATCGGAATCCTCTACTTTCCGATCATTAGGCACTTTTAGCATATCGTTACCCTGTTTGCGTTACCGTTTACCGTGTTACCGAAGCCGCAGGTGACGGTGAAGCCTGTGCCGGTAAGTTACCATTCGCGGTAACTCTCGCGCTGCGCAGTCGACTCCCGCAAACACGGTAACGTAAAAACGGTAACGCTATGCTAAAACTCTCTATTATGCGACTGCTTTTACTTAACACAAGCGACTACCCAGCTAAACTGGACAACATCTTCATTTGTATGTTCCACCTAATACTAAGTGTCCCAGACATTGTTTCAAATATTAGCCACATGCCTGACTTTAGCGATCTCTGTATTGTTTGTATTGCACTTGTCCCGCTGAATGTGTCATCTCATCATTCTTCCAGCAAACCAAAAACAATTTGCGACTATGGAAAAGCCACTTTTGCTGCTCAACCCGATTCATAAATAAATGTATGAAAATTTTTGAAAATTGTTTGGCTGACGAAAACTGGTACACGTTTAAAGCAGTTCTTGTATATTCGAGAAAAGATCATTTTAATGAACCGTAGTTCGAATTGGTTTAATGCAATAATTAGCGGTCTAAAAACCAAAACAAACGGCTTTTCTGTAAGTGTAAATATTCAGGTAATCTACAAGCCAGTATCCTTCAGGGAAAAAAAATGAGTATGCATGAAAAAAAAAAAACATTAAAAGAAGCAAATCATGCTTACTTTAGCATCAGTCTTCCTTCATTATTGCCAAAATACCCCATAAGTTCTGCATCGTGGTTAACTGTATGGAATGCTCGTATTATGTATTGTGTATTCCAAAGCCCTCGCTTTAAATAAAACATGCAAAGTTTTTGTTCATTTCTATGCAAAAATAGATTCGTCTTTTGTTGTTATTTCAGCACTTTTTATTTTAACAAAACAAAATAAGTGGGTAAACCTAATTTAGAAAATAAAGGAAATAAAATAAATAAAATTAAGGAAAATAAAATAAATGAATTAAAGGAAATAAAATAAATAAAAGAAAGGAAATAAAATAAAGGGAATTATTGTAATATCAAATAAAATAGGGCAATTGTGCTGATTTGTTCTGATTATTGCTGACATTTTTTATGAGAGGGGGGTGACAAATTTGCTGGGGCCCCGGGTGCAAGGTTAGCCAGGAACGCCACTGCATGAGTGGAAACTTTTTTATAAAATAAAAGCTCAAACACGGTATCAGACTATCTCACTTCTCCGTCTCTGCCGTCGCGGACGGAGGCGATGAGATCGGTGGAGGAGGAGGGCGAGGAGTAGGAGCTCGAGGAGGAGGAAACACTTCTATTCAGATTTCTGAACGGCCCAGAGTGCGGCCCAGGGGAGTCGTTCGTTCTTCACTGTAGCCCATATTCAGTCCGCGCCGCCTGGGCCCTGTCCACCAGCTGAAGCTGGTTAGGTAGAGAGGGGCTGGACAGCAGCATCTCCCATGGCTCTTGTTAGGTAAGGAGAGGAGAGGAGGGTGCTCAGGGCTAAAGTAGCACACCCCGATTATGTGTCAGAGTGTTCCTACTTATGAGCAAAATTTACATGCAGCGTCGTAGCGATTCGTGTGCATTAAGGGAACACGCGTCCGGTGTGGGAAGGAGCCGGATTGTATGAGCCGTATAGGGTAGTTTGTTGTTCTATGGAAAGGTGAGGACAGGTAAGGCGAAGGTAGAGTCTGCCTCAGAAGGCGATAATTCTGGTTCATGTCCCTGAACGAGACAAGCGGGTGACTGTCCTCGTGCAGCTCCATAGCACCAGGAGTGAAAGTGAGGCTTGGTGGGCGTATTCGTTGCCCTCCATGGAAGCGTGAGCAGGTGTCCATATGAGCTGAATGGAACCATTCGGGGAGTGGTTTTTTAGCACACGCAGTGAAGGTCGGGACACCAAACCCTACAGGTAGTTCCGGTGGGCTTGTTGGGAATTGGTGACTACTTCACGAATCCCTGGTTGAGAGCCAAGGCGATGGCTGCCTGTTCTGCTGCCATCATGTCTTCGGTCTTGAGTGAGGCACAACCAAGGAGGTTGGTTCTGGAGGTAGCCACGATGATGGCGTACTGCTGTCCTCTATGTTTGGAGGCGTCTGTGTAGATAACTGCATGATCCCCACCGAGGGTGGTGTTGAGCGCTTGAGACCGTGCTTGTCGGCGACCCTCGTCGTCTGAGGGGTTCATATTTCTAAGCAAAGGGAGCATATTTATTTCTTGTCGCCAAAAGCCCAGGATTACATCAAGCGGAGTGATATTCTGTGCTGCCCAGCCAATCTGGTGAAAGTTTCGGCAACCCGCCGCAGTTCTGCTCATTCGGAGCTTCTGGATAGAAAGATGACCCTTTCTCAGCTTTTTAGAGCCCCGTGCTAAGCAGCCTCTCTGGGCGCACTCATGGGAAGACAAATGGCTTGCTCAACCGCCTTTCTAATCATTATATAAAGCATCTTTATGTCCTCCTTGCCGAGAAGAAGACAGGGGATTGACGTAAGTGATTCTGGAGAGGACGAAAGCTAATCGAAAGGTGTCGGATTCCCTGAGGCCTCGCTTCTTTGTGGGAACTCGCCAGATGAAGTGTATGATTTATTGATGTTGTGTTTGACGTACTGCAAGCATACGTTACTCTTGGTGTTGGCCTGAAGATGTCGGCCCAGGATTTTGATGCTGGGGCTTGGAGTGATGGCCTGGCCATCAACGAGTATTTGAATGTGTTTCTTGAGGTATCGTCTGGCGTGAGGGCGGACGATAAAGAACTGATAATTTTTTACGCGAACACTGGAAGCCACAGGCCCATTGGCGTACTAGTAGTGAGATGCCATGGGTTAGTGTGGGCTTCGTTTAATCGCTATCGCGTGGCATTTAGCGGGAATGCAGGGGTTAAACCCGTAGATGTGCTTGGTCGGTGCACCCCTTGTCTTACCCGCCTCGGCGTGGGCTCGTAGCTAAATTTTTATTGCCTGCTTTGGCACATACAGAACACAGACATTCATTCACAGACAGCCGTCAACCTGACTTTGGTTGACGTCATGTGTTTCAAAGTCCCTTAGGTGTACCAACGATTCCATGTCTGCAAGACATTCAGGCGGATTCGAGATATATTTTTAATTTTCCACGTATGCACTCATTGCCTCTCTAAAATACTGTCTCGCGCTTCGCGCATCGATGTCAGAGTACCTTGCGAGAGAGAGAGAGAGAGAACAGACTTTATTGTCATCCCTTTTAAGACGAATGTACCGTGCGGAAAAGTCCGGTATCTTCGTCCCATTAGACGGCGGTCAGGAACCCGTGGTCCCTGGCGGCGTCCTCTGCCAGTTGGATGACAGCAGCTTGTATCCCGGGAAGAGAGCTGAGCAGTGCGGCCTCCCACTGCTCACTAGTTCTTATATGTATTACTTGTTCAAAGCCCCGTGGTTTATTGGGACATTGCCAGACCATATGTTGTAGTGTGGCTGCTGCAATGTTGCACCACTTGCATCTGTCCGTGTACCTATCCGGATAGCTGCGGTGACACAGGGCGGGGTGAGGGAACGTATTTGATTGTAACCTGCGCCAAGCAACTGTCTGCCATTTATTTAGAGCAGTGTGGGCAGCCGGAAATTTCAGTCGGCTCAGCCTATAGTGTTGAGTAATTTCTCGGTAAGTTTCCAAAAAAAAAAGAAAAAAAGCTCGTAGCTAAACTACGGGCTGATGCTTGTTACTCCGTTAGTTCCAGGTTCGATTCCTGGCGAGGCATAAGATCTTTTATTTTTTTTGCGGGAGTTTTCTGATGACACCAACGGTTGCGAAAGCACCCTTGAGGGGTAGAGGTAAAAAGCGTTGCTTTAAAAAACTTTATTCCTCTTCCTGCCAGAGATCGCCGCCAGGGGGCCGACACAGGCGCCCGCGCCTCGTTTCGACTCCCGCTTTTCGCCTTCTATACGCGATCACTCGACGTGCACGCGCTAGCCACCACCATCGATCGATTCCTAAGCATCTCAGGAACCGACGGACACCACGCTTGGCCCACGCCGACCATCAGCAGCGACACAAGCCAACCGCGAAGTCTGCCAGCGTCACCGCCGCTGCTGGGCCTACCTTCAGGCCTAGCGCGAGCGGCCGCTCTCCAGCCATGCCGCAGCAAGAACACCTGCTCGCGCCCTCCGCCACGCCACCGGAGCACGTGCAACACATGCCACCCGCCGCCTCCACTGAGATGGAAACGGGCTCCGACTCGCATAGGGAACCTACGCCTGCCGACGCCGGCGTCGATCTCCCGCCGCCAAGCACCGGCCCGCCGCCCGCCACCTCAACCGAAGAAGACGCCGCTCAACAAATGGACTATGACCACCTCAGCGGCCGAACGTGCCCCCGCCCGAACCCCTGGATGGAGGTCATCTACGCCCGCCGAAAGAAGCCGTCAACATCTACGCCTACGTCACCCCCTGCCACCGAGACGCCTCCAAGAGCGGTGCGTACCATACCACCACCGCGCTTCCCGCCGACCCACTACCTCACTGTCGTCCGCCCACATGACGGCCTTCGTGTCGGCGACTGGTCGACCAGCGACCTAGCGCGAGGTCTCGCCGCCGCAAGCAACATACCCGACTCGACATTCCGCACCCTCGTCACCCTCCAAGCGCAACCCAACACCAACCTCATCGTGGCTGGTACTTCCGACCCCCACCTGGCCGACCGACTCTCCAGAATAACCGAGCTAACTCTCCGCCAGACCACCTACGCTGTCACCGCCTACATGAAGCCCCCGCCAGGCACTGCACGTGGCGTAATTCACGGAGTCCCTGAGGGTCTCACTCAGGAGCAACTTATAGAACTCACGGCTACGAACCGCCCGTACCTCATCCATGCCCGCATTATGGGCAAAACCAGGTCCGCTCTCCTCACCTTCGCCGGAACCCGCATTCCTTACTATATTAAGTTTGACTGCGAAATGATCCGCTGCCGACCATACCGCCGAGCCCTCCAAACCTGCTCATGTTGCGGCGATATCGGGCACCGCCAAGATGTCTGCCCGCATCCCGACAAGCCACGGTGCCACAGCTGCGGCACTCCCGATCCGACACCGCAACACACCTGCACTCCTCGCTGCAAGCTGTGTGACGGACCCCACCCAACGGCCCACCGCGACTGCCCCAAGCGCTACCGACCCACTCCTCCACCATCTAAGCAGCGCCCGCTTGACTTGACCAAGACCTCCAGCCGACCGAGCACCGATGCCCAAGAATTCCCGCCGCTCCCGCCACCGCAGGCATCGCTCAACCAACACCCTACCGGGCCTACCCTACCACAGGTGAGCTGGTCAGCTAAATTACTCGCGCCTCCCACTGCTCCTACACAACCACCCCCTAACCCGTCTCACCCCTCTTCCTCCCCCGACCCACTCACCGTCGCCCTAGAAAAATTCCAACAAAACTTCCAAACACAACTTGACGCACTTACAAAACAAGTCGACACCCTCATGCGACTCTCCCCTCCCCAGCCCATCCCTCCCCCCCTCTCCGAGGACCGCATCATCGAACGTGTAACTGAAATTGTCAGTGCACGCATGGCCGCCCAAATTGAAGATGCTATAGCAAAAGTTTTAAACGCCCAAGCCCAAACCCATGCTCCTCTCGTCAAGAGCTTCCAACTTCTCACAGAACGCCAAGCCAAATTCGAACTCGCCCTCCAACGCAACCCGGACAGCCTCTCCCTTTCCACTGATAGTACCCCCAAGAAACCCAAGCACCACCCGTATCATGCCTAACATCCCCATTGACACCATAACTGTCTATCAATGGAACTGCCGCTCGTTCAACAGCAAACGTCATCAACTCTCCCTCTTCACCCAAAACGACCCCCCCGATGCCATCGCCCTGCAGGAAACCAACACCTCCACCCCCCGCCTATCACAATACAACGCCTTCACGCAAGATCCCCAATCACGAACGGCCATCCTCGTTCATAACTCCCACCCGGCACAACCGCACCGCCTCAGCCAAACCATCCCCCACACCTTCGTCGAAATCATCTCGACTCGCCCCACACGCCCGAACGTATATATCCTCAACATCTACAGCCCCCCCAACGACCACCTCAAGACCATAGAACCCCTTTTTCAAGAAGCGGTACAGATAGCTGGATCCCACCCCCTTCTTGTCCTTGGTGACTTCAATGCCCCTCACGTGACTTGGGGCTACCGCTACGCCTCGAAGAAGGGTACCGCGCTGCTCCGGGCCAGCCAAAATCATCACCTCGTCCTCCAAAACGACCTAACCGTCCCGACTAGAACCGGCAATAGCGTTAGCCGTGACACCATACCCGATCTGACCTTCACCAGACACTGCCCCACAGCCCAGTGGCACCGGCTTGACGAAAACCTCGGCAGCGATCACTACCTCATAACTCTCCGCGTACCCTTCGTTCACAAACCCCTCCGCAGAGGCACCGCACGCCTCACGAACTGGCCCAACTTTCGCAAGGATCCCACCTCCTTACCACCCATTGGCGACAACCTGGACGACTGGGTACAGGCCTTAGAACAGAGGGTTTGCGCCCACACTCAATCTATAGCCCTCACAGACGCCACGCCGGCGGCTGATCCACACCTCCTCCACATGTGGGATGCCCGTCGGGGCCTTTCTAAAAGATGGAAGCGCCAGCGCCACAACCACACCCTCAGAAAACGTATAGCCCGCCTGAACCAAGACATCCAAGTGTACTCCAGCCAGCTTCACAACCAAAACTGGCGGGACTTCTGCATCCGCCTGCAAGGTACCCTCCACACCCGCAAGACCTGGCACCTCCTCCGCTCCCTCCTGGACAACCACTCTACTCAACGTCACTCAATGCACCGCATCCATCAACTCATCCGCAACCATTCGCAACCCCCTCGCGAGCTTCTCCGCACCAACAGGCAGCATCTCTTTGGTGATCCGGTCACTCATCCCCCTGCCCCGAACCTTCAATACACCGGACGCCCCAACGCCGACATGGACCTCCCCTTCACCATGACCGAACTCCACGCCATTCTTGCCCGCCTCACCTGCAACACCACCCCGGGCAGAGACCACATCACCTATAGAACTATCCGCAACCTCCCGGGCGACACCCTTGAAGACCTCCTCACCTATTACAATAGCAACTGGGAAGCCGGCACGTACCCCTCACAGTGGCGCCACTCAGACATCACCCTTATCCCCAAGCCCAACAAACCTGTCTCCGCCACCACCCTCCGACCCATCGTCCTCACCTCCTGTCTCGGCAAGGTCTATGAACACCTAGTTCACCAACGCCTCTCCACCTACCTCGAAGACCGTAACCTGTACCCCCTTACCATGTTCGGTTTCCGCCAACATCTCTCCACCCAAGACGTCCTTATACAAATAAAAGAACAGCTCCTCGACCACCTCAGCCGTGACACACCCAAAACACTCCTCACCCTCGATGCCAAAGGGGCCTTCGACAACGTTACGCACCAAGCCATCCTCGATAATCTCAATCACACCGATTGCGGCCACCGCACCTACCAATTCGTCTCCGCGTTTCTGCGGGACCGCACTGCCACCCTCAGGCTCGGCCCTCTCCAATCCCCTACCTTCCACACCCCTGACAAAGGCACACCGCAAGGCTCCGTTATTTCCCCCTTACTCTTTAACATCGCCCTCCTCCACCTCCCCAGTCTCCTGAATGCCATCCCTGGTATCTACCATGCGCTTTATGCCGATGACCTCACTATATGGACTACCAGTGGCTCCAGCGGCGCGCAACAAGACGCCCTCCAACAGGCCATCGACACCACTGTCTTCTACCTCCACCCCAGAGGCCTAACGGTCGAACCAAGCAAGTCTGCCCTCCTCGTTCTCCGAGCCCGCACCCGCGGCCGCCCCCCAGAACCCTACCCGGACCCACAAGTGACCATCCACTACTAAATAAGCCGCCTGATTGTCGCAATCAACTTGTCTGCGATATGAACGATATATTTTCTAGTGCGGTGCGCGAAGGACATGAAATTTTCCTTCAGTGGATACCAGGTCATTCTGGTATAACGGGCAACAAGATCTCCGATGCGGTCGCCAGAGAAGCCCACGACCTCAACTTCACCGTTGGAATCCCGTTTTCCAACGAGGATAGCAAAGCAGCTGCAATCGACCTAGGATGGCAACTCCAGCTGCCGGCTTGGCAGGATCCTCTGAGCAGCTATGCGCCTCTTCATGCTATAGACCCTCAGTGCGATTTCCCCTATCCACGGGGTCTGCCAAAGCGCACTGAAGGCGTGTTACACCGGCTGCGACTTAATGTTGCATACACCCGAAGCTTCTTGTTTAAGCTGGGCTGGGTAGAGTCGCCATTGTGTACAGTGTGCTCTACTACAGACACCATCAGGCACATTTTAAGCCACTGCTCGCGATATGCCACTCAGCGGGCAACAGCGTCGAAGGCACTTGTGCGACTACGACGCGGAGGTACTCTAGAACTTTCACACTTCCTTGGACCCTGGCAAAATCGTGAGGAGGCAGTGCTCGGTACAAAAACACTGCTTACTTTTCTTGCGAAAACAGGGCTGGAAGAGGTTCTGTGAACTCTCTGAGCATGTACAATTTGTATATGTGTGCATTTCTCCTCTTACTCCCCTTTCTTTCCTTTTCTTTTTCTGTCTATTTTTCGCTGTCACCTCACTTTATTCACCCCATCTGGAGTAGCAAGCCCTACCGTTAGTGGGGCTGACCTCTTCAGCTTTCATTAAAGGCTTTCTCTCTCTCTCTCACGGCTCTCCCATTCCCCAAGTCACCTCCCTTCGGGTACTCGGAGTTCTTTTTCACTACGACGGCTCCGGCGCAATTCTTCTCCCACAGCTCCATAAAACAATCACCCAACTTACGCACCTCATTCGGCGCATCCGCGGCTCCACCTACGGCCTCAAAGAATCCGACACCTGCAAACTCGTTCAAGCCCTCCTCATCAGTCGCCTTACATACAGCTGCCCTTTCATCAACCTCAAGACACAGGAAGCTAGCAAGCTGGACGCTCTGATCCGCAAGACCTACAAAGCAGCCTTAGGCCTCCCTACCTACACTTCCAACACACGCCTCCTCCAGCTTGGCCTCCACAACACCCTCACAGAAATCTTGGAAGCCCAACGCACTTCTCACCTGCACCGACTCTCCCTCACACCGGCTGGTCGACGGGTACTTCAGGTCATCGGACGAACGGCCCCTGCCACCCCACACGCGCCCCAACGTATTCCCCTCTCCATTCGTCAACGCATCCACGTCCCTCCCGTCCCTAAGCATATTCACCCCATCTACAACCAAGACCGCCGCAATGCCCGCGTCCGATTCCTCGAAAAACGCTACGGCTCGGATCCCAACACCCGCTATACCGACATAGCGCAGTCCTCAACCCGCCACAGCACCACCATCGCAGTCCTTAACAACGAGGGCCGCCTTCCCACCGCGGCCTCCTACCGCCACATCCCCACGCTCACCGCCGAGTCCCTCGCCATCGCCCACGCTGCCCTGACCCACTGCCACCAACCCTATCTGACCATAATAACCGACTCGCAGCAAGCGTGCCGCCTCTACCAAGCCGGCCTCGCCCCGCCAGCAGCCATTCACCTCCTTCAACGCCTCCCTGAAGACATTGACCTCTCCATTGTCTGGACCCCCGGCCACTCCGGCCTGGCAGGGAATGAGGCGGCCCACGCCGCAGCCCGCGCACTCATTACCCGGGCACTTCCCTCGCCTAGCCTCGACCAAATAACTCCCCCACCCCCAGACCCAGCAGCCCTGACACCTCTCGACCCCACGTACAACTCGATCCTCTCCCACCACACAAACTCCCGACGGCGATACCCGCCCCCCCCCCCCCCCCCCCACTTTTCCCTCACCGCCCAACAGGCCTACATTTTCCGCCGACTACAGACCGAAACATACTTTAACCACATCATTCTATCCCACATTTCCCCTTCTCTCTTTCCACTCGACTGCCCCCATTGTCACATCCCTCTCAACACCTACCACCTCGTCTTCTCCTGCCCCCAACACCCATATCCCCACCCCTCCCCTTCCCCTGAGCAGTGGGAGTCCGAGCTGACCAGCTCCGCACCGGAGCGCCAGGTCGCCCTGGTGCGGCGCGCACTGGAGGCAGCCCGGACTAGAGGCCTCCTGGACTTAGGAGGCTAACCACGCCCTTATACCCCTTCCGTTTAAGCTCAATAAACGTTTTGCCACCACCACCTCTTCCTGCCAATAATAATTTTGGGCAGATTTTTTTGTTTTGCATGTCAACCGAACGACCCCGACGTGCGTGTGGTGCTGCCATCGTTTAATTGCCGGGCCGTATTCTAATAAACCACTTAAAGCACGTGCCACAAAGGCATGTCTACTGAGTGCGTTGATTAGCAGATATTTGCGCGCCCCTAAATTACGTCGTCTGTTTGCATTCCTTTGTACAGTTCACGCCTCGTTTATGAGTATTTTTACCTTTTCTGAGAGACGCCATGGGCGCTTCATGTGTGCACGTGGCAAGTGCGGTTTTTCTGCAACGCATTGCGTAGGCATCCTTACCTGGTGCTGGGTTGTTCGGTGGTCATGATGGCCGGCGCCCTAAGTGGAGGTCGACCATTGCACTGCGGTCGGCTGAAGCTTGCCACTACCCCAAACTGGGGCAGATGGGGCATGCAATTTTAAGAGCAATGCTCTTTATAAGCGACCCCAAACCATCCACCGCCGGCGGCGGCGTCCGCAGTGCTCTTTAAAGAAAAAACAGCATCCGGCGCCAGGTTTCGATCCGAGGACTTTGCGGGCCGCAGCGCGCAAGCCACAAGCGCGCAAGCTACCGACCAAGCCACAGACGCGACGGTGATATCAGTGTTAGACGCCCCTTATATCTTTAACGCATTCAAACTACGTCGTCAGCGGCGTGCGTTGGCGACTCAGCGGCGTTATAGCGGCTTGATAACTGCGTGGTGTACACGTGATACTACAAACCCGATGGAAGAGATGGAAGAGAAGGCGGCGAGGCGTTGGGCTGCGGGGGCCGAGCGCAAGCGCCGCAAGCGGGCCGACAACCGTGCATTCGCACTTTCACATTCTCCCCCTCGGGGAAATGCGGGGGAATTTTTTGGTAGTGGGGCTAGGCGTCCGCGCCGGCCCCTTCCCAATAAAAATCCATAATGAGATTCGTTCGCTGAGTGTTTTGCTATGTCAGAGTGCTACACTTCCATTAATTCAGGTTTGCGGAAACTTGCACAGAATCTATACGCCTCTTGTCTTCACTTTACTGCCTCAACCACCGCCTTAACCGCGAATTATGCATAGGGCGTTTCTGAACATCAAGCATGTTTAGGGCATTGCGTTATGGTTGTTGCGTTATCACGACTTTTTTTAACAGCGGAGCTGTGTACAACCACGTACAACCAGTATGTTAGCCATTGCAGGAAAGAATCCCTGTTTGATAGAAACAACCTTGTTTCCTTCGATGGCCGTGGCCTGTGTGCTTCGCGGCGGCTTCTGAGTACCCGGCTCACCCATTGTCTTTAGCAAGAAAAAAAAACTACAAAAAGGGCCCATCTCCCCGCGAGGGGGACTCGAGTAAATGCGTCGCTAGGGGGTGGGTGTATTGCGTTAACGTTTAGTGTTTGGGGAGTTGGTGGTAGTGAATGCGTTGTATCAGCAGCTTCTTGACGTAGTTTGAATGAGTCAAGGATATCAGGCGCGTTCGTAGCCTTTCATTCTGTGGCGCAGTGGGAAGAGCACCATGTACCTCGCGTTCCGCCCACAGGTAGTGAATGCGTTGTATCAGCAGCTTCTTGACGTAGTTTGAATGAGTCAAGGATATAAGGTGCGTTCATAGCCTTCCATTCTGTGTCGGCTTTCTGGGTAGAGCACCATGTACCTTGCGTTCCGCCCGCAGGATCGTGGGATCGAAACCAGGCGCCGGTAAGTATTATTTTTTATATAGTGTAGGGGGAGGGGTGCGGACCTGTTGTTGAGAGCAAGGAGGGTAGCGTGATGCGGGAGAGGAGAAGTGGGGGAGAGGGCGCACCTGGAACGGCTGTTGCGGACGCCGAGGCACGCCAACGCCGACAACGTCGGGTGACATCGTGAGTTGAAGAAATGCTGTGCATTTAAAAAACTCCGGAGCTATCGTCAAGCGCTACTGCGCATGTAAA
Organism: Haemaphysalis longicornis; assembly: GCF_048455015.1. Taxonomy (NCBI): domain Eukaryota; kingdom Metazoa; phylum Arthropoda; class Arachnida; order Ixodida; family Ixodidae; genus Haemaphysalis; species Haemaphysalis longicornis. Next base: position 110,387,498 of record NW_027526385.1, read on the forward strand.
AAAAATTACACCATCTTCCCGTGGGGAACCCTGAGGAGATGCGAAGCATCATGTGGGTTCCGTGTGGTTCCATTGTGTTGTTTCATTTATCGGAGCACGGATGGGGACTTAATGTGCACCCCCATGATGCTTCACATCTACGCTGACGGGACTATTGGTTCCAGTCGAACTCATCACAGTATACAACGACGTAGCAGAACCGGCGCAGGCGATCTCTCCGAGAAGACTGAACGGGCGCGCACAGCGCGCACATGCTTTATTCGCTGGCGAGGAAGGGAGAGGGGGAGAGGGCGCGTGCAGCTGCTTTATCGCTGGCGAGGGAGCGGAGAGAGGGATAGGGAGCGTGCAGCGCGCACCTGCTTATCGCTGGCGAGGGAGAGTGAGAGAGGTCGAGAGGCGCTGCGGACGGGGCACGCAGGAGTGACATACCCCCGAGCAAGAGATGCTCCGCATCTAAAACAATTCAGGGAAGCTTGCACTCACGCGCAAGACTTGAATGGCGAAGCTGTTGTAAGTGAGAATTGCCGGACGCATAGTTAAGTTTCAGTATGATTGTTTATTTGCATAGTTGCGGTGCTAGCAATCGTCTTCATATGCATCGAAGAGGTCGTTGTCTTCTTTGCGGCGAGTGGTGGATGCAAAGTCATCCTCAGCGTTGCAGACTTCCACCAGCTCAACTGGCGAGTCTTGCGCTAAAGCGCGCAAGGCTTGCACCATAGCGAAGCTATATAGGATTTCTATCTACGTGAGCACGGAAAACACATCACCATGCATTTGTACACGTTTGAAATTGTTTATTTGCATGTTCCGTCGTTGCTTCGCACTGTGCCAGTAGTCATTGCCATATGCATCGACATAGTCGTGTTCCTCACGCCAGGCATTACAAGCGCGGCATGGGGAACAGCGCTTGACCGATCCAAAAGCACTGCATCAATAATATCCTCGGCAGCAGCAAAGTATGCACATGTGTAAGCAACAATTTTCCAATCTACTAACAGGCGTGGCACGTTCATAAAATACGAACATCATTTAGCGCAAAAGAAACGCCACTGGCCCTGCACATCGCATAGAGATAATATACTGGCACATCGCACACAAATCAGAAGTACTGGCAAATCCAGTACAGCGAATAAACGAAACCGAAACTGAAATTAGCTGTCGTAATAATAAAGCTTTAGAGTATTTTTATATAATAAAAAACAAACAACGTAGTTTAAGTGTTAATTTGAGTTGTTGAGAAGTGTAAATGGTTGTCTTTTAACTCTAAACATGCGTGAACTTGAATAATTCTGATCGTCTGCCAGCGCCATCTTGTTTTGCTCAACGTCGAAGAAATCGCAGCTCTCGGCCGCCCCTGGCTAAGCGGTTGAATAAGAAACACCCACGGCCCAAGAATGTCAGCTCGCAGTCGTCGCTTAATTTTGTGAGGTGCTGCAAGTTTTGGCCTTTTTGGGACCGTTATTCCCACCCGCAACCACCGCTCAAGTGTCGGCCCATCGTACACAAGAACTTCGGGAGTGGGAAGCCCGTGTAGTGAGCGCACCCCGACCGCAGCCTTCGGCGCTGCCTCGCTACTTGCACAGGTAGGAAACACAGCAGCGCTTGTCTGCTTTCTGTTTTCACTCGTTTCTCTGTCTCCCCCCGCCCTACTGTACCGAACTGTCCTCTAGGAAGTGTCACGGTCTACTCCGGACAGAGCCGATTCTCGCCTGCTATTGTCTCCACCTCGGGGTGTCTTCGTATTTGGCAGAGAAGGCTTCGAGTTTGAATGAGCGTGCTTGTCCTAGCCGTGCCAACGGTGGAGCGGGGAGGAGGGGAAAGGCATATTGCGAATGTCGTCTTCGACCCCCTCCCTCGCTTTCGTCACATGCCCGCGCTGCTGAGCGCTTCTCAGCTGTTTCTTTGTTGTTTATTTACGAGTCATCACGTATATCTCACCGACTTGACAAATGCGGCGGCGCAATATGTCTTCCTGTTGCCAACACATCGCCGTCGGCTGTTGCGTGCACAGCCGTCAGCTGTTTCTCAGTGAAATACCGACGAACCGTGGATTTCGAGCGCTTTCCGTGGCGCCGCCGCTGGTCTCAAGCGAAGCGTGGTATTCCGCAACGTATATGCGGCCTTTTGCATGTTCTGTGTTGGCGGCTGGTCGCTTTAAATAAGTAAGCGAATGTAAATAACGTTCGCTTGCTTCCGGCTTTAGTTTTTTCCTTCGTTCGACTGTGGCTTAAACAACTGTGTTGCGCGAAAGTTTTTTACTTTATTCCGGGGCTTTTGTTTCGTGTGGTTGAGATATTTTTTAGCAAAAACGATTCCCGTCTAGTCGCCGCACGCTGGGAGTTATTTAAAGCACTGGAGTCGTTTTTACTTTTTCTTTTTCTCCGTATACAGCGGATGCCTTTCCGATAGCGATTTGCGCAGACCATGGAGAGTGGCGTTCGCTGCTTCAAAAACCCGAGAAAATTCCGGTTGTTCGAAGGGGGGAGGAAAGGGGACTTTCTCAAAATCGCTGCGCGCCGGAAAAGAAAAAGTAAAAATGCAGGGGGTGCGAGAGTTAAACCAGGTGCAATCCCACCTTGAACGTTTGGGCGGAAAAAGCAAACGTGTGCGCTGGCCGCGTTTAGATACTTTTTTTTTTTCCGTGTTCGACCCGTCACAGAGCATTGTTATGTCTTGCTTCAACTAAAATGTACAAAAACAAGTGGCATTACTTCAACAGCTTCGAGTGATATAACCCATTCTTCCTTTACACCTGTGTGTGAGCAAGTTTTTGTTTATTTCCCTTTTGTGAAGAAAATTTAGCTTTGCGTAACAAGGCTATATAAGCTTGAACCATCCAGGATAACAGGAGATTCAACTATTCCCTGCTGGAGAAATTGTCTGCTGCCTGTTCGAACTGAAGCTTAAAATTTTTCTGTAAAGGTTCTCAGTTAACCATTCACTTATTGATGTGATGTACCAACGCCACCGCAAAAATAGGCAGCCAAGGTCCTAGGTCAGGTACTTGGCTGTGGTGTGAAAGGTTTTTTCTTTACTGATTCCAAATTGATTTGTAGTGTATGCAGTGCCAGATTAACGAATCACAGCTCCCATGGCTAAGGCTGCCTTTTTTACTGTGATGATAATTTACGGAGCAGTGATTATCATGGTTGTTGGTGCTTCATTTGGAATTGTGTTCCGGTCTCCACATTGGCTCGCCAAGTAAACAGTGCAGTCAGGTCCTAATTTCCAGTATTTGATCATTATTTGCCACTCTCGAAATGCGGTGCAGGAAAAGTTGTAGAACCATTTTAAAAAATGCTTGCATAGTCTCTCTACCTCAGCGCTTTCAGCAGGAGCTAGCATTTCTATTGTGGCATGCTTTGTTCTCTCTTTTTGTGACTCTGGACATTGCTGCATATTGTTTGAACTTGTTCCAAAGCAATACTTCCGTATTCCATACTCTGTTAACAGCTGCTGCGGCAGCAGCATTTTTTTAAATTTACACCATTGTAGTGCGAGACTTTGCTTTTTCCCTTCTGTCCAGTTTAACGTGTGAAAATCAAGACTCGGAGTGAATACAGGGTCTGGTTTTAGGCAGGCATCGCCAATCTATTCCGCACCATTATTAAAAAATTTTAATGATTTTTCATTGAAATGAAAGACCTGTGCGTAAGCGTACATTTAATAAAAGCATTTGTATTTACAATAGCCGATTGTTTTTTCGGACTCCGAAAACTCGGCCTTGCTGGATATTTTGGACTTTCCCGAGGAACTGCCAGGAGTAACCGTAGGAGTAATGACTCGCGGATTTTTCAGACCTTTCTTTTATGCAGACCATTTTTCGTTCCCCTCCAGGTCCGAAAAATCAGTCAGCTACGGTATAGCTAGAGCTAGAGCCACTAATGCTCTAGGTAGAGCTAGTTGGGATGCCTTATCTTGCCATGACAAGTTCTGTTATACCCTTAACGTGTTGTGGTACAGTAGCCATTATGACAGCAACAAGCATCCCAGTGTATGCAGCTATTCTTTCAGACAAGTGCATTCTTTTTTGCTCTTCGAAACACTGAAATGAAAGTGCAATCTCTGAAGCCTGTAATATGCCTGTAGGGACGGGATCTGTTACCAGCCGTGCGGAAACATGGCTGACTCGTGTATGTCTGTTGGACACCTGTGGTGTTAGAGGCTAAGGTGTGCACCATTGTATACTTGCCAATTCCTTTGACTGATATGCCATTGTATGTAGCTGCAAGATTGCTTGCGAGCGGTATTTACTATCTTTTGTTTTGTGGTATGAATCAAAAGGCAGGACTGCATTTTCTGCTCGTTTGCCTGAGCTTGAACACATCAAAAGCAGTCAATGGCCGGATCTTCACTTGGCCAAGTCAGCGACTCCAATCGTGGGTCGTTGCCCCTGGCTACTGTTGCTCAGTCTCGTGCTAATCTGAATAATTGAAGTGGTCCTTCAACATGTTAATATTTGGCACAGTTAGGTCAGTTTGTTGGCAGTGGCTGTGCTTGGAATAACTTTTTTGTGTGCACTGCGAAATCTGAGTTTTGCAGCAAAGCACTCATCTCCTGCGCTTATTTTGAATTCCTGCCATCATTGTGTTGGGCTTGCGTATCACAAAGCAAAGGTTCCTGCTATTGGGCTGCTCTTTATGCACTTCTTGTCAGGGGAAGTGTTGTTTTTGTCTCGGCTGTCCACTGTCGGCGGGCTTACTTGGCATTGCATCTTGCAGGCTTGCGTTCCCATAGTTTCATCCGTATTTGTTGACACTCTCCTCGTTCGAGACACGCCTGCAGCTAGCCGAAACGCACTTGCATCGTGCTGCTGTACATTGTTCCCTTGCCTTCTTGTCATCCTTGGTAGGCCTCTTGTAGCTCTTGTAAGGCAGTCCGGTCATCTGGTTGAATAGTGTGGACTGTCTCATTCCACGGTTGATTCTCTGCTGCTTGTGAAATGTCATTTCGGGTGAAAGCTCAACTTTGCTATGCAGTCACTGGCTGCCAAACGAGGGAAGGCAACGCAAAAGTTTACCATTTAGTCCTACCAGACCACCATGGCTACAGTGAATAGAGTGCTAGGAATTGTACAAGTGAAAATCCTCAGTACTTGTAGGGGAACACTGTGCTACCAACTCCTAATTCAAGGGGCCATGCAGACAAAATGCAAGTTCTGTTCTTTTAAAAAGATTGCCTCGTCAGAATCATGCTGACAGCACTTTTGACGTAAACCTCGCTCAGATGAGCTACATATCTAGGAAAAAAGGGAATGCCCATGCGACCCAGTTGCTCATTTCCCCCAACAGAACCTATGATGTCATACCAGCCAGCTCTGCGATTGGCGGAGACTGGCAAAACCAAACTCAAATTAGGCAGAGCTTGTAAGCTTGCCGAATGAGCTATTTGCACTTAATTTTAGGGCACATTCTTTTCAAATCCCTAAGAATTGTGGGACAAACAGTGGAAGTTACGGAAGCACACGTAAACATTGAAGTACCCATGCGTACTGCTTTGGGTACTGCACGCACTATGCTTGTTTTAGCTGCACAGCAGTGTGGCTCTTTAGGGTTGTTTTAGACGACACTGGCCGATTGACACAAGCAACGGTGCTTTACGTGACCATATTTGTCAAGGGAGCACTATGTTTCACGAAATGAGTATTTTCTCCCTGAACAAAAACAAGCCAGGTTTAAATGTGGTCAGAAACCAACCAAAGGCACCTGCCGCGGTGGCTCACTGGCTAAGGCGTTGTGCTGCTGAGCACGAGGACGCGGGTATGATTCCCAGCCGCGGCAGCCGCTTTTCTGATGAGGCGTAAAACAAAAACGCCTGTGTTTGAGATTTCGGCGGATGTTAAAGATCCCCAGGTTGTCAAAATAATCTGGAGCCGTCCACTACGGGGCGCCTCTTCGCCTGTGAGGCGTTGGCACGTTAAACCCCACAATCAATCGTCCAACCAAAGGCAGAAAACGGCTTGCTGCAGTGTGGTGCCCCCATCTAGATTGACTAGCAGTAAGCAAGTCTGCTTCACACCAAGTTTAGCTGAAAGACCTTTTCTTGTCTTTTCAAACATTCGAACACGTTTTTGCGTGAGAATCAAAATTTTAACTTGAACTGATGAATTTCTCAGTGAATAAAGCATTGTTTGCTTCTGAACAAGCATTGGGGGCACTACAGAACACGAAACCTTTCCAATAAAACAAAATTGTATTTTTTCTTCGTGTCCCCTTTGCGAAGGAATTTGGAGGGGGCGCAATGCCTACACGTCACCATTGTCGCATGCAATGGAAGACCGTAGCCATCTTCAGCTGCGACTTGTTTACCTGGTTCGATTAAGTATAGGTGAACTTTGTTGCTCGCACAGTGGATGCAACTTCCATACTGTCAGTCGGCTCTTGTTTACTGGAAAGTGTGCAGCCAGGCTTGTCCCAGTCATCAGTTACTGTGGTGCTACCTTTTTCAGGGCTGCGATTGGCTCAGGAGGGAAGGGTAGGAGTAGGTGCTCTTTTAATGTGCAATAGCATGGTTTGTATACGAATGACATTTTACAAAATTCTTCAGTAGGTTGCTCAAACCATGTTACATGAGGTACTCTGTCCTCTGTACTGCCAGTGAAACAAGCTTTCAGGGCTGTTGAAATTTTTAGGCGAAATTGAGTGTGGATGTTCCTGGAATTCCTGTTTTTGAATATTAAAGTATTTTGCAGACATTTGTTCATTGTCAAAAAAAATGTATGGCTTCTTTTTGTAGAAAAGTTGTCACATGCATGAAAGGCATTCATTTTAAATGTCTTGATACTGCTCAGGAGTTAGCTGTAGTGCTACATAACACATAAGGCACGAAATGCGAGATAGGTTGCATCACAAGGGGACATACATATGCTCAGCATCACCGGCCACGGCTACATTGACAGGAAGCTTTCACAGTTGGGTGGAAGATGTTAAATTGTGATTGCTGTTTAACTGTGACCTAAGCTTGCTTCTGAGTTAGTTGGCCAAATGGGACTTGTTAGCCTTTTAAGGGCAGAGCACTTCAGGGGCTCACCTGGTGTTGTAGCTTGCTGTAACGCTTAATGTCAAGTGACTGCTGGAATCGGGCGGCGCAGCGAGATAACGGAACCAAAAAGAGCCCACGGTATCGTTGTAGGGCGTTCCACAGAGGCTTCGAAAGCCAAGCGGTTTATATAGTCATAACCGTTTGAAACCCGTGACCTGCTAGCGCTTGTCATACATCTCCCTGTTGTTTTGCGCAAAGAAAACCGCAGGTACATTTCAGGCAAAATATGCATCGTGAACCGACAACGCTGGTGTTTATTTAGTTAGGAACACTCGTTGGGTTGGTTTTTACAATAGTAAGCGAAAAAAAGTGGTGGTGCAATGCCGGCACGCGCGGGAGGAAAAGCAAGCACAAAAAGAACAGAACTCCCGCTGGCGCAGCTTCACAGTCAGCGGGCGCGCGAGCACTGCGAAGGCGGGAAATTTGAAATGCGCTGGATAAACCTCCATTGAATGCACCAGGAGAGGAATCGGACAGGGCGGCGAAGAGCGTGCTGGGTTGTAAGGTAGAGCGAATAATGGCGCTACAGCCCATTATGGCAAATCGCTGCCCTGCAATTCCGACAGCTGTCACATTGAGTGGAACGTCTTTAATTTTTTGTGAAAGAATGTGGTAGGCTAGGCTCATTTTACTCGCACTTGTCTGCACAGTTGCTTGCCATGGGGAGACTTTCATGTTCTACTGTTAGTTTTATTCTTGGGTGGTTTGGAATGCATCAGCCAACAGCCTTTTGAAAATCACTTGCACCAGACTAATATGCTGTGGGCACATTATAGGTCATGCCGGTACCGTTGTCCTCTGTGTGCAACAGAAGTGAATGCATGCCAACTGTTGTATTGGTGATTGCTTGTGTAAAATCTTGTATCCTCTGTATGCGGGGATTTAATGTGATTGGGCCTTTTTTACTCGCGCTAGTGGTAACTTGTCTTGCACTCCTATTGGTGGTGCACTCCAAGTAATCTATTGGTGTTCCTTTATGTAGTAGCTAAGCATCTACTGGTTCATCGAAAAATAAATACAGCAAAAGATGGGAAGCATTGCCAGGCATCAAGCTAGCGGCTATATTTTGCTTCTCAAGGAATAAAGTTTAGTGACCTTCCTATATCGTACTCGCATTGTTTTCTCATCTATTGCGATTACTAATGCTTTGTTCTGGTAAGCTACACAGACGTGACTGGGCTCAAGCATTTTTTTTTGAGAGGTACCCAATGCAGTCATAATGTGTTGAACCATCACCATGGAACAAATGTGTTATATTTCAGAATCGGCGTCCAGATTTTAGTCATCCTGGAGATTGGAATTCATATGTTTCTCGAGTCCTGATGCCATATTCCCTTCAGGAATGGCCAGAGACGTATTTACAAGATGTAGGAAAGGACTTCTTTCTTTCAAATGGCAGTGTTAGGTGACATTTTGTTAACCCCCCCCCCCCCCCCTTCCCCTTTTGTTTCAACCTTCTTCGTGGTTCCGGCCCTCACTGGACTAAATTTCGCGACTCCAGCCCGCTCACTGATGAGAGTTTGAGACATATCCAGTAGCAGGACATTTCCTGCTACTGGTTTGGCAGTCGTGTAATGACCCTGGCCCTTACCATAGCACACTAGCCGTACTAGTGTAAAAACTAATGGCGACAATGTTAACATTGTATTATGCCGCCATTGTTGCAAGCTCAGCGGACAGTTTGTTTTGAGCCCCTGGTGGATGCCCCCTCTGCAGTAAACACACAGGCACACACATGAACGCTTCGAGCTATGGAACACCTTGCACTTCAGACACATGAAGGCTCAATATTGTACTCCAGTGTGGACTACTGCCAACTTGAGGGAGCCGGGGTAAACCAGCCACACAAGTGATCAGAGAGGGCAGTACTTTTGTTGAAGACAAAAAAAAAACTCGTGGAACCGTAGGCTGAACCCCTTTATTTAAAACACGCGTGATTGTTGGTCGAGACGTGACATTTAAAGGACATTGACCCAAAACTGGCAGATGCGAGTATTTTAAGCGTGACACAAGTTGTTTCCGCAATTTTTTGGATCTAATCTTATAATTTGCTTCAATGGCAAACAAACTAGGTGATAAAAAGCAGATGATTAAGCGCAGTCTTCTTTCAAAATGCGCTCTCTCATCATTAGTTCATTGCTTCGGTGGAGTGACACATTACATGAGCTATTGCTGCTGTTAACTCATACCTGGAAATGGTGTATATTTTGAGTCATCTACCCACATATGCACCCTGTGTGCATTTTTCATTTTGAAGCAACCACTTTCAGGCTGTACCACATTGACCTCGGAAAATAAGCATAATCGTGTCGCCGCACATCAAGAGTTCTTGACATGGTCTTTGACCTTTTTAAGATGATGTGTTGTCTGCAATTGTTTTCTTTCTTTGCTCTATTGTACTTGTGAGTTTGAGTTGAAGGGCAGTTCAAGTAATGAGTGTTGTTGTGTCTAGAGAGCTGAGAGAAAGAGGTTAAGTTGTGACCTACTCAAGATTCACTTTTTAAGGTTTCTAATTTGACATTTTCCATGTACATACCCACTACAGGAGTGTTTCCACTTGGATTTTCCTAAATTTTCAAGCTTTCCTCGTGTGGTTACAACAATGCTTTTGTGCTGGGTGAAATGCAAACTTCCAAAAGGTGTTTCAGCTGAAATTACGCACTGAATTGTGTGTTCTGGTTGTCCAAGTTCAAATATACTGGATAGGTCCAAGCGGGTAACCATGATTACTTGTGATTTAGTATGTTTTATCCAAGTAATCTTTTTGTGTTGTTGTTGTTGTTGTTGTTGTTTACAAGTGCGGGAAACCTTGTAAACTTCTTTTTGATGCCCATCTGCTCTGAGCCCACACACCACCACAGGTACTAGGTTATCTGCTAACGGTGGCAAGCCTTGTACGAGTGAAGGCGCGCTTGTCATGTATTGCTGGTAACGTGAATTTGCGGTTCTAATGCTTCAGGTGAAAAGATGCTTTATCTGCATGCGCTTTTGTTTATTTTGTCAGCAACAAAGGCAGGTAGTGTAGACCTGACTGAATTGGCTGAGGGTGCAGCCAGCGAGCTCAACAACTGGGCCGTGGGAAATCATCTTGACTGTTCTTTCTGAAAAAAAAAGTTGCCATTTCAGTGCATGTACGCAACGTTAAATTTTCTATGTTGAATGTGATAGAAAGGTCTGATTTCCGGAAATGCCGAGTTTTTATTCCATGCAAAGGGAGGCATGTTGAGCTTCAAATTTATTTGCGAGGAGATTAGTTCTAGCATTTGGCGTGTGTGTGCGTGTGTGTGATTAATCTTTCTGGCAGGAGCAGCAGCAGTTCAAGCTAACCATAGTTTTCACTGGTTGTCATACTTTCGGAATAGCCTTTTAAGATTCAATAGTCTGACAACAGTTATTTCCTCTGGGGAAAGCTTCCCGACGCTGTTGTAGTAATTGGCATTTGCGTTAGTGAACCAGGTTTGGCAAGTCTCACGCCGCCACTTTTTAATTCGCCGGTGCTCTTCAAAATCCGCAGACTAGGCCTAAAAACGTCTGTTTATTGTACCGACTCCTAAACATCCTGGTGTGCGTCACTGCTATCGCATTCGTTTGTCCACAACGCAGAACGTATTATCAGTTTTCTGATGTGTCAACAAGAATCGTGCTTGTAGACGATCGACGGCCCGTGTCCCGCACGGCCCGATGCTCCGTCGTGCCGTCTCTCCCGCCGGCGCCGGTGCTTTGTTTACGCGTCCAACATCTGTTGCGTTTCACAGCCCGCGCGCCTTGCGAGGAAAGCGGCGCTTTTGTAGGGCACATTTGTTTCGTGTGTGTTGAGAGACATTTATCGCTCTCCGTTGGCGCGACCGTGCAGCTGCATTTTAAAATTTACTCTGCTTTGTCGATGACTAATATGCGCACGTAAATCTGCAGCTGGGTTGTCAGTAGGTCGCTGCTTCCACGCTACCTGTAGTGAGTGAACTTGAATATATTACGATACCCGATGGGCTGCCGTGTTCGCAGATGTTCGCTGTATCTGTTGCGACCTAGCGCGACGCACGTGCGTTGGCCTCCCCTCAGCACGCCGGCACCCTGGGGTGGGAAACCCCTAGTTGCCCCAAAATCGTTCCCAGCTTTGGAGCAGCGAGTATTTTTAGACGGTAGGTTGCGGGGGAAGAATGCATTCGGAACCGCTGACGTCGCCGAATGTGCGAAGGCCAACCGGCACTCGAACGTAGCGGACAACGCTGGATCTTTAGTCCGCCTTTCTTCATCACCACATCGGAGTGGTTGTGATCACTCGCGATTAATCTATTCCTACGCGCGTTGAGACAAGCGGTCATGATCTCGGCCCGGCCTTGGCCGCTACTGGCGGAGCCGTGACCGCGGCGTTCGAGACGTTCCGGGACCAGGAAGACGGCAGAGTAGCCGGTCGAAGTCTTTAACCGCGGGCAGCGCGTGCACATCGCACTCGTCGCGTACTCATTTAGCCGACATCGGCGGAGTCGTTGACCCGCCCGCGCCCTTCGGCGCCGCACCTCGCGCGGGGGGCCGGTACGTTCACGGCGGCGGCGCCGAAAAGACAAATGACCGCGTGGGATCGGGAACGCAGACGCGCGGCCCGGCCGTCGTGACGACCAGATGATCGGGACCGCGCGTGCGTGCTGCTTGCTGCCGCCGGGAGGACGGCTTTCTCCTTCGAGGAGAGTGTGCGCGGTTTCGCCGCTGGTCACGTGGGCGCAGTCTGCCGAAGCCTTTTTGTAATCTCCGAACTGCCATTAAAGATTACATAGGGCGCACGCGTGAACTGGAGGTGGCTAACGTGACGTGGACGAAGCCATATCTAACCTCTCTTCCGCCAAACCGGTTGAGAGCCGTGCATCCAGGTTAACATGAGCTTGGACAGTACTACACGCTCTATGCCAAGACTAGTTAACGATTGCGTGCAGGGGGTGTACCATGTACCATCATTTCCTCTGTGGGCACGACTGGATGAGCAAATTGGCCGTGGACATAGCCGGTATTAACCAGCAGGAGAAATGCAGTTGTTTGTTGGATCCCAGGCCGCACCAGTATTCGCGGCATTTGAGGTAGTGTAGAAGGCAATGCCAAGATGTACTTCTCAAGAGCTCCACCGTTCCTTGCCTGCTGACATTGACCCAGTGCTGGATTTGCTGCCACAGGCGCTAAACACTGGCTACACCGTATTGCCAGTGTTGGAGACTGCACTGTGGAATGTGCACCCTTTCGCTCCTGCACTTTCACACCGCTGTTCAAATCTTGCCCCCACAGACTACCATCAGGCTTGTGAGATTGTATGTGGTGTGAAGGACCACCGTATTTGCGCGATTGTAATGCACCCCCGATTGTGATTAAAGAAAATTTGAAAAAATAATTTGACACTGATTCTATCGCGCAGGTGTAAAAGATGTGGCACCAAGTATCTGGCAGAAGACATTTTAGTTGACTCTCGCAACTGTGGCAGCGAAACTCCCGTCTGCTTCATAATAAACTTGCTTATCCAGCTCCCGCTGGCATTGAAAGTAAAGTGGGGAGCATTGAAAGTTGATTTGTGTTTTCATCCCTATCGTCGCGTGCACGTAGATTTGAAGGCTACTTTTAGCGATAAAGGGCATGTGTTAGAATTGTGCAAATACTGTACAGACACAAACGGAGGCCAAGCCTTGATTGCTGTCAGCTCAACGCAACCCCACTGTGCTCATTCTAGCCTGACAGCGTACTAAACTATGGCGAAGCACGTTCTTTGAGACTCTGATGCGCATGCAAGACACCTTTACCAGGAAGCGGAGAAAATATGACTGGTGGGCAGTTGCAGTGGTGGTTGCGAGGACTGCCGCTTTTTCTTGGTTGTTGTGCCCCATTCCCCTACCTTCTTCTAGCCCTTTTCTTTGCAGTAGGTCGCAGCACCATGCTTGTCACAATTTGAATTTACATTTATTCATTATTTTCCTTTGTGGTGGTGGAGTACTACTTGAAAAGTTCCTGACTTTTGCAACAGGTGGCAACAGTCTGCAAGCAGTATGTGCGAAAAGTTCAGTCATTTCACCGCACGACATCACAATGACTGTGCCGATTGACGGATTCTAAAAAAACAGTTGCAATGTTCGTGAGCATGTGGGGCAGATTGTATATGTGGGTCTTGTAAAGAGGTGACACAAAGGCTCCGTTTACTCTCCTGTCTTGGCACACCAACAATAAAAATGTCGGGGACTTGGGTCAGGCCTTTAGTCATTGGAACAAGTAAAACCCTCGCCAAGCATGCCTCGTTAACACTGTCATAGCTGCACAGAACATCCTTTAAAATGCCTGCACTGATTCCCTGCCACAAGATTGCTGGGCTTCATCCTTTTCATTCTCATTTCTTCCGCTTCCCCAACCTCCACAACACACGTTGTGCTGCTGAGCACGAGGACGCGGATTCAATTCCCGGCTGCGGCGGCCACTTTTGTGGTGGAGGCGAAAAGCGAAAACGCCTGTGTGTGCGAGATTTGGGCGCACGTTAAAGATCCCCAGGTGGTTAAAATTAATCCGGAGCCTTCCGCTACGGCACGCCTCATCTCATCAGTGTAGCGTCGCGCGTTAAACCCTGCAATCAATCAACCTCCACAACACTGCTGATCCCAACTTGCCTGCAACTAGCAATGCCTTTTCAATGCCTTAAGCCTTCAGGGACACATGGTTTCACTCGGGCCGCCCGCAGTGATAGAATAGAATAACCTACGTGAATAAATTGTCAGTGAGCAAAAGTCGCCAAAAATTCTGGTTGCTAATAACAGCTCATTTGTCCAAATAGGTTTTTTTTTCTTCGTTTATTGTGTGGCCTTTGTTTTTGTTTTTCATTGTGCTGCATTTGCGACTTTCATACCTTCAATGTCTTGTTGACCTCTCGCCCCTGTGCCTTGTGCGGTATCCCGACAGAGGCCCCCAAAGGGAAAGTAAATAATGTGGATGAACACAAGAAACTTTTGGAGTTCAGCCAGGCCCTAGTTGTAAGATTCTGCCCAGACATCAACCTAAGCTTGAGGTTCATTGTTTGAACCAGGCAAGGTCCTGTGAGCATGGCTGTTACACAAATGAAATACTCCGCTATGGGGTTTTACTAGGTTTAAACGCCTGCAGCCCACTTTACTGATCCTGCTTGACCATGTTCCTTCACATGTAGTCAAGACTAATTGCCTGTTTTTGTTCCCAATTTCCCATAGACCGCCTTTGTCAAAACGGCCGCGCCGAAAGTTTCTCGACCACAAAAATTCACAGCCAAAACTTATCATACGAGGGGTTGGCGGAGTGGTCAAGCCAAGTTTATTAGACATCAAAATACAGGTATAGCTAGGGACCATAATACAGATGTCAGGAGCGCAGACAAAAAGCCAACAGAAGCAGCTTGACAGGGTCTGTGCCCCCTAAAGTATTTATAAAACAAATGTGTGCACTTATAAAAGAGGAAAAACAGAAATATATGCATAAATCAATGTAGTAAAGAAAAATTCAGTCCTTGGCAGCAACGTAATCAATTCATGTTAAAACAAATCTTTATAGTACACTGCTACAAGGTGTTTGCACAAAGCCAATAAGGTGAACCACAGAAATGTGAAAATCGGTAATAAATACAAACTCAACATTGTTCATTGATTACATGCATTTGCTTGATTGCAGTACAAAAAGTACTTCCGCCAGCTTTCTGGTGGAAAGTATTTCAGTTTGAGTCGATTGATGACCTTGTGTGTTGAGCTATTTTTTGGCCCATAAAGGTTCAGAATGGCCTACAAGCTTCTGGCAAAGAGTGTGCATCATAGTGCTTTTCTCCTCCCTTTTGGTTTCTACAGGGGTGTTGCGGGGAGCACAGACACGCCAGTGCAGCAGGCCAGGATGGAGACTAGGGCGGGGCCGGTCTGTCCCCCCCTGCTGCGAGCCTGATTGGTGGTTCGGCTTTTGTGGCCCCCCTCCCTTCGTGCCTTCCCCTGTCCCTGTCGAGGGTGGTCCCAGCTCCTTCCAGGCCTGAGCAGCAATGGAAGGGGACACGGCACCCTCCTTCAGGACGCCCCAAGAGGAGGTGGCCTTCTATCGCGAACAGGCCCTCAAGTATGAATCCAAGTGAGTCGCGCACTCCTCCGCCTCCTGTCAGCTTGGAAAAGTCGTGAATCCACCAAGTAGCGTCACTAAAGAGTACCTAAGCTTAAGAGTACCTAAGCTAAAGTAGAGTACTAAGCTAAAGAGTACCGCTACTTCGTCTATCGGAAGCGTCTGGGGGCCATTTTGTTTCTGGCTTGCAGTGTTGCCATCTCTCCCAACGAAACCGCTGCCGGTTGCGATGGGCAGTGTGTAACTGGCCACTCTAGTGTCGGCGCAGCAGAGAGAGAGAGCTGCGCCCATATGTAAATGTAAACAAATATCACGTGGTGCTGACCGACCAATGAAAATCCTGTCAGCACACAACAATGAGAGAAAAGAGTGCCGATACTCTCAAGCCTTTATTTGGCGGCGCTACATCAAGGAAGTGGGAGAATGGGGTGGTTTTTTTTTCCCCTGAAGTACTGTTATCTTCAAGAGGCCGTGAAGACAAATTACAGGTTTGGATTGCTAAGAAAGACTGTTTTGTCCTGGTAACGGTTTTGACAATTTCATCGAAAAGTTCAAATAATGGAGATATTGGGGGAAACAGTTAAAGCTGCAGCAACTCCCCATTCTCCAATACCTCTGCGACATCATGAAGCCTAGTTCATGCGATTGGCGACTGTGTACTGAAGCCACTACCAAGAAACATGGCTGGGCAATTCTAGTGGGGCCTCAGGTTTTTGATCGCATCACTTGGGTGCTGACCTGGAGCACACGAAAAATTAAGTTTTTAGGTCCGCATCATGTCACTCCTGCTCATATGTCGCAGTACTGCGAAATTTCAAAGCTTTTTTCAATATTTCTCTTTTTTTTTTTACACTTAAAATTCATTGCATCGCCGAAATGGAGCAGAGTGAGTTACCCAGTGCTAGGTCTTTGAAATTGGACGAAGTTGTATTTTGTCGGTGTGGTCTCCGAGTGAGGGGAGCGGCTACAAGTTTGAAGGCGAGCATGGGGGAAATGAGCCTTGCTGTCATGCGGGGCTGGTGCATTTCCTTCTCTCCCGCCCTGAGGAAGCCCCTCTCCCCCTCCTCCCCTCCCTCTCGTGCAGGTGGCGGGAGGCCCAGCTGGAGCTGGACGAGTTCCAGGCGAGCAGCCGGGACCTGGAGGCGGAGCTGGAAAGTCAGCTGGCCCAGTACGAGGCCTCCAATCGCGAGCTGCGCTCCATGGTTGCCCGCCTGCAGGTCGACAATGAGGGCCTCCAGGCAAGTGCCGCTGCTTGCCTGCCTTCTATTACTGTGTTCTATTCTATTCTCATACTGAGTGTTCTGCCTGCCTTCTATTACTGCCTTCTGTGTCTTGTGGAACATTTGGGAAGCAAACGATCGTTGTGAGGTGCGCAGAATCGTGCATAAATTGGGCCGTAAACCTAGTTGTCACGAGCTTAAGGTCAATTTGGCTCCGTTATGCAAAGACTGTGCTGAGAGTGTTGTGCACCGGTCAGGTCACATATGCCACACTTGCACTCTACCGGCGGCGTGCTTGAATTCCACACTAGCATCAGCCGTGGTGAGACTGAGCGACGAGGTGCCAGTGAAGCAGCCATTAAACCCTCGCCTAGACAAGTACGAGGTTCCGAGTGAGTGCAACTGTGCTGCCTCTCTGCAGCAAATCGCATGGCGTGACGTCGCACGTGCTGCCCCGGTGGTCCAAGGTCATTGTGACGTGATGAGTGACCTCTCAAGATGTGGCATAGTAGAGTTCTCGCTCTAAAAATCGACGCGGGCCCGTCGGGGAAAAATCGTCAATTTTCCCAACGGGCCCCAACTCCATCCGGCGGGAAGCATTCAGACTTCTCCTGGCCTTCCTCGAGGAGACGAATCTCATACAACGGCTGTAGCCGAATGCCTGCCGGCCAGCCTTACGCCCTCCTTCTCTCTCCCTCTTTTTTTATCCCCATTTTTTCTCACCTATCCTCTTTCATTCCCCATCTCCCCTTCCCTGGGACTGGATTGCATGCTGGTGAACTCCAAATGAGTTCAAGATATCCCCAGTCCACTTCTTTTCCACTTTCTGTATCAATAAATCACTCGCTAATCACTAATCAAACAGCAGTGTTAGGTGAGGGTGGGGAGAGGGCTCTGAGAAAGGGCAAAATGAGCCACCTTGAGAGGTTGAGGTACCGAAGGGTCAACAGAAGGCTCCTGGCGATGGCGAGCGAGTGGAATGAGCTTCGGAGGGTGCTGTCCAGTGGGAACGGGCGTGACCGCAAAATGTAACGGGAAGTTCAGTGGCGTATCCGCAGACAGTCCTACTAGGTTTCCACCTTCACATTTGTAACGCCTTAAGCGTCGCCTGCAATTTTCTTTGCTTTGCCTGGGCGAAAAGGGGCTGCTCATCTGCGCCAACTACTAGTTGCGGATTTTGGTTGGCAGTTATCGGCAGCCTAGATAAGTCGTGGTGCATGGGGACTTCGCAGTATTTTTGGAGAAAAAGTGGAAGAGAGAATAACTGACAGTTCAATGCTGGCACGAGTTGAAAAAATGTGGGGCCAATCCATGCTGTGAAGTCAGTTGGACTGCTTCAACATTGTGTATGTGCTTAGCCAGTGAAACTACTTCAAATGCTATGTTTTGGTGACGCTGTGTGCGTGTTACGACTTGCACAGAACTCGTATCCCAAGTAAAGTGTTGGCTAATACACTTGCGCAAGTATGTGCTGCTGCCTTAAAGGGACACTGAAGTGATATGTAAACATTGCGGGATTACTAGCGCAAATTGTAGTCCGGAGTCCCCAGGCCATGTTTCGACCACTCTAGGCGCGTTTACGCGATTTTATTTAGTAGAAAAACTAATTCGAAAACGCTGTCCTCCTCTCTTTACGCTCGCCCATTTTCTCTGGCGTTTTCGTGTGACGTCAGGAGGGGATGAGCTGGCAATTGGCTGCGCCACGGCTGCGCTACTGCACGGCTCCCCGGCCGACAGAGTCAGTCGGCCCAGCGTTTCGTCCGCCGGCCGCCGGCGGGTCGTCGCAATCAAGGAGGTTAAAAAAAATTGCTTGGTCGCAATTCGTTCGCTTAGTTGAAACGAAGCAGGACACGTTTGTGAATGGAAGAATGTGCCATTCTTTACTTGGTTTGTTTGTACACTGTATCTAGCTCCAAGTCAAGGTCGCTTCACACAAGCGCTGCACTGCGACGCTTCGCTGACTGGTACGCCAGTAGGAAAATATAAGGCCTCTTGAAGGCGGGAGAAGAGTCAGCAAAGTCAATATAGGTACTAAGCAAATAAAATCAACTGATATTTTTACCGTACAGCGTAAAACTAGGGCGCGGGAAGCACTTTTTTGCGCTGGGCGAACAAGCACAGCGGTCAGCAGCACGACTACGCATCTGCGAACGCTTTTCCGTCTACGAAATGCAATTGCTAGACGTGAGCTACTGTGGAAACTCGGGCGACGCTTACTGCACGATCGCAGTACAACAAATAGTCACCTAAGCTTCTTGAAATGCCAAAACTAAATAAAAGTGTAAACCGGTTGTACAATATATACCCTATATTAGCAAGGCTTTCGCGTACCGCTCCGTAGCCTAGCAGTCTGGGGCGCTAGGAATTCACTGTAAATGTTTTGCGAGTCACGAGTTCGAATCCCCGCGGGTACGTGCTGTTTTTTTTTTTGTAAGTTAACTTTTTTGTTTTCCGCTGATGTTTTCTATATTGAGTTCACCTTTTTTGGGGCCGCAACGTTCATGGCTACACGAACTAGTTCACAAAACGCGCGCAGGCTGGCACTGGCGCGCTAGCGAGTTCTCGTTGGCGTGCTGTTGCCATAAGCACCGACTGCTTGCAGGCAGTGGGCACAGGCCAGAATGAACAGACCCTTGGCCTGGTGCGAGCACGCTTTTTACGATACAGGCATGAGGGAGGCAAGCTCCAAATATGGGGGAAAAGCGCATGACATTTGGGCGTCTGCGGGTACGCGGAGGGCGTTCATGCACTGCGTAGGTCTCAGCTAGTGAATGCTACGACTACAAGCCGTCCTGGGAGGCTTATCTTGTGCATTTTACAGCCGACAACATGGCAGAAGCGCGGTACGATGATTACTGAGATATTGAGAATGCCCATCCAACAAAGCCATTGGTTATGTTTTACAGAACCGAAACCGAAACTTGTGTGATTGCTAACCTTGGGCATCGTCCAATCACGGCGCCCCTCCTCTCAACGTCACAGCCTTAGTTGGTGCGGCCGCCGCAAACCGCGCATGGTAGTTTTTCTTCTTTCGCGCTTTGTAAAATAATTACCGATTTGTCAACCGGATAAACGATGAAAAGTGTGCTAATTTGAGCCAGTCTACGCAGTGCAAGCAAAAACGGGAGCTTGACACTGACACGAAAATTTTGTTACTTTTATTGCTTTTATCGATGCTTAATGGCCTGTCGAACCTGAAACAGCACTTCAAATACTTCAGCGCGCGATAGGTAATTATATTGAATGGCCTGAAAATCGTTTGTTTCAAATTCCCGCGCTTTCATCCCGAACGGTGCATACGACAGAATCCCTGCCTGACCTCACCGCTTTGTGCGGACGTCGCCAGCGCCCGCTTGAGGGGGTGTTGCGCCCGCTCGCCGCTTGTGGGGCCGCGCACGTGGAGTGACATCGCAAGTTTTTGACGAGTGCTGTCGCGTCACTCCTTTTTCCTCTCCTGGAGTGATGTCACGCTGATGTCCATTTGCTGAGTGCCGCTCCGCGCGCTGCTCCGTCGGCGCGATAAAGGAGATCCAATTGAACAATGTTCTTCATGTCGCAGGCCGCTCATATTTCACCCAGGGTATTCTGTTCAGTGAAGGAAGCGAACTGTGCAATAATATTAACGCCGAAAATTGGTGTCAGTGCTCCTTTAAGGCTTAACGCAGGGTAGCCCCAACATTGAGTGTAACGACGTCACAAGCAGTGTGAAACTCTTTGCACGTCGACCTGCAGTGTGACTGTTCATGTCAGTTAGACTAAAAAGCTTTAAGTTAGGCCTAATGTTAGGCTGTTCAGCCTAACTTCACGAGCAGTGCAGTGCAGGCTCGAAAGGAAAAATAGAGGGGGTGAGCGTTGGGTTGCTCTGTGCCTTGGTGATGATAATGATCGATCCCACGAGTAATTGGGGCACTCAATTTTCACAGTGAATTGCTTCAGCTCTAACGTGGGAGAAGCAATATCCCCCCACATGTAAAGGAATAGAAAAAATGACCATCCCTTCCTAAAGAAAGTTAAGCGAAGCACGAGAGGTGAAACTACGCCCAACCTTCGCCGAAGGTGCGTCCGAACCTTCAAAGGCCCACATTGCAAACAAACAAACAAACGCAATGTGATTTTTCCCGCACCAAGTAACAGTATAAATGTATGCCGAGACGTGGTTTGTGAGATAAAGGCATACTATTGTATTCCTCCTTCAAGATCAATGCGGGTGTACTGTCCTAGACAGACGCCTACCCTTCTTGCAATTTTCAAGTACAGTAAAACCTCATTACAGGAGACACTTACAAGAGACGCTTGGTTATAAGAAGAGGCATTTGAATGAAAGTGGTTTGGTTGGTCTTCCTATGTTCGCCATGTTAGCAACATTTCATAAAAGAGACTTTTGTTACAAGAGACACGTTTTTTTAGTTCCCTTGAGTGGCTTGTAACCAGGTTTTACTGTAACTGTGTTGGCATAGTGCTGGTCGCACCTGCGCCTTAGTCGCAGAGACCTTATCGGATCTTTGTGGTTGTCCAACCATTCTACGGGAAAATGCATTAGTTTTTTGTCAGGACGCCATCGGTCCCACAAAGAAAGCTTTCGCTTTAAAAAACAGCGTTAGGAGCATGGGTACAGCTGGGCAGTGATTCCCAACAGTCTCGCTGTGTGCTTGTGGGACCCTTCGATGGGGGTCAAGAGTATCGTTGTCCTGCCTGGTCGAAACCTAGTAGTGTGCAAGTGAAGTTGTTGGTTTGGTGTGCTTGCCCGCAATGCGTGACCTGCCCTCTCCTCCTCCCATGCTCTCCCAGGAGAAGCTCCAGCAGAGCCAGCGGGAGGGCGGTCGGCAGGTGCAGGATCTGCAGACGCAGCTGGCCGAGGTCACTGCCTCCCGGGCCGAGCTGCACACCTACATCCGCGAGCTCGAGCAGTCCAACGACGACCTCGAGCGCGCCAAGAGGTCGGGTCAAAGAAGAGCGTGACCTTTTTCTTGTTCCTCTCTGTTTCGTCTGTTTCGATTGTGCTTTTCGCGCGAAAAGTGCTGAGCTTTGCCCCTCACTCTATTACCTAATAATGCCTGTGGTGAATTTTGTGCTGAATTTCAGAAGGTGTGACCAAGTGTGAGTGGATGTTGAGCTACTGGGCCTCATTTGGAGAGCACTAGACCACTCAGATCTCAAGAGCTTTTTCTGTCTGCGTAACCTTGCTCCATCAAGCTCTCGTGCTGTAGTCAGGGGTTCGTAAGCCTCGCAAAATGTTGAATGTGTCGGCGATATTTTAGAATGACGGGCCTTCTTGGAGAGTCGTGCCTCTCACTTTTAACCTTTACAGCATGTGTGTGGGAATCTGTTGTCGCACTGTGCCTTTTGTATGCGATCAAAGCGAATTTACCTGCCTGAAAGCTTTTCTCGCTCCTGTTCTCTGTGTCTGTTCCACCTGTAGTTACTTGTAATTGCAGTTAGCGGAGTGTTTCATAATCGTGCCTTACTTTACCTGTCTACAGGGCAACTGTGGCCTCGCTGGAGGAGTTTGAGTCCAAGCTCAACCAGGTGAGACCCACCACATCTTTTTATGTCTTGGGGTTTTGTTTAGTCACACTGTGGTGAAAAGAAGCGGGGATGTTGACATTTTAACCCATCTTTTCATGCTGGCATTCTCAGATTTCCACTTGCCACATTTTTAAGCTGTCTTGTACCATACATCTCAATCATGGTAAAACACCAGCAATGCACTCTCAGTCGTCCAAATGTGTCTGTGATTTCCCTCCGAAGTCTTCAATGAAGTGTAGCTGTAGCCCAAAGGTTTATCTTCTCTTTAGTGCTTTTTCCAATCGTACGAGGACCAGATAGATAGTCAAGTGACTTAGTTCGCTTGCTGCAGTGTATGGTAAAACATTAGCCTGCCTCGGTTTCTAGAAGCCTGGCAGCCCTAACCATTTAAACGTGAACTTAAACCACTCAAATCTTATTGGGCAACCTTAAAGCCTGAATGGGATGTAGCATTTAAATTAAAGTCGAAATGTATTGTGTGTGTGAATGTGTAAATCGGCAGATAGTGTGGGGTCTGTTGCACGGCATGAAGGAGTGTTACAGTTGGCAAGGATGAGGAGTTAGTGCAACTTTCGCCGTC
The DNA here is from genome assembly GCF_048455015.1 of Haemaphysalis longicornis. NCBI lineage: Eukaryota > Metazoa > Arthropoda > Arachnida > Ixodida > Ixodidae > Haemaphysalis > Haemaphysalis longicornis. Next base: position 110,409,947 of record NW_027526385.1, read on the forward strand.
CTTTTTTTAGATCTTGCAACGAGCTGCAGTGCAGCTACCAATCAGTCCGCATTTCACGTTGCAGTATCGCATTAGCACCTTGGTGTTCGTATGATAGGGAGACATTCGTATGATAGGCGCACAATGATACCCACGGTCTCCCCAAGTCTTTTTGTGGGCCTCTTCAGATATCCCGAGTGCGTTATCTGCTGATTTGCACTTGAGATGTGTCTGCACCTTTCTGATAAGGAGGGGCTTTTGTCGTGCCATTTTTACTCCATTGTGTACCACAGTAGTCCCTTCCAGGAAGATGACAATCTATAAAAAGTGATGGGAACACCCTTATCTTTTTGCCTCCCGATACTGGCCCGGGACATCACTTTCGATCCTGTTTCAACTGATCGAAGCCGAGTTACTCAGAAGCAGAGGTTTATCTTCTTCTGCTGCTGGTTTTCGGTTTTTGTCGATACCGACACCAAAGTTTCGCGCTTTGCTTTGTGCGACGCCCAACTTATCTTGTGTGTGATAGCAAATTTGTCTTGATTGTTCTATTTCTCTGCCGCTTCTTGTCATGCTTCGAAACGGTGAAGGTTACCTTTTTTTTTTTTTTTTCATCCATTACTTTTGTTTCTTTGCAAATGGTGCGTGTTCGCTTCGCTTGAGTGCTTGTTGGAGCTGCAAGTCTTAGTGTTAGACAAAAGTGTTTCTTCACGTGACTTATGTCGTTTGGTCGCCTGTGGAACAGACAGGTTGAATGCCAATTGTTGTACTTGATTCGTCTTCTATGGCATCACAATGAAAGGCCATAGGGCACTCCCTGTTGGAGGCAGCTGTGGCTTTGCAACTTGCCTTTATTGGATTTTTTGTTGCGCTGTGAAATGGAGAAGTTTGTAATGCGTGGGCGTAATTCAGGGGGTCAGTTTTAGATCGGGGAGCGTGGAGGTGGTGTGAAAAATGTACTATGTGAAAGGGTAGGGTGTAAAACCCTGGTTCCATATCCAAGCAGCCTGCTACCATTTTGGTGCTGGTAACTGGTACCGTTCTGAAAACTTAAATTGCATTGGATGCCGCTGCTGTAGTTTCTTAGGAGGCTTCAAATGGTGCCTGCTCTTTTGTCTTATTTGAAACTTTGTGGAGAAACTTGGGCAGTAAAACTAAGTGGAGAAACTAAGTGAGTAAGGCCTGCTGAGTTGGTGGTTCCTTTAGTCGAGGCTTACTTAATGTCTGACGCATTCACTTCAGTATCCCTTTGAGTTACTATTCGGGGGGAAAAAAAAAAAAAAAAAAAAAAGCTACTTGGAGAAGTGCTACAAAAACTTGTACAAACACATCTTCAGAAAGTATTGTCTTGAAAGCTGTGTTGTGCAAAAAAAGAGAAATCTGGATGTAATGTTTTGCTTAGTGCTCTGGGCTTACATACAGAACTTTAGTCACTCCCCAATCTGTTTCCTGTGGAAACCAAAGAAGAAATGAACAGAGCCCGGTTTTAGTCGAAAAAAGGCACATTTTAGGGGAAGCTGATATGGCTACGTTTCCATGTATTTTTCGTCATGTTCTGAAGGCTCCTTGTGTCTTTGAAGTGCGACTTCTCTAGCCCGAGGCGTTAGAAAATGACGTCCCCGTGCGTGCTGTTAACACGCGGTCACCACCGAATTTGTACGCCGTTCAAAACGGGATTTGGACCTTCACCACAAATGTTTCATCATTTGAATGTGCACCTTGGATAGGAAGGTAATAACGGGCACCGCTTCAAAAAACCAAACCTGTCTGTGATGTCAAACTTGTACGTTTCATAACCTGGGTGTGTAATGCCTGTGCTTCACGGCTGTTTCAAAGTCCTTCTGAAGGCCGTTGAACAAATTGCCTATCGAGTGCCTCATTGTAAATACATAGGGCGAAGTTGTGCGTGAGAGTCGAATTGTCAATTGAAAGTTGCCGTGTAGCACAGGCATAATTTGAGTGGATTAGCTATCGTTAATCGGCACCATTTGCAGTGTCATTAGTCAAAATAAAAGTGTGCGTCCCCTTCTTAGGGATGACTGCTTTCAACGCTTGGTAAGGAGTAAGATTTGCTCACGCCTGTCGCCTGAAATGTTGTGTTCGAAACAGCTCCGCTGGTCGTCCACCTCCAGAGTGAAATGGCTCGTGATTTTGCTCTGGAAGCCTTTCCTCTCCTGTCCAACCCTTCTCTCTTTGGCGTGTGTAAACTCTTACCCTGATCTGACCAGCAATGTGTCCACGTGTTGCGTCCTCCTCTTGCAGGCCATTGAGCGGAACGCCTTCCTGGAGAGTGAGCTGGACGACAAGGAGGCCATGAGCTGCATGGTCCAGAGGCTGAAGGACGAGGCACGCGGTGAGACGACGATCGAAGTCTTCCTCTCGTTTTAAAGCGAAGCTTTGTGTGGTTACTTGAAAGGAGAAACAGGCAATCCTGTGTGTGCTAAAAAACACCTTCAGCGCGTGCACGGAAAAACCCGGTTTGGGGAGGTGCAAAGGGGAGGAAGCGATAAAGGGTCCTCACAACAGAGTGCACAAGCGGCAAGCTATGTACAGCACAAATCGCAGACCAAGCGACGACGACAGACGGGGCAGCATCAAGATGGCAGTGGCAAGTATTAGCTGCACGTTACTCTTCCCCTTTTTGTTTGTATTTTTTTTTTCCTGCCAGGTCTTGAACCTTGCTGTTACACTTTAATCTCGGTATAACAAAATTGGAGGGGCGTTGCGATTTGCTCGTTATGGCTGTAGGGGGCATTTACTTTAGGGGGCATTTAGGGGGCTGTAGGGGGCATTTACTTGGTATGCCATTAAATAAATCTAATATCCATATGCCCTGCAGGTTAGCTTTGGGAGAGCCGCCATAGTTTCATACTAATGTATGTAGACTAATTTGGAGGGGAACTATCGAATTACTGTCTGTGTGAGCCACACTTCGAGTGCGCTGCCGTGTACCACACAGAAGGGTTTTGTTTTTGCTTGGCATGGCTCCCCGACAAGCTCCAAAGTTGCCTCGGGCTGCTGAAAACCATAGTTGTTCAAAAGAATATCAAAGTTCTTTTTATTGTATTGAAGCACACTATGCAAAAGACTTCATTGGGAGATTTTTTGGGAGCTTCACGCAACCTGAACAAAAAAAATGTTCCTCCTGTTGCTGTTTTTGTCACAGGCTAAGTAAAAAAGGAACGCTCCCAGCTGTTACGGTGGGTCTCGCGACAGCACGGCACAGCTGCTTCAGATTTTCCTGTAGTATATACTAGTGTAAAACTAATAGGGAAACCGGTGCGGTGCTGTCGCAGTGAGCGGGCCAATGTTCGTGGTTAATGTCATTTTTGTTACTCGATAAAACAGATTGGGTGAGTTTGGTGTGTTATTGAAAAGAATAAACTGCGCAAAACACAACAACAGACAGCGCTGACTCGCAACTAAATTTTCTTCAACAGAACGCAGTGCCCCTTTATGGCTTGCATCTATCCTAAAGGAAAGGGTAGAAAACAGCAGCTGTGGCTGATTCAAATCAATGGGGCACTTCAGTGTACGTTGTTGGACTCGCTGCGAATGGTCCGAGGATTCTCCACAGCATGGAAATACATTTGTAAGAAAACGAATGCTGGACTGCTTCTTGGTGGAGGGACCGAGGAGCCCCAATGTTGACATTATTCTTTGGTGTCGGTTGATCCCGTCGTCGTCGGCCAATCCCCCCCGTCTCTCTCTCTCTCCCTGTGTGGCTGCAGACCTGAAGCAGGAGCTGATGATCCGCCAGAGCGTGCACAAGGAGGAGACGATGCCCTTCCTGCCCGAGCCGACGTCCCCGCCCTCGCAGCGCCAGCGGAGGGACTCGGCCAGCCTCCTCCTGCCCCCTCCTCCTCCCAGGGGGGCCGGAGGGGTGCACGCCCCTTCCTCCAGCCGCATCCCGGGACTGGCCGACTCCAACCGGCTCGCCACCGAGGGACCCACCACGCCCCCCAGGGGTCAGTGCCTCCCGCGGCTGCCGCCGGCAATGTCGGGGGGACTTGGGATGGGCAGGGGGCGACCCGTGGTGGCAAAACGCCCCATGGTGGGCAGGGGACGCCCACTGACCGCTTACTTTCCCGACCGGCTGTCGTAGTTGATGGGGAATGGAATGCGAGGGGGTCTCAGCTTTGACGAGGGGGTCATCAGGGTTTGAGAGGTGAAGGGAGGGGTATGAGGGTATGAGGGTACTAAATAATGAGACGAGGGGTGCTTGACAACGGCACAAGAACATTATTCCTAAACCAACACGCACGCGGCAAGCAATTACAACTCGGAGTGAAACAACGCCCGAATAAAACTAGGAAGTACAAACTCTGCAGAAAATTTAAGGGGGGACACTGGTCTTAAACCTATCTTCCTTGTTTTTTTACCAACTGCAATGACACTTGACTCCCTGATGTAGTTTGCTGTGCTGATCTCAAATCTGCACTTATTTTGTTTCTGTGCCAATTAGTTTTTAATATAATTAACATTAATTAGTGATTTCTTGCGTAATTAGTAGAAAAAAGCCTAACTAACTGAAAGTTGTTTTCTTCACACCAAAATGTACTAGAAAGCACAAGGAACACAATGTTAGTACTTTTTTGATAAGGCCACAAGTAGTGATTTTATGGCAGTTTAAAGTTTGTTGTTCAAAACTTGGCACCATGAGGTCTGGTTCAGAGCGAAATAAAAAATTTTCGACGCATATAATAAAAATTCTGTTCCTACCATTGTGTGCTTTGCACATTCTGCTCCATGGCACAACAAAAATTATAGTTTTGTGTGCCCTGAGAGCTGAGATAGCTCTTCCGCAAGTTTGCAGACAGGCCAAAATTAGTGTTTTGAGAAAATGAAGAAAGAAACAGCAGACTCGTTTTCAGTGAGAACAACAACAAAATTGCAGTGTATTTACACTGGTATGGAGTCAGTAGCCACCAGGCACATAATCTGTTTGACTGGAGGCACCGGAGTGGCGCTTCTTGAAAGCTCGCTGCATGCCATCAGCTGACTTGTGCTTGCGTGCAGAGGCGGATCCTCGACGGCGGTCTTTTTCTGCCATACGCTTCGTGCTGGCAAGCCCAGGGTTCAGGTCAAGTTGCTTGAGAATGGAAGCCGAGGCTCTTTCGTTGCCTGCGTTAAACTTCAGCACCGCCTCAGCCACAGCAGCTTGCACAGTGAACAGCGACGCGTGCTTCTCCTTGGGTGCCAGGGCCCATATCATGGAGTGGAGGGACTCATTGGAGTTCTGCGTTTTGCCTTGCAGGCAGCGCTGCAGGAGCTTTTCGTCCGAAAGACGCTTGTACACAGGTAGAAGAGCCTCGCACACGTGAGGTGGCAGGTTGTATCTGTGTTTTGGAGTGGGCTCCCCCTTCGCCTTGGCAGCGTTCTGCCGGCACCACGAGTCCGGGCCTGGTGGGCAGAGGCTGTGGTTTGAAGTGATGTGGTGGTAGGTGGCCATCACCGCTTTGTGCATGGCCCTGACGTCGCCACTGTGCGATTTCAATGCCCAGCCATAATAAGAACTGAGCTTAGTGACCCTTGCCACCGAGCCTCTCAGATGCCGAGCCCGTACCTTTTGCAAGCAGGTTACGCAGGGTGGTGCCCATCCTCTTCTTCACATGATTGACACAGTCTTCCTTCTTGATTGGAATAAAACCATACACCTTGGCATCCACCAACGCCAAGTAGGTGCGGCTGTCGCCGTCTGACAGAATTGTGGTGTACCTTAGTTTGTGCAGCTGCAGTGACCTCTCAAAGAGGATGAGACCGGCCTCCACCTCCATCTCACCAGCCTTCTTTTCAGTGTTTTTTTGACAGACGTGATTGTCCTTCCAAGCTTGGTAAGCTGGGTCGCCTACCTTTGGCCCGCGCTCGCACCCAGCACAAAAGTTGCTCAGTACGACGAAGTCTAGAACTAATCCCGTAAAGAGTTCGATAACCACGCCGACGCCGATGTGAGACGAGTGGCCTCGCGTCATCCACGACCCGTCGTACGTAACACAAATGTTACCGGGGTTGTCCAGTTGCAGATCGTCGTAGAGCTTTCTCACTGAATGCGCACTTTCGGCCATCACGTTGTCGGCAGCGCGAGTCGCAGCGGGCGCAAGCTTCTCCTTCACGTAGCCTTGCCACGTTTTGGTGTGCAGCCCGCGGTGAGAAATGTTCATTGTAGCAAACACATCGTTCAGCGCGGTTTGGCGATTTCCCGTAGCCTGCATCGCTCGCGCGGCGAGAACGTTCACGATAAACGGATTAACTTTCTTATCGCTGTTCACGCGGGGAGAGCTCCACTCCGAGGCAACATCACCGCAGGTCGCACACGCGATAACCATCTTTACGGAGAGGCCGTACGCCCGCTCGCCGGTTCTAAATGTCACGCTGTCAACGCAAACGCTGCACTTTACAGCCGACAGCAACATGTTGACGCAGTCCAAACTCGCAATCACGAAGCTGCTCTCGTCAGGTGGGCCGGGAGGAGTGTCGTCGGCGCTCGTGAACAAGTTGGATTTCCGCTCAGTTGCAGGAGTTGAAGAAAGCGCTTTCAACTGTTCGTGTGCAACCACCTCTCTCTGCAGCAAATCTTCAGGTTGCAGCATCACTGTGTCGCGTCTCATACGGCCGCTTTCCAAAGCATTTCCGCTGACTGGTGGGGCCGTTAGGCCTACGTCGTCGGCGGTGGCTTCCGCGCAGCTTGGCGCGGGTAGCGCGTCAGGCCCGGCGCTTTCCTCCGCTACTGCAGGACTCTTGTGGAAGTTGTACAAGAACCGCTTCGCTTTTTTTCCCAAACTTGTGCCTCGTAGCAAACTTTAGCTGGGCCTTCGGCATGGCTCTTTGCTTGTGGTGCGAACACGATAAGCAAGATGGAGCCGCCTCGGATGCGCTCGCACTACCAGAGCAGACGATGCAAACCAGGCTCTGCCAATCAGGAGACGAGATTTGGTCACGTGCCTTCTCTCGGCGAATGGGATCGCTAGTTGCGGGGGTTTTTGGCGCCGTTTTGCTATTCGGACAATGTCTGCACGGGGGCAGTTGTGGCGCGAAAAAAAAGAAGAAAAGCCGCTCTTTCAAACGATACCGAGGTTGCCGCGATCAGGCATGCGGTACGACCGCCGCACAACGCGAAAGTAGGGCCGTTTTTGCATCGGCTTCAGCAAAAATTCAGCTCCCACGCGCGTTATAAATCAATATAACGTTTTAAATACTGGTTCACGAGACACAAAACTTCGCACATAGAGAGAATAATAGTTGCGGAATTCGAAAATCTTGTTTTCAAAAAATCGACTTTTTCGCGATTTTTTCGTCCCAAAGACCCGTGTCCCCCCTTAAAGTACAGTCCCCACCAAATGTTCCGGGCGATGGAGCGGTGTCCACAGGGTGCCGTAGGTGCTGGTGGCAATGCGGGATGTGGCGTTGCGGGGCTGTGACGACGGCATCGCACACGCCAGAGTGTTGACGAGGAAGACGCGCCGTTGTCCTCGTAAACAACGATCTCCTTGGCAGCCGCTCACGATGCGGCACCCTGTAGCAGCGGGCAGGATGCAACCATACACTGCCGGTCGCCGACGGGCAGCAGCCGGCGGGTCGTCCCAGGGGTGAAGCAAGCCAACGTTGTGCGCACCCCTTCAGCTCGGGAGTCTCGCCTCTGCCCCTGAATTCCAAGGTGACAGGGTAGACCCCCCTCGAGCTCGGGTCCCAAAAATTATACGAGCTTAGTCTTCCGCCTGGATGTCACTCTCCTCAAATCTGCTCCGTCCACTCCTGCCGGCGTTCTCCTCCCGGACTCCTCAGTTGTGGCCGCCTGTTGTTGGTCCACGTCACTCCTTCGTGTGGTGTGTTGCTTCTTTTTCTTTGGTGCAACTGCACTGTGGACAATCCCCACAGCAGCAGGCATTTGGGGCACGAGCACTGTGGGTATGTTTCGCACATGCTGCTGTCGTCGTCGTCGTCGTCGTCGTCAACACGAGCATCACACTTCACACAGACGTCGCGAAAATACACGATTTGGTGGGGAGAATCAAAATTTCAACCTAAATTGATTAATTTGTCAGTGTATAAAGCATTGTTTGCTTCCAGACAATCGGTGGGGGCACCACAAAACGATTTTTCGAATAAAACAAACTTGTATTTTGTGTGCGTGGCCCCCCCTTTAAACAGAACCTATTGGAGGAGCTAAAAATGCATAAAGGCCGCCTTTTGTATTGTTTCTCCTTCTTTCCTTTAGCACATCTCGAAGACCGTTATTGTAGTGTGTCAAGGGCCGGAGTTGCGTTGTCATCCAGTCCGCCGTGTCTTGCAAGTCCCCTACTTCTATGTTGCCTCCGCATGTAGTAGCCAAGCCAAGACAAGTCGCGAACAATCCAGTGCAGCAGTGCTTTTGCGCTACACTGCTACCTTGAGTGTCTTTTAGCATACGTGAAGTGTTGCGTTTTTATGTTCATGTACTTCTGCAGTAGTGCAGGTTACTGTGTGGGACGATTTCACTGATGGGTGGTTGTGTTATTTGGGGTGAACGCTACTGGGTATCTCAGCTACAGCATCTTTAGGGAGAGAAGAAATTTGTTGGGCCTTCAGCTGTGCGTGCTGATCATTCCGTCCAGCTTGCGTTTTCAGTGTCATGTGCTGTTTATCGTGTTGGAGAAGAGGTCTATGGCAGCAAGCTGTGTGGCCAGTTGACTGGAGGTCTTTTTTTATTCTCTGAAAGTCTTGCTTTAGATAAGTACACTGCTGATTTTTAATAATAAAAAGTGCTTCCCAGCCAAAGTAGGTGTCATTTTTGTAGAGTTGGCTAGGTGGCTTGCCTGGCAGTAGCTCAGAGGCAGCGGGGACCACCGCCCCTTTGCAAGCATCAATAGGTAATGTTAAGAGTAACGTGATGAAAGCAGAAATCGCACAGTGTCTCGATACTATGACTCATGGATCGTTTCTAGCTCTGTTTCCAATTTGCGAGGTGCTTGCAAAAGTCCAGCTGAGGAAAGACAGAGAAAGGTACACCATCTGCTATGGGATTGCGTCGTATGTTCGGTGGCAATCTGTTTTGACAGGCCTCTGAACAAGGTCATCCAAAAACAATGAATGGGTGTTCTTGTTAGGTCTTTGGACACCGCTGATGACAGCGCAAAGACTGTACCTAATGTCTTGTTTCTTGGGGTGTAGGTTAGCCAAATACTTGGCTGCAGATTTTAGGAAATTCTTGCAGGCCATTAGGTAAAAAATCCTGCAGTGATCAAGTGCCTAAGGAACTTCGTTAGTTGGACAAAAGCTGTATTTTCTACACAAGAATTGGCATTTCTTTGCAAAAACAAGCTCTGCAAGAACAAGTTGTTGCAGCTCGAAGTTTTGGGTTTCCAAGAAAGGGTGATGAAGATGGTTCACAGTGCCTACAGCATCTACAAAGAGTAGCTGGAAACATACATTGAGACAGCAGCATCAGAATTGGAAGAGAAGAGGGCACCAACTCCGATTGAAGGGCAAGAAACAGCGTGAAGCTTCCGTTCCTCAAGAAAAAATACACACCTGGAGCATAATAAAGGTGCATTTGTAGAATGAGGGCAGCTGCAATAAATGTCGTCTGCACTTTTTGCTTTGCTAAGTCTGCTTCGCAGCCCATTTCTACGCTTTGACGTCCGTTGCCTCGGTCAGTTACCTTCAGCCATGGTTGTAATCGTCCCCCTGCCCTATGCAAGCTGGCTCATTCTGAAAATAAAGAATAAAATGCAGCTTTTTATTGGCTGGGGGCCATACAGCATGTTTCTTTCTTTCTCTTTTTTTTTTGCTTTTGTTGTGCAGATACGAAAAATGGCTTGATAACCACTGGTGTGCTTGCAATCTGAATAAGTGCAACACATTGCATAGTAGTAGTTTTTCAGGAAGATTGAGAAGTTTCATTTCAGGGCCAGCAGTGTGGGTAATACGAGATTTTTTTTTTCCTGGCCACAACATGAGAGGTCAGGTTATAAACATAAAAATACGGTACAATGAGAACATCCCCAATATTCTAATCGCAAATGAAATGGCTGGTGGGGGTGTTGGGAATGTTCTTGTGCTATTTTTAGGTCTTGACTATTTGGCGAATTCAGATGCAGGAATTAGTCTTAACGGAGAAACCCCATCTTAAATTGCTCCAATTTTTGTCAGCTGATGCATGGTGCGCTTGGTATGTGCTTGTGTGGTGTTGGTGCAATTGAAACATTGCAACGATTCCATCCGAAACTTGTTTCTGAAAAGGTTCTGACCCTTCACCTTCAATTAAGCACTAACATCTCAATCGCAAAAATACTCCTGAAAGCGCAATTACTGCAGAAATTTAGTTTGTTAGATTCAACTATTCAGTATATCAGTGTTCGTTATAACAGGGTTGGTCTGTATACAAGTAGTAATAGTAATATTGCAAGACGGTTCAGAAACTTCAAGACAAAGGTGCTGGATGTGGCTATGAACATTTCGGCTTGTGTACGCCCTGTGCCAAAAGTTTCTAAGCCAATCCTAAGCCTTCTCAACCGCCAAAAATTCCAAGAATAAGCTTTTCCTTTAAATGTGACAATATTTTGACAGTAAGAAAGAAAGAAGGGTGTTTTTCCTAGCTTTCCAGCATAAAAAGTTTCGGCCTCTCTCGGGACGTAAGCTGGTACATTAGATTTTTTTGCGGCCTGTGCGTTTCCAGTTCGGCCCAAAAAATTTTGACAGACTGTACATTATATTCTTCAGCTACTCTTAGGCCTAATTGTAAATAGTGTGAATATGTTTCCTTGCTTTCACCCTTTGACAGTAGTAAAAAAAAAAAAAACTGATCGTCCTTTGACCATTCTAGTTTGTGGAATAGCCGTACTCATCCTCGTATTCTCCCCTCCCCTCCCCCCCACCCCCTGTCTGTGCATTGCGACAGTGGGTTCAGTGAGCAGCGGTGCTTCGCAGCCCCAGGGCAGCCAGACACCGTTGACACCCTCAGCGCGGGTGTCGGCCCTCAACATTGTCGGCGACCTGCTGCGCAAAGTCGGCGTAAGTCGCACGCTTCTTTTTGCACCTGCACATGCAGTGTCACATGCTTTCCTGACTGCTGCAAAGTTTGGGTGTCACTGGCTTGCCTGTAGGGAGAGAGTGAAATGCAGGGGTGATCGTTGCACTTGGCAAGGCTGTGCATGCTGCGTGTTTAGTGTTTAGTTTATGCTGTTCAGGCAAAATTCACATTAATTGGGCACGAAGGCAGTAGAGTAAAACCACGTGATAACGAAATCCCATGAGTACGGAATTCCTGTGGCGACTAAATATTTTCAGATCCCCGGCGAACGTCCATAGAGGCCCATGTACTTCATATCTCGTGGCAACAAAATGTCTCTGGGAAGCGATCCGCAATACCGAAATTTGCTGCAAGTGTGGTCAGCAGTTACCCATTTGAGGCTAAGAGTGTCCTAAAAGTGCTCAAATGCATTTTTTTGCGGACTCTTGAGTGTGTAAATGTCTGCATAGCCACTGCCATTTTTGTTTACATAAAAGATCGTGCAATAGGCGGTCGTGGTGGTGGCCTCTCAGCAACATCACAAGGGGGCGACATCCGGTGACTCGTGGCACGGCTTTGGCTTGGGCTCCATATGCTAGCCGGCTACCGCTGAATAGCGTGTGGCGATTGGCACGTGCGCGCTCAATAAGGTGCCTCCGCCAGCCCAAAAGCAAAAGTTTTTATCGCTACGAGATAAGGCAGCCATCATTGCCCAAGTGGAGGAAGGGAGGATAGCTCTGAATGTTCTGACACCGCCTGCAGCTCGCTCTGGCATTTTGAAAAGCAAGGCCGCCACTCTTGAATGGTGCATGTTTACAAAACAAAATAGTGACAGCTGCGGTCTTTCCGGACGTCAACCATGCAGTGTGCACTTGGTTTTTTGAACAGCATTGGAACAATGAGGTGCAACTCTGTGGCACAGTTAGTCAACGGAAGAAGCTGGACTTAGCTTGCATGCTCGGACATTCTCGGTGCTGAGGACCAAGGAGAAAAACGTGCAGAGAAAGCGAACCCGCGGAATATTTTGAATGCGCTTTACATGATTCCGTCATTCTTAGGCGCAACACAACTACTAGCAATGAGTGAGCCACTTATTGTGTCAAAGCTGAGCTGTGAAGTTGCTGCAGTATAAGGCTCGCAAAGTTATATCATCGATATTTGGAAACAACTTTTTGGTTTGAGGGCGATTTTTATGTCGTTTAATTCATTCTCGTGGCAACGAAATTCCTGCAAAAGGGAACATTTTGGTCTTCCCGGCGGTTTCGTTATTGCGGAGTTTGACTGTACTTAAATTTCTGGATACGGCAGGTGTTTTTGCGATGTTGAAAGCAAACACCTGCATGTCTAAATTTCATCATGCCTTAAAGAAATTAGTGAGGTGGTCCGAAATAATTTCCAGCCAATTGCTGTGGCACTGTTCGTAGCTCAAGTGTAGCTTTGGTGCCTAAAACTCTCGTTCAAACTTATCAGTTGGTGAGCCCAAAAAGTATAAAGGGTGGTCAGGTTGTTTGGATGACAGCCTTAGTTTGTGGACAGCTGTGGAGTAACAAGGAATGGACTTGGAGCAGTTATACAATGAGATGTTTTTCTCATCTTGAGTGACACTTATTGGACGAGTGTGGGTCAGGTGGGGGTGGTACGAGATTGTTGTCAGCCATGACATCCCAGCTGTGCAGGGGAAGCAAGCTTTATACTGTATTTACTCGATTGTAGCGCGACTTTTTTTTCCTAATTTTGGCTACCTGAAGTCGGCCCTCGCATTACAATCGGATACTGAAATGCTTAAATTTCTTTCTGAATGTAGTGAAAAGTCACTCCTCGCGTTACAATCGAGTAAATACGGTACGTTGCATGCAGTCTAGCTGCCTAGCCAGATGTCTGCACTGTGTGGCAAACCCTGAACCTTTCAGAAAGCATGGTTAAAGAACATGTGTGATTTTCTTTCGGGCCACGCCTTTTGTTTTTATTCCATTCCTTGCTGCCTGTGACTAATTTCTTATCTTTGTGTGTTGTGTACTGAGAGAAACAGACCAAAACTTTAGGGAGGGAAAAATGAAGTGGCATTGGAGATATGGTGAGCTTTACAGCAGACTGAATGTGCGTTAGGGATTCACCTTCACATTTTTCAGACTTTGTGGTCTTTGTGGGGAATGGTTCGCTGAGAGTGAGAGCCCGTTTATTTCAGAATGCACTTCTGATTAGTTTGGTAGCCTCCGCGTGGTCACTATGTTCATAAATCTGCAGGAACCTTTCAGTGCGCCCTTTTTTCCCGGTATAAAAAGGGCTAAATGGGAAAAGCACAACAACCCTTCCACAAAGTGGACCGTGCCACCCAGAATGACTATGTAGGAAATTGAACATTTTAAATTCTATTGTTGATTCCGGATTGCCAGATAAGCGTCTCTCTTCAATTCTTTGTACATGGGTGATGCAGTGTCACTCCTTGGTACGCAGTGTGTGGCCACACACGTCAGGCAGTTGATGGTTGCCCTAAAATCTCTTGCCTCTTAGCCCATTGAATCCTGATTCTTTCCTAGAGCTTGGTTTTCATTTTGTGCTATCGTGTCTTCCACACACACTTCCTTACTGTTCCCACATATGCTGCCTTTGGGCAGCAACGTGTGCTTTATTGAAGAGTGGAAGAAAAGGCCACTGAGTTCTTTTCTACAAACACGACGTTTGAAAGTCCTCGCCCTCCTTCTTTTTTCTTTGCCTTCATCTTGGCTATTTCTTAAGGTCCACTATGACAAAAATACTCGGTAGCGCTGCCAACAGTATCCACTGTTTTGTCAGAGCTGGCTGCTTTCAAAGAAGGTAGTGTCTATTGTCACTGCAACAGTGAAAATTACCATCAGTAGTTTCTCTTAGCAGTCACCTGTGATTGGCTAAACACACCACCCGAAGATTCTGTGCAACAAATATTCCCTAAAATCTCGTCTCTACAGCTGCTCCTATGGCGCTGTGGTACAGTACTTGCTTTTTTGACACGAAGGCCCAAATTCGAGTGCGGCATCGGTGAAGTATTTTTTTTTTTCCCCCGAAGCTTTCGAAATTTTTGAAGTTTTCACTCGTGATTTTGCTTTTTTTATTCTGGTTATTACTATATCAAGAGATCGATGCACACGGCTTCTAAAATGGGTTGGATCAGGTTTAGTAGAGGTTGTGTTCTGTGTGGTTGTTCTGGACTGGGCTAGGTATGCTGCAGTTCGGCTGGATTTGGATAGGTTATGATATGTTCGGTTAGGTTATGTTAGGTTACGTTGGGAGCTAATTCTATTCACTGAATTTTAGGCCAGCCACCGTTTAAAAAACTGTCGGGAAAATTTTCCGGAGGTAATTCTCACGGCTGCTGGGAGATTATACTCAGCCTTCAAAAAAAGCTTGGTGCAACGTGAACAGGAGAACGTTTGCCCAGAAAATGAATTTCTTTTGGGCCCATATGGGGCAGTAACTAATTTGTTGCAGTTATAACCAGCTCTCTTTTTCTTACGTGTGCGTGCAAAGGACCACATTACCTTGCCAAACGTGAGTTTAAACGTCCACACAACTGAATGATGTGAGGCTGGGTTGTAGCAGCACAATTTTTATTGTTTGGATCAGTGGCACGATGACTAGACTTTGCAGTGTTTCCGTGAGGTGGGAAAGTTGTAGAAATGGGTTTCTGCCCTCTGGCCTGATGCCCGGCACCAGACAGTGCTATAGAGAAGTTGTATGGTTGGGGCCTGTGGTTGTTACGGGTTGGAAATGGTTGGCATAGCTGGGGCTGGGTTCCCTGAAATGGCGGCGTCATTTTTTGAAAGGCTCGGTGTCGGAAATGCATTTTTCTTGGTTTGGGAGTCTCGTGAGCATGCAAGAGGTGAGAGAAGATGCGTCGTTTCAGACATTAGACTTACTGCCGTGCACATTAGCTTTATTGTCTTCTCTGAGCTCTTGCGCATTTAATACGGTTTTGTTGGCATTTGGAAGCTTTAACATTCAGTCATTGGGTTGCATCACCACGGGTTTGCAATTGGAGGTAATCTTTTGCAATGATGATATTGGCACTCAGTCTTATTTTTTACGAATTTAATTTTTTTTTTGTTTTTTTATCTTTTAATAATTCCATTTGGGAAGGAGTTTTTTCTTCTTGTAGTAAAGAAGAAGAAGATTCCATTTAGGTTCAGCATTATTGCTTCTTTTCACTGTAATGGAGAGTATAATGTCAACATGTTTTGCTAGAATATCGAATAGTAAAAAGGAAGAAGTTGCACGCAGCAATTGCTTAAAACATGTGAAATGTGTACTCTGTATTCTTCTGTGGTGATTCGTCTTCTGGTGGCATTTAGGAGCTTGAAGTGTTTTTCTCGGGGATCAGTCAACTCAATGGATATTTGAACAAAACATCGACAGAAAGTTTAGTGGAGCAGCACGACATTTGCGTTTGAGTCAAGTAACGTTCAATTTGGGAGCATTTGAAGTTCCATTGGACAGGCCTACTTGCCTACTGGCTTTTTTGTAACTTTGCGTCGTGCATATACCTGTACATGTGCTACCTAAAAGTTACTGTTACTATTGATAATTGCAATAACCGGGTTGAACAGAGAGACTTTTCAAGGCATTGCTGGTTTTTACCCAACATTTAACAAACTAAGCAGCAGCACACACCCCAGTCAACGCAACACAACTTGCCGGAAAGAACAATGCCATCCAGATAAGGGAAGCCACCACATCACATACTTGAATTTTGTTTATTATTTTTTTTATGATTGGCAGATTTCATGTTACTGAAGTGACATAATTTTTAAATTGTGGTTATAAACAGCAGCCTGAAAGTCTGTTCATCCAAAGACGGTATACTGAAAATTTCCTTTATTGTCGCTAAGGCAGTGGAAAGACACTCCCTGTCTCTCTTATCTCCTAGGCCAACTGGCCCAGGAGATTAGAGGGACAGGCCCCATAGAAGGCAGCAGTCATTGGTTTTGTTTGAAAGCGTGGATAGTAATGCACCTGTGATTTCTCCCAGTCTCCAAGGGCTGTAGTTTTAATTGGCTGCCACTGTCCAGCCCAAATAAGCAAAAAAAAAAAATGACCGTATTGCTACACTGCCTATTTTAGCATGCAACGCACGGCAGAGTGAGTGGCTCTGGAAACCAGATTAGCCTGCCATCAGAAATTAGCTGTTTTGGGGCTGTTTTGGTAGCCAGAGACAAAATGCCATGGAAACGTCAGAAAGCATTTTGTGGTTAAATGTTTCCTAACTTGAACAGCAAGTTCCGTTTAATCCATTCTGATGATAAAATGATAAAAGTAAATGTTTAGAAAATTTCAGTTATGATGCCCTAGGTGCCACACAGGCTCTGCATCCTGAAGCAGAGTTTCACAACTTGTTTATATATACATATTGAACGTTCACTTGTTCCGAAAGACACCAGAACAACAGGTGAGATATTCGACACAATTCCCATGTCTTCTGTAATCTCATCTATTGCCGTCTTGTCCTGTTGCACTAGTGAACATTCAGTACAGAATACCAACTTGCCCAAACCTGCACCTTATTATGGTATGTATCGTAGAAGTCTGCGTACGGGAACCACTGGGCAGAATGGAAATACAGTCAAACACGGATATATCGAACTCCAAGGGGATCGCAAAATAGTTCAATATATGAAAAATTCGATATAAAAAATATGGGCTCTGAGACCTCACCTATGGCGGACGATCACTTACCGATCGCCACATTCAAGAATAACAACTAATTCCGCACTCACGACGCAACAGGACGCTTTAATTCCGTGAAAAAAAATCGCTTATCTTGGCCTGCTTCTTCGTCCTGGAAATGAAATTAATGACGCTGGTCTCGATCTTCTCGAGGCTGCACAACTAGAAAATTCCAGCAGTACGCTGCGCCTTCGCCCACCATGCACAACACGCACGCAAAAGAAGAGCAGCGCGCACGTACCACAATAACTTTGAAAGTAACAATTCCAAGGCTCTCTGAACGGACTCCAACAAAGCGCTCGCGATGGTCATCTCCGAGAGAAACAGCGATCTCTGAAAGGTGCGGGGCAACTCGCCAAACAGCAGCAACAGCAGCAAAATGCAAAAGAAGGAGGAGCCTGTCAGTGCCTTCGTTCCCTCTTCCCTTTCCCGAGACGATATCGGGGGAGTACAGACCCAGAGAGAGAGAAAAAAAAATATTTTTTGGCAAGCCAGGGAATGTACGCAGCTGAAAAAACGCAGTCGGGGCATCCCTACCTCGCACTGTCACATTTTTCGAGCGTTCGGGCTTGTGTGCCTAGAGAGATTTAGCATACCGGGCTCCGCCCGCTAACGCTACGGCGGCCGGTAGCGGGGCCCGACTGGGCAAGCGCAAATTCGTTCCGGTAGGGGGGATTAGTTCCGCGAGCCAGTCTTCGCCATGCCCGCGCATTCCTCCACGTCCTCCTCAACCTCAATCGGGGGTGCAGCGACCGCCGAAGAGCACCTTCCAGCTCACGCGGCGTTCGATATACCCAATGTCGGAAAAAATACGGTTCGATATAAACGTACGAATTCCTATACTTTTACACAGAATTTTCAAGGGGATAATTTACGAGTTCGATATAGACAATAATTCGATATACCCGTGTTCGATATATCCGTGTTCGACTGTACTTGCAAACTGATTTGGGGCCCCTTTGGATGCACAGTAACAGTCACTTGGACCTAGTCCGGAGGTATTGTGGCAATGTTCGCTAGCAGCAGGGATATCAGATGACAGCGTGCGAGCCTGTTCATTTAGATGAATGGAGCAGGGTGTTGGGATGAGGATAAGTTGGAGATTATGGGGAGGGCTGGGGAAAAAAAGGGATGGATTATGGGATTCCTTTGCTGCTGCAAAGTCCTCCTATATTGAAGCTGCTTTGAGCGTACTATGTGCGTAATGAGCAGTTGGACTGAAATTAACGGTCCCCTAGTATTCCGAATCCCTCCTCCATTCAAGCATCCACTCAAGGAAATCCTTGAGTGATTTTTGCATGGAAAGGCATTACGGTATCCTCCACTCAGCCGAGTCAAGGTAACACACAGAGTGGAGGGCGGACTGAGAATACGGTTGTAAAAGTTGTTGGGCAGTGCTGGGACAGCACTTGTGTGAATGTTTACCCAGGAGAAAACATTGGCGTGTCACCTTTTGCGATTGGTATTTTGATGTCTGCATACCTTTAATGTCTTAGCTGGTGTGGTGGCTTAGTGGCCAAGGCGTTGTGCTGTATTTGAGATTTCTGCGCACGTTAGAGATCCCCAGGTGGTTAAGATTAATCCAGAGCCCTCCCACAAAGCACGCCTCAAAGCCCATGTGTAGCTTGAGCGCGTTATATACCCCGAAATTTTTTTATTTTTTAGCATCTTAGTTAGCATGATTCAAATAAAAGAAGGTTTTACGATGACACCCAGCTAAGAGACTGGCAAGGTGCTTCGCCTGTAGAGGCTGTAAGGTGGCTCTGACAGGGGAATCTGTCCATATTCAAGGGCAAACACTAGCCACAGTCTCAGTGACGACTGTCAGCAAAATGGCAGCCAATAAATATTGGTGGCGCAGCATATTAGTGGGAACATGGACTTAATGGTGGCACGGAAACGAAAGTAATCCCGTTTCACTTTATCGCTTGTCATCCAAGAATGCGTTGTTCATTGTTGAGAAAGAATAGGATGAAAGCCGCGTATGTGTGCAGCTGTGGTGGCCAGCAGTTTCGTTGTGTGCCTCACCTCACCTCTGCTGCTTGCTGTGTAGGTTTTGGGGAGAGAAGGCAGGCGACCGTGGAAACGACATTGAAGCAACGATGCGTAAGGTGTCTCGTGTATGGAGGGTTGGGTAGGCCTAGCTGGCTAGATTCGCAGTAGCTGTAGTGGCAGTGGCACAGCTGACCAATGCCGCCCGTATTAACATTGCCTGACGCGTCGCGCGCTTTTCAATGGGAAGGGTAGGGACGCTTAGTTCAGGCACTGATCCGCTATGTGGCGCGTGCCGGCGGACATCTCGCCTTACGTCACTGCTCGCGAGTCGCGAACGCTGCACCCACTTCTACGACGTGTGTCTGTCAGCTTGCCTGTTGGGCTTCAAGGGCCGTTTCGCTTACATCTTAGCCGCGACGGGGCGCTAGTTCTGTGGCGCATTGGGGATCTTGTTCAACGTGTCACTCGCTTCATACTTGCTGCATTTTTCCAAAGATAAAGACGGAGGCGGACTGAAATAGTGTAAGAACATACTTATTGTCAGGTAGACATATAGCTAACAGAAAAACGATATTTTCTGCTGGGGCAGCCATTATTTTACTGATATTTTTTTTCTGAGAAAAGATTGCGTGCAGGTTTTTTGTTCAGGCGCTAACTTCTACGATTACTTTCCAATAATATGACGTGCTTGTAAACTTCAGAAAATTATAGGAAACAAAAGGATAAGCAGCTGGGATCCCGCCACGCTGTCCGGGCGCTTCTGCAGTACAGTCCTCAATTTTAGAAGTGCGTACCGATGCGGAGTGCGAACAGCGGGGTCAAAACAATACCTAAATGCGGAGGGGATAGAGGTGGGATGCCCCACTCAGAAAATTTCAGGGCCTGTGATCCGAGTAGATAAGCGCGCAAAGCCGGCATCAGCCTGCGGCAGCGCAAGGGATTTTGCTTCGTGACAAAGGAAGTTTTATCAGTGACAGACCAAGACAGACAGGCATGGTGAAAAACAAGAAGCCGTAGGAGCACCACCTCGGGTACGCTAAACAAACTTTCCACTATTTTGCATAGTTTCCGAGAAGCGGCGCTGGCTGGCGGACGCGAAAGCACGCTGGAAGGCTACGGAGCGGGGAAGGGTAGGAGAGAGCAACAGGAGAGTGGCTGTTTGGCCATTTTTCGCTCACGCGTTAGGCAATGTTTATACAGGCGGCGTTGAGCTGACTCTGGGGAGACAACAAGTTGTGGGCACCAGAGAAGCCCACATTGCACTGTTAAAGTGATGCTACCTAAACGCTGAGGGCAGTCTGCTGAGATAGAGCAGAGTGCACATTTAGTGGGCGTTTCCTCTCAAATATATGCCTGTGTGTTCAGGCTTCCTGTAATGATTAAGGCTTTTTTTCTTGTTGATTTTTGTCCAAGTTTCAAGTTGTCGTAGTAGTGTGGTAGGGTTGCCCATATAGCCATGCCTGCTGTAGCATGAACATATTGAACACATGCCTCTTTACCTTTGTGGCGATCACTTGCATGAGTGTTTGGGGGACTGTTGGTAGTCGTAGTCCCCTGAGGAGCCAGGGTGGTCAGTGGCTTGGTAGGAAGCAGCGTTGCCTGTTTGGCTATATTTTTTTCTCTTTCTTCAGCTGTTGTGTGCAACATGTGCTGGTCTATTAACCCACGATGGCAAGGCAGAACGTTTTGAGGTGTGGATTGAGCCTGATTTTGCCTGGAGTGCCAGCAGCGAAATTACCCAGTAGTGTGTTGATCACTTTCTCATCAACTTGGCGCCCTAGTGGGCCCTGTCCATCCTAAACTGCTGTTCTAAGGGCCCCCACACAAGAGTGCGAGACTGCGCTAAGTAGTTTGCGTAAGGCCCGCTTTGTCACCAGCAGCAGGGCCACAGTTGTGGTCTGGCCATTATTCGAAAGGTCTGCATTTCCCTACTGATGTCTGGATTTACCCGTGTGTACTGTATGAACCAGTAGTTGAGGCAAAGAGTATTGATGCAGCTGCTTCTTTAGACTGCTGTGGGTTCTGCATGCCATATTTGCACCTGCAATGGTACGACCCATTTTCCTGTGCCCTGGTTTGCAGTGTAGCAGGCATAATTGACATTAAGCTGCAGCTTGCCAGTTCTTGTCTCCCTTTTTTTTTTTCTTAATTTTCCCCAGAATGTACGGCTTTATTCGAGACCTGTAGATTTAGTCTGTGATTGAGTGATGTGATATGAACAACAGTGGAAAACATTAGGCAAGCATTATACAAACATTTAATTCAGTGATACAGAACCAGTAAATAAATTTAACAAATTTTTCAGTAACCCATCTGATGATACAGTAACACAGTGGTTTATTTATTTTGTTTGTTTCTTTTGTTTTCTAACAAGTTTATCGAAAAAGTGCATCCATCATGCATTTAAGTGTCACATTTCCAACACCACCAGAAATGACCTTACAGTCTTGAAAGGGTAATCACTACAGACGTTAAACTCGGAGAAAGCAGCCAGTGAATGGCTGTGGTAACCCATTTTGCTGGATAACACTAAAAAAAAACTGCAAAACATCATAGTCAGGACAACATACAAAGTTTTAATACTCTTTCTAAATTAATTTCTTTTACATGAGGCTACAGGAGCGTCATGAAAACTGCATAATTTATTGCAAGAGTTCTTTGTACACTGCAAAGCATGATATCGCAAGTGACTTGAAAGTATGTCATAGCACAGAACAATCCTTTCATTAGTATGTGACAGTCAGTGGCTGAAGGTTTGTAGTTTAGAATGCCAATATTTGAGCAGTCTCTGTCTGAAGTGTGCAATGTTATGTGTGGAGCTTTTAAAGTGAGGCAGCCATACGTAGTCGTGTGCTACAAGTAGTAACAGTTTTTCAACTTGTAGTTTTAACCTAGTGCTCTTTATACTGTTGTCTTTGTGACATTGTAACTTAGAGACGACACTCTCTGCTTCTTCTCTTTTTTTTGTTTCCCCCATCCTTTCCTTTGTGTTTGAATCCGCACCTTTTTTGTGTTTGAATCCGCACCCCCACTCACACTATTTCGTGCGTTCGAACAAATTCCAAATTCATTTGCACAATGTTCCCACGACCGGCCCCCCCATGCTGTTGTTGGTATGCACTTCGCGTCATACTCGCTGCTTTCACACTACCGCTTTCGGCTATTCAATCAACGGGCCTCATTTTTCGTCTGACATTGCACGCACCTCATTAAAATCACCCGTACATCGGTACCCCATTGCGAAATTTATTTCCTTGCACTGGACATGGCATTTGTTACTTATTTCGTTTTCTGCGTTCATTGTTCAAAAACATCGCTTCTTTGCCATTCAAATAACTCGTCATTTTGTCACCGCATGGATTTTAAATGTGTTCCACCTTGTCGATAACAATTACAAAATTTTCTTGGTGTAATTGGGTGGGGTGTATAAAAATGGTTATCATTTTTCTTAACTTGTAAAATTTGTGCGGGGCTATAATTTGATTTAATTCTGATACACATCTCTTCTTGACTCATTACATTTAAATGACTCTTAACACTTGCTTCTCTAAATGGGCTGGGGTTGCAAACACATGGGAAACTTTTGGTGTAATGGCAAAACCCTTTTTGTTGCGAATGGCATAAAAATGTGCGTTTGGAATGCCGAATTGTTGGCCGATGCAACAAATGGGCTTGGGCGCGGTTCTTGGTATCTTCTCTTGCGCCATCCGTGGACAGTTCCACATTGTGGTCCTTCGTGTCCGCCTAGACAAGAACGGAGAGCACGTTGTGGAGCACAGAGTTCGGTCTAGGCCGAGCTTCCTCGCGCAGTTCAGTGTGGCATGACTCTTGGCATCCAACGACAGACAGTGCTTTGGAGGGGGAAGAAGGGTGCAGGAGGAGGGGGTGCTTGGAACTGCTACCATTTGTTGCACACTGCTACTCAGTTGTTCGTGGTTTACGTTATTTCCGTGTTTATCTTCTTTTGCAAATAAATGGAAGCGCGAGAATCACCCCGATGTCTGGAGGAAGGTCACTTTGCGCTGAAGGTGAAGCTTTCGGCTGTGTTGGAAGCATTGAAGGTGGTGAATTCACTGGGCGGAAAATATATGCCGACATGTGAGGAGACACCTGCTGAAATTGGTTCACTCAGCAGTTTGCTTGGGAGCAATAAAGTACAAATTAGTGGTGTAAAATGAAGTTGCAACAAACCTTTGTAATGTAAAGACCTTTGCGACGAGCAGTCGCTGTGACATTGTGGGGTACGGCTGGCAGCGTCTCTGCCCAAATCCTGCTTATCAGTGTCAGTGACCACTGGTAAAAGCGAGATGTGTGTGCAAAAGTGGTGGCATGTGGTGCGAAAAAAGAATTAAACTGTTCACACTGCCAGGAGTCTGAGGAGACTTCAGTTAACCATACGCACCAGGAAAAGCCAGGAGAATTTTGCCAGTAGCCTGGAGCTGTTTTCAAAGCAAGCAGTGAATGACTGGCTTCTTCACTTTCTTTTTGTAAAAAGTGCCCCTGCGTGTCTATGGGGTCATCGATGGATGTTGCACCCACATTGAGAAAATTTTATCTGCTGTGATGGCCCAGTCCAAGAAAAACAGAATGCTGGAATCACATCCTGGGCAGTGCGTTCACAGTTTAGTACTGATAAGCAACGGAGATACCGAATTTTTGTATGTCACTAGATGAAGCACTGACTACCAAAGAGGATTCTAAATGGGGTTACATTTACACAACTCTAAATGGGGTTTAAAGTGGTCGTGTCGACTTGGTAAGCGCGTACAAATAAGCGTGAACCCTTGCCAACCTGATAGTTTAATTGCTTACAGGTTTGCTTGGCTCAACTGGTCTTGCAGTCTGGCAGTCAATGTTCGGCTACTGGTCACGCAGTGTTTGTAAAAACTAAGAAAACAGCTTCCGTTGATTTTTTTTTTTTTTTTTTTCATTTTTATTGCTGCATTCTTTTAAAATAGCAATAAACATGACCCTAAATGTAAGACTGTACAGCACAGAGTGACTTCCAGAAGCTTGAATACAACAAATTTTCCGGAGCTATCGTTATAGTAATTGAGATGATCCTGCGTTGAAAGAATCTTCTGTGTGGCAAGTTTTCAAGCATGTGCAGCTGTTTGGAAAGAGAAGAAAAAGGTAATTTTCAGCCTTTTTTTCATGTACAATTTATTTCTCTGTGTAACAGGGAGGCCAGCTTTATTGTGGCTCAGTTTCGAGTTTAGTTGGTACGGCCTCGTGGCATAGGTTTCGCAAACATAAATTGAAAGCCTAAGTACACGGTCAAGAAGTGTTTTTTTTAAAGGAAATTGCATAATTTGTTGAACTGAAGCACACCTAACTTCTTGAAGCATGTTTGTAGCAGAGCTAATTGTTACCTCTGCAAATGGTACAGTGTTATTGTCAGGTGGGTCAGGTACAATTGCTATTGTCAAATTGTATGCTATGTAGCAGTCCTGGGATACAGAATGAGCGTCTTGGATTAGGGAGCAAAGCAAGGTTGGTACACATGCTAGCTCAAACTAAATAAGTGGGCTTCAACTGGACATGACATGGGGAGAAATAAGTGGCTATTGAGAGATGGGACTAAAAGTAGAAGACGTTAAATTTGATGCAGGGATGTATTGAGAAAACTCGTGGGAACAGAATGGACTCGGGCAGGAGCAGTTGATGGTCAGTGGGAGAAGCCGCCTTCGTCCTGCACCAGTATTTGGGTTGGTGATGCTGGTGATGATGATTTTAAGGGCAGTGATGATTATAGTGACATATTTACACCTATTGGAGCGGCTGTATAGTTACTCAAAGGGAATAACTCCTAGAAAACTTGATTTTAAACTGTTGAATTCAAGCTTGTCCAAATTGTGGTCTGTCTGCAACAACTTGCTTCTTTTTTTTTTTCTGAGTTGACGTTGCATGAATCCAAGCCATCTCCCTTGCCTATAGGTGCTGCAGCTTTACAGCAAGTAACCCGTCTTGCTTTTATGTTTCTGTTGTGGCTTTAGCGGCGGCAGCATCGCTTTTTATGTCGTGTCTACTTGTGGCTGTAATTTTGACTTCGCCATCTGGTGCTTGTTTCATTATCTTCTAAACGATCCAATTCGTTGCTTTAAGTCCACCAGAATTTTGTCCTCTTTCACTTGATTGCACCTATTGGAGCTCTTCATGATTAATTTTCATTGAAGAAAATAGTTGGCTGTTTCAGGTCTGAATACTAGATTAATCCGCGTAGATGTGCTATTTGTCCTCATGATGGCTGGATTCGTGGCTGAGTCACAGGTTCCGTAGAATGCTCAAATGCTAGCATGTTGTTTATTGTTGCAACAAGCCAGAGCTAGTGTGATTTGGAAAAAAAAAAGACATAAGAGGTTTTATAGCACTCTGTTGCCTAGTGGTAAAAGCACTCTTTGAAAACTCTGAACTCCTAATTTTTCTTATGATTTTAGTCTTGTATATTATTTTAGTCTCGTATCTTTAGTATAGGATATCTAGAAGGTTTTGTCCCTGATAGATTTGCCAGAATTCATGTGTAAACACAGGAAGGGGATATTCACTTGGTTGCTATTCAATGGCCCCTGCTTTGGCTGTTTGGCTTAGCCGTGTGTCTTGTGTTAACTATTGTCTTATTCGTGTTGCTGCTTCCACCGGCATTACTAGATATGTTTATATAGTGCGTATGTTCATATAAATTTCATCTCACAATACCAAATATGAAAACTGTGAAGAGGGGATCTTACATTCAAGTTGGGAGGATTGAAGTTTACATTCCAAATTAATCCAACATTGCTGACAGTTCTTGACGTTGTTGTGACGGTTTTCCGCAGTTTTTTTTTACCTCTCCGATCTTGGGAGTAAATTTAGCCTCAAAATTTAGACTACGTGGCGCAATTTTAAGGAGGCATGTAGTTTTAAAAATTGCGCAGTGCAGCCATGGGTAAAAATTTTTGAAACTTGGCTTGAAGATTTTTGTAGTGATAAATGAGCAACCACATTCACAACTTTTAGTTGCAATTGTTGAGGTCTCAACTGCCCTGGTAGGACTGGCTCACTCATTTCTTGCATTTTTTTTTTAGTTAAAAGAATGTCTTTCGTGGCTGGAATGGAGTTACCAAAGGCGAATTCTTTTAACTTGAACACGGTTCTATTTTGTCTTCATGGCAATGCTTCCTGTGGAGCGTCTTAATCATTGTCTGTGGACTGCTCGAGCAGAGAGAGGTCAGTCCACAGGTGTCCAATGAACGGGTGGTCATTATGATTTGGGTAACCGTTATGATGAATGGGTAACCGGTGCGATGTGGGTGGCCGTGCTTGTCGTGGTGTACAGCGTCCCGTGGGCACGCCTCTGCTTTCAGACCATGGTAACGGTGGCTGCCTCGACGCCACGCCGGCGGCCGAGCGGCCTGGCAGCGGCCGACGGACAGTTGTTTGCCACCCCCAGGCCACCGCCGCAGGCAGCACCCCGCACTGACCGAGCATGCAACCACCACTAGGGCCCTTCCTCCTCTCCCCCTGCCTGTCTACTGGCCCAGATCTATTTATTTCCCGTTTGTTTTCTTGTTTTCTTTTTTTTTTCCTCATCCATGTTCTTAGTTTGTACACTGTTTCATCTTTCACCACTAGGCCGTTTCCACCTCCCTCTGTGGGCACGGATCTATTTATTTCTTTTTTAAATTTCTGTTACCCCGACTTGTGTTCTTAGCCTGTATGCCGATCTATTTCTCTTTTTGTCGCTTTTAATTGTTTTTATTGTTGTTGAGAATGAGTTGTTGACATTGTGCACTCTGGGCTGTTTGGAAAAATGGTAAAATTTTGGTAAAATTTTGGGGGTTTGACACGCGCACAAGCTACTACTCCTGGGCTATGAGGTTTGCTCTGTTTGATGGCAGCTGCTGTTTGCTCAATATCACCTGCAGAAGCTTGTTGCGCTGTGCTTGTTTGAGAGACTGGAAAAAAAAAATACCTGCTTGCAAAAAATTGCATATAGTAATTATAACTTTACTAGTTATGAGTGCGTGGAAAGTAATGCAGCCTGTAAACTGGAATTTTGATTAAGGGGGCATTGACCAAGATTTGTTGCTTGCACTTACTGAATAATCATGTAAGCTAGGACTCCCTTGATACATTGTTCAAATTATGCAGGGAATCAGGGGAAGAGTTTAAGAGCTCTGAGTGCGTTGAAATTTCAGTGTATGTTAAGCATCCCCAGGTTGTCTGAATTAATCCGGAGCCCTTCACTGTGGCACACCTCATAGCCCTGGTTTAACTTTGGTGCATTAAACCCCACAATCAATCAATCAATCAATCAAACATAAGCAAGTGTGCCTTTACTCTTCCATCTATGCATCTTGTCATTATAGGGTCGTGTCTTCTCTTTTTTTGGCTTCTTTAAAGGAATTTGGAAGTTAGATTTCGTGGGGTTGTAGTTTTTGTTGTGTTATCAAAATCGCTGCCCGGTCCTGTGTTTTACAGTCTGCAGTTTTGGTTTTGTGTGCTGGCAGTTTGCTTGCTGGACGTCGTGTCCTCATCACAATTCAAGTTTCTGGTGCGGATGGCTGGTATTGAGGGTTGAGGCACTCGTATCGCAAATCTCCAGATGTTAGCCTCTATACGATGTTACGGACAGTAATAACATAACAGCAGTCCAGCCGGCCTCATAACATGCCAGTGCGCAGGCTTAGAAGAAAACAAAAATTAGTAACTGCTACACTATTACGTGTTTTTCTTCAAGTGCACTGCTGTTTGGAATTCAAAGAACTCGGAAAGCAGACTGGGCTGGTTGGTGAAAGCTGGTGGTTCAAATTGTTTTCTCCAACAGTGCACGCAAGACTGGAAAAAAAATGTCTTCTGCTTTGTATTTAGGCTGCTGTTAGAAACGTTTAATAATGGAGGCTAATGAAGGCTGTGAGCTCATTGCGGCCGCTATGTGTTTTGTTTGGGCTTTTTCAGTAGGCCAAGGCAGGCATTGTTTTTATACCTTTGCATGTTGCCTCTCGCTGAAATGCACTGCTGTGAATGAGTCTTTTTGCACACATGTCTACCTAGGGAACTAGAGGTTGATGGCTGAAGCACTGCCAGTTGTGCAAATTTTCCTTCCCCCCATGTTATTTTTTTTTTAATCATCCAAACGTTATGGTTTTTTCCATGCTCTGTTTTTTATCTGTTGTTGCACTTGAGCTGTCATTGGCATCTGAGTTGTTTCAGTCTTGGATTCACTTTTATTAAGGGAGTGGAGATGTCATTTTGGGCTAGGCGCAGCTCTTGCTATTTAACGGTAATGTGTAGGATTGCACTGCTCTGCTAGAAAAAAAAAGAGGAACTTCTGCTTAGAGGGTCAACGAAGTGAGCTTCAATTATTGTCTGATCACTTTGGGAGGTTAAATTCCATGAGGTGCATATTTTGCGTGATGATTAAATTGGTATACAAACTAGAAAGAAAATTGTAGAAAATCAGAAGAGCATGTAGGTCGTCTGGGAGCAAACTTTCACTTTCATTTTTCTGGGCTTGGATGAGTGAAATACATGCTGTCTGCTTGAAATGACATTTTTTACTCTCCCGGTTTTTTTTTTTAGTGCATTGCCTTTATTTTCAACTTTTTTTATAGAAAGTTTATTTTTATAGAACACTGTGTTATTCTGAAGGAAAAGTCTGTCACTTTTAAAAACTTTCATTCCTTGTATTGTTGAGATTTTGTTTGCAGTCTGGTTTTCTTGTACAATTTATACGTTTGCTGTCGACTTGTTCATGAAAGTCTCCTCAGTCATACCTAATTTGATTGTGTGACTAGATTGTCGCGAGGTTTTTTATTTTTGGTTTTGAAGGAAACACAATTTGAAACTTCGAAGAGTCCTCTAAGTTTAACAGAAATATGCCTTGCAAGTGCTTCATGTGGATTGGTGCATTGCATTGGCTGTACAGAAAGGGGCAGGTTTTATACATTTAGAGATACAAGTTCGTTCAACTCGGCCATGTTTTAAGAAGGGGGGATAAGGAGTAACATTTCAGTTTTGCTAGCTTATTTGTGGGAATTGCTATCAAATGTCTCAGCTAGCTGTTTCGTACCTGTTGGTGTTACAAGGTGTTTCGTCTTAAGGGGGCAGACTGGTCTTTTTTTTTTTTTTACTAGCTATTTTTTTTATTTACCAACCAATTTTAATGAAACTGCACTGCATCAAAGAGTTTTTTGTGCTGATTTCAAATCTGCCATTAGATTTTTTGTAAGTTCATTATGTTTTGAGGTAATTAATGATTAATTGCCATTATTTTGGGTCAATGTTACAAGATAGCCACTCCATACAGAATGGCAATTACCACGTGGATAGGCAAACAAATGATTAAAGAATACAACATAGGAAGAACTTTTTTGATTTAGCTATTTTTGGTCATTTTACAACACAGGGAACTTTGCTTCTCCCGCGCTCTGCCAGAAAAGGCTCGCAGGTGGTGCCAATTGAACACAATAATAATTTTCCAAAGCCTCCATTTGAAAAATTTGTTTCCAACATTGTATTCTCCACACATTTAGGTATCACAAGCAAAAAGAATTAAGTTGTACCTGCTCTGGGTGCCAAGATATCTGAGGATGAAATGCTAGCTTTGCATTGCAAGAAAAGTGCCGTTTCACGATCGAATTATGCGCTTACTGGGCTGTAGAGTGCACTTTAAAATGCTATTATAATATAATAACAACAAAATATGGTGCCTTTTGATGAGGAAATTCACAGACTGATAGAACAATGGCCGTGGAGGCCGAAAATGCCATTTTTGAGAAAACGCTTTTTTTGACCATTTTTCGGCCCCAAAGACCCAACTGCCCCCTTAAATTGAACTCTGCATTTGGGTACATATTCAAGCCTGTGTGTTTATGGATGCCTCATTAAGAAATGGAAAAAAATTTTTTGAAGCCTCACTGGCACCTTGAAAGAAGATTGCCCACAAAAGTGGTGGATAGGGGAACTGTAGGATGTGATTGTATGACACGTTACTTTTGCTGGACTCCTTTCAGCAAGGCAAAGGCCACAACAGCATATTTAGTCGCTAGTACGGTTTGCTGAAGAACACTAGACAGGGCAGGCTGTCGCGGCAGCACTCAAGGTATTAAGACGTGGATCTTGGGGAACTAGCCTTCAAATTGTTGCTTTTCAGTGAGTGGAGACGTGCTTGAATGCTTGGCCAGGAATGTTTGTACATATTGCTGACAGTTGATGGTAAATGGGGTTTGTAACAATCTGTGGCCACTTGTTTTTATTGTTATTAAGCTGCGTCTGCATTAGATGTAGTCATTAAACAGTGCATGCTTTTGACGTCCTGATTTAGGTTAAAAATTTTTTGGGAGGGCTCAAGTGAGATTCTTCCGCAATAATTTGTGGTTTTATACAGAATAGAATATGTTTGATGGAAAATTCGTGTTGCTGAACAGAATGCTGTCATGAAAAGTAAAGGGGGAGGCAATCAGAAAAGTGATATGTATTGCAAACAAGAAAGGCGTTGTATAGTGGAGCATTCCATTGTGAATGTAGTGAAAGACTGGTGCGGCTAGTAATGCAGAGGTGGTCACAATTTTATTGGCAACTTCACTCTCTATAATGCATTCATTGTTCATTTCTCTCTCTTTTTTTCTTGGAATTCATTGTAATTATTATTATTCTGCCATTTAAGCATTTTTGAGCACTCAACGGTGTATACCTACGTCGTCATTTGTGCTTGGCGTGACATTATCAAGGCGTACACTTTACACAGCCTGCTCGGGGCTTCTTTTTTGTAATTTACTATTGACGGCAGTTGGTTAGGCAGCAAACATTTTTAAAGTTTTTGTGAGCATTTAAAGAAATAAAGAAAGCTGGCGACTGAGGTGGTAATAGTTGCGTCCTCTTGTTTCTGTTTCCATCGTTCTAGACTCTGTTCTGTTTGAAGCGCAAGCGAAGTCGCTATTGAAAGCCGTAAGGAATGCTCACTTTTGCCCCTACGCATTCTTTTAGCTCCTTCTTTTTTTCCTTTGTGGCGTATCTCACCAAAGATGTGTTGTGCAATGCGCGGAACTATCGTCTCGGCATGTGATGTGGATGCAGCCTGTATGCCTGTCGCTTTTGTTGTAGTTGTGCGCTCGGGCATCAATTAAAGAAGCAAGTTGTCTTTATTTGAAGTTTTGTTTTCCTTTTTGATATAGTTTTTGACAAAGCATTGGTATTAAAATCTAACAAGCTTTTTGGCAACTGTAGCTGACATATCTATAGGATGGAAATTCGTTTGCATTAAACAAAAAAAAAATCAGCAGGGAGGCTTTTGTTATATTGTAGACTGCTGCTTGAAAAGAAGTGAAGGAGAAAAAAATTTGTCAACGTGATCACAACTCGATGAATGAATGAAAAGCTCGCTTCGATGTAAGCTGGAGCTTTCAGTTTCTGTTCTATCGCAGCGGGATAAATGTGATCAGAATACAGAATCATGGGGAAATGAGCCTGACATGTTTGAGCATTGTTTATTTAATCATTCTGAATTTGGGATACACGTGATAGCTGGCTGGTCGACTGCAGTCTCTTGACCCTGAACAGTAGAGGTGTTCAAGTATTCGTACCTTTAAATACTGGCTTTACGGTGTGGCTTGTTTTTGCCGAACTAGTATGAATTGGGAATAAGTTGGTTGTGTGGAATTTTCACTTTGCATGAACTTTAGTAGAATAGGAATTTTAATTGCAAAGGTCGTGACTTTGGTTCAAGCGTAACCTAGTTTTGGCACTTCATGAAAATTCAAGGTGCGTATTTTTTTGAGCGAAGCTTTCATCTTTTTACTGATGTCTGTAGTCCGTAGTCCACCCAAAACGCACGGCAGGGAAACCAACTTTCTTTGACGACGAGGACGACGATGATGATGGATGAAGTGAAGAAAAATTAAATCGAGCCTGGGTGCTTCACGTTATAAAGCCAACGTCTATCCGGTTGTGCCATTCCGGCATGTTTGAAGCAGTTTTGGGGGCGTGGGTGTTCAAAATTTGAAAAATCGTGCGCCCCTCCACGTAACAACAGCGACGATAGTTGAACGCCAAGGAAAGCAATGGGATTCCCGTATAGGTAAAGCACTAGAGAGCACAATCTCAGTGCTCTAAACCGACCATATAACAAATACATGCTTTATGTGGATGGTAAGGGGGTGTGGTGTGGGTCCACTCGCTTCTGGGTTGGTTCGTTTGTGTTGTACTTGATTTTGGAAGGCTTTGCATTCCCCCATTGTAGTAGTTTCGACAGAGTTGTAGTTGACCCTTATCTTTTCACCGTTATGCCAGAAAACTGTTCTTGCATGCACCATAAAGACTGTCAAAGCTATGCAATTTACCTTTGTGCTGATTTGCAAGTTTAGTTATATTTCTGCAGACTCTCTTCGGATCACTGTAATAAATTTGAAAACGTGCGAAACGAAATATGTGAATTTGTTATATTCGGTTCTTTTTCTGCTAAAGTCCATTATAAGCTGCTCACTGGGTATTGATGTAATTAACCTCTTGCATCTATGCGTAGACTTTCCAGCCTTCTTCATGTGACAAGAAGCACTGTCATTTTAAAGGTGTGAGCTGCTCAACAGCAAGTTTCCGCGTTACATGACACCCATGTTCGATGTGCTATGACGCATTGCATGTCATATAACAAGCCAGCCCCAGGTAAAGCACGCCAGAACGGTTGACTATCCAGTCAAGGGTAGTACCACGTGGCCTTGCTGCATCACAGGGCGGTACGTGCTGTAGAAATCAGCTAACACACTGAATGTGTTCTGTGTGGCATCTGTATTGCTTGGATTGATGTTGAATTGGTCCCACAAGCATTATCCAGGAATGTCACTTCAAACCTTCCTTTGCTCCCACAGTAGTCCCACCGAGTTTGTGGTTGGTTCCAAAACGGTGTCCCAAAGATTGGAATTTTTTCGGTAGTGTCGTTAACTGCGTCGGTTTTGTTGTAAGCCACGGCTGTCTGTTGCTGTCACAGCCTGTGTATCGAAAGCTTGAGAATAGTCTTTTTCAGGGGCTGAGGACATATTGTTAGCGAGAAAACACAAGATAGGAATGGAAACCCAAAATAGGAATTGCCCGAAACTTCAATTTCAATTTTTATTCAGTGATATATACATAGGTGTTCTGTTTCCTGAGACTCCATTCATTAGTGGGAATAATCTCTTAGGACGGTAACTTGTTGACAGGCTTGCCGAAATATTATGGTGTAGCGCTGTCATTTGGCGATGCGTGAATGAAGACAGTACAGAGCCTTTGATGTATTTTGTGATGTCCTCGAAATATCTTTGGTTGGGTCCCAAGATGCGCGGTTAACTTTTTTTTGTATTTTTCTTTTATGGGTGTTGTTATTTGTGAAAACATAACACGTTTGTGTCATGTGACGGTGAAAAAGGATGCGCGTGGTCACCGCTAGGTACTAAGTGCCTTCCATATCACGTTGCAAGGGAATGGTAGTTGTGCATGGAACAGTCTTCTACTCCCGTGTTCCCCATTAGCACAATCATTCATTTGCACTCATTGACTGATTGTTGCATTCCCTTCAATATCGCTATTCATGCCCACTAACAGCACATTTGGCATCCTGCGATAGCGAACAATGTCCACCACTCTCTTTAAAAAAAGGAATGACTGCTCAGTGCTAATAAATGAAAATTGAGTTGGAGCTGTAGTCTGTTCATATGTATGCAGGTTAAACTTAAAAAAAAATATATATACAAACATCAGTCACGTTCACTTGTCTAGTCCTGCTTAGGTTTCGCTCTACTGTTAAGGACAAATGAATAGATTTGACTTCTAACATTTTGCTTGCTTATTCATCCATGGCTGTGTGGCATGCGAGCATTTTGTTGCTGGGATTCTCATTCCATCTCCAGTTTGACTACTGCCGGTGAGCCGTGAAGAAGGTTTTTAAAAAGCTGCAGGCTTGGGCGTGAGGGTGCAGAAAAGCAAAAAAAAAAGAATACCAACACTGGCCTGGGTGCCTGCCGTATTTCCTACATTGCGGCCAAATCTTGGTGTTCTCTGCGCACCACCATTGGTGCTTGCCGGTCACGCACCTCCTCTCTTCTTCCCTCCGTGCGTGTCTCCCCCCTCCCTCCCCTCCTCCTCTCCCTTCCCCCTCATACCTGCAGACGCTCGAGTCCAAGCTTGCGTCGTGCCGCAACTTTGTCAAGAGCCCCCAGAAGGAAGACGGCGACGGAACCGCGGGCCTGGTCACCGCTCTCGGGTGAGTCGCAGTCGGTCGACATCCTTCACAATTACCTTCAGCTACGAATGGAACTGAGCTCCGCGGTATACACAGTTTCCGAACTTGCTCTGGGGCCCATATATCAAGAAGCGGCTTCCCTGTCCCGGTTATATGTTGGAAGAAATATTAAATCGGCCTGTTTAATGTGCACCACAGCCGTCGTTATGCAAATTCAGTCAAACCCGGTTATAGCGAACTGTAATATGCACCACGGTTAGTTCGTTATATCCAGTACAGTCTAATCCACTTATAACAATATTGAAGTGCCACCAAAAAGCCATTGTTGTAACCAGTAGGTGTTATAACAGTGTTGGGAAGAAAAAGTTACTTTTGTATGCAATTAGGGGTTTTCACCCAGTAATGAACTGCAAGGCCAACCGCAGGGCCCCTAGGAAAGACCATTGTCTTTCTCATAGGAGGTCGATGTCTCCGCATCAAATCCTTGACTGCTTCTTTCTTTTTTAACGACTGGCAGATTGCATGTTACTAAAGTGACATTGTTTTCTGCCTTTGTCAACATCAGTAATTAACAGTACCCTTTACCCCACTGCAGCTTTATTTTAATTTGGACAGTGTTGACGACCTGCCCCCTACCTCTCTTATCTCCGGGGCCATCTGACAGCAAGAGATAAGAGGGCAGTCAGGAGGCATCTTCTTTCAGGGCTGCATTAAAGGCACCAACTTTTTTTGAGCGTTAGATGCCGCAACTTATTTCATGCTCAACATCTCAATCGGGGCCAATTAACATCCCAATCGCCACTCCGAGATCATGTATCTCGGCGGCTAGGCGCACCGAGTTCGATATATCAGGTGCGAACTCTGTTATAATGAATATGTTATGCATGCATTTTCGTAGCTGATATGTTTTTGTCGGATATGTAGAATAATCCGCTCAATCCGGGTTCGTTATAAACGGGTTCGACTGTAGTATGCAGGTTCTCGAAGAGAATTTCATTCAAGCATGTGGTGTGCAATTGGCCCAAAAGTATATTTTCGTTTGTGTAATGATGCATCATTATGTCCTCCTCACTGACACAATTACAAACACACCTGTCATCACATTCTTCATTCTTACCAGAGAGGGATTAAGGGAATTCTTCAAGCGGAATTGAAGAAAAAATTGCAATTACCAAACCCAGAAATTTTATACCTGGACTCTCTCTTTGCTGTACAGTTGCACGTCGGAAAGACTGAATTCAGCGAGCAGCAACGCGCTCGCTGCTCCAAAGCCACTAACAATGGTGACAGGTTTTCTGATCAACTCTGCATGTCTGCTTTTGAATGCAGGAGGACCCATTTGAAGCAGCGAGCGTTGTCAAGCCCGCAAGAGTTTGTGCCGCTCGCATTCTAGGGGGAAGCCACCACGATGACAAAAGAACGGCGGGAGAGACGGACCACCCATTGACTTGTGTATGCTTGGACTCGTTGGCATGCGTGCGTGTTTCTGTGTTTTAGCGACTCTGGTGCACTTCAGACGTATCCATCTTTCTCTCTTTTTTTTTAAATAAATAACAACAGAGTGACCGCATTGGGAAACGGCCAGGTTTTAGAAAGGAAACAAGCGCACATCCGACCCGTGGGTCTTCGTTGCTTCGTGTGAAAGCACAGAGGTTTTTTTAGAGTTGTGAGTGTTTGCTGTACGGGCTGTCAAAGTATTATAACCTGAGGGAACTGTTCACTTGGCACAAGTGAAAAGGTTTTTATCACGGTGCACCTAGCTTTATGTGGTAGAAACTCTCGGTGCAGTTAGGCTTGCGTTAGCCTTGCTTTTAAAAAAGAGCTATGCCATGTAAAAATGGCTTTGTTGGCCGAAACTGTTAGCTATGCCTGTTTTTGAGGCTTTGGTACTTGACAGTTCTGCGCTTGCACTCAGCATAATATATGTATATGTGGTGTTGCAGTTAGATATGTTTTTCTTTTTTGTCTCTGAAAAGGTGTTTGGGAGCAGGATGTCATATCTCATCTATGGTTTTTTTTTTTTTTTTTTTTCCGTAGGTAAACGAGGTATTTGCTGTTCATGCTTGTATTATTGCGGACGCATGTTCTAAGCTTTGTGTTGTATTATTGTAATATCTGTATGTACAGAGTGTTGATGTTGAGGGCTGTTCGGAATATGGCCTTGCACTTCTGAGTGGTTCTTTGTTTACTGTTTTATTTCCCTGCATTATTTATAAAATTCCTAAGCGCACATGTCCTGTGTTTTAGTCTTAAGCGCTTTAGTGTTTTTGTTATGACTATAGCTTATCTTGCAGAAATAAATTGCTCTCTACAACGCTCGCATATTTCTTGGATGTGGTTGGGTGTGGTTTCGCTTTTTGGATTTGAGATTCGGGAAAGCATTAAGTTGTCATGCGGATATGTTGAATCTCAAGTTCATTAGCAAAGTTGTTATTCTGTTATTGTGTACTCAGGTGAATAGGCAGCTCGGAGGTAGAGCCTGGGATAGTTAAGGTTGTTTAGGTAAATCATTGGCTAGGTTAGTTGGAAGCCCAGATGATTTCTAGCTGTGGCAGTTTGATTTAGCAAGCGTTAAACTTGATGTTACATAGCACCTAAAATGTGCTAGAGGTTCCGGAATGAGTCTGCAGGAAAGAAATTTAAGGACTCTGTAACTAGTGAATAAAAAAGGCGGGCAGATTTTTACTAGTACTCCGAGGCCATGGAATAGTAAAGATGGTCACAACGGTGGATGTTTTTGACCAAGTTTGTTCTCATTTAAAAATGTGTGAAGCTGACAAGAAAAACCCTGGGACAATGTCACAGAGGTATTGGTGCCTGTGATGTTGCTCACATTTTTTTAAGTTTTTTGGTCTGTCTGTAATCCGTGCACATGCAAGAGTTATTGGGGAAAGAAAAGTTGACAAATCAGTACAAGTGTAGTGTTGTTTTGACTGGCAGTGTTCAAAGGGTCTGGCTGCCCTTTTTTTTGGTGAAGCAGTTTTGAGTTTTAGCAGGGAGTTAAAAGCTAGTTGCCACAGCCAAATGGCTCGAGGCATAGGTGCCCTGTCTTTACTGCAGGCAAGAGTTTGGGTATTAGCTTAGAAGTTTTGCGAATATTTCAGTGCCGTTTAGGGACATGCCATAGGACATGCGTTCTATGAACTACGTACGACAGGTTTTGCAGAGAAGCGTTTAAAGAAGCTTTGGCATTCATTAAATCACTCCATATTTACTGGGAGTTACTGCCCATGTTGCAAGAATTATCCTGTAATTGCCGTACCGTCATGGGAGTCCCTCTCTAGGATTTCCACGTGAGTGAGTTGCGTTACTTCCGGTTACGACATTGCCGGTGACGTCACTTTTGGCATAACTATTTCAGTAGAAAACTTCCTGGCATCAATTTCTATTTTTCTTTTTTAGTTGTGCTTTTAGCCTGCTATAATTCTTAGCTAGTTACCTTTGTGTAGAAATAAAAGAGCGTGAAATAATTTTTTTTACAAGTAATTAAATTACGTTAGCCTTATTTACCTAGCTAGAGCACTATGATTAGTCCTATTTGTCTTTTTTTGTCAAGTGAAATCAAACTATAGTGCTGCTAGTTGTGCTCTTTCGAATGAATAAAAAAACATCACTTGCAGAGACTGCACTGACTAATTTTGGCCAACGATTGAGGTTTTTTTCTTACTGGTGTTGCCATCGTTGCCAAGAATGTGTGTCGGAAAAAATTGTTTGAAGAATCGACAAAGACATTTTACCAAATCGCCTTTACAAGTAGTCATTGGGGGGGGAATAGATGCGACGGAATGTTGCAGCAGACTATCATACTCCACACCCATGACCAACAGTCTGCGTTTTAATAAAACGGGCCGCATGTTTCAAGTTGAACATTCCTTTTCACTGAACGACTTCCCTATCTTGGGTATGTTGTCAACACGTGCTATTGCACAAATAAAATGTGATAAGATAGTGCACTGGGATTCTCCAGTGGCTTCAGTGGAGGCTTGTTTTAACTTCGACAGTGCACTGCGATGTGTCAGTATTGCAAGGGTTTGAGGGTGATGATGATGATTGGCCGTAACTGTTAAGATGGAGTTGTAAGGGTAACTGCTACTATGTGTATTTGGGGGGGGGGAATTATTATTGCCTCTGGTAGCTTTCTGTTGGTAGGAAAATTTTATACCGTTAGTATTGCAGTGACTAAGGTAATGCCTGGTTAACATTACTACTGTATAAACATTGGCCACGTGTAGCCATATGGGTTGAAAACTCAATGGAACTAGGTAAGTGAGCAGCTGTGAAGTGTTTTTACAAGTTAAGAATCGTGTCAAAATACCAAAAAAACAGTAGTTTGTGGGAAACGCTTATCAGGCTTTGATAGATGCATTGCCTCATATTCAAAAAGAAGGGCCAAGAACTTCTGGCAGGATTTACAGACCCTCTAGTACAAGTAAGTTGGATTATTCTCTGCGCTAAGACGGCGATAAGTCAATGGTGGAACTCCACGCAGTGTCATTGTAGTTTCACTTTATGGTTAGAGCTGTTGGCAACGGCGGCTACGGATGGCTTATGTCAACTAGCCGAGGTCTAAACCGATAAAAAATGCAAAGTAATGCAGGTGACGTTACATTTGATATACAGTTTGCCCTTAACTACATCTGCTTTGATGCTGCTTTTTGAAAAGTTTGTGGTTAAGGTGACAATTTTTGAGGCCATTTGAATTATCACTAAAAGCGCTTTGTGTTCACTGTGGCACATGGAAAATTTGTCACTGGTAGTGGAATATTTTTCACCTTGGAAGTAGAGTGCATTTGTTGAACAATTCTCAAATGTGCAAGCAGCGACGCAAGTGAATACGCAGTAGCAAAAAATGAGAGTAAAGCTGGTGTTTAAATCCCATTCGAAAATTGCTTCATAGCTTCTAATTATGTTATTGGTTAGAAACTGCACACGTTTCGTAGACTGTAAGGGATCAAAGTTAATTTGATGCAAGTGTGACCTGTATGCTTAAGATGTTTAGTAGGATGTACCTGTGGCTTCCACATTAAGCAAAGCTTACAAAGCTTTGTTTTGTGCGAGACACAAGTGCTGCATTTTCTTTTTTTCAGTGGTTGTGTCATTTGAGCAGCATTGACTGCATTGGCAGTTGATCATCAAAACAATGCGTATGTGCACTGTTTGATGTTTTGCCTACCTGTGTTATTGCGAGCCTGTCTGGTAGTGGGCGCAAATTTTTAAATGCTGTGTAACAGTGGTCGCACATACACAAGTGGTTCCTGTTTTGTTGCGAAGGGGCAGCAGAAAGAAAATAATAAAGTGGAAAAAAAAAGTGCATGCTGTGTCTTATTCGAGCTATACACAGACAGTTGAAGTTTCTGCCTCCAAGGACCATAGTCGAAGTTGTCAGTGATCGAAAGTACTGGCTTTAAAGAATTGAAAGCTGGAGTGTGAAAATAATTCGCACAACTTTAATGCAAATCGTACAGCTGATTAAAGGCGAAAACCCTTTCTACGGGAAAGCGCCATTGTTGCTGCTGTCGCTGTTTAGTCAAGAAAATGGTGTAAAAGTAAATAAAAAAATAATGTGTGGTCCGTTTGGACCGGAACCTGGGCCTCCCCAGTGGCGTCCCAGTGCCCTACCAATTGTGCTATCCTGGCGTGCTGCTAATGTTGCACGAAAGTTGTCCTTGCAGTTCCTTCCTTTGTGGCACACGCCAGCTTGGGGGATTGGCAAGGAGTTGGGGGGGCTTTGAGGGGACAATCTGCGTGCTTCACAAAATTCGCAAAAGTGTAAATTGGAAACATACAAGTTGTAGAAGAGTTTGTGTTGCATCACACCTCGACATGATGGAACTTAAATCAGCCGCTTGAATTGCTTGTGTTAGGGAAGCTGTGGCTTGTGGCAGTCTGCATGCTGATGTTAATTTGCGCCGTAAGACCAACACGTAAACACCAAAGCAGTTAGTGTGGCACTTTGCCAGCTGACCGCTAACACAGCTGTTAAACACGCTGGACTTGTCTGGAACTACACTAACCAACTGACACAAGTTAAATGTACGGCACATTTTTTTTATTTTAGTAAGAATTGTGAGGTGAACAATTAAAGTTACGAACAAGCACGTCAACACAAAAGCAGTCAGTTCGGAACCCTGTCGGCTGACACCGCTAACACAGCCATCGGACGTGCCGGACATGTCTGAAACAACGCTGACCAACTGACACAAGTGGCACGGTCGCTTACGTGATGATGTTTGTCAAGTCTTAGCTTACGTTTTTTGAAACGATTAGTATGAACTGTAATAAAAATACGGCAGGTGTAGAAGTCCGGCCAGAAGCAAAGTGCGAACACTTCGGTGTATTGCAGCGCCATCTATGAAAGTGGGCAATAAACTAGATAATCAAACAGGCGCCTGTGAGATGGGAGCAGCTCTGGTCAGCAGGCTGTATTTAGTTTTAAGGCCCTGCTCTTAAAACCTCATTCTCGACGTCACGAAAACACGATTTAGTGAAAGAATTGAAATTTTGACAAATCATCGTTTGCTGCCGAACAAGCGCTTAGGGCCCTATTAAACACTAAATATTTTGAATAAAACAAGCAAGCATTTCGTGTGCATGGCCCCTTTCAGTGCCTGGAGGACTTTTTTGTGGAACTAAGGTCCTTTGTGGTTATGGCTTGAACACAGCCCATTGTGGACGCCCATGGTCTAACCCATGGCCAGTGTGGATGGTGCCATGATTCAAACCCATGAGGGTGGACTCGAACCTTGCACTTGAGTGGCAGCAGCTCATAAGGGTTAAGACACAACTGCTGAGTATTGCACACTAGTTAGAGCAAGAATCAGGTTTGGCGAGTCTGTAGCCAGACCCACACAAATGATGATTGGCATGCTCCGCGCATAGTCCTGCCTCAAAATGTTGCCTTTCAATACCGAGTCCGCAGTTCCTTTCTCCGAGTCACCTATATGTAAAGTTTTTGTTTCCGAATTTTCTGTTTTTTAAAATCAAAGGGAAACTGATTATCAGGGGGGACACCAGGGTTTTGCAGCGAATAGTCTGCAAAATTTTCCGCTTGTTTGGAAATAATAAACCAGTAATGATGACAGGCAAGAGCATTGATAAACCTCCAAGGAATAAAACATTTTATTCACAACAGTGCTTGTGTTGCGCACCTTTCTTTCATCCCATCTGTTTGCGCGCTGTTTTTTTTTTTTTTTGTGAGACGAAGTAAGACAAAATGTCGGTCTCCATTCAAGACTTGTCCAATCGTTGAACGTATCTCAACCAGCAGAAAGCTCTCCCAACATCGCTGCTTCTGTTAACTAGGCACAACAATGTCAATGCAGTATTTGCCAGTCCGCGGCAGCGAGCGGTAGAGTCATGTCAATACTGAACGAGTTCGACAGCTGTGTTTGTGGGGCTAGCTTCCAGCAAGTACTGGTTGAGAATAGCTGACCATCAGCACGCGGTTGTGCAGATCGCTAGTACTTGGAAAAGGTCCATTCAGGGAGAAAGCGGGTTTTAGTTGAACCCAATTCTGCTGAAACATGCCCGGGGAATAAAAATCTGGTTTTACCCGAAAACGCAAGGTGCCGACACAAAGCAAGACGAGAAAAAGTAAAGATTGTAGTGAAAACCGTATTGAAAAGTACTTACTTTCAACCCTGGATGTGCTGTACAAGTTGAAACACCAGTGCATTTTTGGAGATGCAACAGGAATACAGAAGCTGTCCTTTTTTTTTTGTTAAGTGACATGTTTATGACTAGCTTCCGATTCCTGCAAATCTTTAATTGTGGTACAGATATCTTCATTCCTGGATGTGACTGCATGCCCGGCCGTGCATAGCACTAAAGAAAACATTCGCATTCCAGAGTTTCCTTTGGAAATGCAGTGTCTATGAGAATTTTAGCCAATCCGTGTGTGCGTGTGTGCATGCTTATCTAGGGTTCAACCACTAAATATACCATAGTCATTAAAGTTTGCACTTTGTTAAATTTAAACTTGACTCTGCATGTGCAAACAGTACTAGTATAATAGCTTTCATCCATTTCTGCCAAAAGAATGTAGCTGTTGCATAATCACTATGAAAAATGAAAATTTGAAATTTCATACAGCTTGCTTCAGTAGCTGACAGAAGGAAGGCTCGGTAAAAAAGGGAATTTCTAGTGCAGCAGAAAAATGTGAGACTGACATATGCTGCTATTGGCTTTTTAGTGTTGATCGATTTTACACAGAGGAAATTCTCATCTCGTTCATGGTGACCCAGTTCAACTACAAGTGTCCCACGTGATTAGTGTA
Organism: Haemaphysalis longicornis; assembly: GCF_048455015.1. Taxonomy (NCBI): domain Eukaryota; kingdom Metazoa; phylum Arthropoda; class Arachnida; order Ixodida; family Ixodidae; genus Haemaphysalis; species Haemaphysalis longicornis. The sequence continues at coordinate 110,452,073 of NW_027526385.1, forward strand.
ATCAAGGTACTAGAGGTATTCCAACAGACTAGGCTAAGCAAGGGACACTAGATGTGGTTTCACGATGTTCACCAAGTTCTAAATGCAAGGCACGAAAAATTTGCCCGACTTATATCACCTCACAGGTGTGTGTTAAAACCAACAATGCCTGTAGAGCGCTCGTAGGAGAGCAGCACATGAATTTTATTGACCTTTTTTTATGCCATATTTAGAGGTCAACTGCAGCAAAAATTTTGACCTCTCGAAAACGGTAGTTCTGTATAGAGTGCCAAAAATTACTGCAAAATACACATAGTTCTGTATAGAGTGCCAAAAATTACTGCAAAATACACAATGCCATCGCTGGAATGCATGCATTCATGCCGCAAGTGACCAACAAAAAATGGCGATTTGGAAACTGCAATTGGGAAGAGCGCGGCCATTATTAGTGCCTGGCTGGCAAGCCGCTCGGACGCAAGCCTGTATGCACTGCACATTCAAAATAAACGTGGCTGAGGGTGGAATTTCAGCACAGTTGGTCTTTAACAATACTTCGAACCAGTAATGTTACCATGCACGTGAAAATTTAAAAAAAGGATGTTTTGCTACGGGCACTTCGAGCCAAATGTAGCACCAAAAAGTTGAGACCACAACAAGTGCTTGATAATAAAAAAACTAGCTTGCACCAGTGCCGTACTGTCACCACCCTCTTGTCAAGAAAGCTTTGCCTTGGTTGCCAGGCACCAAGCCAGACAAGTTTGTTGTTCTTCCTTATGTCTGGGTTATAAAAAAAAAAGAACGTTATAGGCGTAAACAACTGGGACCAATGTTGCCCATAATTTGATGGGTGAAACAGACTACAGAGCACTGCATATCTAAGCTTTCTCACATAGAAGGTGTTGAAATTATTGAAACTGTTGGCCCCCATGTTATCAGAATGAACAACCTGAAGCACTAGGGTGGAGTTAAGAGTTGCTCTGAAATTCCCTGCTTGATGTCCTGTATGCGACTTTCGCATTGAGGGTAAACCTGCCACCGCTACCAAAGGAGGTTAGCTGTAAAAAACATACCCTGAGTGTGTCTTTAGTGAGGCACTGATCGTTTTAAACATCGGGCACAACTCCACATATTCGAGTTCGCTGAAACAATCGTATCTGTCTTCAAGCTTCAGTCAATTTGAAACAGATTCGTATATCATCTCACGGGCTTCAATAATTGAAATGTCGGAACATTTGTGTGCTGTGGTGTAGTGTTCGCCGTGTTTTGCAGTGGTGTAGATGCAAACGTGGTTTCCGCGTGGCCACACATTACTATGACAACATTTATTCCGCGCAAATAGAGCTCGTTATAAATAGTATGCCTCTGAGTGCAAACTCTTCAAACATTGTTATAATACAGCATTGTTAAAAAAAGAACGAAATACGCTTTTTTTTGGCAGTAAGGGAAAAGTGGGCTAGGATGCCACGAGCGCCTCTTCCGTCTTCTGTTCTTTCCGGGCCTTTTTCGGTGGACCTGCAAAGGCGGGTGAAAGGAGAATCACAAATGGATGATGGACTCTCAACCTCTCTGGTTTCCAAATGCAGTAGCACCATTTTTCATCACAAATAATGGGCAATCATATTCTTCCTTGGTTTGACGATGCTCGCACAGAACCACGTGGAGAATGCACGGAACCACATGGAGAATGCAGAAGTGCCTTTCTGCCATACAACAGTAGTGTTCGCACTATGGTTGGAAATTGAGGTGGCAGTCAGCCATTCAAATGTGACAACCTCTTCAAAACGCCCAACACTGCAAGTTGTACTGATGCTACACGAGCATTTGAAAGGGCACTCGAATCAAATGGTCTTCAAAATTTCAAATGCCATTCGAACTGGAAGGAGTTCTACCATTCCACACAACAATTTTTGAAGGCAGATTAAAGTTTTCGTGTTTTCCGCGTTCACCCGCCACGTTTTGGTGTCGCCACAGCTGTCCAGTTAAATTCTTGCAACTTGACTTAAAACTCAGTTTTAGAGTTCAACTGCGCAAAATAAAAATTATTAGTGATAAAATTGTTAACAAAACAGGCAGTTTTTTTTTGTACCGCCTGTGTTGAGAGTACCAGTTACCTTGCAATTGTAGATCAAGTGATAGAAAACAACCACAAGTTGAAAACTTATGATGATCATGCACTTTAAAACCAAGTTTTAGTCGTAAATAATTACCTATTTTTGTAAATCTGGCATGCAGAAACTGCGTGAGAGAGCACAAGCGCTAGCATTTCAAAGGCCTTTGAGGTTCTGAAAGGTCGGTTGTCGTGCTCCTTTGACTCAAAATGGCAATTCAACCTTTAAAAAACTTTGTGTAGCAGCTCAAAGGTGTCATTTGAGTCGAATGATATTCGATTCAATGGCCTTCGAAACACCCGTGTTGCACGGGTATCACAAAAGCTCATTTTCAAAGTGTTCAGTTACCGTAGTTACTACAGTTAATGTGGTTACCGCTAGTCTAGTTATTACAGTGTTCCCGTGCTAAGCGTGACCACTCTGAAAGTGTTTTGACGTCAAAATATCCAACTGTTGCCAACCTGCGTATTCTTGTTTGCGAAAGTACAACCCGAGTCATTGAACTTGTCACTGAACACCAGAATTCTCTCCCTCCATTCACAACTTCAAAAAGAGCGCCATATTTTAAACCTCCTCCCTTCCTCCAAGCTTTGAAACAGCACAAAAATCAGCAAAGCACCGACTGTTGGCTCTCAAACTTCTGTTAAAACAGCCGTACTTGCTGGTTCCGCGTTTGGAACGTCGGGCAAGACGGGTTCCCCCATCTCTGCCGGTACGCTGGGGAGACCAAGAACGGCTTTGGCTTCGTCTTCGGCCACCAGCGACTCCAGCTCGGCTAGCACCGCTTCGTCGTCCTCGGCTGTCAGCTGGCCCGAGAGCAGGTCGTCTATCTCCTGCACGCATGTGTTACACACGGCGTGAGAAAGACACGAAGCAAAAGACAATGCAGTTGCAGTGGTGAGAACAAGAATGCCCAAAGTGTTGTGCAGAAAGACCCAACTGCACGATTGAACAAATAAGGAATGAATGGTGGAGCTGCACCTTTATAGGTGAATTTATGAGCAGAAACGGTGCGTACTTTTCACTAACTGGTCTAAATAAGAATCACGCTCGCAAGAAGTGCCCAAAATTTAGCAGAATTCATATGGCTTAATTGTGCCTCGGTGAAAAGTGGTACACAACACTCCAACTTATAAACAGGATCCTGTTTTACCTATGCAATTTAAAGGGCACCAATAACTGGCCAAGAGGCAGCATAGTAGAGAGCTCTGGATTAATTTTGACCACCTGGGGATCTTGAAGATGCACCAAAATCTCGATACGGTCATTTTTTTTTTTCCCCTCTACCTCAAAAACATGCAGCCACCGTGACACTACTAATGCACCTAACAACCCAGGTATCACTCCAGAAGCATTGTACATCTACCAGCGAGCACAACTGCACTGGCTGCCATGCGAGCTGTCGTCACTACGTCCACTATGCTACAGTCGGCAGACCACTTTCGTTTCTGCCAACGAATGTATGAGAGAATGCCTTACCCGCTGCTTCTCGATGCCCTCTTGTGTCTCGTCCATTATCTTCTCAATGGCGTCCACCGACAGCACCTGCAATAAAAACAACCACACGTTTGAGACTTCATGCAGTTTCGCAACACTAAGCGACGTGGACAAGGTCATGGTCAATGCACTCAGCCTGTATGAAGCCATATTCGGCAATGTTCAGATTCTCACACAAGTCTGGTTTACGTGATTTCGTTCCCCTGTGCGTACAAGCCCACAACTTCCTGTACGCAACCAATGCCATCTACTGGTTCGCTTCGAACACTCCATTTTTTTGTTGCTGTTGTTTTGAGCAACTGCTCCTGCTGCTCGGCTTAGTAACCTAGGGTTACAATTGCGGATTTTGGCATGAATTGGCCCCAGTTTCAGCCCCAGTGCCAACAGTTTCGAAGAACAGTGATTATTTTTTTCACTCGAAGACATTTTCTTGACTCAATATCAAGCAGCTGCTTCATAAATTGGGGGGTTTTGGTATCTTTTAGGTCGACTTAGGGGCAAGGCTTGGATTATCACACATTCAATTAACATTTTGCATCACACCGGAAGTGCCTACTAATATCGTGTCAGGCTTTCACAAATAACGAGCGGAAGATGTGAGACGAACTGATGGGTTGTACTTGCCTCGTGAAGCTTCTTGAGGGACTCGTTGCCGACTTTCAGGCCTTCGACAACCTGGATCTCGATCTGGGCATACTCTATGTCGTGGACCTGGCGAACGACAGGAAAGGAACGCATGTGACACGTGCGCAGAAGTGGAGTAAACGTGCACAGGTCTATAAACTCCTCAGAAGGATATGATGATAAGCAAGCTTCTCAGAGCCAAAACTAATTAATAAAAGTGTTTTTAAAGCAAAAATCTTAGGTGCCCCATTCTGCAATAACTCCGTCATTACTCAGCCAAGAAAATGGCCACGGTTGTAAAAAGTAAATAAATAAATAAATGAATAACACATGATTTAATGGGATTTGAACCCCGGTCTGCGCTTTACAAACTGTGCTTGCTATCTCCACACATTGCCAGCGCAAAGCACAAGTTGTCATTGTTGTTCCTTTCTTCACAGCATATACTCAACAGGGGATTGGCCAGGAATTGGGAGCTTTGAGGGGGCAGAGTGCCCGCTTCACAAAATTCGTAAAAGTATGAACTGAATTGAAAATACATATGAAAAGTATGTATCGCCGTAAGACAAAGAAATGACAGCGAAGAGATGCAAAACACGACGTAGCAGAGAGAAAAGTTGAGTATTGCCAAGCTTCTGCCTTCAAAGCACGTAATTAAGTGCCATGAGGAATGTTGTTGTTTTTACAACTTATATTTGTCACTTTCACTGTGCAAAGAAATGTGACACTGCCAGACATGCTAGTACATCATCTGCCTTGAAAGCAGAGATTTGGCAGGGGGAGCCCACCGTCATAAAGCTAACAAATTGGAGAAGTTACCACACGCACACACGCAAAAAAAGGCTGTATTTGTTAACACGGGTGTTTTTGTGGCAAGAAAAAACAAAAATAATCCTTTAATGCTTACAAATGCATGGCAGCAATTCAAAAAAAAAAAAAAAACAGCCATATGTACGCTTGCTGTGACGCAAATGATATCAACAGCCTACAAAATGTCTGTTGCTATAAAGTTATGCCAATCCCTTAATTGGGTATCCAAACTTTCTTGCAGTCCTCTATGAAATTCACCAGTGACTTTGCTGGTAAGTGGAAACTCATTCACCCTTAAGCCACCAATGCATTCCCACGGGTGACTCACTGGTCATAACTGGTGCATCTCTGGTGACTCACTACTGGGCAGCAAGTGACACACTGGTGAGTCAGTGAGATGCTAGTGACTGTTAAAGGGGCCACAAATACAAAATACAACTCTGCTTGATTGAAAGAACTGGCCTCTGGCAATTCACTGGACTCCATTCCAGCATGTTAAAAGACTTTTTTTAACAGAAAAAACACAGAAAATATTAAAAACACTCAAATTTCGCACCAAAGGGTCATAAAACTGGTTGCAGTGGCGTAATATGGACCTGCAGTAAAAACACAGTTATCACTGTGTGAACTGCAGGTTAGCATTGAGGCAACATGGTAAAATGGAATTAGGGGCCTTGCTACAATCGCAGAGTCAAGTTTCTTGGCAGTGGCTTCAAGTTTCAAGTTTATTCAGTTCTTCCCAATCTGTGGAGAGTGAAGCAAGAGCTAAAGGCTACGGCCCAACAAAAGCTCTTGCTTCGTGGAGGCAATCCAGCAGTACAGCGAATGAACACAATA